>NC_043981.1:14357500-14957500 GCF_902150065.1 Myripristis murdjan
TTTTTTTTTCTTTTTTTGGGTGGGGAGGGGGAGGGGAAACACATGCCACTTCAGCTTCGCCTCGCTTTCCTCCAGATGTGCATGCTCCTCTTCAGAGAAGTACTTTCTCCCAGGGCTTAAAAGGCAGGAGGTTTGAGAGACTGAAGCAGTCTACGGGTAATTACAGAAAGGTCAGGAGCCATGTTTAGCTTGTTTTTACATCAGCATGTTCGGCTCGGTGTGCAGACAGCATTCGAAATAAGATGTGGTTGTTTAGAGTTTGTGGCGATTAGTGCATTGGGAGCAAATAGCCTTTGATACACAGCTGGATTTTGGTGGAGGGCAGGGCTATTATAAAACTGTTATCTGACATGCTGCCAAGCTTAATATTTTATTTTCTTATAATAGTCATCGACTGCGTTCCAAATTGTTGCTTTAAGCCAATCAGGATCTAGATTGATGGACAAATGATCAAGAATTATCTCACTGAGTGATACTTTATGATCATGCACGGCTAGTACAGCGCAGATAATTTGTAGCACCACCAATGAACTAAAGCAGATTATACATCGGGCTGAGAGGGGATTCATTAGGAGAAATTAATTAGGAGAATTTCAGCCCCCTCTTTTGTTCTCTTTGGAATTCCCGCATAACACCTTCCTTCATTATTTAGCGAAGGCCTTGCAAATGTGTCATGTACAGAAAAAGATGGGTCAAGTGCAGACTGGAAGTCGATGGGGCTATTGGCAACGCAGCAGCTCCGCTCTCGATGGATCGACCGGCGATGCTGCATGGGGAATCAGCAGAATGTTTGACTGGAAATCCATACGCGTCTATTGACCGGCTCCGTTCCCCCCACGTCTTAATCGTCAACATAACTCACGGGCTTGACGCGCTCAGAACAATCCAGAACAATCCAGGGGCTGAGCTAAACACATCTAGGCTGTTCTGTGTAAAAAACGACTGCTTTGAATTTGGGTTTGCTGCTTGCCTACATGGCACCAAAAAGAACCAGCGGTGATTTAGATTTTTCTTTTTTCTTTTCTTTTTTTTTTTTTGATCATCCACTTTTCCACAATTTGAATCTGACATCCCTGCTGCTCACTTGCTTTAAAAAGAAATGCCATTAAATTGCGGCGTTGACACACCATACTGATGCTTCAGGACATTACAGCCTGTATGACTGCTGATCCCTGTGGCTAAAGGCTGCATTAAGAGGAAAAAAAAAAAAAAAAACGAGGCCAGCAGGCATAACTGCGGCTTACCTGCTCACCGATTTCTCGCCAAGGATCAGCGAACAGCGCCGCTTCACCATTTTATTTCTAATGACCTGAAGGTTAAAGCCGCTTCCAGATTAGCATTCCTCAGAGATGACTGACACATGCCAAGGCCTGTTTGTTCGGTTATTTAATACCCACATGGTTTACACTCCTCCCATGCTGAATGAAGAAATCAATCAATTAAAAGTAAGAAGAAATACATAATTAACTTGGTGAACAGTTAAACAGAAAATATTAGTTATAAAATCATCCCAGCGAGGACTATTCCAGGAAGAAATGGTTGATTTTGAATTAGGTTTTTCACCAGAGTGCAGCTATAAAAAAGCCCAGCCAGCCAGGAGTGTACTATGATATGTTTCTTGAACTTTTTTTATTTATTTATATATATATATTTTTTTGTATATCTGCCTACACAACCATTTACATATAAAAGCTTGGCCTAAATCTTGTTTGAGGGAGCTTGATGTTTTTTTATTCAGCCACTGATGTTGTCTGCTTTTGAAGCTTTTTAACTGTCTGGAGAAGAACTCAGGCCAGCCTCTGTATTTCCATCCGTGCCCTCTCTCTCCCTCTCTCTCTCTCTCTCTCTCTCTCTCTCTCTCTCTCTCGCTCTGTCCAAGATGCTTTCTGCAGTTTATGTTGTTGCCAATTAAGCCTTTAACACATTTTCTGACCAGGTGAAAATTACTCCAGAAATCCATACTGAATCCTCACCGTCGACGCGAGGGGGTGAGAGAAGCGCCGTCTCCTTAAGTGACGGAGCCCGGGTCCTATGCTTTTAGGTGCCACAATTAGTGCCGTCTTGGTTTGTTACCATGGTAGCCGGTTCATCTCTGCTGAATCAGTGCCTTTTTCCCCCTCTTGAGAGGATATTCAACAAGAGTCAGTGAGCAGCCCTGATCTCATGGTAATTGGCAGAAAATCATACGACAAGAAGTGCTCGCTGGTTTCATGAGCCCTTTAGGATAAATGGAAGCATACGCGTGATGAGACAAGCAGATAGAAGGGGTACTTAGAAGGCATTTGGATGTCTGGTCAAGTAAAATGCCCGCACCATGTCAAAGATAATAAGTTCAAGAAACACGTTAGTCGATTTTTTTTTTTTTTTTTTTTTTTTTTTTGATTCAAGCTGCACAGGGTAAGATTCATATGTAAAAAAAAATACACTTGTCTGATCAGACTGAGTCCCATAGTGAGGCTATAAAAGAGGAGAGCGTTTCATACCTGCTAACTGAGGTGAGGTAGATTTGCCATACGTGCACTGATAAAATTCTGGTGTCTTATTCACCCACAGGGAATGACAAATCAAATCAAAACTTGAGAGTGAAATGTCTTTTCTCTCTCTCCTAAACAGCAGAGAACTCACCTTTAGGTCTTTTATTTTACGTCTTGTTGCTATAAGGCACGAAGAATTAAATGGGTAATTATGGGTGTCCTATGTATGGTTTAGTGTCTTAAACATTTTTTTTTTTTTTTAATTTTTAAAAAAAGGATTTGGATATATTGACAAGCACAATATACGGTTATGATTTTTTATTTATTTATTTATTTATTTATTTATTTTTACAGCACCCATCCAAGTACACACACATAGAAGAGCAGAGAAAACAAAGAAAAAATAAAATAATAAAAAAAAAAAAAAAAAAAAAGTGTGCAGCTATATGCAGCCTACTGACATAATTTTTCATGATTTGTTGATTTTGGCATACAAAACTCAGATACCCCTTAATGCTGTTTGGAGCTGCCAACTGTAAAACTGGTGCAAATCCCTCCATATGGAAATCCAAAATACAAATGTACATGTCCCAATCCCACAGAAATGTGTTATATTTCTAATAACAAACAAACTAAGCATATATACAGCCTCTGCATATGGTGGCACATTTGTAGCCTGTATGTGTAACTTATATAGGTGCATATATGAAAACAAAAGATTGTCCTTATACGGTCATAACCTCTCAATATTTATGACAAATATCTTTCATATTATTCTAACCAAATGCTGCTGTAGTTATTTTAGCCCTCTAATGCATAGTGGTCACTCTGCAGCTATTCAAAAGCTGTTTTCCCCTATGTGCGTGGGTTTTTGAGGCTGTAGTTAAGCTAGTGTGTCATCACATACAGTGCCACCCACTGGCCAGGTGATGTAAATGCAACACAAATTCACAAATTGGCCAAAGGAAGGCCAGAAACACACAGTACCTCAGGAGCATCTTGCCAATCCCTCTATAATTGGAGGCCAGCAAAAAAAAAAAAAAAAGGGAATATTAAGTAACAATTTAGGAGTAATATAATTGTTAAATTTTCCAAGTATAGATTTAATGTTGGCAGGAAATTACTATTATTCATCTCTCCACTAAATTGGACATCATGCATCATGCTGCATATAATTCAACTTCAGTTCGTACTACTACTGCAACTTTATTGTTGTGACAATATACTAGTTAGTTTTTTTGCTTTTTGAAATCAGTTACTTATTACGTAATTTGTGTTGTATTTACTGTAAAGGCGAACCTTTGTGCAGATTAGTTCCAGTGTGTGAGTAACAATTACCGTCTTTATCATCATGTTTTGTCAAGATTGAAGGCAGCGCAGGACAGAGAGGCTTATAGCACAGCAGGGAATCCATTTGTGATAAAAAAGGCATTTTGATAAATGCTGATATAATAACTAAGTGGGTGGACGTAAATAATCACTTCACTGTAATGCAGCTCCTAAAATGAGGAAAAGACCAACTGATATCTCGTCTCATATCACAATATCAATATAATATCAATAGACTGCCCCGCCCGAATGCTGAGGGTTGGAAATAGTGGAAAACATGAACTTGTACCAGCATTAAAACCCAATTTATTTGCATACTTGTCACATAATACACAGTTCAATAGTAAATCTAATAGTAAGTCTATTATTAGAGTCTGTTTCAAGTGCATGCAGCCAGAGTGGACATGTGAAAACTCTTTGAAAAATGCATTAAAGTTAATAATTGTTTTTTTTTTTTTTCATGCCTTGAGGGGGATAAAAACACAAAGGGGAAAAAAAGAAATTCCGACTCAGGTTGTCATAACTTATGCATGACAAGGTTAATAAAGTAACACTTTCCCTGACCTTAATAAGCTCAAACCAATTATAACACAGAGGTCAACATAAAAGCAAAGCAAATATCAAAGATGTTTGATAATAATGAAACCATCACATCATGATTACTGCGTCTAGACAGGAAAAACCTGATGTGTGACCATCTCTTCCTCTGATAGGGTATTCACATTTACATCTTAAGCTTTACTGTAGGCCACACTCTTATTAGTGTCAGTCAGACTGGCATGTAACGACTGCAGAGTTGAGATAAGCTTTCATTCCTAGATCTTCCTTACAAGCGGCGCAACAAGCAATCAAAAGTGGGGAGCGCGAGGGTCAAAGCCACAGCCACGAGATGTAAAATAAAAATTCTCTTTTTATTCATGTATTCATGTCTTCATTAAGGCTCAAAGGCTCGCAGAGCATATCTAGGGTCACAGACTAGATCTGGTCCAACATCTATTCAGTGTGACCTGAAAGCCAAAGCTGAACCCTGTTGTGAACCCTTCTGCTCTGAAAGCCTTGTTGTTTAAGACGCCCAGCACTGGAGAGCCGCCGCTCTGTGGTTCCTGACAAGATCCCCTCCACCAGCACATTCAGTTCTGTCTGAGAAACAAACTAGCTAACAAATTAACTTCCCAGGAGGCTCCGTGCTTGAGGCCAGGAGGGGTTTTCCAAGTTTCTAGAAGTTTGCCAATGGCAGTTTTTTTTATTTCTTTAAGTAGCACAGATACATCCCTCTGAACGCTGGATGTCATTTCAACATTGCACATTTTAGTTCCCATGTAGCGCAAGATCCAAACAGTAAATCCATTATTACACATTTTGATGACACATAAACCATCCATGCGTACAAACAGTGTATTAATTTTAGCCATTCACTTTCAAACCCCATGTAGCCTTACTTTAGCCAGGGGCTCTGCAGTTAGCTCTTTCAATGGCTGATCAGTGTAAAAGTTGATTTTTAATGGAATTGCAATTCAATGCCAGTGGGTTTTGGAGTCATATTTCTGGACGTAGCGTGTTTCAAAAATAAAGGACAGGAATAGCATGATGATGCCTGTGGTGTAACATGACTAAAACGACCGCGGCATGCACAGTATCCACCTTGGTGGTTATGATCTGACAGCCAAAGAGAAAAAAAAAATGAAGACCGCACACTCTCTAATCACTGGCACTGTACCTTCATGTGGATGTGATGAAACCAAGGGAACAGGACATATAAAAATAAGATTAGACTCACCAATGTTCAATATCGAATCTGTGACATAATATAAATAGGCCTGATCTCTACTTTCTTCAAAATTAATCAGTAGCCTAAGCATTGTTCTTTTTCAAATTAAATCATTGTACAAACAGTTAATTAGAAGGCATAATAAATAATAGAACCATGATAAATAACATATGACAGTGTGTTAACAGTAAGTCTTGGCCTTGGTTCAATTATAGAACATAGAGAACCATGGGTTTATAGTTGCTATTATGTGAAACAGTATATTTGCATGTTCAGTGGCCTTTATGCTCATAGAAAAATATTTCTGCTCAATTATTCATAGAAGACAAAACCAGACCAATAACGCTTTGCATTTATTTGATTTTTGATTTTTTTTCTACAGTCTGACAGTCAATACTGGGTAAAGCAGTAATCCAAAAATATTTCTTTCTTTCCTGTTTTTTTTTTTCCAAATAAAAAAAAATGCCTTTTTATTGCAGATTGCTCCTGCACAACCTAAAAGTGTAGCCAGTTTATGAAAGCTCTTAGATTTGCTGCTCTAAGCACCCGGTGTCTGGTGGGTCCTCCTCACAGGAAAAATCTGCTGGCGCAAAAGGAAGCCATGCATTTTATGTTTCTGGCGGCAGGAACGGCAGCGTGCATGGAATAAACAGAAGACGCGGTGGGTCGTTAGCATGAGGAGCCACCATAGAGGAAGAGACGAGGAAAAGAGCGGCATCGACGCCACAGCAGTGACCAAAAATGTCACCAAAACAAAAATGAAAAACAATAAATGTCAAGGATTCCTGCTTACAGGGGATTTAAGATGTGCAGCAGGAATTTTCAGTGACCTCATGTCTTTTTTTTTTTTTTTATTTCTCATGCTAAGTGAGGGCAGTCTGGTGGCAAGAAAGAAAGAACGAAGCACTTTAAAGCGCTCCACTTCTCCTGTGTCAGACGTCCCGTTTTCGGGGTCCCGTGTCACTCCATTGACAACACTGTCCACCCATTCTCCTTCTTCCCTCCAAGATCAGAGGCCCCGTTTTGAGAGGCTTGACAGATCTGGGCCCTGGTGAGTGATCAGAGCTCCTCAATCAGCCTTTTGAGTCTCAATTTTACTTTGTTACACCCGTCCGGTCTCTTTTGCTCTAATAACAGAGATGTACAGTCGGGCCTCTTTTCGGTGTTAAATTGATGATTTTGATGTCTGACGTTGCCTTTCATATTCCTGGTTCGGTTTAAAGCTGCACCACTCGAGAAATCACCAACCTAAACTGCAAAGTGGCACACAACAGGGAGCGATGTCCCATCTGCCCTGTGTCAGATTAGTAGATTTGCCTTATTACCCAAAAACACTCTGCGGACGGAGGAGTGAACATACCCAAAACCAGAAAGTGACAAATTAAAAGGCAGTGAGCGCTCTGTCCAGAGAAAGACGGACTCACCAACTTTATTCTGACTCTCCTGCCTCTTTGGTAACCTTTGATATCAAACATCGCTGACCGACTGGGTTGATCGACATGAAGCTGGTATGTGAAGTCACCTAACAGGATTTCTGCGTATTGAAATTCAAATGTAATAGCTGCTTCTCGCTGCCCTTTCTCGCTGCAAACGTGCAAAGTTGCCTCGCTTTAACCTCTTCAGCTCTGCCGCTCCCACGGGTGGGTTTGTCATTGCTGCATGGCTGAGTTTTGTCCAGACCCATAGGACTCGGTTTTAAATTCTAGTGGAGATCCCAGGGTTTCCAAAGATGCCAAATATGAGCTGCTGAACAACAGGGAAATGTGTCTAAAATGATGCACAAGACGTGTAGTTCTTTTCTATTTGATGTGAAGCTGTAGCCATAAAACAACGACATCTTGGCTTTGAATATTTAACGTGATATAAGTGGGATGTAGCGTCAATGAAGCATGTCAACCAGCAGATAGAGCATATGTATGTGACTTTGTTGTACAACATGGGGAAAAAGCGACTTAACTGGGAAATATAAGGGTCAATCATCTAGTTTGTCTGTAAATAAATAAAGTGGATTGGTAGTGGAAGAAACCTTGCAACAGCTCCGTCTGACACTGAGATACAAACATTCAGATTCAAGACCATGCAGCAGGAAGCATGTGGCATGCCCGTTAGCGAAACTGAGAGCAGCCAGCTGATAGCTCTCCAAATGAAAAGGTTGAGTTCTGAAATAGTAATCACATAAATAAACAAAGCAAAAAAAATAGATAAATAAATGCTACCTGACATCCGTTCATTGCAATGCCGAGCCGATGCCTGCCTCAAAACTTTTTTTTTTTTCTTTCATGTGATTGGATTTCTTATCTTTAATGTATTTATAATTTAGCTGTTTGCTTTAGTGTGTTTCAGGGAATGACACTCCGTCTTCAAATTATGGAAATCTGACTTTGCAAAAAGGAAAAAAAAAAAAAAGGAGTTCTCTATCTGCTGAGCCGCTGAAAGGATTTTGAATTACTGCATCTCACGTTGTGTTTGGTAGTAGTTTATATAACCGTGATTATTTCCAAATCTACTCCCTAACTTGAGGGTAGATGGAGTGGGCTTGAATACGTTTTTGCCCTGCGCGGATTCAGTTAAACCTCTGGCTTCATCAGTACGACGAAGCCCTCATCGTCGTTCTGCAAAATCAATAGGCGCCAAACGAGAGGGTGCGCACGTGACATAAGAGTCAGCAGAACGCACTCAAATAACCGTAAGTAAATGGTGTTTACACAAGCCCCCTGCACACGCCACCCATGATTTTGCAGTTTTATGGTACGCCTAATGACAACCTCGCCCATGCAAACGCACACATGCGCACGCCGTGGATCACCGGGACGGTTTAATGATCTCCGGCTTCGGATGACAACATACAGCTTCCCTTCGCCGAGAGCGGTGTTTATGTGACCGGTTAAGAGCCTCAAGTCTGTGATGGAGTGGTAATTACTTGGGTCTGAGCACTGGCGGCTACATATGTATCTGTCATAGACGTCTTACTGTTTTTTTTACCCCGCCACATTGCGAGAGTGAATTACTGCTGTGATATTGCTCTGATCCCATGAGGAATTGTTTGGAATGAGCTAATTCTTTTATCTTTTCGGCTGCCGCTGTCCACGAGGGATTAACGGGCAAGCCAACCAGTTGATTTAAAGACACTATTTTTTAAGGAAGAGGCTCCACCGGCATCTCTCATGCAGCTTTCTCCCTGCTCCACGCTTTATATGCCATGCAGCTCTAATCTTTTATGGTATGTTGTGCAAACAGGGCTTTGGACTTTCCACACAAATTGCACAGGAGCCCAGCTCGCCGGCTCGTTTTAATTTGTATCCATTGTTGCTTTAATTTGCGTTCTTCCATGACGGCAAATATATCACTGTTTCATGCAGTGGTTTTCATTACACCAGTTGTGTCCTGGGTGCACGTCACAACTGCGGCATTATTACAGTGGTAAATCTCAATCAGGGCTCATTTTGTTGCTTCGCCTCCAGGTGGGCAGAATCAAATGTTGATTCTGTTTAGGGTGCAACAATCTCATAAAATTACAGGCATTCAGTCTTTTTTTTTTTTCTTTTTTTCCTCCCCGCTCTTGCTCATCTAGCATAAACCCATCAAGAAGAAGACAGCAGAAAAGCAGGTTGTCCTCTTTGAATGGTTTCTGGGCTTTTATCCAAGGTTTTTAATCCTCATTTCATTGTGCACTCATTCCACCAAAACTAATGCAGGCATGCTGTGTTGTGGCCACTCTTTCAGCTTTCACATGGACCGCATGGTGCAGTATGTGAGGAGTCAGTGTGACTGAAAGGTTATATCGCACACAAATGGTATTTTCAGTGTGAAAGCCGTGCAATATCTTGATGTTTTGCTGAGGGGGCAATGATAGAACATCTCGGGAAAAAAAAAAATAGACTAAAATACAAAGCTTAGATGTCAAGGTTGCAGAGCAGAAGTGTCCCTAATGAAAGCATGTACAGTGTGTGGATGCTTAATGCATGGCGGGATAATAATGGAATATGCACTTTAACTACCGCTGATTATTATTTCTTCTGTAAGGTAGTGGCAGCGGTGAAAGGGGGGGCAATAGAGAGATGATACAGTGCAGAAAAATGGCTTTAGTCTGGCTTATTTGCGCACGCACATCAATGAAAGAAAGCTATTGAGTGGCTCCACGCAAAAAAAAAAAAAAAAAAAAAAAAAAAAAGATAAATAATAAAATAAACACTGACAAGTAGCATTTGAGGCTGAATTGCTGTGAAAACTGAGTGACTAATACTACAGCATGGAACAGATGATTTTAAAGGGAGAGGTGTGATTCTTTTCCTTTTTTTTTTAAAAAAAAATCTCCCTTTCTGTCTTTCTTTCGCTCTGTTTTTTTTTTTTTTTCCTGATGGATTTCCTCATGGGTTCCTCATGGATTTGGTCTCAACCCGTGGACTTACAAGCGTCTTAAGAGCTCGCGCACCAACTCTGGGCACAATTTTCCATCTCTTATCCTGTCCTTGTGAGGCCGCGTCGACCTCAGCGCTATAGATATTTAATGAGCTGGGTTAAGGAGACGTTACAAGGTAGGGGAAGAAATATTGACATTCCAGACACCACCCATGGGCATGCAACAGTAATTGGCAGAATAAATGAATAAAAAAGAATAATCAAGGATGAGGAGGTTACACTGAAAATCTAATCTTTTACATAATGCTGAATGCCTGCTTATTAAGATGTGAACTTCCCCAGTTGCGTATATTCTTAGTTTTACTATTTATAGCAGCGAGGTAGTCGATTTCACTATGTTTGTAAGTTATTAAGCTGTAATCATGTTTTTAGCTGTTTAAGTTGTCATTTATGTCATAGTTCAACGTAACGTTTCAACTTATCCTTTCAAAAAATCATAAATATGAAGCCCTATGCTTTTCTGTGCACTGTGTTTCAGCACCAAGGACAGCTTGGCTTCATTTTGCTGCAGCTATTTTGCATCCCTGCTGGTGAGCATTAGATTTAATTCAATTAAAGCCACCAAACTGCATGAATGAAAACCACCAATTGCAGCAGATAAGAGATATGCCTCACTGAGCCGTTTGCAAAAAAATAAATAAATAAAAAAAATAAATAAAATGAAAAAATACCCACAGTTTCTCAGAGGAAACAGCGCGAATCAGAGGGACTGTGTAGGATGGGAATTGATCTCCGGCCAAACAAGTTCAAGCACCGGCACAAACCTCCTTTGAATTATTGAAAATATATCTTTGTAAAAATGCCACTTTTCTCTGTTTTCTTTTTTTTCTTATTTTTTTGGACACAACCTTTTTAAGCAAGGCAAGTAAGACTAGAAGTAAGCTTAAGAGCGTGTTCTCATTAACAGCAATGGTTGGAGAGTTGTTAAAGTATTCCTTAATTGAGACAGTGAGGGAGTGGGGAGGGATATAATGAGAGGGGCCTGGTGGGGTTTGATCTGAGGCCAGCAAAGGTGCATCTGTGGGAGGATTTCCCAACTAGAGCATTACCGATGGGCCCTGTTAATACAGCGCTACCAAGGGTGGAAAGTGTACTAAAATGTCCTTCTAGCTTAAATAAGACTAAGGTAGAAGTACATTTAATGGTGCGAAAACACTCTCAAGTGAACAGAAAAATAGATCATTTAAAGGCGCTAAGTTACATTTTGGCACCGGAGAATTGTTCACATTTGATTCTCCCGAGCAACACTAAAAGGGACGAGAGGATCGACAGTTCCGACGAGATTCCTTTCATTAAAAAGGAAAAAGGAAAGGAAAGCGGAAAAGTGCATAAACAAAGTAAAGCCGAAGTAAACGCTTACTCTGCTCTCCCCTGCTGAGTGACAGCTCGCGGTTAATGGCTCCGCAATTGGCCAATTATCAGTTTTTGATGTGATGCGTTTTGGGCGTCCACACGTCGGCACCCTGAAAGGAATCTAAATAATGCAACTCTTTGATCGAAATATGCACGGGTGAAAGTGAAATTACCGATTTTAAAAAGGAAAAAAGAAAAAATTATATCGACTTCAAATGAAAGTACCAGCACACAAAGCGCTCTTCTAGCCTCGAGTGCTGCATTGACCTTCCAGCGCAACATAGGATTGGAGACGTGAATCCTGCCTTGCATTGTCTTGTGCATCCACTCTGCTGGCCCCATGCTGTGCGGTAGTCTGTCCCTCAGCACTACAGACAACAACGCGCAGCAGGCCAACGCAGCTTCAGAGGCGAAATCCAGTTACTCATCGATTCATGAATTCATTTACCACTACAGGCCTAAATTACAGCCCTCGCACGGAAAAAAGGAAACCTGATCAGACTCAGGTTTAGTCTTTAAATTTCCTCCTGTGGGCCACCCTCTTCATTCTCCCTCCACCATTATGCATTTATTATTGTGCACTACTATTTTATGAAGAAAAAAAACAACTTCTTTGTCATTTTCCATCTTCTTCTCCACCGCCTTTTCATCATCATCAGTACCAACAGCCCCCAAAAAGGGAACATACGCCAGCTTTTGACAAAATTCCCTTTTACTCAATTTAACTGAGGTGTTTATTTCTTATTTCAAAGCAGCACCGGGAACAGGAACATCAAAAGCCGCTGCAAAATCCCAAAGACCAAGCAGGAAGCTCGACCGACACATTACGCACCCACAGGGGTGGAAGATATTAATTTTTTTTTTCTTCCTTCAGAGTGAAATTCTGGACGTGAGAACAAACAGCCCCCATCAATGAAACATTCCTGCTAATAATGTCCAGTGACAAAGATTATCAAGAATCGGACTCGCTCTGTTTGGCTATTGTCTTAGCACATTAAAGCCGAGCAACAGCCATCAGCAGATCGGGAGCGTTTAATTACACCTCCCCTTTGAATCCGCAGCACTGTCTATTAAGCTTCAGATGACAAAACTCAAAAGATTCAGAGATAAGTGGGTCTTAAAATCCCTCAGCCACGGGCCACGGCGACCTTGGGATTCAGTAATGGTAATTTAATTTAAAACCAGTGTCTAATTGAGGGCTCACCGAAGGCGGGTTTTCATTCCTTACTTTATGGCCTCAAAGTGTCCCTGAGTGTGTGAATAATGTAAGTTCATCAGTAAATCTTTTTGTTCGCTCTGAGAGATCCACCGCCAAACCCAAAAGTTAGTGGGAAGAAGGCAGGAGCCAAGAAAAAAAAAAAAAAAAAAAAAAAAGAGCAGAAAAATAGGGAATTGATCTGGATTTTTTTTTTTTTTTTTTTTTTGGCAACTGCGGAGTCTTTCAAAGTTTCAAGTTTAACTATTTTAAGAAAATCGGAACAACAACCAATACGCCATTGAGCTTTCTCTCTCTCTCTCTCTCTCTCTCTCTCTCTCTCTTTTTTTGTCATTCTTCCTCATTTTTTTTCTTATTATATAAAGCTGCTGAATTCTCTGCGGCCGAGGATTAGGCGTGCCTGCCTTGCACCAGCCATGCAAATCCTAACAGGAGACTGTAGATCAGAGCAGAGGCAATACAAATAATTAATACTCAGGGGCACTGGAGTTCTGGTGTTAAAGGAATGCTGAAGCGAAAAAAAAAAAAGAGAGATGAGGGCAAAGGAGAGCGAGAGAGAGAGAGAGAGGGAGGGAGAGGGAAACTAAAGCTGGCTTTGACACCTGTAACAGCTGCATGTGTGTATGTGTGTGAATCAGTGCACATGCACGCGTGTTGCTCCGTGCGCACGCCTCGCCCCGCGCGGCCCCCGGATAGAAATCGATGCGACGAGCTGCAGAGCTCACCTTGAGGCTGGCGCGGCTCTGTGGAGACGGCGTGTTACAGGTGAACTGTCAATCAGCGGGATCCATCAGCGCTGACCTCTGGTGTCATCTGGGCTTTGCGAGGCACAGAGGGACGTTTAAACATGATAGATAACAGCCCTCCTCGCACACAGCAGCTTCATTTCTTCATGCAATAAAATCCTTTCTTGGTTGTTGTGATACCCTTGCTTGTCTTGTTTTATCTACTGTCTTGATTCGTTTTACGCCATGCGGTTTATTCCTGATTTACTGCTTTTTTTTATTCTGTTTTTTTCTTTCCTGTGTGCTCCCACAAGAAAAGCAGTCCTCGTCCTCTTTCAAGGTGTTGACACTGCAAGTGATTTGGATGTGATGTGAGAGCCTCCGATTGCATCTGTGCAGTGTTTCCGTGCAGCTACTGAGGTTTTTGCTGCTCTGGTGTGGCATCGGGTTGTTTTTAATGCTGGGTGGTGAGCAATAATTACATATTATTAGTCGAAAATAACCAGAAGAAAAGATTTACATAGCTGTTTTCGAAGTATTGTGTCTGAGACGCTCATTTCCACGGTCAAAAAAGGAGTTTTGGAAGTTTTGGGTGCCAGGCAGAAATCTGATCGGCTGCTGGCCGTGATCAGAATCAGAATCAGAAATACTTTATTGATCCCCGACGGGGTAATCGAGTAAATGATGACCATGAAAAGCTCAGCCGTGTAGGAACTAATGGGACTTGTGGTGATTTGTTGATTGTGTTGCTCACAATTTTCAAACTCCAGAGTACATTTGGAGTTGCAGCCTACTTACTAGGTGCTTCCAAAGATGTCGGAAATTCAAAAAAGGCAAGGCAAGGCAAGGCAAGGCAAGGCAAGGCAAATTTATTTGTAGAGCACAATTCAACACAAGGTGATTCAAAGTGCTTTACAGAGACAAAAAAAATGCAATGCAGTGGCGCTTTGGCTAAGATGCAAGGGTGCTTTGCGGTGAATTGTTAAACCGATCAATTTCACATGTGAAGTTGCACTTGCTCTACAATAACACCTGTGTGGTGAGGGGTTAAACGTGTCAATTTCACACGTGGGTCTGCACTCACGGCCGTATAATGTTCCATGCTAAGCAGCTTTCTCATGTTGCTAAAATTACAACACTTAAATTCGTTTTCCAGCACTTCAGTTTGATTAATTAATTAGCAAAAACGCATAAGTGGCGGCTGATTAAATATGTCAGCGCACTTACGGTTGCTTCATGTTCTGTGCTCACTAGCCTGCTGATGAAACATTGGCTATTGCACAGGCAGCGGCGACAAAGCAGTTTTTTGGGTGGTCATCATTTTTCTTTTCTTTTCTTTTCTTTTCTTTTCTTTTGTCCTGGAACACGCCGGAGATGTAATTTCTGACTTTGGATGCTGTAAGGAAAAAAACCCTCCATTATATACAACACACACACACACAAACACACACAGTTTACCTGACCCATCGCCATGCTTTCACATGTCGCTGTCCTGCTCTCTCGTCTGTGTTTTTTCACCCTCTCAATAGCGATCATTAAAACGCCCGAGTGATACATCATCACGCCGGTGGGCGAAATGTCAAGCAGAAGGACATTTCACCTTTGACCCCTGTCAGCGGGAGCACAGCGGAAAGCGCAGATGGGCACCTAAATGATGATGGATGGCGCTCTGGACTTGCTTCAGGTTGTGGGGCGGTGAAGCCGTAATTGCCTGGTAGTGGCTAATTAATTTAAAAAAGAGAGAAACAATTCCCCCGGTTAAACGTAACATCATCAGGGATGAAAGGAAACAATAGCAAAGGTTGCAAGAAAAGCAACCACCTAATTACAAAAAATGTCTAAAATGCTACATTTTCATTTTGCAGAAAAATACCCGTGTTCTTTGGTGAAGATTTAAAAACTACACTAAAGCTTAACTTTAATAAGAGCCCATCGTGAGATTTACTTTCCAGCTATGTTATTATGTCTGAATAGGTGTCACTTTTTCCAATGATGGATGTCCCATTTCGGAATGAAAGATCAACCCGTGAATGGCGCCAGCTAAATACACAGTAATCACATCTTGCTAAAAACGTGATTACTGATTGGATCATTCAGAGGCATGTTTCGGGGGAAAATGGCAATTACGGCGATTGTGAGATGGGCAAACATTTGGTTATGCATCTCGGGGAAAAAAAAAAAAAAAGAAAAAAGAAAAAAAAAAGATTTTGATGATGCTCTCATTGAAAGCCAAAAATTGAGTTCGCTATAGAGTAGTAATTTGTCCATTTAACTCATATTCTGTAGAGCTATAAATGTAAGTAATGACATTTCGAGACTGAGTTGGAGTAATCCAATTTCATTGATTTGAGTCCTACATTCGCTATTACAGTTTTAAACAGTTAATCATTCATTTGTAAGAGATTAAATTTTGAAAGTAACCGCCCCCAACGTAAGCACAGTGAATGATGGATGGGGGGAGAAAAATCAATGGCCGGGCAGAGGAGCAGAGTGTGGTGACAACGTTAAAAGCTTGCACTCTTTAATAGGGCGCCGTGCATACAAAAGCGCTTGCTGCGATTGCATACGTGGTGCAAGCACTAGTGCACATGTGCAAGTTGGCTATGCAGATCAGCACACTCTCTCTCTCTCTCTCACACACACACATACACACACATTCACGTCGGTGTACATTCATAATTGTGTTTTATTCATGGACTTTTACAGTGGTAGAAATGCTCCATTTTCTAATACATCTATTATTTAACGATAGGACCCTGTAGACACAGCTCAACAGATTGTGGTGTAAAAAATGGATGCAAAACTGAACTCTAAATGTGTGTGTGTGTGTGTGTGTGTGTGTGTGTGGCAGGGGGTGGGCGTGTGGCTGTGTGGGTGTCTGTGTGCGCGCGTGTCCCCCTTCCAGTTTCGTCTATTCTCGAGGAGTATGTATAAACTTTGGGCTTTTTGGCTTCTCTATAATAGATGACAATCACAACAGTTGCCTCGAAACACACCTGCTCCTCTGAGATAGAGTTACTGTAGAGCGCTTCTAACACCGAGGAAAATGTGCAGCAGAGGAATGTTTTGGAGAAAACTTTCCCGCAACACAATTTCTGTTCATATTTAGATCCCTTGAAGTTTCGAGGCCTTATACCGATTGTAAACACAATTTCCATACATATACCTAAACATATAAGGCTATGAGAGGGCACAGCTTCATATAACCTCAAAAATGTGAAGGCAAAGCTGAAATATCATATTTTCAATGACATTTTAGACCCACATGCATGAAATATAGGGAATATGGCATGGAAGGTCTACATAGTGCATAAAATACATGTATATTAAACTTTGGATGACTGCATCTGTCTATATCTGCACAGTATGCTATCTAATAAAGGTGTTAACCATGTCATTGCCAGAAAACACACACTTGTCATGTAAATAATACAGCAGGGTCTCACAGAATCACAGTAAAGCCACACTTCAGGTTTTAAAAATGTTTCTAAAGTCCTATGCAATTCAGTCTCCTGAGCAGCCTCTCCTGCTGGAGGTGTTTGAATAAAAAAAAAAAAAAAATGAATAAAGACTCAAGACTTTATTGTCTCATACATTTGTGCAACAGAAACAAAACCGAATTATCCACGGTGCGGGTGATTTAAGACAGGACAAGCCGCAAGGAGTAAACACAAACAGGAATGAATAAATAGATGCAGGTGTGCGCATGCAGATGTATATGCAAGTGCTCATGCAAACATACTCATGCATTCGGCTTGCACACACTCACACGCAGGCACTTGCACGTATGCATACACATGGCCGTCTCATGCTTTTTATGCATACTCACACAAACTCGCATGTTATGAAGGCCTCGCTGTGCACAGGGATGCCAGAGTGGTGAGTCCCTCAGTTTGTCTTTGCTCCTTTTGTCCTCATTGCTGGTCTTTGTCCTACTTTGCACAGCCTCTTCTGTCCCTGCACTTGTCTTCACTTGTTTTGTAATCAAATTTCTGCACAATATATATAAAAAATAAGAAGAAGAAGAAAAAAGTCCCATTATGTAAAATTGCCAAAGGTTGATTTAAGTGAGGACCCTTCAGAGGTTGCTTTTGAAATCTAATAGGTTACAGTTACCCTGTTAAAAATGTAATAAGTCATGCATCATCAAAATAATGTAGCTTATTACATGAATATTTTTTCCAACAAATGATTTAAACTGGACAACAAAGCTGAAAAGACCCGAAAAGAACGTGTCAAAATCTTTTCTCCGTGCAGGAATGCCTTTCCTCCGTGGTTAAAAATGAAAAGCAAGATAATGAAAGTTATATTTTACCCATAACCTTTTTTTACTGAGAATAATATATTCAGATGTTCCTCCTTTGTAATCACCAACATTTTGACTGCTAACTCTAATTTCATTACATTTTTTTCCTCAGTAGCTGTCATGGATTATTAATTGGATGTACTTTGGAATTTAATTTCATGTAACTAGTTCCTCTCCAACAGTCATTAGCATAAACTGACCAAAAAAAAAAAAAAAAAATGGAATATGCATATAATTTGACTGCTGAGTCTACACGGTTCTCAACATCGGCCTTACTCACGGATACATTTTGTGCTTATTTGACTTTTTCTGTTAGCTGAGCCTGAACTTGCTGTCCTCAACCAGCCCTTGAATATTTTTTTTAGTGTCCCCTTCAAAAAAAATATCATTGGGCCTCCTCTGTTATTGAATTAATTTTCTCAGATTCATTTGACCTTAGACTGTGGATTATTTGCGATGACTCACCCAACAGATTCATGAAAACGACAAAATAGCCAAAGAGAGCATCAATCAGTCAATTAAGCTTTATTTCTTCGCTTATAAATTCCTCAACAACTGGGGCTTTTGGGAGATTGTGTGTGTGTGTGTGTGAGGAGGCGGGCGTGGGAGTGCAGGGGTCACCGGCACTACGCTGTAATCTAAATCCTAATCTGCTTCCAGAGTTCATTTTCCATCTTCGGTCTCTATTAGAGGCGCGACTCTTGGAGGGAGCAGGTCGTCTGGGGAAGCACCTCATTAACCTTTGTGACACTCATTACAATGTGTGACGCCCCGTGTCACCCGGCGCTGGGGGGATTCCCGGGGAAGACTCTCTGTCTCTCACTGAAACACATACAAACACACACACACACTCACACACACACTCCCGTTTCACTGGCTCCATCTTTTACACTCTCCATCCCTATTATCCCTTCCAGGATGTTGTTATTCTCACCTTTTCTACTCTTTTTTTATTTAATAAGGGATGAAGACTCACTTAAAAGTCTTTTTTTATACAGTGCACACTTAACATATTTAGATCGTTTACGCAGCAGTCTGTAAATGAGGTTGTGCTGTACAAGAGGAGCATTGTAAAAGTTCATTGTGCCCTCATTGCAATTCATATAAGTCATGAACCGTTGTCCCGGAAAGCCCTTTTATCTCTTAAATAGTCGGCCAGACATTGAAAGGCAAAACAGATTGTCAGCAGTAAGCTCATGCTTTTTAATTTTATTTTTTTACCCTATTTCCTACGGGGTGGTGAATAAGCCTAATTAGTCTCGGGATCATGAGGCTGAAACAAAAACATGTTCGGCTTTTGAGGATAATGTCAGCTTTTTCTCAAAGCGCCAAACTCGAACCCGGCATAATATTGTTTGTGGTGCTTTTTTTTTTTTTTTTGTCCTTTTTCTCCCTTCCAGGATGGGGACCGGATAGCCTAAATATCTGGCACTGTCATTATGCAAGCGGCATATTTTCCACATTCAGTTTTGCCCTGTTTTTTTTTTTTTTTTTTTTGTATAGCTTATTGAGGGAATAAACACAACGTATCCAGATCTATGCTCAGCTCTCACTGACACCTCTACTGGCAGTAGCGTGCATGAGTCTGGGTGAAAGGTTACGCTGTGTATAATTTACATTCACCGCTCCAAAAGTGTATCTGCTTGTTCAGCGGCACAAACACGCAAGAATCGTGACTGGTGCACTTGGACGCTTTATATTCCTGGCATTGCTGAATGGCAAACCGCAAGACAACCTTGAGCCAGTTGAAAAGAGACGTGCTGAGATGGTTTGCAAATACACTGCGTTAAGAAGGAATCAAGATTGCAATGTGTCACTAAATTCACAGTATCACAAAATATCTTACTGGCCACGAATAGAGAAGTGCCTTAAAGTGTAATTCTTCCTAATGCCCACCAGATTAACACTAAATTGGCTGCAAAAAATAGGAAATAAATATGGAAAAATATGGAAATCAGAGAAAAAAAATCTCTCTTAATTTAGTACTTAAATCAATTTGCCCCCAAGGTCTCAGTAGCAAGTTCCAGGTCTTCTTAAATTAAAAATGGCTTGAATTTTATTTTGAAAAGCATGGTTCCATTTAGAGCACAAAATGAGGGGGGTGTTTTTAAGGCGTGGCCACAGGTGAGACAGGACCCACCTGCAGCAGGTCTGCCTCATCTTTTAAACTGAAGACACACCGCAGCCACATGCTCAGCCATGACAGTTGCACATTTAAATGATAGGGAATAACAGGAGGTTGGTGTTTTTTGTTCAGAGACAATAATACTTTCAGTTCATCATTGAAAAGTCTTGTCCTGCATTCAACACCGCTGACAGATCCCTCTTCCCTTCAGCTTTCTCCAGGTAGGGTTACATTTTTATTGACCTGTTAGCACAAATTAGCAGCAGTGTTGGGGAAGCTCCTTTGAAATTTGAATTCCTTTAAAATGCTTTAAAGTAGCTAAGTAATGTCCAAGCCCATCTTTGGAGAAAGAAGGAAGCTACCATAACAAGTTGGGACAAAAAACTTAGACCACCATAAATGCAATAAAATGGTCAGTGGCAAATTGTTGTATGAAAAAGCGTGTGGTTTGCGAAATGGCAAGTTTTCACAGGTGTTGCATGTTTATGTCCTGATGCACGGTGGCGTGGCTTATCGTCACAAGGCTTATATTTGTGCTTGCATGAATTTTTGTTCCATTTAGTGGATATTTGAGTCTGCAGATATGGAACAAAGCGAGAGCATGCGTTTGCTCTCCGCAGTAAACGGAGCAGCTGTGCGGATGTTATCTCCGGTCAACAAAATGCTACCTTCAGATGGATTTTGGTGCAAAAAAGCACCATCAGAGTCAGGAGTCCTGTCCTCTTGTCAGATCCTATCATCCTCGAGCTCTGACACATGTGGCGTTTGGTTGTGCTTCACCACTGCTTGGTGGAAAAAGTAGCTTGCTGTAGGGAAAGCCACCATACTATAAGCTGTGGCTATGCATTGCTATACCCCAACACTGATATACAACATCATTTTACACAGGCCATGGTTTTTATTAGGGATGCACAATAATCTTGGTATGACAGTAATTAAATATCAGCCTGAAATAAAGATTTCTGCCAATATCTGCCAATAGGTCGAAGTAGTGCTCTTATTTTGCCCAGTGGAGTGTGTATATTTTGAAGAGCATTGTATTTTATCTCTGCATCTGTCAGTGGGCCTTCACAATAAGAGCAGGCGTGACAAAATGTTAATTCCACTGCAGGAGGGACTTGATGTTCTCTGCAAGTGGAAAAAAATATAAAAAGCTGGAAAAGATCAGTATATCGGATATCAGCAAAACTCCAATATCATGCATCCGATTGACTAAATGATATTAATAATCCAGTGCTGCTGGAGTGGCAATCTACATTGTAAAAAAATGTAAACTGTAAAAGACCATAAAATCCAAATTAGTATATCACCGTGGTAGATACATTAAATTACCCTCAAGGACAAAACACTACATCGCTTTTGTTTTTACTGTCATAACATGTAGAACACACATGATTTTACTGTGAAAATACATCCTTTCGCTAAAATTAATGAGAAAATACCATAATTACCATAAAAACATTTATATTACAACTTATTTTTCAAGAAAGTGACTGTAAACAGGTTTACATTATATCTGTTTTTGTCGTGGTAATTTACCGTAAAGGTAAAACAGTTCTTGACGGGGAAATTTACGTTTCCCACAACAGCGTGTACTGTAATGTCATGTACGTTGTCACTTTATTTTTTACGATGAAGTTCTTGCAACCACGGCTGCCAGTGTTTTAATGTATTTCACAGATTTTTTTTATAGTGCAAGAACTGTTTTTTTCATTATTATTTGGTTGTTAAGTTGTTGAAGGTTGACTTTTTTGCCAGTTTCGCCATGATGACTCTTGCTGCCCATGCTAACTACCCAATCCTCTTGTTCACTGCAAACAAACTGATGTTGCTGCCGCTGGAAATGTAAATCACATGTCTTCCTGTGTGCCAGTTTTCCAGAGAAAGCCCCTATACTTCCCTGAACTGTATACAGGTTGAACCACTATAGGCTTTTTTACATCGCAGCCATTTTGGCATGGAGCAGCAGAATAAACACAGGTGTTGCTAATGATGTTAATTAAAGTTGGGCTCTGCACAACACCAGCGCCCCGGCTCTATTAGACCCCCATTCATGTCAGCGGTAACACCTGTGTTTACCCTGCTATTCATGTCAAAATGGCTGCTGTGAAAAGGCTCCATTATGCTGTATCAATCAATGAGAGAGAGAGCAACACATCAATCAATGTGAAAAGGCAGTTTATTCAAATGAAAATGCATAAGAGCAGATATCTGTGCCCTTGGAATCATTTGGATGTCTATAGCTCTCGCATTTACTCCCTCTTTTACAAGTCATATCACAGCCATAAAAACTTAAATATTGCTTTATAAGTGAAAATGACCATGATAGGCTCTTCTCCTTGAATATGGAGCTGCACAGAGAGCCCCACCGCTCCTCCCACCCCCACCCCGCCACCAGTCCCTTTTAATCCCATGTGGTGCTTTGAGCTAATTTGTGTGAATTCGATGTGTGAGCAAGGAAATTAGTTCAGCACCTCGGTGTTGTTCGGAGATGTCTATCAAAATGTCACAGCCCAAAGTGCAGGTGCAGTCATTAATATTTCACGATACTTGTGCAGGAAAAGATTAAAAAAAAAAAAAAAAAAAAAAAAAAATCAGCAGATTCCTTTGAAGCAAACTTGTAGAGATCTTTTCTTTTCTTTTTTTTTTTTTTATCATCCGGTGGATTACCTCGTGGCCGGGGTCAGCCGGAGCAGCGGTGGGGAACAGACCCACGTGGAATAGAGAAGTGGAGGAGAGGTAGTGATGTAATGGCCCTGAGCCAAGCCATTTGACAGTTGCATTATTCAAATAAAAATAGCAGGAGGCTGCTCTAAAATCCCCCCATGTGGCGGCCCTATAATTGGACTCATCCAACTTTGGGCTCACATTACACCCAACGTCTCCACTGCCATTCATTTTTTTGGCGGTGGCATTGCGGAGGACGGCTGGGATGCAAGACGGCATGAAAAATGAGCCGGGACAGGTTGAAGCCTTGGCTTTCTTTAATGCCGGTAAACAATCAGAGCTTAACTTGAGTTCAGTGTAGGGTAAAATAAGTTGAGTGTGACCGGTCCAACAAAGTCGGCGGCGGAAATGCTGCACACATTATTCGAAATCGACGGCCACGACGGAGTGACGGTAACAAGGGGAGCGGAGGAAGACCGGTATCTGAGTCGACGCCAAGTGCTTCGGGGATGATTTCCGTCCTGCAAAGCATTTTAAACCACGAGTGAAATCCATCGGACTCGGCCGACGAGAACCCTCGATCTCGCTCTCATTTACAGTCAAAACACTGCAATGCATCACAGGAGAGAAATATTTCACATGAAGGACAGCTCTCTCCTCTATTGAACTCTCTGGCCTTTTCAGTGTGAGGTAAATTAAGAGCCTCTCAGCGTGAAAAATTGAAAAGATGTTTTATTTCCCGCTCGCTAATTCCTCCTCCGAGGGCGAACAGTGTCTCTCATGCATCTCTTTATACCTCCTATATCTTTACACTTAACGGTCTTCGTGGATTCATCCGGAGAAGTTTGGTGAAGAGCTGCCTCTCCGTAACAATACGCCCCTTGGAAAAGTGATGTCGGAGTGAAGTGCATTTTTTTTTTTTTTTTTGGCCTTAATTCACCACAAGTTGTTTGATCAAGCCACAGAGGCAAATACTCCACAACGCTTCCACTGTGAAGAACAACCGCAAGAGTGGCTGTTCAAATCTCCGCCAGTTCAAAAGGCTATGTGGGTGGATTTTTAATCAGGGAACATGCACATAGGCCACATATTATTATCATAATGCATTACAAGTTGTAATTAGGCAGAAAAAAGGCACGGGGACCCCACGGGACCATTGTATCTCGCCTTACTCATTTGAATATGTTTCATAATTAATCTTCCCCTGGCTGCGTAACTTATTGCAATGCAAACATCTGTCAAACATCGACTCATTGACTGACATCAAGCTGACATGCCGTTGCGTCAGTCACCTCGCCAACGATCGGCCCGAAATCAATTGTCTCTTTGATCGACCTTTTATCTGTCTTTTGAAAATCCGCCGAACGTTTGAAGGCTTGAGTGCACGCTCTCTCAAATGCGCCCGTATGCTTTTTTTATTGAGAGGTATGCTCACCTTTGGCATTTATTTATCATTTTTTTTAATTATTTATTCACACAGCGGGAATGCGGCGCTTGTTAGATTCGATTCAAGGCCAGAAGGGGAGAAATTAACCACTTGACCTTCTCGGGCCACGAATGAAATCTCGATTCAGCAAACCTACAGAGGTCATAAATCAGCTTCGATGAAGTAGATTAAAGTCTCAGTCAAGTGGCCAAATGTTTGACTTGACATCGAACCCTTGACACTGGATATGAAAGAAACATAAAAAAAAAAAAAGAAAAAAACAACCTAAAGAAGAGGCAATTTACAGGTCAGTGAATCACTCCTTTGACACATAGGATATTACTTAAGAGATCAGTGGATGAGAGCTTGGTTTTCGTGTGTGTGTGTGTGTGTGTGTGTGCACGCCATATTTTTAGTGTATTCATTTTGTCTGGAAGCATCTGTCAGAAGCTCTGAAGAAGCATCGCCGCTGAAGCCTTTGCCCTGTTCCCTGCCTTACTGGCCACTTGTTTGGCTACAGTGCACGTGCACACACACACACACACACTGTACAGCACATGCACACACTCCTATAGACCACCTCCCTCCTTGTTTTTCTCACTCAGTCACCCTCAGCCATTGCCTCGCATCCTCACCTTGCCTCTGTCTTAGCATGCAGGCTTCACGTGTCTCTCTCTCTCTCTCTCTCTTTCTCCTTCACTCTCTCTCTGCCTCTCTCCGCCTCTCTCTCTGTGTCTTGGCATGTGGGCTGCATGTGTCAGGGCGATGTGGAGTCAGCTTGAGTCGGGACTGCGGGACCGTGAGCCTCTTTTCCCTTTGCATTTGTTCCAGTACCCATCATCCCGCTGCCTCTGGCTCTACCCGGCTGATCCTGCGACGTACCGCAGCCAAGGCCACCTCACCTAACCTTACACCAACCGCCCCGCAGCTACCTGCACTGTATGGTGCAGCGGCATAGGCCAACACAGCTCAGCGCACTTCCAGGTAATTTGTGAAGTGTGTGCGCGCTTTGTGTGTCTTTTTTTACGCAACGTATTATCATATTGCTGCGCGAGGTAATTTTTCATAAAGTAGGAGAGTGCAGAGAGGTGCGGTGTCCCGTCCCCGTCCCCGTACAGCTTGGATGTGTGCGACGGCGTGTGTTTACCGCCGTGTTTGTGCAAGAAAGTAAACAGCGTGGCCCCCCCCTCACTCGCCATGCAGCCGAAGCAAAGGTCAATATTTCACCCCTAGGATTGTAGTCTCATAAATTGTTTTACTTTTCAGGAAATCACACACAAGCCTGTGCGATATTGAGTTTTCCACCTTTCTATGAGCGTGATTCTCATGCTGTTGTTGTTTTTTTTTTGTTTTTTTTTTTTCTGAATGAGAGGGGAGAGAAGGCGCAGGCATGTACTGTATGTTTACCTTATCTGTGCATGAAAGCACACGTGTTTTCCGAGGCAGAGATTTAGCGAGCGGCTGTGTTTTCCGCTGCCAATATTGTATTCATGCCGCATGTCAGAGCCAGAGACAGGAAAGCGAGAGCAGGGGGGGGAAGAGAGGCATTTCTGAGGGGTGTGTATTTATCTACGTGAGAGCCTGTGCGAGCCCTGGCGAGGTTTTGATCTATTCACCGGGACCGCATTCAAGCCGCATGTATGAGACTCCAGCTGAGCGCGATAATTCTCCCGATGCTTCCTGTGAACCGGGCCCACACAAGTCCGCCATAATGACAAAGCACAACTGAGGGATAGAACTGATTGAATTTCCAATTCTACCTAGAGTTTTTATCCTGTTATGTGCGTCCGCCCGCCTGGAGAATCAGGGCCTTCGCTTCACTACACAGGGATGCAATCGCTCAATGATTGCATGATGCATTCCTCGGCGCTATGCTGATAGATGATACATACTGTCTGGACAACTCTCAGAGCGATAACTGCGCCCAGAGATAGAAGTAAAGTAGTTGTTAAGTCCCCCAGCTTCTCCAGCCACTTGTCGCCGCGTTGGCCCGACATCAAAACCCACCCTCCCTTGTTAGTCTGCCCGAGCCTGTGGCCCCCTCGCAGCTTTTCCCACAGCTCCTCTCCAGACCAAAAATAAAATAAATCAATGAAGTAAAACAAACTTTCCTCAAAAGGAAAAAGCAAACAGTCTAATTGTGCCCTGTCTGTCCTATGGAAATATGCCGTTTTGCGTCAGCAGCTGTATGCTTGGAACGGTTTAGCGATGCAGGTCAATAGGTAGAGCGCGACGCTGACACCGAGCTCGATTGGGTGATGGCCAGCCATGCTAAATGCCTCGCTCTACGCTCGCATTGAGGGCATCGGGGGCAGGCTTTGCTCATCTGGGGCAAGCCGATTGATTCCATTGTGACGGAAGAGACACGTTAATGTCAGAAATGGTCAATCAGTGTTGCCATGCCGCTCGTCCGACGGCCCATTATTCCGAAACCCCAGTAGTCTGAAAAATGTCCCACTGGACCAGTTTTGCAGTCACATCCTCCCAAAAACACTGGCCCATTGCTCCACACTGCAAAAACTCAAAATCTTACCAAGAATATTTGTCTCATTTCAAGTCAAAATGTCTTATTTCTAGTCAAAATATCTCATTACACTTAAAATAAGACATGATCACCTGAGAAATAACTTGTTTTTAGACAATTTTCACTTGTTTCAAGCAAATTTTCACTTATTTCAAGTGAAGTTTCACTTTTTCCACTGGCAAATTTTGCCAATGAAACAAGCAAATTTTCACTTGAAACAAGAGACAATTGTCTAAAAACAAGTTACTTCTGAGGTGATTGTGTCTTATTTTAAGTGCAATGAGATATTTTGACTAGAAATAAGACATTTTGACTTGAAATGAGACAAATATTCTTGGTAAGATTTGGAGTTTTTGCAGTGAAAAATAGTTTTGCATCCCTGCTGAGTAATGCATCAACCCCTGTTTACACTAACCTCAACCTGAGGAAACCGCTGCCTAAATGTAACCAAATTTATGGAGTGGATCATTTTTTGGACAATCATTGACCTTTGTTTTTGGGATCATGGGCAGTTGCACAAATGGGGTTTCGGGCCAATGGGACATTTTTATTTTTTTCATATGGACCATTGGAGTTCCAGAATAATGGGTCTTTGAATCGATAGGCAGTCCCCAAACCAGTTAGCTGGGATCAAACGGAACAACAGGACTTCTGTGGACTTGTTGATCCCTTAATGGTTTGACTGATGTGACATTTTGAAAGCTGACATTTAGCCAGTAACCAATATTTAATATCTTTAAAGCTGCACTAAGCAATTTCTGACTAGAAGGTGTTGAGAACACAAACTTCATTTGTAAAAACGAGACATAAAAACAAGTGAGTCTGGCTCACGGCAGATTCTCAGGGTTATTTTTTTCTCTGACCTCCAATTTTAAAACATGCTCCGTCTGGAGACTTTCAGCTGCAAGGTAGGCTGCTTTTAATTAACTTTTTCCATCACTGCAGTGCTGATTGCAGCGACAGAGGCACTTGCACGGTTGACCCGAAATTTAGATATGTTTGTCTGCAGAATGTGCAATTTCAGAGAAATTTTGAATCAAACTGAAGGGCAGAAGAGGGGCTTATTCAGGCCGCTGCAGACATTTAGGAAGCTCCCACGAGGAAATAACAGGCTGGCCTCAAATTGTTTGGTGGAAAGAAGACCTGCAGTGATGAATCTCACATTACTAGCGGTCACTGTAGTGCAACAAAACACATGTAATCTTGCTTAAGGTATAAATTCAACCATTTTCAAGATCAAGATCAATTAGACAAAACACAAAAAAGACAGGAGCAGAAGCAAATATGTGAGACTACTTGCATGGTGTAGGCTTTGTGCTTCTGTTCCTGCAGTTTTTGTTTTTTTGTTTTGTTTTTTATCAGACTTTGAATCAAATGTGCAAATTCTGACAGATTAAAGTCAAAGCAAGCGGTTTCTTGTTTTTCAGTACCGATGTTTATTAGCACCAGCAGAGCTCAAGTCCAACTCACAACGAGCCAGTGTTTGTGTTAGCTCCCGAAAAGTGCCAACTAGAAATCTTTTTTTGGCTTTCCCCTGAGAAAGACCCTCGTGGTTGAAATGCGTCACATGACTGCCCCGTCTACCATCTTTGTTCTTGGTACATTTTTCTTACCACTCGTACTTTCTGTCTTATCTGGGATGACACATGGCAAAACTGCAGTGTTTCAATGTGCCTTTTTTTTTTTTTTTTTTTTTGTAACATATTCTACGATGCTCCTCTTTTCTTTGCTCTGTTGATTACTGGCCTGCTGCGCCTCTTTTGGCAGTCGGCTTCATTTTTCCCCCCATTATTTTCATGCTCAAACATTATCAAACATTACAAGGGTTCAACATTTTCTCCCATAATTTATTCCTGTCAGAGCTGAAAAGGTTCTGAAATAGCATTTAGATCATCATAACTCTCCGCTGAAACCCACACTAATGAAATTCTTTTTAGGTGCGATAGCAGCTCTTAAACCAACCACTCTGCATTTTACTGACTGTTTTTCTGCAGCCGTGGCCGGAGAGGAACCTTTATCATATCAGCGGTGGAGCACATTGACTGGTCAATATCCATGACCATCATTGGACTTTACTCTCTCTCCTTTGACCCCTTCGCTGAAAAGGACCCGCGGCCGTAAATCACGATAATGGGCCTCTGTATGGTAAAGTTCTAACTTCGACCGCATCAGCCTTTGGAGGGGGGATGCTTTGTGTTTGGCATGAAAAATAGACTTGAGAGGATTAAAGTAATAAGATAATGGCGGGAGTGTATTGTCTCGTGTAAGCAAGAGAATGCCTCCCTCTTATTGAGCCCAGGGGAAGCGGGGTTTGGGTCAACTCCCTATTAATTCAGTCAATTAATAGCGATTCATTTGCTAATAATGAACAACTCTGACTTCAGTGCCACCCTGCTAATAAAGCACAATCTTGCAACATGACCCCGTACATAGGATATAAGACTAATATACAGTAGATGAGTAGTGTTTTTTGCAATGCAAGCAATCTGCTTATATTTCAACAAGGCAGTATGTTCTATAGGGTGATGAATAAGTAACTAATAAAATTTAAGAGACAATAACAATATTAAATCCTCATGTCAACCCTAACCCTGGCCACAAATCGACTTAAAGGAATACTTTGTAATGATACAAAACTGCAATGTGGGTATTTTATGCAAGTGAACAATATTTTATTTCCCTCCATGTTGCCTGCACCCAAAGCTCCTCGCTCATTTGCAAAGGTCCGCCAGACGACGAGAAATCTGGCGGACTTTTGCCGGCTGTAGAACTACAGATTGCACTGTTTTTTTTTTTTCCATTCCCGCCTCCACAGACAGTCGGATCAAGAGGGCACGCCGTTTTCTCTTTGAGCCCATGCACCCGGGAACAATGCAAGGGACACCATTGCGACCAAAAGGTTTCTGTGAACAGACGCCGCTGAAGGGAACGTTCTCGTACTCCAGCAAGGCAGGATATGGAAACATTGTCTTCGAATGCAATGAGCCTAGTGCATTCTGTTTGTTGTAAGTTTTCTAGTTATTGAGCTAAAGGGAATATCGAACCGTTTTTCTCTGTTTCCTGTGGCCGTGTAGCACCAATTTCAAAAACATTTGCCCCTTTTGACCACAATAGACAGCCTGGTGTTATGAAAAGACCACCTCTCCAGCGGTGAAATACCCCTTTAATCCAGCATGTCACAGGAAAGCAAGAGCTTAAAAGCAGTGGCACAAAGGGCTACTTTCTGGGCAACTCTTCAGGGCAACAGTGCTTTCGGAGCTGCCTCAGCATTGGTGCTTTAATCACAAAGGAATATTTTGATGTCAGGAAACATTTGAGTCCATATTTGACCCGGGGACGTGCTTTGTTTCACGTTGCTGAGAGTATTGTCCCTTGCCTGCACAGCCCAAACCGTGAAAGAGACGTTTAAATCGTGCACATCACCGCAATCACAAGCGGAAACTGAGAAGGTAACAACTGGGACGCAGGTGGAGGTGGACAACGGGGAAAGGCGGGCTCTAATGGTGATATTTTTTTCATGCAAAATATTGTCATGGTGTTGATATGCCAAACCGAGCTTGTAGCAACTTGTACAATTGGTTTGCAATTGTGGTTTGCACTTTCCCATTTTCCAAACAAATTTCTGGGAAAAAAAAAAGAAAAGAAAAGAAAAAGAAAAGGAAAATGGAAAGGAGAGAGTCGGTCGCTTCAGGCAATTTCTCACACCTGGTCGAGAATAGAACCTAATGAGCTGCCAGACCTTGGGTGGGCAGAGAAAACTTACCTATGACGGTAGCCGGCTTTTCTCTCCCGACCAAGGCTCCTGAAGTACCAAGAAGAGAGAAAGAGAGAGGGAGAAAGAAAGAAAGAAATCCACAGTACCGCTGGGGTTTGCCTCTGTCTTGATTCAGTGTCTCACAGACCTTGTGAATTCCCAACAGTATGAAACAGCAACACGACCGTACGAGAAGGTGGATGAAAGCAGTTAAAAAATGATGACGCCTATTGCCTGGAGAACATGTTAAGACCCAAACATTGCATTCTAGGAAGAAGTATTTTTGATGATTTTTTTTTTTTTCCTTTAGTCAAGTCCTGTTCACCTGCCGAGCGCCGGTGTGCTAATCCCTCCTGTTAAAATTGTGTAGTAGACACATATTCCCAGCTAAATAATAAATATACAGCCCCAAAACCTGCAAGCTGCCTTTTAACCATTTATTCTGAGAAGCGGTTAAAAGGCAATTATATTTTGCTTGCAACTGGATCAGGTCAGTGAGGTCAGTGATTAAAAATAACCACCTGGGATCATATTTCACACCGATCCACTGTTGTTGTTGTTGTTTTTCTTACTGTTATTTTCTATGCCTGCAATTTGACATTCCCTGCAGGCTATGGCGGCCTTGTTCTTTTTTGACTGTGATCCATGGGCTCACATTTTGAGCTATGCTGCTGCCCACGGGAGCTTTATGCCAAACCAGTGGGCCGATGACCATTGCCTGGGCACAAATCCAACAAGGCATCCCAGAGAAATAAGTAGTCTCTATAGTCGCTGTGCCGGAAGAGAGTGTAAGGACACAAGTACATTATTTTTCAGGCAGTCACTGGGAATGCAAATTTAATTTATACCGATTTATTTTTTGTGTGGGGTGGAGTGGGAGTGGTTCAAAAGCAAATGAGAAACAACGTTCATCAAGGCAGAGGTTCTTAGTCTCCATGAAGAATAACTAAATAAGGACACTTGGGGTAGATGGCTGCTGCAAATCTAGACTTGCCTGTGCCTTAATCATCCATTTTTGTCTGAACAACAGTCTGACAAATACTGTATAAAATGAACACACAAATTCTGAAAGACAGATTATGTTGTGGGGATAGGAGTGGATTACGATCGTAGCACCTTACTTGTTTATTTTGTTTATTTTACTATCCATTATTCAGCACCTTAACTGTTAATTTATTATCCATCACCAGCACCATAACTGTTTATTTATTGGAAGTGGTGATTCCATGGGGCCAAATCAAGTCGGACAGTTCCGAATCCCAGTACCGGGCGTCGGGTTATGCCACTTGGTTTCCTGGTTTCATGGTTTCAAGCTTACCCTGTGCCATACTATCTACTATCTGTATATTTCATGTTTCATATTTATTATTACCATCGGTATATCTCACATTTCAACATCTCATATTCTTAGATTAGTTTATTGTATATACTTAGCCCTTATTGTCTTTAGTGTATATATTTATTATATTGAGTCTCTATTGTATATACTTCTTAATTTTAATTTTATTTTATGTTTTTTTTTTTTGTTTTTTTTTTTTTAATTGATGATGCTGCTGTAACATGGGAATTTCCCAGTTTGGGATCAATAAAGTATACCTATCTATCTATCTATCTATCTATCTATCTATCTATCTATCTATCTATCTATCAGTTTGGATGCGCCATTTCCACCTTCCTCGTGTTTTGGTTAGGCAAGTCAGACAGCTTTGGGTTAACCGCTTCAGCCCTGCCAGTCGTATCGGGGGGGATTTGTCATCGCTGCATGGCCCAGTTTTGTTCAAAACCACAGAGCTTTATTTCAGATTCTAGTGGAGATTCCAAGCTTTCCAAAGATGCCAAAGATGTGCTGCTGAATCCCAGGGAAATGTGTAAAAAAAAATGAGGCACAAGACATCTTGATGTTTTCTGTTTGATGTGATGCTGCAGTCATAAAACAGTGGTGTCATGGCTTTGAATATTTCACTCAGTATCAGTGTGATGGAGCTCCAGTGAAGCTGCACCCAGCAGATACACAATATGGATGTGACATGGTCCTGCAATATGAATAAAAAAAAAAGTGTTTTCTCTAACTTTGAAGCTGCTTAAGGGGAGATTTAAGGGAAAATCAGAGTTAAGGGATGAAATTTAAGGGTTATGATTCAGCAACTAAATCATTTGCGTTCAAGGTTGAGTTGAGGTTTTTGTCACGGTTGAGACCGCGCTGTTGTGTGCGAGTGTCTCTCCGTGGAAATCAATCAGTACACTTCCATGGCTGTAGCCAGTGTAGGAATAAATGCAAATCTGCCCTAAAGGACGTGTGTGTGTGTGATCTTAAGAGTAACAGTTTCATGCGCCATTGGCTTCCGGCACTTTTGCTGATGCATATTATCGCAGAGGCTCCTGCTAAAGAAACAAAAAAAAAAAAAAAAAAAACTGAGGCCTGGAAACTTTTTCAGTGCCCTGAGAGGAACTGGTTTGTTTACAGTTCAGCAGTTCAAGTTTCTAAAAAGCCCCAAACCTTCCCTTTAACCACTTCCCGGCACCACTGACAGTGACTTGGACTTAGTAATTGAAATAAAGTGTCAGACAGGATGAGTCATAGACTGTCAATTAGATAAATTGTCAAAGCATTTGCTCAGTGAGTTGCCAGTCCACACTTATTATCAAATCACCTCAGGTTGGCACAGTGTCATTTTCCACAGCAGTCATCTTGACAGAGCAGATAATTGAGATAACTAGTAACATTCACACAGCACATACTTCACCCGGGTAAAGACCGGTCCATATTAACACTTACAATATGTAGACGCTCTCCTAAAGAGATGATAGATAGATTGTTAGATAGTTTATAAAATATTGCTACCCGGCATATACCAAGTCAAGTCACCGTTGTTTATTTATTTACCTCTATTTTAGGAAGTTTCATTTTAGTATTTGTTGGATTTTTTCCACCTTCTGTATATCATTTTTTTTTTTTTTTCCCCATTTCAGGTTATAGCGTTACCAAATCTCATTCATGACTCAGTGTTATATCTGAGTCAGCAGAAAGTTTCTCAAACAAAACTTTCATCGCAGACTAAACATACACCCCGAGCCTCTTGCATGCCGTCATCCTCCTGTCGGATGCTGATCACCAAAAATGAAATTTTTGAACACATCTCCTTATTATATGTGCCACTAAACACAAATTGAAGCAAAGAGTGTCATTTCACAGTGTAAATGTCTGAATAATGTTTGAGTATCAGAGTAGGCAAACAATCTGTTAGTGCAGTACATATTACCTTCCATTACTCACCGCCTGATCATGTTTATTGCATTATAAGTGGTGAATTTAAATGCAGATAATTACTTCAACATCCCTCTAGGCTTTTCTACATGGATACATATAAACATAAGAGCTGTGTAAAACTCCCCTCTTTCAGACACACATAATGGCATGTGTTATCAAATGCCCTTTGTGTCACATTAACTTAAGAACCCAGCCTTAAACTCCAAATTCAAATGCTTTCCTCCTTTCCTGCTGCATAATACCGCCAGTTCCATCTCGTTCCTTTATTCGGCATCATATTAATTTCAGCAAGACCTGCAAATCCACTCTGCCATTGCATAATTCATGGAGCCCCTCTGACAAAATTCCCTTTCATGTGGGCAACGCGCCCTGAACGAAAATCCTTGGAAACCTGGATAAGCCCAAATGGCTTATACCTGATGGCGATGCACAGCTGTGCTCAGGTAAACTGGCATTCTGTCTTGAAAAATAAGGTCAGAAATGAAAACTCGGTGCTATTCGGTGTCATCAACTCTTGCGAAGTAGGGTGACACTAAACAAAAATTTTTGACACAAAGAGAGGGGATTGTTGTAGGCCATCTGGTGACGGATTATATGCACTCATAAAAAAAATAAAAAGTATTTGACTCGGGGGTATTTAATTGTTCTTCCTTTTCCTTGTGTGAGATTATGGATTTGCTAGTTTCTGTTGGATGGTTACATGCACTAAACCCGCATGAGCCTGCTAAACTGTAGCAGTCTTTATATTATCATCTTTTGTTTCAAATGTATGGATGAAATTTTGAATTGCTTCAGCACTGAGCATGTTCTTATTTGATGGACTGAATGGACCTCTGCCAGACAGGTCATTAAAGTTATTCATTATGGTAATATTATTCACCATACTCAATTGAAGCCCCTGGTAGGAAATCACAGAGTGCTATTATTAAATGACAGTCAACGGTTTTCTTAGAATAAAGTGTTTCATGTTTTAAACCAAACTCATATGTGAGATGTTCCTGCTTTCTGACATCTTTTTTAACCTTTATTTATTCATGGCAGCATTTTCCAGCACCAGCCGGCCTCATATTCATGCACTTAACACACATCCACACCAGGGAGCTACCTAATGAGCAGCCCCATTGGTATAATTGGTAGGTTAAGGGAAAAATCCAGGTTTTCCCACAGTGTTGCACATAATCAGTCTGTGATGATATTTTGTGGGTTATTTTGTGAATTGTTGTTATTTTCTTTTCGGGGGATGCACTCTATCCCAACCTGCTTTGTGCACTTCTGCCCCAGTTACTGATTTACTACATATCCCAATTTAGAGCAGTTATGGCCTCAAACAGCAATATGAAACATGATTTGATGATGATGTGGCTGCCTTGCACTATTTTCTATCAAAGTTAGTGTCAATGAAGGAACTGATACGTTGAATTTCACCACTGTTGAACCATGGAAAATGGCTTTTTGATTCTTAATAACCGACAGTAAAACCTTCTGTTTTCTTGTTGCAGAGCTCTATTAGAGCTGTGTTGCAGATATCTTCATGCAGCATCTGCTTATGTCCACTTATCTGCAGGAAAGAAGAAAAAAGGCTTAAAGTCTTACAGCTCCACTAGCCGGCTCTATAGGACACCAAAGCGGTTGTCTGGGCTGTCTGAGCCACTGCGAGTTAGTGACATATAGGCTAAATACTAAGTTTGTAGTGGTGGGAAGACGCTCACATCAGAGGAAAATTCTGCCCACATTATGCAAATACCACGCTTGCCATATTTTACAGTGAGCATGATATGACATAGAGAAGCTTTGTCATAACTTATCTGTGCTACTTAACTCACTAGCAACACTTTACACTCAGGTAATCTCTAAAAACTGATATCTGTTATCTGTATATCTGTATATCTATCTATATATAGATATAATATAGATATATAGATATTCATAGATATAAAATCTGTTGGCAAGGGACAAGATTTTGGTGATGAAAGTGTTCTGGTTTGTAGTCCGAGTGGTTTTATGAAGGTAAACAGTCTGTTTGGGAGCGGAAGAGGTGAAGCGCATTGGCCGAAAGTGTTGACTGCACCGAAAACACCCACAAAAAGTATTGATGTTTGTGTACGGTGTGAGGAAACGGTCGACTCGTGTAATAAAAGAAATGGACACTGAAACATAAACGGAGGCGAGCAGGCAGCAGCGACACAGGAAGCCGGGAAGAATTGGCGATTGCCCCCGGAGGCTAAACCGTTGTCAGACGAGAGACGATGGGCTGACACTTAGTTTGCACTCCACAACTTTCCCACTGATTATAGGTCTGATTCACAATCAGGCCGAGTCAGGGCTCGTCAGTGCCGGTCGGCAGAGTGCAGGATCTGGTCGAGGTGGCAGAGAATCAAGGAGTACAGACTCTGACGTGGGAGGGCTGGAGCCACTACAATTACATCAATTACATTTGATTTTCAAGACTCAAATCTGGTTAACACCTCAAAGACAAATATGATCAGCAATTCTGTTAAAAGCTAATGGAAGCTAAGAGTGGACTCCCAGTGACTGGCCATCAGCGAATAAAATTATGAGTCATCTATATTATCTCTATCACACTGTTACTGTAGCCTTTTCAGCTCCCACTTTTGGTTTTTGCTCGAGTCTGGACTGACAAGGTCAGATAATTTGAGTCACAAAATCAGCTTCTCACCTCCAACTCCCTCTTCAGTCTATAAAGTCCAGTCTGTGCTTCCATGATTTCATCAAAACTTGCTTTTACCCATAGTCCAAATCTTCAAGAGACAGTTGGTTAGTGTAACATACCTACTTTTTTATAATCTGTTAGGGTTTTAAAGGTTGTAAATTGTAGTGTAATCTCAGCCTTGGTGAAGAGATCTTTGTATTAAAACCCTCTTTTGCTTCTTCTGCTTAGCCTTGTCGCCAGTATACACAATATAAACTGCTACAGCTCTTTAGTAACTTACATGTATTGTATATAATTTCTACTAACTGAAGGCATTCCTCTCAAAACTACAGTTACTCTGTTGCCATATAGTGAGCATATGTTTTTGGCACCATGATGGTTTAACGATTATTCACCATGGTATCTTTACCATGCTTTTACTAAAAGAAAACCCGTACTTTGTGCTTCACAGTTATTTGACTGATGAAACAGAGCGCTGAATAGATTTTTTTCTTACAACAGCCTGATCTGGCCAGCATATTTTTAGCAGCAGCAGCAGCAGCGACACTAGGAATACTAGTGTGACTGTCTTACTTTGTTTGGACCAAACGCTGCTGGTTGCTGGTGGTGAACTTGCGTCTCAGCAGAAATATTTTATCTTTAATTAAAATTGTAAAATATATGTATATATATCTTACCATGGTTCATTGCCACAGTAAATGAACAGAGTAGTGATGAGGTGATCCAACCATCAGACACTGGCATTGATTGAGTAACATGATATCGCAAACGGGGCTAAAAATACACCAACATATTGCAAAATGAAAGCTTTTTTTTTTTTTTTGTGCGATTCAAATTATTATAGAACAGGTCCTTCCTTCGGTTGTCTTTATCAAAGGAACCACGATTGTCGTTGCTGCAAGATATTTTCTCAAATGGTCTAGGAGAGCAGCCTGCCATATAAATGGACACAGGCTCGACCATTTCTCTAACCTTTTAGGATAGAGATGCAGTAAGGTCCAACACTATACCTCCAAATTCCAATATGCTGCAAGGCCACATTGTTATCGCTATCTAATTTCTATCCCGTGTGTGTGGGTGTGTGTGTAGGGGGTGTTTTTTTTTTTTTTTTTTTTCAGTCATTACCAGCACACAGGTTTGACCAAACCTTTACCACCGACTGCCAAGTGTCTCATTAGCTGGAAATACCTGTAGTCAGCCTTTTTGCACATAACCCTCAGATCTGACACCTTGGACAATTCACGCCTCTCTTGCTTTCCCTCCTTCTCACAACCGTCTCGATGTCTTCTCCTCCCTCTCCCCCCAGAGTCAGCCATTTCAACGCAACCTCTGATTTGGGCCAAAACACCGCCTGCCAAATAGCCAATCCCAAAGTGCTGTCTGCTGGATTAATACCTTAGCTCACTAATTTATAATTGCTCCATTGTGGCATGTGTGCACTGAATAGATGCTGACAGGTCGGACCCGATCCGTTTCTCCCTCTCGCTCTCTTTCCCCTCGCTGTCTCAATCATGCTGTCTCTCTCTTTCTTTTTCTTCTTCATCAGAATTACTTTCTTGCTTGCATTCTTTCTACTTCTATCTTTTTGTTTCTGATTTTTTTTTTTTTTTTTTTTTTTTTTGAAAAAGTCACTGCAACCTCTCCGTTAAAATTTTCACAGCTTTTAACACAAAGATAAGAGAGTGGCTCAGTTTGATTTGGCCCTCGTTTCCCAAGTCCATGACTGCCGTATTAGCGTCATATGTCTGCGGTTTACTTTATTCTGTAATGAGACCTGAGATCTGAGGGTAAAGGAGTTTTTTTGTTTGAGCAGCGGTTGAATAAAATCGAATAAATCCATTCAACTCACATCAGAATGCAGGGCATCGACAAAAGGCATTTATCTCATGGGGCAGGCAAATTCAAAGTCAAATTGGGGAATATGACATTTATTTGAAGAAGAAAACGGGAGGAATTTGCATTTCGCTTCATTGCCATTCCCAACACTCTTTGACAAGAAGTCTTTAGTGATTCATTATTAATGAAAGGCATTTAAATGGAATTGGATGAACCCATGGAAGTCGTTTTTATGACAAGATACATGGGCCACACTAAGCAGCGGCTAAAGCCAACACTCTTAACCTGTTGGTCTGCATTAGTTATTCATGGGACACTATGTTTAAAAAAAAAAGAAAAAAAAAAAAGAAAGAAAACTATATTTTATTCATTTTTTTATGGGCTGATTTCCATTTCCAATTAATATTCATGCTGATAGACATTTATGTGAAATTGTCTTTCCTGAAGAATAGGGACAGATGGCTTCATCAGTTGTCATTGTTAGGGAAAATACTGATTACTATCAGCAGTAGCAGAATTAGCAGAGATGGTGTAACACTCTATCAATCCTATAAATGTGTACACATCAGATATTATATACATTAGACATTAACAGACTTTATTATGGGTAGCACTTGAAGCCTTGAACAAAGCAGCCATGCATTCTTTGCTTTGTGTTTTTGCTCTACCCGGTGAGCTGCACAGGACGTTTATTTGCTCCAAGGACTTACATGCACCGTTCTTTAGGTTGTTTACACTCAAAGTCTGCATGTAGCCCGCTGAGCTATTACAGAGGACATAAAAAGGATTATATAACAAGCATGGCAGTTTACACGCATAGCAAAATACGGCAGCGACATATACGAGTGCCACAAGATACAACTCAACTTGCACATACTGTCGTGGTACAAAATGGGCCGTCCGGAGAGCACACAAGCTTGTCGCTGAGGCAGAATCCTAAAAAGAAACCCGTTCTATCCTCATCATGACCTCTGTGGTTTATCTTCAACTGCAGCAAAAGTCCATAAAAGTGCGTAATGGGCCATTTAAAAGCCTTCAAAGCTATACCAATGACCGTACCTTATCTACCACTACCCCTTTTCTACTGCTACTTACTTTTTCTACTTTACTGTGTGCCAACTGAGGCTCGCATCGCACGCAGGACACTGTAAATGGGGCCAGGCCAGTGTTGATTATGCACAGAAAAAGCTTTCCCTGGTTATAAATTAAGGATGCAAATGCAAACATGGCCAGCTGGCCCAAAGTGATCATAGCACACTGGTCGACAAGACCCCGAGCAGCTGCCCTCTCTTCCTACACCTAATGGTGAGAGGAGTCAGTGCTGTGTCAGCACAACAAAGAGGAGGGAAGCGGCCAGTCACATGTTGCGCCGTCACATGGTACTGCAGCCCATTGCAGTGTGTCTGTGTAACGCTGGATGAAAGCTGGCAAGGACAGCTTGCTGAAGGTGGAGCTGGGCAATATTCTGACATTACATCAATATGAGGACATGAAACTACACATCATCCGGGATTTTTAATATCATAATGTCAAGATATGGTATAAGTGCTGTCTTATTATTCGTCTTTTCCTGCTTGGTCATCATATCCACATTACTAATAGTTGTTTTATAAAAATGTCCTCTATGTAAATATCATATGAAAGCACCAACAGCCATGTCTACAGTATCATTACAATACTGATATCGGTGTATTTGGTTAAAGATATTGTAATTTGCTCAGTCAAATTGGATTAGTACAGTAATTTAAATGATCCGATCCGTGGCCAATCATATCTCTGGTGTCAGGTTTATGGATCTTAGCAGGGAATCTTGTTGGTGTACAAGAATTGACAACTTGAACCTTGGGAAAATTTGAGAACTTTCTGCCATGAAGCCATGAGTCAGCACTCTGTCGAGACAAAGATGGACTCACCAGTGAATTACTGCCAAACGATTGTTTCACCACGTCCACCCCCAGAAGCGACTAGAAGAAGAAATTTAGGTCCGAGGAGCGCGTAGGTTTCCGCCTTCACCAAGGCTGTACTACTTGAATCCAGTCTCCCGACCACGTTTCTGGCATCTTGGACTGGTCTCCGTCTGCTGCCTATTTTGACTCAGACTCCCCTGCTCCAGGCTGCTATTGCTGATCTCGTTTATCTAAAAATTTTCAAAGATTTTTTTTTGCCATCTGGTCTGACTTTGTTCATATTCTCCCTCGCATTAACAACAATTTTCATGACTTGAACTGTGTGTAGTATGAAGTGGTCCTGAACATCCAATGCATTAATTACCTCCACCAAAGAGGCAAAACCTCAGGCACTGGGTTATGTGATCGCCCTTATCCATCTGTCCATCCATCTGTCAAACTCAGAAAGTGCTGGGTGGTTTTGTAAGAAACTTGGTGGGAAGGTTGGTGACTCTTTCAGGTCAATCAGCCCCATGCAAACACAACCATTGTTTCCTCACACATCGCCAAAACAGCTTAGGAAGTCAGTCGCAGGCCAAGGCAGCACAGACCAGCTTTCCGAAGATCGACATACCAAAAGAGGCATGCCTTAGTACAACGGCTTTGCAGAAAGGTGGCGAGTTTAAGAACAAACAGGTCTATAAACATATCCATTTCAAACAATGTAACCATTCCTACCCACACTTCCATGCATCTTTTACGCTGGCGTGGATGTTCAGGAATAAATCCACTAGAGGGCAGCCCAGAGTCAAACGTTTCTGACAACAACAAACATGGCGACAGTGGAGGTCGTAATTATGGACTTGCTACAAAGATGAAAATAAAAAAAAATAAAATAAAATAAGCAAAGGGCAGTGTTTTAGACAATGGTGGTCATTAAACACATCGAGAATCCTTTACTTTGATTTTACCGTCATTTTACAGGAGGCTCCATCTGTGTATGTATTTAACATTGAGCATAAATGAACCTTTACTGGGACTTTGGATGACATCTGCACTCTAATGAGTTGTTTTTTTTTTTTCATTAAGAAAGGCATGCACACTGTCCATGGCCTACTTTTGTTCTCGGTCCTAAGTGGAGCTCAGTTTTCTCTGATCTCAGTTTTTCAGGTCTTAACTCCCTTTAGACCTCATCTTGACTTGGCCTCGTATCGACCTGGTCTTGGAACTCAACTTGGACTCCACGGAAGTCCACAGCCCTGAGCGTCATGTTGCTTGACCTCTAAGACCTCTGAAGTCCTTCAAACTTTCCAGAATTCAAAGAGTTGCTTCCTCGCACCACCTGGGGCGTGAAAAGTGTAAAGTTGCGGATGAACCGTGATGACTTATGCTATTCAGCCGTGTCATGCTGCACATCTGCAAGCATTGACATTTGCACTCTTACCACTTCTCCCTCTTTATCTCTTTCACACACACACACACACACACACACATACACGTTTATCTTACCAACAGGGGACTATCAGCCCAGACTGACCAAGAGGGGACCTCTATTTCTGGTCATTTTAATAAAACAAAAATAGAATAGAAAATTTTCTTTTAAGGTCTTTTACCATAATGTTACTTCAAATGTGACTTTTAATTTTTTTTAAAGAAATTGCCAAGAGGGGACCTGGATCCTTGAATGAGGTGTACCTATCTAACAGGGGACCTCCATATAAGACAGTGGAGCTGTCTGTACCCATTCACACTCCTAATGAGAGCTCGTTTACCACAAAGACTTTCTTGGTTTCTTTCAAGAATGGGTGATTTAAATTAAATGTTATCATTATTTAAACATTTCTCTGTGAGAAAAATCTAACAAAAATAACCAGCAAGGGAGCAAGGGAGTAATAAGTACTTAAAAAGAAAGAAAGAAAGAAAAAGAGAGAAAGAAAGAAAGAAAGAAAGAAAGAAAGAAAGAAAAACAACCAGAATGAAATTAGATTAAAATTTAAATTATTTCATTTTTGACTAACTGCTAAAAAAACAATTTATTATCAGACTTTGACTAGACTTCTAAAACTGTGATGACAGAAGTTCCCTGTTGGCTGGTAAATACTGACAGGAGTCCCCTCTTAGATAGCATGCAGCGACCTTCACACTCCAGCATGGATGACAAGAAAAAATAAGCAAAATGAGTAAGTAAAATTACAATCTTAACTAGATAATTGTTGTTCAAATATGATTTGTTATGTTTTTTGAGGCACATTACAGAAAAAAAAGGTACTTCTACTGTTTGGAATGACAGAGGTCCCCTGTTGGCTGGGAAACACTGACAGGAGTTCCCTCTTGGATAGCATGGAGCGACAGCCACACTCCAACATGAGTTAGGAAAAAGTAACATGGGTAATTCTTAAGACAAAATAATCTAAACTAAACATAATCCAATCTGTGGTGTTATTTTTCAGCAAAGTTGCACCAGTAATGTTGTCATTGTTGCTTTTTTGAAATGTGGGATGTATTGTGAAAACCACCTATCATGACTTACAGTATGTAAGTATAAAGAAACTAAAATCCTTTAGTACCTAATTTGGATATCAATATTAAGGGTTTGACAGAGAACAACAATTTTACATGGAATGAGAAGGGTTGCCTGTTAGGGAAATAAACTGTTTGGCCCTTTAACTTACTACCTAATAGAGACACACAATACATAAACACTATTTTGCCACAGAGCGTTTAGAGGATATGCCATTGTTTGAAAATAGAAATACAGGTAAATCTGTTTTTGCATATGATAATCACAGGTTTCTCAACTTGAGAAAACTGTGACTGGGTTTAAGTCAGAACTCAGGATTTCCAACTTCCAGTAAATTCTCAGTAAATAATTACTGAGTCCCCTCTTTGCCTGAACAAAATGACACAGGTGCCCTGTTGAATGGTATGGAGCGACGCTCACACTCCTGCATGTATGTAATTAGGACAGAAAAAGATATTATCATTGGCAGTAAGCTGTCACAAAGTTGAACAAAAAACAGCATTGTTACTGTTTGATATGTTTTTGGTTTTCTAAAGATAGTTTTCCCTGCTCTATAGAGGGTGATAAATATTTTGCCACAGAGCTTTTAGAGGATATGCCACTGTTTGCAAATAGAAATACAAGTAAATCTGTTTTTGCATATGATTAAAAAAAAAAGTCAAAGTCAAACATTTTAGTGTAATAAATTCAGTAGTTTTTAACAACAGTTAAGTATTCAGTACTGATACATTTTCAAACCATAAACATTAAACTGATATTGTCATGCCTGCCTGTTAGGGAAATAAACTGTTTGGCCCTTTAGCTTACTACCTAATACAGACACCGAATACATAAACACTGCAACACTGCTAAGAGAAGCACACTAAAACATTGAACATTTGGTTTTAAGTCAGAACTCAGGATTTCCAACTTCCAGTAAATTCCCAGTAAATAATTACTGAGTCCCCTCTTTGCCTGAACAAAATGACACAGGTGCCCTGTTGGATGGTATGGAGCGATGCTCACACTCCTGCATGTATGTAATTAGGACAGAAAAAGATGTGATTATTGGCAGTAAGCTGTCACAAAGTTGAACAGAAAGGTAATAGAGGATTTTAAAGATTTTGCCAGAGCCTTTAGTATCACAGAGTATCAGTATCAGTAACACAGAGCTCCAATATTTTCATTTCTATCAGCTCCTCAGATTAAAACTCTAAGCAAGTGGTACATCTGTTATAAAATCAGAGTATGCATGATATTACATTATCTGCTAATTCAAAGTCAAACATTTTAGTGTAATAAATTCAGTAGTGTTTAACAACAGTTAAGTATTCAGTACTGATACATTTTCAAACCATAAACATTAAACTGATATTGTCATGCCTGCCTGTTAGGGAAATAAACTGTTTGGCCCTTTAACTTACTACCTAATACAGACACAGAATACATAAACACTGCAACACTGCTAAGAGAAGCAAGATTAGTGGGTTAACAGTTGTTAACAGTTGTCAATATTATATTATCAAAACATGTCAGTAACCCTTACTGACTACTAGACTAAAGTACTAGGCTATAAGGGACCATACCCACACTTATTTTGAGCCTCAGTCTTATTTTTAATGTTTTGATTTTTAAAAAATATCTATCTATCGATATATATATATATATATATATATACATACAGTACAGGCCAAAAGTACAGGCCAAAAGTTTGGACACACCTTCTCATTCAATGCATTTTCTTTATTTTCATGACTATTTACATTGTAGATTCTCACTGAAGGCATCAAAACTATGAATGAACACATGTGGAGTTATGTACTTAACAAAAAAAGGTGAAATAACTGAAAACATGTTTTATATTCTAGTTTCTTCAAAATAGCCACCCTTTGCTCTGATTACTGCTTTGCACACTCTTGGCATTCTCTCAAGAGGTAGTCACCTGAAATGGTTTTCCAACAGTCTTGAAGGAGTTCCCAGAGGTGTTTAGCACTTGTTGGCCCCTTTGCCTTCACTCTGCGGTCCAGCTCACCCCAAAGCATCTCGATTGGGTTCAGGTCCGGTGACTATGGAGGCCAGGTCATCTGCCGCAGCACTCCATCACTCTCCTTCTTGGTCAAATAGCCCTTACACAGCCTGGAGGTGTGTTTGGGGTCATTGTCCTGTTGAAAAATAAATGATGGTCCAACTAAACGCAAACCGGATGGGATGGCATGTCGCTGCAGGATGCTGTGGTAGCCATGCTGGTTCAGTGTGCCTTCAATTTTGAATAAATCCCCAACAGTGTCACCAGCAAAACACCCCCACACCATCACACCTCCTCCTCCATGCTTCACGGTGGGAACCAGGCATATGGAATCCATCCGTTCACCTTTTCTGCGTCTCACAAAGACACGGCGGTTGGAACCAAAGATCTCAAATTTGGACTCATCAGACCAAAGCACTGATTTCCACTGGTCTAATGTCCATTCCTTGTGTTTCTTGGCCCAAACAAATCTCTTCTGCTTGTTGCCTCTCCTTAGCAGTGGTTTCCTAGCAGCTATTTGACCATGAAGGCCTGATTGGTGCAGTCTCCTCTTAACAGTTGTTCTAGAGATGGGTCTGCTGCTAGAACTCTGTGTGGCATTTATCTGGTCTCTGATCTGACCTGCTGTTAACTTGCAATTTCTGAGGCTGGTGACTCGGATGAACTTGTCCTCAGAAGCAGAGGTGACTCTTGGTCTTCCTTTCCTGGGTCGGTCCTCATGTGTGCCAGTTTCGTTGTAGCGCTTGATGGTTTTTGCGACTCCACTTGGGGACACATTTAAAGTTTTTGCAATTTTCCGGACTGACTGACCTTCATTTCTTAAAGTAATGATGGCCACTGGTTTTTCTTTAGTTAGCTGATTGGTTCTTGCCATAATATGAATTTTAACAGTTGTCCAATAGGGCTGTCAGCTTTATAGTAACCTGACTTCTGCACAACACAACTGATGGTCCCAACCCCATTGATAAAGCAAGAAATTCCACTAATTAACCCTGATAAGGCACACCTGTGAAGTGAAAACCATTTCAGGTGACTACCTCTTGAAGCTCATCGAGAGAATGCCAAGAGTGTGCAAAGCAGTAATCAGAGCAAAGGGTGGCTATTTTGAAGAAACTAGAATATAAAGCATGTTTTCAGTTATTTCACCTTTTTTTGTTAAGTACATAACTCCACATGTTCATTCATAGTTTTGATGCCTTCAGTGAGAATCTACGATGTAAATAGTCATGAAAATAAAGGAAATGCACTGAATGAGAAGGTGTGTCCAAACTTTTGGCCTGTACTATATATATATATTATATATATATATATATATATATATATATATATATATATATATATATATATAAACATTTTAGTTAAATAAAAGTAAAAAACTACCTTTAAATTAAGAAAACTGAAATAATATTGTGTGCTTACAAAATAATCTGAACGAACAAACCAAAAAAGAAAAAAACAAAATGTCTTTAGTTCTATATTTTGCCAATTTGGTCAAATATGTCCACACAAAAACCATGAGGAGGAATTGGTATTTGTGTTTATTGAGACTAGGATGTCAACATGACTGTGAGGCAGTTGCCTTCACAAAGTGTTATTTGTACTGTAATACCTATTTTAAACTTCCTCAATCTACAAATACCCCTATATTACAGTATAATAAAAAGTAAATAAATAAAACTAATACTTAAACTACTAAAAAGTAAATTGAAACTTAAGGGCTTTTAGAGCTTGAAATATTGAGGAGGCGGGGACAATCCAAGGGGACATAAAAGTAAAGATCAGTGATATTGTTTATTGTTTTTGGGGGGTTTTACACACTGAATGTAGCTGTTGACTGACGAACAATATTTGTGGCAGTGGAGATAGTGGAAACCTACAAATAGTTGGACAGTGTGATTGATAACAAGCTGAAATTTAATTTGAACGCAGAAATTATTTGCAAAAAAGGCCAGCAATGTCTCTACTGCCTCCGCAAGATGGCAAAATTCAATGTAGATAAGACTCTTGTTAGCTCCCGATTCTTTTGTTGAAAGCCCAAGAACAGACCGGAGTCAGTCTTCAATTTTCTGATGCAATATTTATTATGGTCACATATAAAGCAAGGCAGCGCTGGTCTCAGTGTGACAGAGCTCCCGCAGGAGCTCAGTCAGAATGAGCCCCGATATCAGGAAATGATACACATTTATGTTCTTGGGCTGGGCCTACCCCGTACATAGGTTGGACTTAAACGCAACCGAGAATAATTCGCCAGTTACCCGGACATGGACAGGCCAACCACTGTCCATGCCTTGTTTCTGGAATGTGTGATGCTATGTGTGTGAATGTTGACTGGGCGTGTATCTAATGCAACAGACCTAACTAACAAGATAGAGAAAGTACATCTAGCTTTTGCTTTGTCTGTCCTCTGCTTAGCAGTCAAGCTGTCCTGAACTATGTAATACATTGGATAATGCATGAAACATTGAACTATAAGGCCAGTTGTAACACTCTGATGCGTATATTTTATAAATTCTATATCAAGTCTATCATGACATTCTCTATGATCTGCTGGTATGGCAATCTTAGTGCTGATGACAAAACTGCACTTTCCAAAATCGTGAAAGCCAGTGGCAAAATCATAGGTGCTCCACAAAGCAGCTGATCCGACCTGTACGACAGACACATTTTGAAAAAAGCTAACTCCATAGTACACACCCCCTCTATTCTGAGTTTCAGTTACTGCCTTCTGGTTCACATTTAAGGTTTCCCTCAGCGAGGAGCAACAGATATAAGTACTCATTTGTCCCCAGTGCTATCTATCTCCTTAACTCAGGCCAGGGGAAGTGATAAGTAGGCAGTTGGGCTCATGGTAGTGATGTTGCTTTTTTATGCTGTTTTACGGTGGCAGTGCTCTTCTGTGAACCCGTGAAGTGAAATTTTACTGATTGTGATGTTTTTAGTGGTGTATTTTTTTATCCTACTGGAGAAAAAAATTTACTGAATTTATTTGTTTATTTATTTATTAGTTATTGTTGCCTCAGTATTTTCATTTGTTGACAAGGCGCTGTTACAGTTGAGGGTCTGTTCGCCTGTTTGCAGCTGCTACATTCAGTGCCCTATCACCTTCATAACCGCTTGTATTATGTATTATGTCGTTTGTTCTTATGACCTGTCTTTTGTTTTGTCTTTATGACTTGCTGCAATACCAATTGCCTACTCGGGACAATAATAAAGATCTATCTATCTATCTATCTATCTATCTAAATTGACCTGTTGGTACAATTGCGTTGCTATAGGTTTTAGTTTGTGTTGTAAAATGTGTGTGCAGCACAGAAACTAAAAGCAATTTTACAAAATGTTGTTTACATTTGGAACTTGGAAAATTAGCCAATAAATAGTAAAACATGTAAGTTGCCATTAAGACCTTTAATAAATAAATAGAAACCAATGTTTGGCATATTGTTAGAAATGGCCTCCCAAGCTTTTCATTCAAGATGTTTGTTCATTTGAGAGTAAAATAACTGCCACCAGTGCTATATCTTAGGGCAGAGTGATACTAAATCTAGTTAGGTACAGTGGTGGAAAAAAGTTTTCAGACACCCCATGCATCTGTCAAATATTGCATTAAGAATCACTCTTAGGTCTTCAAGTGCAATTTCTTTTAGTGCAGTCACAGCCAAAAATACTAAATACATCCTAAAAAAGCCATTAAAAACTTCAAATTGATTGGTTCCATAAAAATACATAAGAAATTTTGAGTATTGGGTCATTTTGGTACCAGTGATGAAGGTCGTTCTTTTTATTAAAAGACACAATTTTTGTTGCCAAGCTTGGTGTCTATATAAAGCCAGCACATTTGAAAGTTCTTCAGACACAAAAATGGCTAAAACAAGGACCCTTACGCAGGAAACACGCCTGAAGATAAAGATTCTCAGCCAGGAAGGGCACAGCTGCCGCCAGATAGCCAGGAAGTGCAGATGCAGTCCTTCAGCAGTTGGATACACTGCAGAAATACAGACGAACCAACAGCTTGGAAGACAAACCAACATCTGGGCGTCCAAGGGTTTCTTCAGCAAGAAATGACCACATCCTGATCTGCATGTGCAGGCAAAACCACCGAATGACATCACAGGAGCTTCAGCAGCAGTGGTCAAACCAAACTGGTGTCCAGTGTTCCACCCGCACTGTACGTGGCCGACTTTTAGATCATGGCTTAAGGTCCTACAAGGCTATCAAGAAGCCCCTGATCAATGAGAGACAGGCTAGCCCGATGTCGTCGGGCCCAGGCACACAAGAACTGGACAGCCAGGAACTGGAAGAAGATTCTGTGGCCAGAAGAATTTGTCAAGAATTTAGTTTTGTTAGTTTTTCTTGTAAACAATAAACAAAAAAATATAATTTGTATTTGTTTGTATCTGTCTAATGCAGCCACACCTTTTGAAACACCAAAAAGATTTTTCCACAAATATTTCATGATAATATTTGAGATTGTGTAAAATTTTAAGGGTGTCCGAAAACTTTTTTCCACCACTGTATGTCTATGTCACTATTATTCAAAACAAACAGGAAGGCTTTTTTGTTTGTTTGTTTGTTTTATTTTTTTCATATGCAAGCCATTGTTCACAATATCTCTGCCTCTAGAAAACAGCATATATCTTGTTTGCACTTTTTTAGGTACATAATTTTTAGTTTCAAATTTCTGCCCCCAACCACTAACAATTCCAATGCTCCCCTCCCCCTCGTTACAGCCCCCATTCTCCAGTGAGACTCATTTTCACACTTCCTCTGGCTCTCAGACAAACCCTCTCCAACCTGACGACTTCAGCCCTCCCCCGCCCCTACCTGTAACCTGTACGGCAGGGTTTGTGAACCTTTACAACCTGAGGGCTGCTTTCTTTCCTCAGACATAACCCATCGCCTTTAAGTTGACCTTTAAGTACAATTGTGTTACTATAGGTTTTAGTTTGTGTTGTAAAATGTTCCAAGTGTGTGCAGCATGGACACGAAAAGCAGTTTTCCATTTCCATTCCAGTTTTCCGTTTACATTTAGAGCTTCAAGCATTACCCAGTTACTAGCAACGCATGTAAGTTGCCATTAAGGGCTTTAATAAATAAATAGAAACCAATGTTTGCCACGTCTTACTGTTAGAAATGGCCTCCCAAGGTTTTCATTCAAGATGTTTGTTCATTTGTTCATTTGAGAATAAAATAACTGTCACTGGTGGTATATCTTAGGGCAGAGTGATACTGAATCTAGTTAGGTACAGTGGAGGAAATAATGATTTGATCCCTTGCCGATTTTGTAAGTTTGCCTACTGACAAAGAAATGAACACTCTATAATTTTAACGGTAGGTTTATTCTAACAGTGAGAGATAGAATACCAAAAAGAAAATCCAAAAAATCACTTAATATAAAAGACATAAACTGATTTGCATTTCATTGAGTGAAATAAGTATTTGATCCCCTAGCAAAACATGATGTAGTACTTGGTGGCAAAACCCTTGTTGGCAAGTGAAGAGGTCAGACATTTTTTGTAGTTGATCACCAGGTATACACACACATCAGGAAGAATTTTGGTCCACTCCTCTTTGCAGATCATCTCCAAATCCTTAAGGTTTCGAGGCTGTCATGTGGCAACTTGAAGCTTCAGCTCCCTCCACAGATTTTCTATGGGATTAAGGTCTGGAGACTGGCGAGGCCACTCCATGACCTTAATGTGCTTCTTCTTGAGCCACTCCTTTGTTGCCTTGGCCGTATGTTTTGGGTCATTGTCGTGCTGGAAGACCCATCCACAACCCATTTTCAGTGTCCTGGCGGAGGGAAGGAGGTTGTCGCTCAGGATTTTGCGGTACATGGCCCTGTCCATCCTCCTGTCGATGCGGTGAAGTCGTCCTGTCCCCTTGGCAGAGAAACACCCCCAAAGCATAATGTTTCCATCTCCATGCTTGATGCTGGGGATGGTGTTCTTGGGGTCATAATCAGCATTTCTCTTCCTCCAAACACGGCGAGTTGAGTTGATGCTAAAGAGCTCAATTGTGGTCTCATCTGACCACAGCACCTTCTCCCAAGCATTCTCTGAATCATTCAGGTGTTCATTGGCAAACTTCAGACGGGCCTGTACATGTGCCTTCTTGAGCAGGGGGACCTTGCGGGCACTGCAGGATTTTAATCCATTACAGCATAGTGTGTTACCAATGATTTTCTTGGTGACCATGGTCCCAGCTGCCTTGAGATCATTAAGAAGCTCCTCCCGTGCAGTTGTAGGCTGATTTCTCACCTTTCTCATGATTATTGATACCCCACAAGGTGAGATCTTGCGTGGAGCCCCAGACCGAGGTCAACTGATGGTCATTTTGTGTTTCTTCCATTTTCGAATAATTGCACCAGCAGTTGTCTCCTTCTCACCCAGCTTCTTGCTTATGGTCTTGTAGCACTTTCCGGCCTTGTGCAGGTCTATAATCTTGTCCCTGACATCCTTAGACAGCTCTTTGGTCTTGCCCATGATGGAGAGGTTGGAGTCTGATTGATTGATTCTGTGAACAGCTGTCTTATATACAGGTGACAAGTTGAGACAGGTGTCTTTTATGCAGGTAACAAGTTGAGATTAGTATCTATTATTAGTTGAGTATCTAATAGGTCTGTGGGAGCCAGAATTCTTAATGGTTGCTAGGGGATCAAATACTTATTTCACTCAGTGAAATGCAAATCAGTTTATATCTTTTATATAATGTGATTTTCTGGATTTTCTTTTTGATATTCTATCTCTCACTGTTGGAATAAACCTACCAGTAAAATTATAATAGTGTTCATTTCTTTGTAAATAGGCAAACTTACAAAATCGGCAAGGGATCAAATAATTATTTCCTCCACTGTATGTCTATGTCACTATTATTCAAAACAGACAGGAAGGCTTTTTTGTTTATTTTTTTTTATATGCAAGCCATTGTCCACAATATCTCTGCCTCTAGAAAACAGCATATATCTTGTTTGCATTTTTTAGCTGTAAAATTTTTAGTTTCAAATAAAAATAGGCATTCTGCAATTTGTCAAAAGCTTGTTGTAGGCCTTCAGTGGCTGAATGTACAGTATTACCAAAGCAGTACAAGCCAGGGCCCAATCTTTAACCTTGTGGAACCCCCTTTGACAGTGTTAAAAATACAGAACAATCATTTCCTAAAGTTACACTTTGCTGTCTATGAGAAAGATCATCCCGAAAATTTTTTAGGACTTATAATCAAAAGCAATATCACATAGCCTCTCTAGGAGCATAGCATAGCATGTTATCAAATGCTTTTGTCAAACTGACAAACAGGGCAGCACAATATTTCCCTTTGTCAGCAGCAGATGCGGTAGCATTTATAACCAAAGTGTTAGCAAAGACAGTACTATGTTTAGTTCTAAAACCAGATTGGTGTGGGCTTAAACCCAGACTTTCTTGAGAGGAATGATTTGAGTTGATTGTTAATGTATATAGCCACACCACCTCCTCTTCTGACTCTTTCTGTTCTGTACAAGTTATAGTTATGTAAAGAAACTTCAGAAATATGCTCTGTTTAAGACAAGTTTCTGTCAAAATATGGCGATAGATTGCTGCAGTTATGTCTATTGTGTATAATTATTAGAATTGTGTTTGCAGGTGTTGGATTTTTATGACAGGGCAAATTATGAATAGAATATGGATTCACTGACAAATAGATAGTGGTGTCAGATAGTGTTGATTAATATGTTCTTTAAAAAAAAAATGACAAGATGCCCATCAGCCCCTTGACTCATCTGTTTTCTGCCCCCAACCACTAACAACTCCAATGGCCCCTCCCCTTCATTACAGCCCCCATTCCCCAGTGAGACTCATTTTCACACTTCCTCTGGCTCTCAAACAAACCCTCTCCAACCTGACGACTTTACCCCTCATCCTCCCCCGCCCCTACCTGTAACCTGTACCGCAGAGTTTCTCAACCTTTACAACCTGAGGGCTGACCTTTAAGTACAATTGGGTTACTATAGGTTTTAGTTTGTGTTGTAAAATGTTCCAAGTGTGTGCAGCATGGACACAAAAAGCAGTTTTCCAAAATTTTGTGTTTACATTTAGAACTTTAAGCATTGCCTAGTTACTAGCAACACATGTAGGTTGCCGTTAAGGGCTTTAATAAATAAATAGAAACCAATGTTTGCCACATCTTACTGTTAGAAATGGCCTCCAAAGGTTAATATGTTCTTTTAAAAAAATGAAGATGGCCCCTGCCCATCAGCCCTTTGACTCATCTGTTTTCTACCCCCAACCACTAACAACTCCAATACTCCCATCCCCCTCATTACAGCTCCTATTCTGGCTCCTAAACAAACCTTCTCCCCGTCCCCTTACCCTACGCAAATTATGTCTAGTTTAGACTTCCTGAGACATGGGTAAGAAAGTGCCCAATCCACAACAATAACTTTATGCATCATGTCTGACATGTTCTGATGCACTATTCCAAGAAAATTCACTTTCAAAAACCCCAAAGGCAATGGATCAAATAGCCCATGGTGGTAACCCTCAACAAGAAGTTTCAATCAAAGTGAAAATGTCCTCAAACACTGCACATCAGCGAATATATGACAAGAAGAATTACTGCCTCTACTGGGAGAAGCCTTTTGTGAAAATTACGAGACACCTCAAGCAAAAGCATTCTAACAAAGCTGAAGTGGCTCAGGCACTTGCACACAAACAAGGATCAGCCATGTGATGTGCAATCTTTTTTTGAGCAAAGTAAGGAACAAGGGAAATTACTACCATAATTGTTCAGTACTGTCCTCTGGGAAAGGACAAATCATCCCCAAAAGGCAAGCAACCTACCCGTCAACAGCAACAGACTATCTGCCTTGCAAATTTTGCTTTGCCGTGTACATAAAAACAGACCGCTGGAGATATCATAAGCGCTGCAAGCTGCAGGTAAAAGAGGCTGGGCCACTGAAAAGGAAAATTCAGGCCAGACCCTCTCTCTCTCTCAACCCAACCAGTCAAGGCAGATGGCCGCCCACCCAGAGCCTGGTTCTGCTCGAGGTTTCTCCATGTTAAAATGGAGTTTTTCTTCGCCACTGTCACCAAGTGCTTGCTCATGGGGGAATGCTGGGTCCCTGTAAATAACATTGTAAAATTATTAATACTGGGAGCTCGCATTATGGAGCATCGGTGTAAGGGTCACAACGTTGGTAGTTCATGTAAACGGAGCATCAAGGCTGGGGTTGTGCAAAGCTTACAGGGGTTGTGCGAAAACTGTAACTATGCGGACCCCACGTAGCCCCCAACTCAGGCCCCCCACTGACAACAAGAGCTATGATTGGTCCGCCAAACTACATCATTTCCAGAGTCACGTCCTGTTGTTGTGCCGGCAGTGTCATTTTTAAAAGAACTGCTGCTGTGATCGCAGAAGAAGTCGTCTTCTTCTTCTTCTTCTTCTTCTTCTTCTTCTTCTTCTTCTTCTGTTGCTATTTCTGCGTTTTCTCCAATCGATATACTCCATGATATTTAAGTCTTTCATTAGCTGAAGGCAGACTGCAGACTCCTGGCTCTTGCTGCAATTCACCATGTCGTTTTCCCCGCTTACAGTAACCATAGCAACAAAGATGACCCAGGATTCATTGTGAATCGAGCATGCTCAGATGTAACTGAATATTCCGGTACAGGGCATTTTCAGATTAAGGTGTTTACATGGCACAATATTCCGGTTGGAACAGGCACATGCCAGGGGTCTTATTCGAATAATACAGGAATATGGTGTGCATGTACACGTATTCAGTGTAAAGGTCACAGCAGTGGCTGTTCATGTAACGGCACATCACTGTGCCATAACATTGAAACAATTTTGATAACTTGATTATAACTTGCTAGAGCCAGTGATATATTTATTAGTTCTATATGTTTGTTATTTTTTTGTACTGCTTTCTATTTGTTAACAATATAGCTATACAAAACAAAGCTCTTATCTTGTGCATAAAGATAAATATATTAATTAATTAATTCCTGTCTCCATGTCTTTGGCTGCACTTGATTTTTTCCTGTAATGTGCATCAAAAAACATAACAAATCATATTTGAACAATTATCTAGTTAAGATTGTAATTTTCTTATTCATTTTGCTTATTTTTTCTTTTCATCCATGCTAGAGTGTGAATATTTGTAGGTTTCCACTATCTCCACTGCCACAAATATTATTCGTCAGTCAACAGCTACATTCAGTGTGTAAAACCCCCCAAAAACAATAAACAGTCCCCCAAAAGAGAACAATAAACAGGACAGACATGGCTTGCTGCCGGTCGCTGCACGAGCATGCGCCAATTTAAAACCATGATTACAAACTACTCCACTCCCGAATGCAGCTGATTTTAAATGTGTTCTGTTATTTGTTTGTTTGGTTTCTCAACAGTTATTTTGTGTGCGTGTGTGTGTGTGTTTAATATCACGGATCTTTACTTTTATGTCCCCTTGGATTGTCCCTGCCTCCTCAATATTTCAAGCTCTAAAAGCCCTTAAGTTTCAATTTACTTTCTAGTAGTTTCAGTATTAGTTTTATTTACTTTTTATTATACTGTAATATAGGGGTATTTGTCAGGGGCAAGATTGAGGAAGTTTAGAATAGGTATTACAGTACAAATAACACTTTGTGAAGGCAACTGCCTCACAGTCATGTTGACATCCTAGTCTCAATAAACATAAATACCAATTCCTCCTCATGGTTTTTGTGTGGACAAATTTGACCAAATTGGAAAAATATAGAACTAAAGACATTTTGTTTTTTTCTTTTTTGGTTTGTTCATTCATTTGTTTTGTTCAGTTTATTTTGTAAGCACACAATATTATTGCAGTTTTCTTAATTTAAAGGTAGGTTTTTAATTTTATTTAACTAAAATGTTTCTTTCAAACCCAGCTTTAGTTTTTACTTTAGTTTTAGTTAACTGTTAAGTCCAATGTGAAATGTAAACATTATTATCGCATAACTTGGACATCGCTTAATAAGCTAGCTAGCTAGATATATAGATAGACAGATAGATAGATAGATAGATAGATAGATAGATAGATAGATATTTAAAAAAAAAAAATCCAAACATTAAAAATAAGGCTGAGGCTCAAAATAAGTGTGGGTATGGTCCCTTATAGCCCAGTACTTTAGTCTAGTATTCAGTAAGGGTTACTGACATGTTTTGATACTATAATATTCTGAAGTTAACCTGCTCCAGACCAGGCCATACAGCACAAGTTACCACAGTGATGTACTCAGGTTAAAACTGAGCAGCTTCATGATGGTGCAAAACCTGAGTTAAGCCAAGACAACTGTTAACCCACTAATCCTAATTCTCTTATCAGTGTTGCAGTGTTTATGTATTTTGTGTTTGCATTAAGTAGTAAGTTAAAGGGCCAAACAGTTTATTTCCCTAACAGGCAGGCATGACAATATCAGTTTAATGTTTACGGTTTGAAAATGTATCACTACTGAATACTTAACTGTTGTTAAATACTGCTGAATTTATTACACCAAAATGTTTGACTTTGACTTTGACTTTTTTTTTTTTTTTATCATATGCAAAAACAGATTTACTTGTATTTCTATTTGCAAACAGTGGCATATCCTCTAAAAGCTCTGTGGCAAAATATTTATCACCCTCTATAGAGCAGGGAAAACTATCTTTAGAAAACCAAAAACATATCAAACAGTAACGATGCTGTTTTTTGTTCAACTTTGTGACAGCTTACTGCCAATGATAATATCTTTTTCTGTCCTAATTACATACATGCAGGAGTGTGAGCGTCGCTCCATACCATTCAACAGGGCACCTGTGTCATTTTGTTCAGGCAAAGAGGGGACTCAGTAATTATTTACAGTTTATCACAAAGTTTAAAACAAAGAACTACTGTATAATGGTGAAAATCAAAGTGTTTAAAAGTGTATAGTAAAATTATCATGACCAAGAGGATGAGAAAAGTTGCCTTACCTTAAGACTACTGCAATTTAAGGAACTTCTCCATGCTTTTTACTACTAGGAAGTTGGAAATCCTGAGTTAAACACTACTGAATTTATTACACTAAAATGTTTGACTTTGAATTAGCAGATAATGTAATATCATGCATACTCTGATTTTATAACAAATATACCACTTGCTTAGAGTTTTAATCTGAGGAGCTGATAGAAATGAAAATATTGGAGCTCTGTGTTACTGATACTGATACTCTGTGATACTAAAGGCTCTGGCAAAATCTTTAAAATCCTCTATTACCTTTCTGTTCAACTTTGTGACAGCTTACTGCCAATAATCACATCTTTTTCTGTCCTAATTACATACATGCAGGAGTGTGAGCATCGCTCCATACCATCCAACAGGGCACCTGTGTCATTTTGTTCAGGCAAAGAGGGGACTCAGTAATTATTTACTGGGAATTTACTGGAAGTTGGAAATCCTGAGTTCTGACTTAAACCCAATCACAGTTTTCTCAAGTTGAGAAAACTGTGATTATCATATGCAAAAACAGATTTACCTGTATTTCTATTTTCAAACAATGGCATATCCTCTAAACGCTCTGTGGCAAAATAGTGTTTATGTATTGTGTGTCTCTGTTAGGTAGTAAGTTAAAGGGCCAAACAGTTTATTTCCCTAACAGGCAACCCTTCTCATTCCATGTAAAATTGTTGTTCTCTGTCAAACCCTTAATATCGATATCCAAATTAGGTACTAAAGGATTTTAGTTTCTTTATACTTACATACTGTAAGTCATGATAGGTGGTTTTCACAATACATCCCACATTTCAAAAAAGCAACAATGACAACATTACTGGTGCAACTTTGCTGAAAAATAACACCACAGATTGGATTATGTTTAGTTTAGATTATTTTGTCTTAAGAATTACCCATGTTACTTTTTCCTAACTCATGTTGGAGTGTGGCTGTCGCTCCATGCTATCCAAGAGGGAACTCCTGTCAGTGTTTCCCAGCCAACAGGGGACCTCTGTCATTCCAAACGGTAGAAGTACCTTTTTTTTCTGTAATGTGCCTCAAAAAACATAACAAATCATATTTGAACAACAATTATCTAGTTAAGATTGTAATTTTACTTACTCATTTTGCTTATTTTTTCTTGTCATCCATGCTGGAGTGTGAAGGTCGCTGCATGCTATCTAAGAGGGGACTCCTGTCAGTATTTACCAGCCAACAGGGAACTTCTGTCATCACAGTTTTAGAAGTCTAGTCAAAGTCTGATAATAAATTGTTTTTTTAGCAGTTAGTCAAAAATGAAATAATTTAAATTTTAATCTAATTTCATTCTGGTTGTTTTTCTTTCTTTCTTTCTTTCTTTCTTTCTTTCTTTCTTTCTTTCTTTCTTTCTAAGTACTTATTACTTCCTTGCTCCCTAACCCCCTTAGACCTTTATTTTAATAGTGTTGAGCTTGAAACCTAAGACATCCACTAAAGTTGAGACTTTATATTTTGTTACAAAAACAAAGACAAGTCGTGTTTAAAGAGACAGGATTCCTGTTTAACAGCCCCCCTACAGTCTGAAAGGCTGCTTTACCTGCAAGCCATTCACACCTTGAAGGAGTGTGTTTAAAACGACGTGTGTTTATGAGACGTTGTAATCCCTGCTCCAGCCTACAGGGGCAGAGCTGAGCATGGACTTAAACACTCACACACCTTCAGGTCCCCACTTGGCTAAAATTAAAAAAACTTCACCAGAGGGTGTTACACTTGATTTTAGCATGATTTAAAGCATGACCAAGAGGGGACCTAAAAAATGTCCCCACTTGGCTATGAGGTCCCCACTTGGTGAATGTGTGACGACGCCGAAGTCCCCTCTTGGATAGGTAGGTAAGTGCACACATACACACACACACACACACTCGTGCTCACAAACAGAATCACACAAATCCAATGTTGCTGCCAGTGCAGAAAGCAGAGTTCCTGCTGTTCAGATTACCAAAAAAAAAAAAAAAAAAAAAAAAAAAACCTCCTACACACGACTCAGCTCTTACAATAAACAAACTAGAGGGGGATTGTGTGAGCAGTAGTATTTATTTTTTGCTGCCCCCTCTCTCCTCCTTTTGGTTTCTCTTAAATTGTGAAAACACACTCATCTGGGTGACGAAATGATACTAAAAAGAAAACACTAGGCCCCTGTCTCAGACTTATGTGAACTTATTTTGGCATAGTAAGCGATATCAGCCTACAGTCTTTACAAATTACAAAGCAAAGGTCCCTGTGACATGCAGTGCACATTACCAGCCACCTTAACTAGTATACCAGGGCCAGTTTGTGTTCATGTAAAGTGCTTCGAGTGACAAATATAGCCAGAATTTTTTTTTTTTTTTTTTTTTTTTTTTTTTTTAAACTGGTACCATGTTGTTGGACAGCCCTCTGCTACATATCCATCCGCCTTTAAATATGATGGGGGTTTATAGAAGTCAGGTTAGGCCTTTTTTAAGCAACAGTGTCACTGATTTATAATGAAATCTTTTGGCTTAACATCTTGGGACCATGTTGGAAACCAGGACCATGTTTTTTTTTTTTTTTCACTTTGATATGTCATCCCTTGGATTTTGAGTGTCTGTAAGTCCATAAATAAAATCAGGCAGTCAATCAGTCACTGGAGGTCAGGGTTTGGGTCATCTCGCTTTCAACTCAATCAATTCAGGGAGTCTTACCATTAAAATGTCTTTACATCGTCAGAAACGAGTGAGAATTAATGTTCTGTTATCACAGAGTGAATTGCAGTCTCAGTTCACATTTTGAATTGGGTGAATTTAAAAAGATTTAACTCCATCGTGGCTTAAGAAATGTGCGGTATTTCGCTACTTATCATCAAAATCATCATCACACTATTCAGTAAAGTTATGCTTCTGCTTGCTGTGGCCCCTTTGGTTATCAAAGCAGACTATTTTTTTTTCCACAAGCAGCAGTTACGTTGATGACAGCAGCTGGCAGGGACTGGACCAATTTCCGTTTGCCTTTCACAAAGTGACGCCAGCACACTCTTATAGGGTTTGATACTGATTGTGAACTATTTCATCCAGTACAGGAACTCCCTATGTCCGCCTACTCACCTCAGGTGATTTGATTGATACTCTTGATGTTTAGTGGCTGATTTTTCTATGAAAGGTTTTCTTTTCTTGACATCAAACAGAGGCTAAATAAAAGGGGCTGATTGTGTATCTAAAAATGTAGCAAAGAACATTAGAGAAGCACGCCTGCAACTTGAAGATTGTTGATTTGAATCCCCCAGGGTGTCTGGGAAAATCTGGAGTGGGGGAGTGAAAGAGTTGCAGCACGCCAGCACAGTGTGTACGGTGAACGATGCTGAGGTGTGCTGTGCCTGACTTAGAATGGTTCACCTCATCATCGCTAGTTGCTTTCCCCAGTGGTTAGAAATGAAAGTGAGCAGACATCCTCATCTCCTTCATCACTATGCAGCCCATTCTCATTCCCCGGGTGACAAACACCGCAGCTTGGTAATGCCTTTCTGCGTCTGCCACCGATGCAAAAGACACACATAAAGAGCAAGAAAGGCCACACAGGGAGGCGGTCAGGGTGGATAGTGGCCATGTAAGCAACAGGACATTAACGCATAAGACCTGAGTTTGAAGACCTGAGTTCAATTCCCGTTTCCAGTGAGACTTCAAGGACACAGAGACCGTGTCCAGTTTTCATTTTTATGCCTAAACCTAACCTTTACCTAAAAGCCCAGACACACCAAACTGACACCAAACAACAGTGACAAAGGCTGACTGTTGTGTCACTTTGTGTTGCCCAACAGGCTCCGTGGCCGTATCGACATGCTTAATCAGCCGAAAAGCTGCCGACAGGTGTCCAACTAGTGCTAATAATGTAGGACAAACCACAAAAACAAGGAGCACAGATGCACTCAGATGGCCAAACACTGGCCAACAGCCTGCCATCAGCTTAGTTTGTCACAGTCTTTATCTTAACCAGGTGGTTTTGTTGCCTAACCCAACCTTTACCTAGCCTTAACCAAGTATTTTTTATGCCTAAATCTAACCATGTGAAAACGAGGAAGCCCGATGCGTCTCATCCTGACACCGTTGGGTACTTTTGGTGTCAGCAGCAGACAAAAAAGGGGCATATGCAAGCTACAGTATTTGACGACCTGGGAATGAGAGTGTGTCGGAATATGAAACAGGGATGTGGTGAAAAAGAGGATGATTGCACAACAAATCCTTCTGAATAAAAAAAAAAAAAAAAAAAATAGCACATCACTTTGGCGCATTTCACTTTGTTTTTTTTTTTTTTCTATTTATTTTTCTTGGTGGTTTCCTACTATGTTGGTCCGCTTGTTAAATGCAGTCCTGGCCCTTGCACCCTTTGGTTTCGCAATAACCCAAAGCCAACTTGCATTTTCCACGGCAGAAAAAAAAGCAACGGTTGCAAAAGCCGGATAAAATGGTGGGTGGCTAAAACATGCAGCAGTAAATTAACCTACGTATTGCAAAACAAAGTACTTATAATCATAATGGCAGGCATAATAATTGTGGGCATAAAATCACAGAAAAACAAACACCCTGGAGACCATTATTCACAAGTGACTTTTAGAGGTAATAGATGTACAGAGGAGGACCAAGCCAGAAACAAATCATAAAAAAAAAAAAAACGCGTGTGCAAGGTCAACTTGTCCCAGTTCACAGATTCTCATCCAAATGACATTTTCAAATCATCAGTGACACCAGTCTCAACAGTTTTTTTTTTTTTTTACCCTATCATAGCCAAGTCAACCTTTACACATAAGGCTGTCCCCAAAGAGGGTTAGCACAAGTTAAGCACTTTGTGATGCTAATGCAGTGTGAATAAGGAGAGGTGGCGGTGTGATTGTGTGTGTGTGTGTGTGTGTGTGTGTTGATATTTCCATCAGCAGGGATGGTGAGAGATAATGGTTACAAAATCACTGGCATGAGCAATGTCTATACTCGTGTGTTATTGCTCCTCTCAGGTACATAATAATAATAATAATGGAGGATGAAAAAAAAAAAACAATCAAAAATATTGGGTATCTGTGCCGTCTATGCATCCTGGGTTTGAAACAGTGTTTTTTTTTTTTTTTTTTCCTTTTTTTTCTTTTTACAACTTGTACTTGGTGCAGCTTATCCATGAAACCAAAAATGGTTTGCTGCAGTTGTTATTCCCCAGTCTGCCGAGAGGGAAAACTGCTTGTTTTAATTGCTTCAAAACTTTCCCCATGTTTCCTTGACCTGAGATTCTACATATAGCTTAAAAAATAAAAGAAAGAACTGACTGCACCATATTTGTAGAAGTGCTTGTGTTTATCTTTGAATCTATCATTCAATCACTTCAGAGAATATGAAAAAAAAAAAAAAAGTCAATGCGGTGCCTTTCGCATTTGTGCCCCGGGTGATGACAGAAATTAGGAGCTGCTTTTGAAATATCGCACACAATTGGGCAAAAATGGATGTAAACCTCTGATTTTCATATCGAGATACAATTATACTGCGAGCCACGCTGAACCCATTGAAACCTGAGCAAATTGACTTCATTTGGGTGATGGCAGAAATTAGGCGCTGCTTTTGAAATATCAGTGGGACAAAATTGAGGTGAGCGTCTGATTTTCATATCAAGATGCAAATTATTCTGCAGTCCAAGCTTCACCTTTTGAAACCTGGATTGAAACCTGAGCAAATTGGCTTGATTTCTTGCAAAAGCATGGGAAAAAAAGGCAGCGAGCAAATGAGCAAGAGATGACTTGAACGCTTGCCTTGTAACATTTGCAAGAAAGCAGTAAAAGCTTACAAGAAAAATACTTGAAAAATAGCAAAAAGAAAAAGAAACAAAAACAAACAAAATATTAAGCAACTACCAAAAATACCTAAAAATCTGAGAAAAATTAAACATTTTTTTTCCTGTAAAGGTTAATTTTTTTTTTTTTTATCATTTTCTAATAATCTCCCTCTCTCTCTCTCTCTCTCTCTCTCTCTCTCTCTCTCTCTCTCTCTCTCTCTCTGTACTTTACACGTCCTCTTCTTTTAACTTCAAACTTTCAGGTCATTTTCAAGTCATTGCCTTTTCCCCCCATGTGTTTGAAAGAAATCAAGCCACATTGCTCAGATTTCAAAGCGTTAAATGTTTGTGAAGCATTTAAACACAAGCATTGATACACAAGTCACACACCAGTCCACATTTCAGAGGGTTAAAGGGATGGTAAATGGTAAAAAAAAACAAACAAACAAAAAAAAAAATCCTTTCTTATGTATTATCATTGAGTACAATGCTAATTATCCAGTCAAGATGTGAGAGCTCCTCAAAGTCAATAACTGTAATAAAATGGAGTTTCAGCGGCTGCATTTTCTACAGGCATCCATTCCAGCAGGGCCGGGTGAGCTTTAGTTAGTTTAGGAAGAAAGTGAGAATATCCTGCTTGGTGGAAGTGAAACAGCTGCAGGTATCACTGCTATACAGCTCTACAGGTAACATCTGACACCATCTCCAGCTGAAGCTCCAGTAAATTGAAACACTTTCCTAACCCTTGCCCCTTCTGATAAAATGTCAAACTGGTAAAAAAAAAAAAAAAAAAAATCCTTGGTAAAGAGACAGGTTTATATCCAGGCACAGCACAACATCGGTGTGCTGTGCTAACAAGGTATCAGGTGTGGATGACGGGTCAATCGAACGGGGGCAGGAGGAATAAAAATTGATGTCTGATTGGATCGCTCTAGTCTTTGGTTTAAAATTTAGGCGTTAATTCGCTTTCTCTCTGCATAGAAGCGACTTCAGAGTCTCACAGTTTCATGAGGTGTTCTTCACCTACTTTACCATCCCTTTAAAGAAAACATTATGAATGAGGATTCCTGACGCACGCTAAATCAGGTATGCACCCGTTCTGATGTTATTCCAGGCCAGCGGTGCTATTCATATAGACGTCTAGAGGCTACCGGCGCAGGCAGACCAGCTGAACTCCAGGGCAAGGCATCTGAATCACAGCGAAAAGGTCAGCGGTTTGATACACAAACACCAATGGGAGGCTCTCAGCTGGAGTGGAGAGCCTGGAGGTTTTTGAGCGCGGCTGCTAATGTGCACTTGAAGTGAAGCATTTAACCCAGGGGTGCCGTGCTGGAGTTGACCCTGCCCTCCGACGGCCACGTGGACATGAATATGTTGGGGGACTTTTGTGTTGCAGGTGTGCGTGTGTGTGTGTGTGTGTGCGTGCGCATTTGTTTACTCATAATATCAATGAAGCTCCGCTGAAAGCTGCAGGGAGTCGACTGCTCACGGCCACGATTTTTCTTGGAGTTTAAGCAAAGATTGCCCTTTGCAGACCAAACAATCAATAGTGCATATCGCTGCAAACCCTGCAATCCGCCCACTATCCAGTGAATACAAACACCATATGCTCCATAATCTAGGATGAGCTGTCTATTCAGGTCATTATACTGTACATACTATATAATCCTTATTATATATGTAATCCTTATTTAACCAGGACATTAAACCATCAGGACATGTATTACAGCGACAGCCTTGGCATGTAGTTGCAAGGGGGGGGAGGGATGGTTGGGAGGGACATCTCACCCTTGGGAGCTGCCCAATACAACCAAAGTCTTGTACTGAGCAGCTCCACTGGCGTAGTTTGGGGGATGAGTGTCCTTTTCAACTGTTAGTCACTCACTCACTCACTCACCCCCCCCTCCGCCCACTCCCACCCCCGGTGCTGTTCTCCCGGCTGCTGTAAAGCGACTTCCTTCAGGTCAGAAATTCTTCTATCCAGCCTTCTCCTCACCGCCACTGCCGCCTGTTATCAGTTCCACCTCGAGGCGGGGCGGGGGGGCGGGGGGGGGGGGACCTGCCGAGCGATTTTTATCCAGGAAAAGCGAGATACCCAAGGCTTCGAGCGCTGCAGTTTCACCCCAGACACTGCTTTTGCACCGGAGAGACGGAAATAATCTCTTAAATTAAATCACAAGCCAACAGTGGAATCGGATGAATGTCAATGGAGTGCGGATAAATAATAGTAGTTAAGCATTGCGATGATTTTGGGAAAGGAGGTGGAGATAAAGAGGAGATGACAGCTGATAAACACATGCGTCGACACGACACGTGCACACACACACACGCGGATCCACACTCAGGTGTTAAATAGGAGGGAAGTCTGTGGGGAGCCTATTGAGGCAAATTAGCTTCTTAAGTGTATCAGCAGTCAACGCTAATATGCAGCAATACAATTGACTCACTGATGCAATTATCGCAGCTCCTGTGTCAGTTTTGTTTTGTGTTGCCACGACTCACAGGGCTCCGTGGCGAAGGTCTGCACGTCTCAATTAAAGCCTACAGAACATATATGACATTCACACGATTCGCGTTTAATACCGCAGCTTTTCTCAAACGAAAGTGGGTGTAATTGCATAATTGACCCACCCTGTAATTTGTATGGAAAGTGGAGTTTTGAAATGAGCGAATCAAAAAGTGACGCCCTCAAAAGGAGGCGTCAACGTCAAAATAAAACAACACTTTGAGAGCTTATTATTATTCCTTCATTTGATGTGTTTACCGTTGAAACAGAATGCCGGGGCGAGGGTTAACACGGAGAGGCGTCTTTCAGAAATGGCTTCGCTCTTTACGTACGCCGGTGACACACCGGGTAGGCGGATGGCACTCTTTTTAAACGCCGACATCACCGTTTGTACGTCAGAGAAAGACCTTAAAGAAGGAGACACAAAGCACGTGGCTGCCGACGACAGGGGATTGAGGGAATTTTATTTTGAAAAGTAGAACCTGAAATGTTATAAGCCTTACAGAGTGTGTTTAAATCTGAGTATTTGTTTACCACTCCTATGGCTTATAGTTACATTAAAAAAAATACAAATCAGGCATCCTGGTAGTGTGTGTATGGAGACTGGGTCCTTTCTGCAGCGGCCCGGGTTCAAATCCGGCCGGGACACTTGGCTGCATGTCATCCTCCCTCTCTCCTCTGCCTTTCCTGTCTCTCCCTGACTGTCACTATCAAATAAAGCAGCAAAGCAGAAATAAAACCCGGTGCTAAATTGAGTGCAGCCAGTGTAAACAAACCGGTAATCACTCAGGGAAAGAAAGGCTATTTTACTTGATGGGGAGGGGCGTGACAGTTTTAAATGACTGAAATTTTTGTCCCGACTTACTGCTTGTGCCTCACATTGGCACCGCAGGTATACTGTTTTAGCAGAACAAATGGATTTTTGACACCAAAGCCCAAAATTGCGCGGATTCCTTGACATTTATTGTGAAAGAGCTGAACATTCTAGCATGTGTATTAGCGAACAAATTTAAGAAGTCATTTTTTTTTTTTTTTTCATTTCATTTCATTCTGACTTTAACTTTAACTCAGTGTGTGTCTTGACAGTGAAAGAGTAAGAGTAAGTTTTGTGAGATTCGGTTCCCAGGGGGGTGACACATGTCTTTTCTGGATCATGCGGCGTACAATGGTGAATATCACAAAGGCAGGTTTTTAAGGTTAGTTCCAAAATCAGGCATTAACCATTTGAACACAAGTGACACCGGTTCATCTAAATGGATCGCTTTTCTCCTGGTTGACAAAATATCTCTTTAAAACACCAACTTCTGCATTTTAAAGATACTGAAAAATGATCTCTGGGAATTTTTTTCCCCCTAAAATTGATATTTTCTGTAGCATCCCTGAGATTACTGCCTTATTTGTAAGATGGCAGATATACTTACTTTACACACATTGTAGTGATGGCACTAATAAAGCGAGGCGGTCTTTGAGAAAGGGGCATGAAAAGAGAATATTTGTTGTATGGCTGCATGAATGCTGTTTTCATTTCGGCTTGGAGGCACTCGTCTCACTGCATTGCTTTTCATGTGGGCTCTGTAGAAAGCTGAAGTGACAGAAATTACATCGATCGCGGAGGGGAGAGGACTTTTCATGGCCTGTTGTTTACTTCTGAACTGATCTAGGTGAGCTAAGAATACTCTGCACGACACTGGGACTCTTATTTACGCTCTTACAGAAAGGCTAAATATGATAAATGGATATTAATGGATTCACCAGTCAAGGTCATTTATATTAGGATATAAAAGCAGCGTTTATGTTGCACTGCTGCCATCATGTTGTTTAAGAATTAATCTAATAAGACTGAATGGAAGTTCCTTTGTTCGGATGTAAGGATTTTTTTCTTTTTGCTTTCTCGGCTGCAGTTCCTACAAAACCTCTCCTCTCTCAGCTCAGTGACATTATTTAGTTTTAGATGTCTCTCTCTGGCAGGCGGTTTTATTTGCCAGTTTAGCTGCTGTACACACTGACCCTCGGTTGGGCTGAGCATCAGCACCGATTCGATGGATCGAGAAGGTCGGGAGCGTCGCGGCCGCCGGTGTCACAGGTGTTGTGACACTTCGGCGGAAACACGAAACGGCTATCTAACCAGTTAATAACGCAGAACTTTGTTTTGTAACGTGGTCAAGTTTTGTGATGTGATGCACAAGCAGGTACATCTTCCATTGTGAGATGAACATTGAGATTGTTCAGGTTGAGAATGAGTTTTTCTGCAGATGTCGTGGGCGGTGTTGTTGTCCATTTATGCATGTTGGCATGACAACAGGGTGTAGCAGATGCTAATTTTACCTGTTCCCTCTGCCCGCTGTTGCTCTAACCATTAATAGGGTAGAGTGATAGATTTGACAAGTATCTCTTGCAAGTGGTGTATGTGTTTTTTGCAACTTTGTCAGCCCTCTGAAATAAAACTTTAATTAATTAACATATGCACAGAGTAGAAGTGGCAAAAACCTGTCAGTTTGCGTTTATTAAAAAAAAAAAAAAAAAAGTTACAAAATTAGATGAAGCTCTCACCAACAGAGTGGTAGCCTATCATAAATGGATAAATGATACTGGTGGCTGGATGGATAACTGCGATAACACAGCAGTGATTCAGAAACCCATAATATCCATAACAAGTCACTATTGCATTACAGTGATCCAACGAGGCTTATGTTATGATTCATCATCAGTCAAGGCCGCAGATCCTCGTACAAGACACGCTCATTAACCACCCCAGAATGTTGCAAGATAGTGATCCGTGACAGTAGCCACAGAGCCAGCGTGGCAAGATAGTGATCTGTCACGCCTAGGCATCATGCAGCCAGGATCAGCAGCAATTAAAGCTTAGTCATTTCATAAAACAGGCCAAAAAAAAAAAAAAAAAAAAAAAAGGATTTCTAGGATTAGCACTTTAAAGCGGTACCGAGCGTATGTTTTCACTGAAGGAATATTTTGTCTGAGAAAGTTGCTGCAGACTCGAGAATAACACTGAACCTTGAATGAGATTCGGTAATGGCTTCTGCCCTGAAATGGAAAATATCATATACAAGGAGGGGAAATTAAATTCTCATGATCCACCGCAGTGAAACTTTCCGAGCCCTAAAACACCAGTGGCTCGGTGTTTGCTGGATAAAAGACCTTGGATTTCTCCTTCTCTCTCAATCCCTTTGTTAATTTAAGAAGCCAGCTCCTGCCAAATTTCTATCATCCGCTATCTTTGCCCCTGCATTTCAAAAACACCCCCCGTGGATATTGTTGACCCCACAGTTTTTGGAGCGCTGCAGTGTTTTTAATTCATGTTTTTTAACACAGCAAAGTCTATTTCCATGCCTGCCTTGACTGCTCTGAATCTACCCAATATTACCCCTAATGTTTTCCAGCCCAAAGAGTCATCTGATTTTCCCTTTATTATCTCCTATTTTTTATTAAACTTCCAATATCCCTGTTATATCACGGCTTAAAAGTCACCCGTTTACCCAGCGGTTTTCAATCCCACTCGTCAGCACCCAGAGCCTTGCTCATTTTCATTCCAGTCATTTAATCACAGGCTGATTTACACCTGGGATGCAAGGTGAATGCAATTAACTGTGATTAACTAGCTGGTAGGATAGAGATCCAGTGGTGCTCTGAGTCCCGAGCACTGGGATTAAGAACCTCTTCGTTAACCTCTCCTTCCCCCCTCATCAAAATTTCCCATTAATGATGGGGTCTAATAGGTGTAATGAATTAGGGATTGCAGCTTTCACCCACATTCATCACGCCAGTGTCATGGAACAATCAAGATGCCGGTAATATTTAATGCAGTCAGGGTATATCATCCTTTTTATATTTATATATTTATGCTTTTATGCAAGAGTGCTCGTCATTTTGCACCGTGTCTTCACCCTGAAACCACCAACAAAACCGAAAGCAGGCAGGACACAAACAAAGGATGGCCTGCCTGCACTGGACTGGACCAGAAAAGAGCACGGTAGATTGAGCCAAATCAAATCAAATCAGTCACATCAAATCAAGTCAAATCCCATCCCATCCTTACCCCATCCTCAACTGAACAAACCTCTCAAAATAATCCAAGGGTGCTTCGGGATCAGCAGAGTAGAGTTTGTGATGCCGCATGACAGCGAGGAAATGAGACCATAGTCGAGACGATTGCTACCGTGGCCGCCATTTGACACCAGCAGCGTTGTGAGTGGTGGTCTTTCTCAAAATTAAAACCACATTTCCCATAAACCCTGTGGCCGCCTGTTGTAAAGACGTCGTTACTGGTTCAACCTGATCTCACAGAAATCCGTGAAATGAGCACAACCTCTTAAATTTGCACTTCCGGGATCTATGAACTACCACCCACATGAAATTGACTTTCAGTGGACAGCGTTTGCGTGGTGGCCATACGACACGGATCCTAATTGACTTTCAGTGGACGCTGTTTCTGTGGTGGCCACACATAATTATAACAGGTTATGTGCCAGGAGCACGCAATGCGTTGTTAAGAGGTCGTGCTCATTTCACGGATTTCTGTGAGATCAGGTTGTACTGGTTTCATTGGTTTTACCAGAAATGGTCGAGAAGAGAGATGACTCACACTGTTTCCAGTATCTGTGTCATGTGGGAGCCCCGCCCTTTTAGCAGCCATCCTGAGTCTATTCACTCCTATGTGAGAACTGGACGTGAGCGCAGATTATGACCGATTCTTTCGTCCTATAATCACCGACGTAAACACTGGACCCATATTTCACAAGCCATATATCTTCCAAACAGCCTGAGAATAAAACGGCATTTTTCAGACAAACTAATCGGGGGGAAAATGACCTTTGTTGGAGGACTGTCCCTATTTCAGCAGCACTCTCACGAGATCAGGCAACACAGATCTCTCCGGTTTCAGTGCACCGCTGCTGACGTCGATTCCAACTGGATAAACAGAAATTTAAAGGGACTTATGCAGGAAACCTTGGATTAATAGTGAAACATCAAAAAGAACTTGTGCTTCTTTGCTTAATAATACTCTGATTAATTTTATTTAACTGCTTTTGGAGGGGACAGAGTTTGATATGGACTTGTCCTGGGCTGATATGAGATAATTAGCTAGCCGGAGGCAAAATCAGCATGCAACTTGTGTTATAACTAATGTTGTATTTTTTCAATGTGGATAAACTGTCTGACAACACTTTCAAACAAAGTGGGGGTAGGAAGCCAATCCAGTAAATTTCTGCTCAAATCTGGCACACAATATAAAATGATGCATAAAGGACAGCACAGGTTGCCAGACTTTTCACTGATGGCCTTGTTTGTTTATGTTGGTTATGCTAATGTCTCAAAATTTATGGGGTAATGATTTATTGATGTTAAAATGCTACACAGACCTTCAGCCTTTAATTATTGCCGGTAAACAATTATCCCATCATATGCAACGGCGAAAACAAACAAACAAACAAACAAACAAAAAAAGCGAACAAGGGGATCACCATTTATATTCCAAGTGTGAATTCTCAGCAGCGTCGCACTCTCCTCTCGCTTTTGAAATTGAAATATTAACATGACAACCCAGCCTCAACAGTGCCGCACAGCCAAGAAAAAAAAAGGTAAAGTGAGAGTCAAAGACGAAAGGGAGAAAGGGTGTGAGGAGTCACGGAAAGACAAAGTGAGCCAGGGAAGCGAGGTAGAGGCAGGGGACAGAGGTAGAGGAAGAGTCAGAGGGATAATGCGAGAGAGGATAAGAGATACACAGAATAACCAAAGTGGGATGTGGAGGGAGGCGAGAAAACTGCAGTGCCACTCTGGGGACTGTTTGGAGTCTGAAGCCGTTTAGTCTCTTTGAACGAAAGCCAACAGGAATCTGTGCCACAAAAAAAAAAAAAAAAAAAAAAAAAAAAAAAAAAGTGATTCCTTTTTAAAGCGATGCTGAGATTCCTTCTCACCTTCCTGGCCTCACACTTGTGCACCTTTTTGGTGTAAATGCTCCTTAAAAGCTTTTTTTTTTCTGAGAGAAGAGTGATCTCTTGCTGCATCATCTAACTTGAATTAACTGTCGCCTTGTCTCGGCGGTGCCGTGGCGGATTGCTGAGCCACTTTGGAGCAGTTAAATCATTGTGTAGATAAATACGTGTACAGTACAGGTTACAGCAAACTCTCTAACAGCGCCATCAGTCTTTCTTAATGCCTGTCAGTGCTGCTAAGTCTTTCCATTTCACTGTCCATTGATAGCGCTGGCATACACATATGTAATAGCCATAAAAGCAATCAATGCATTGGATGGGAATCTGGTTGTTCATACCTCTCAAGACTGCTATTTTTCTTTGTGTTTTTTTTTTTTTTTATCTTTTTATGGATTTAATAAGACGAAAATGCAATAACTTTAACAAAGTTTGTTGGATGATGGATTGGTCTCCGTCCGTCCGTCGTGTGCCTCGCCTGTTATGGATGAAACTTGAGAGAGTGGTCGATTTTATCACCGGGGTCCGGCGTTTTTAATATAAACAATGATTGGCTGATCACGGTGCCATCACCCGGCCAACCCTGCAATAAGCCTCACGCTCAGTATGTATCTCCGTCATCGCTCGCTGCCGAAATTTGATGAATTTGAATGACTTGTTTGAGGTCGAGCATCCACAAAATGAAACCGATTGTCCCGCCACGGCGCCGACCGCAGGCCGAAAAAGTCCCCGAGCTTCAAGCGGCGAATGTCTCATACGCCTCACCCACATCACACACACACACAGCGCCTGCCAAAGCAAAACAAATTACGCCGGTGACTTGCGCCAGTCGCGGGGGGCGACATGGTCACCGCCGTCTTGTTTTGTTCAGATCGGCGAGGGAATTCGAAATGCACCGCAATGCATTATTGAATAGATTACAGGGTGAATTCCTTACTTACAGCCGACTCCAAACCTTAAACCTTTCCCTAAACACGGGGGGGGGGTCACCTCTTTCCTGTTCACATAGCACCGAATTTGTGGCTTTCATCAACACTGACTCAAGACATTTTTCACACTCATTCACTCACACATTCCTGCCCTTCATGCCAACAAAAATCACTGCAGGAAATCAGAATATATTAGAAAAAATAGGGCAGTGGATATAGCCTATAAATAGTGCCGTATAGTGCTTTGTGTTAAAGGAGCTTCTTTTGATTCGACGCTAGCAGTGGTATCTGTTTGATGTTCGCGAGGAGACGCTGTCTGTATCCTCACAAATTAGGACAGATATATTTGCACGAATGGATGTGTCATTGTGCCGCAATGGCTCCATTTGATTTGATCTGATTTAATTTGTTGTGATGTGGGTTTGCCATACTGTATGTGTCTTTGCCTTGTGCAAGATCATTCTGCTGTTAACTGCTGTTAAATGGGCAGAACTGACAGACACTGAAACTTTATTATATCTCATAAAACAAACTGGCCATTAGTAGTTCTTTCTTTCTTTTTTTTTTTGTTTTTGTTTTGAGTATTTTGATGTGTTTTCTGCAGCATTTGGAGAGGAATAATTTGACTTGCTGCGGCGTGCCTTTATAAACAAACAAAACAATTAAATCTAGGTGGGGGAGAGAACAAGTAGCACTCTTCTCTCTCTTCACACCGACTGTGGAAGTGCCCTTGAGCGAGACAGTCAACCCCCAAATGCTTCAGTGGAGCTGTTCAGTGGCCGACAGTGGAAAACTGTCTGCTCTGAGCAGCTCCCAGGTGTGAATGTGTGTGACTGTATCAATGTGGAGATTGGCAAACAAGACACAGGAGGAGAAGAAAACTGCAGTGTCAGAAAATGTGAACTCTACCAGGAATAAAGAGGGTAAAAACTTTTATTTGGCATCTAGTCCATAAAGGGACATTAAAATCCACCAATATGTCGACCTAGTGGCTTGCATCAGGGCAGGGAGAATGATAAGCCCAATCATCGCTGTGCCTTTTATTGTTCTGTTATGAACTAGCCTCTAAAAAAAAAGGCCTTCAATTCGGATTTTTTTTCTATATTCTCTTCCCTTCTTCTCGTGTGGCTCCCTGCTGCAGTATATCTGTGTGCAGCTTCTCCTTACCAGAAAAGGTCTTTGTCATTTTGTTGAAATGAAAAAAAAACAAAAAAACATAGTGTACGCTATATGCATTGCCATAGATTGTGCTCGTTTTCTGTTGCACTTCAGAATATGCCTGCACCCTCTATGGTATAATGTTGCCTCAAGGTAACATACCCACTTTGGGGCTTGTGCACACCCACGGAGCGTTCTGAACCATGATGTAATGCCTTCTAAGGAAGTGAGAGCCTTAAAGAAACCAATGCAAACCTTTGAATTAGTCTCATGACCTTCCGCTTCCCATTTTTGATCGCTGTTTCTGCCACCCTCGATATGTGCCGAGGCGCCGGTGCAGCCCCTCACACGCTGTCCAGAAAAGGCAGTCATTTTTCCTCGAGTGCAAAATTGGACTCGCAATTGTGGAGGAGAGTATTTTGAATAATTTAATTGGAAGCTTGCTAAAAATGCGCATGTTGCCTCAAAGCAACACCACACCAATGGAGTCCACAGTAACAGTGCTGTTTTGCATAGGATAATAGCTATAAGTAACACAGTCAATTGTTCTCCATTATTTCCACAGTGTAATTAACATTAAGGATGGTAATGTGACTTTAAACAAATTCAGGTAATGATCATGTTTTCATATATTATAAACGCCCATACTTTGCATGTGCTCCATGACAACACAGTTTGCATATATTTACATCTGTAATCCCTTCCTTTTTAGGGGCTGAATAGCTCAGTGTGCAGGGAAGAAAGAGAGTCTGCGCTTCCAGCTGAGGATAGCGAGGATGAAATGGGATTTAGTGGTGAGGGAAAACAATGGGGTGGCTGCAACCCTGGAAGGAGAAAGTAAGACGGAGGATGAGAGTGCAGAAAAAAGAAAGTTCAGACCAAGGTGCAGAGACAGGAATAATCAGCATAAGAGAAGATGTTTATGGAACTTTATGTAATGTATGCAAATATACCTCACAGCAGACTGCACCCCTAGCTTTCACCTTACAGGTGTTGAGCAAATCTCTGCTGTTTTTTTTTTTTTTTCCCAGCCTGCTTTTGTCACCTTTCAGCACTTCCACTGTGGTGTAAAGGGCAATCAGTAACGCTTTACTAAAGGTGTTGCTCATAAGCTTTTATGAGGCTTTGTAAGGTGATCACAGTTGACTCATGATCCCCCATCATAATAATCAGAATAGCGTATAATCTCCCGGAGAACTGAATACTTTCTTCAACTTTTGATGCCCCATTAACACCACTCTTGGAAAAAAAAACACACAGGCTTCAGAATGTATTTCAACACAAGTCATAATCCATGTAATTTCCCTGATGTGAGGTATTATAATGTCAGATTTGGTGCATGTGTTATAATGTTCATGATGCCTCACTATGCATGTTCAGAAGACTTTGTGACTTTAGCATGTATCCTGATACTGGCATCATCCGTGTTGAATCCCAGTTTCCCAATTTATTTATTTTTTAAACTTTTTATTATAATTAAATTATTTTGTTGTTGTTGTTGTGTTATCCAGTCGCCTTGTTGTGGTATCACAAGTCAACAAGACTATAAGCAAGTCATTCTGCCCAAGGATTACCAATGTAAGCTGTCACGCTCAGCTGCACTGCAGATGTGCCTTTGCTTTGCTAAACCTTTTATAATTGCATTTTTTATTTATGGAACTTCTGACTATTACCGAGCAGAAAATGGATCATGGTTGCAGCTCGCTGTGTACCCCGCGCATGCATGCAATTCTTTACACTATCAATTGGGAGGCAGAACAAAATGAAATAGTTTGATTGCCTTGAATCTGCTTTGCTTGTGTGATTTATTATCGGGGGGCGAAAAACCGAGGCACCGTCCGTGATATCCACAGCAGCAGAAACAAAACCTCAGAGTTACTTTGAGACCTGCCTGTTTTTTTTTTTTGTTTTTTTTTTCCACAGACATAAGCATCATTGATTACTTGGCAAGGAACCTGGACAGGATGAAAATAACCATTTGATCTGAAAAGGGCTTGTAGCCAGGTAGTTTTCCACAGCTACATAATCTTGTCCTTTGTACTGCAAGTTTCCTGAACTACAGCTATACTATCCCAAGACGTAATACCTTTCCATCTACTTGAAGTTGCATGGAACGGTCCGGTGATGATATGACTTAGATGCCAGATTAGAAACGCCAGATTAGGATTTTTGTTTTTGCAATGTATTAATTTGTTCTGCTGCAGGGCATCCAGCGAAGAACTGTCTGCAGAACTAATGTGAGGTGAATGCGTGATGTGACCTCTGCAGCGGCCGCTATTGTATCTTTCAGCTCAGGATAAATGCAAAGTCATGTTCACAAACAGGCCCCTGCCCCCTTTACCTCGGCGATTACAAATCACTCTCATAAAATGTGTTCATTCGCGTATTTGTTGTTTTTCGCTGTTGGGCCATATCCGTAAAATGAGGGGCTACCTTATGAATGCACATTGTGTCCCTCTGCAGAAATCATTTGGTATGTCAGAGCGGTGTTTTCCCTTGAACCCCAGCCCTCCTCACGGTCAACGAGTGGTCCCGGTCAACATTTATCATGTTATTGTGGATGAAAAGAGCCTGCACAGGACATGCTAAATATATATAATCATGTACTTTCGATGTTCTTGTTTGTGTAAGGTGTTTTTTTTTTTTTTCTGATGTCAGGCGACGGCTTCGGTTGTAGACATGATAATTATGTCACACGTATGTCCGTCACCACCGTGAGAATTATAGTTGCAAGGCGCTCATACCCTTGTGTGAAGCCTCAGTCTGTAATTTCCTTAGTATCTTTGAAGATTGGTGTTGCAGGAGTCACTTCCCATGACATGTAAATTCGCATCCTGTTCACCAGCCCCTATATCATTTCTATTTTTCAAGTTTGTCCCTTGCTGATTGTCAAAGCCGTGCGTTCACACCTCAAGCAAGGGAGCTCCTGTACTTGTCACTTACTTGTCACCGGGATCTCATGGCTTCTTTAAAGTGGTAGTCTGTGTCTTTTTTTTTTTTTTTTTTTTTTTTTTGTTTTAGCAACCTCTTTGGTGCTAAGTGGTCATCACTGTGGTGTTTTTTTTTTTTTTTTTTTTCCTTTTACTGCACTTCCCAGAGCTCACCTGTCAGTCAAACTGTCTCCAGCCCTGTTTCTTTATCTTTGGATGTTGTGTTGGAGTTTCTCTAGGTGGCGCTGTCAGAACTCATGCCAGTTACCCAGTCCTTCTTCTGTTTATTCCAAATAAACCACTGCTACAGCCGCCGGACACGTAAAATGCATCGCTCTCTGTGCAGCAGAGGAGCTACCAGACACTGAGTCTTTAGGACAGAAAATGTAAAAGTTTGCGTATAAGCACATAAATGTTAAATTATTGATACGTCAATCAGTGATAGAGAGGAGAGCAGAGTCACTGATCTGCATGAAAATGTATGGATTAATACTTTAAAGAGACAAGCAAGCCTGTGTGCTCATGCAAATACATATGCAAATACACATGCCCGTGTGTATGTTTGCACACCTGCTGTTTGTACACATGTGCGTGTGCGTGTGTGTGTGTGCATGTGCATGTGTGTGTGTGTGTGGCTTACCGATACCACCCAGGACTGGCCACTGCGTACCTCAAAGGCCTTCCAATGAAGATTCAACAAATGTCACCAGTGGAGATAACAATTTCCACCACTGAGTATCCCATCGTGGATCTAAGAGCTTCTTAACAATGGCATGCCCCGCAGGTCAGCCTGATGAGCAAACATTAGTGCGGTATTCGAGAGTGTGCCATGTCACAGCCGGCTATAATGAGCTACATCGCCCGCGGAGCTCTGTCTTTCTGTCATGGCATGCAGATATATTTAGCATATTAATAAGTTACGGATAACAGACACATTTAGCATGTTAATAGGATGCCGATAAGATAACATTTGTCTGTGGGCTTAAAGGATTGGCTTCACATAAACATGAGCAGATTTTTTATGTTAATATGATAACCTTAGATAGGCATTATTAATATTGGGATCAGCTGGGTAAGAGTTACAAAAACGAAAGGACCTTGGAGGATTCTTTTGATTCTGAGGCTAGAACGGCTTCATTTGAGTTTAAAGCAATGCAGGAGTCTGGGTTGGGACTATTTCGCTTGCAGCTGAATGGATTCAAATCATAAAATAATAAAAGCGCAATATACATGTTGATAGAAGAGCTATAAGAATTCCAGTGGAAGAAAATACAACTTGGTGTACCGGGGTGGAGTAATGCTCATTTCATGCAGCCTGGCACCGCCATATTGCATTTGGTCATGAAACGGAGCCCAACAGGGTTCCAACCATTTGGTGAAAATGGGCAGCAGCAACAGGCATGTGCAAAAATACACAGCAGGTGATTGGATCAACCACCTGTCTATCATAACTCGGCCAGTCAGATTTTGTTTGCTTGTTGATGGTACATGATTCTTACCATTTTTGTAAAGAGGAATTTGTGCTGATGTCCTCTAGTTGTGGATTCTCGCTGTCATCGTCACCTAAGTTACACCTGTCGTTCCTCAAAGGACAATGATTGTTCCAGTTGTTTTGTAGCTTAATACCTCAGTTGGAGCAGGGCTAGATAATTTCATGAGTCAAACTATTATGAATTCGCGAGATCAGCTGGCTGTGCATGGTTACATTTTATGAGACTTTCCTGGAAACTGCTCGCAACCCATGTATGGTTTCAAATATTTTGTCTGGTCATGACAAGATAAGATAAGATAAGATAAGATATTCCTTTTTTAGTCCCACAGTGGGGAAATTTCAAGCATTACAGCAGCAAAGTGGATAGCAAAATATGAAGCATAATTTACATTATAAACAGTATAAACAGATAATAAATAGCAAAAAGCAATATAAACACTATAAACAAGGAATATAGAAAAAAAATAGAAATATGAACAATTTAAACAACAGAAGAAAATAACCTAAACCTGAGGAACAACACGCTCCGACGGAGGTTCAGAGTTAGTGTGAAACCATGAGACCAAGTGACAGAACCCAAAGCCCGGTACTGGGATTCAAGAACTGTCAGACTTGATCCAGCCTTATGGAGTCACCCCTTCCCCTCCAGTCTTTAGTGTGTGTGTGTGGGTGGGTGGGGGCAGCAGGGGGGGTAGTTAAGGTGCTGAGAAGACATGGCTAGACTTGCCTTGAGACTTTAAGACTCTTTGTGAGTGGTGAAAACTATGCGAGATCCAGTTCTGTGGCCATAGTTTTATGTCTAGACTGCATAGTTAAATGAGAAAAATGTGAAAATCATACCTGGCTAATGTAGCTCAAGTGGACTTAAATTGACTTCTATTGAGCTGCAAGGTTTTGTGTTGCCCTTCGACTGGAACATTTCCATTCTCCAGCGTCCTCTCTGAAAGCCACCAGGTTTTCAAGACATCTTTGCACAGTGTGTGAAATATGCCACGAGTGATTGGAATGGTATGCCACTAGAAAAAATGCAGGCTCTATTAAAAAAAAACAAAAAAACAAAAAAAACGATTGGTACCATGATCCACTTTATTATTACTTGCAGCAGTGGCTTGAGGGAGAAGTTGTAGCGTGAGAGAGGATGACATAAATACCCCACTTGACGCTGCCCAGCACAGCCACAGTTTTGCACTCTCGACAATCAAGCGGCTCCACTCGAGCACTCGCCTCGTTCAACTGCGCGCTGATGGCGGTTAAAGTGGTGTTTCACTTTGGTCGAGCTTTTTCCCTTTTTTTTCAGCGCACACATCTCCATCTTCATCGGCGCTCGGGAGCAGACCACCTCCAACATTATGTGGCCTTAGGTTTCACTTTTACCCCCCGCGTTCAGGATTTTTTTTTTTTTTTTTTTTTCTAAAGCTCTCAGTACTAATAGCTGCAAATGGATGGATTTCTCCCTGAAATGCTAGATCCAGCACAGGAGAATGATACAATACCCATATAGGTTTACATTTTTGTACCCGTGTTAAGAGTTAGATATTTTAATGAAATTTTGCACCAATCAATACTGGAGATCGACCTATTAAAGAAACGTATTTAAGACGTATGTGCACTAAATAGCATTTGAATTTGCCACCGAAGTATGAGACAATCAGGCTCTTTTGTTTGTGTCCCCGTCTCGGGATTTCACAGCTGGTCATGAGATTTGAACTGGCAGCTGTCCATTCAAATGCTTGCCTGTGTTATTATTTAGCAACAGCATCCCCTTAAGTATCTGGCAGAGCACCAGCAAACAAACAACACCAGTGCAAAAGGGTGGACTTTGCATCCTCCGTTTTCAAGATTCGAAGATATTCCATCGTGTGCGTGGCAACAGTGTGAAAACTTTGGTGTCAAATCTCTTTATAATAGCACAAAAACAAACCGACCCGATCGTAGTTCATTTCCATCAGCTATCCTTAATGGCATTTGGATGTGTTTGGAGAAGTAATAGGAGAAAGCGAGAGAGAGACAAAAATGACACAAACAGCATTTCTACAATTCCCGTTACACGTAGACAGTGATAGATCCAAATGCAGGAATCCGATTGCAGGATTTCGAGTTGAAGAAGGTTTATTGTGAGGGAAGGGGTGTGGATATGAAAGGAGGATGGCTGTGGAGGAGACAAGGCGGAGGACGGAGGATGGAGGGAGGACGGAGGGTGGCTGTAGCCAGGCTCGGCGTGGCGCGGAGGACAGGCGAGGGAGACGCAGCGTGGGACGGCCGACGAGGACGGCGTGGCTGACAGACGAGGGAGCGGTGGAGGGCGGGGAGTTCAGGTCGGCCAGGTGATCCCGAGGCAGCGGGGAGAGGCAGGTCAGTGCGGGCAACGAGGAGCAACACAGGAGATCAGAGCAGCACACACAACACCGTGGCTAATGTGTGAAACTACCGACTGAGGCAATAATCTGGCAAAGGCTGGGAGTGAAGGCCAGGGGAGAGGAGGAGGACGGCAGGAAGAACGAGAGAGACAAAATGTTTTGCGTATGTTAAGCGCATTTATAAAATTTGCTAAAAGAAAAAAAAAAAAAAACAAATGAATGCAGGTTTCCATCAACTATGTTTATGTGAATTATCCTGAATAGCACACGCTCAGGTTTATTTTCTGTTTTATTATGCCATAATACAATATAGTCTCTTCTCCGGTGTAGTGTTTGTCTGATAGAGGAGTAACTATCGCCGTTTTGTCATTGTTATGCGAATAAAGTGTTTCCATCTCTCATTTTTTTGCATTAATTTAAAAAAAAACAAACACCTCAAGCAAGCATAAAAAAAAAACTTTTTTTTGCAAAATTGAGCATTTTGTTTTGTTTTGTTTTGTTTTTCAAATTCTGCAGTTTCCATCAAACTTTTCCAATGCGGTGCTTCAAAATGCGCATAGAAAATACACAGGTGGAAAGAGAGACAGACGGGGAAACACAAGCAACATGGGGGGAAAACACAAGGGAAGCACCACGGCACGGCCATGACAATTCCATCACGGAGGAAAAAACGGTCTTGGCATTTCCTAGACAGCACAAATTGAAACATCATTGGTGTGTGCGGCCTTCGGTCAAGGACGGGCTGCAGCAGCGCCGAAGCTGTGTCATTTATTTATACTGAACCTCTCAGCGAGCTAAAAGGTCATGTGTTATTGAATCAACATTATACAATGGATTCATAGCTGGGTGTAGTTATACAAAGTGCACTCCAGTTGTTCTCATCTTCAGATTGGTTTGCTCACTTGCCTCTGAAAATTAAAGGTTGAGGTGAATCAGTTACATCCAGTTAATTTCATAAGCAATAATTGGTACTAATGTGACTTGTGGACCCCAAATCTCACTGGCTACCTAGCCACCAAGCTTAATTCATCCACCATGTATTTATATAGTCATCTACGCATTTTGTTATTTACATACTAAAGGTGCAATAAACAATTTACCTCTCATACAGCAATTTTGACAGTGGTTTAGTGGCTTGGTGTCATTATAGAAATACTCTGTGGTGGTGGGATTTGAAAAATAAGAGCTTCATTTGAAAGCCGAGTCCTAATTAAGCGCCTTTTACTGGCTGGCTATATATACACATTTTCACAAATAAACGCCATCTAAATTAATTGTTTTTGTGGTTACCATGGATGCAGTTTTGTTTTGTTTTTTTATTTATATCATAGTTTGCAATCAGTAAAGTGATATGTTTATTATAGGTAACCTTGTTTTGTTACAGGTAATATTTATACTTACTGATTTAAATAAACAATTTGATAGTATTTCTCATCTTGGCTGAGTGAGAGCTTTGTACAAAAAACAATTAAAGGCAGGTCTCTGTCCCAAATATAGACCGGTTGGATTCAATGATTGAAGCAAAGTAAAGTTTTAAGGTGTTTAGTGCATGATTCAGGCTTTGAGCAGCCAGAACAGAAGGAGGTACTCTTCTGCTGAAAACTGATTTAGCAGACATACAGCTCTCTCTCACATTCACACTGCCTAATGTTTGCATGCACTCGGCGGCAAACAGAGCGCGGTGAAAACGGCTTTTATTGTATCCAAATTGGCTCATATTTCAGCACCACGGACAGAGATCAGAGGCGTAATTATCATTAGTCATTTGTTTAAACTTCACAGAAAATGAAGAAACGCGTTGAATTACAGGGTGGTTTCTGGTAGGTATCCAAGGGGTGTTGAAAACACAGCAAAAGAAAAGGCAAATTTGACACAAAAAAAGCAAATTTATGGTAGTTTTAAGGCTGTGCGGGCTGATTTCATTCTTCGGTAATATGTTTTGTAATATTCTTTCTCTACTGGAAAAAAACACCTACAGTCACTGACATCATTTCTCCTGCAGGCTGGTGGGCTCTTATCTAAAGCAGCTGGCAAAAAATACTTCCATAATACAGGGAGGGACAAACAAGTTCATTCACTGACGGGCATTACAGAACTATCAGGGGTCCGTTTTCTTCTCATATATAAATGAGCCTGAATGAGAGCATGTTGTGTGTATAAACCTAAAAACAAGGTGTGGCAGCTTCCATACCCTTCCATACCTAACTAACCTGTGAAGGTAGGTTGACCTGTGCGAATCAATAACCACAAACTATTTTGTAAGCCCACAGAATAATTTGATCAGTCATAATTTGATTTATTGAGTGCCGACTAAGTGATAGATTCTTGTGATAGGTTACGAAATGTGCTAAAATGCGTTGCCTTCGAAACGTAATCGAGAATGCACTTTACTTGTACGAGACCCTAATTTTGCTTGCAAGTGAGGAACATGCAGGACCAACACTATGCCAGCATATCAATGTTTTTGTTTTGTTTTGTTTTGTTTTGTTTTGTTTGCTTTCATATCTGTGCTGTATTGTTTGAGGTATCCCTTTGATTGTTTGTTTGTGTGGCCCCTTTTCCACTCGCCATCAATAGCACATTTTCCTTGCTGCCACCGAACAAAACAGTAATGCCTACTTGTCTCCCCCTCTAATTGATCATATAATTTATTTAATATAATTATTTAATTATCACAATGTTTGTTTACAATAACGTCCAGGTAGAAAACAAAAGACAAAGTTATTATACAATCTTTTGGGGGTGCCAGGTAAGAGTAAAGAGTGGAGAAGCGGTCCAATTTTTCCGATTTCCATCCAAGAAAAAACTTGCACCATAGCCCAAATGGCATTTAAATGGCCTTATTCTGTTGATTCACCAGTTTTCTACCTGGATGTGACTATCATTAGCACAACATCACAGCGATTCGGTCTATAATAAACATCATCAAGTATAATTATATTATTTTTCTCAGTAGTAGTGGTAGTATTAGGTCTTGAAACACCTGGAGCTCAGTATAGCAGGCAAGGCAGTGTGTGACAAAGTGAGTTCAGTTATATGCCGAAGCCTGAGTTTGTCAATCTCAGTCAATATTCTGTCATGTTTTCTTCAATTTCAGCTGGATGTTCGGCGAAGCGATCCTTTGTTATGTGCGTCTGTTTTCTCCCCTCCAGACTGTTATGAGTTTTTCATACAACTTATCTCAAGTAATTCAATCTCCAGCGGTGGATCCTGGTGGAGGACTGTGAAAAATGTCTGCATCTCTCCATGTGTTTGTTCTGCTTCTCGCCATTACATTATTGTCCTTTCGCAGTGCTTTGTTATTGGGTCGGCCGAAACTGCGGCGTCCTGGAAAAATGTTGACGTTAGTTTTGCCTTGTAGAGTTTGCACTTGATGTGCTCTCGTAACCTGTAGTGTGGAGCAGCGGGCCTGTGTCTGTAAGGTCATCTGCGCAAATCCCCGGAGCAGCTTGGGAAAATGTGGATAGTGAAATTGAATAAGTAATGCTTTCCTCTCCAGCGGTGTCAATAAGGCATTCTGTAACGGCAGAAACCCCCGAATGCCTCGAGTTTAGCCCCAAATATTTTTTTGATTAGAAAATAAATATGTCAGGTTTCGCCTCGTTCAAAATTTCTGTCCCCTCTCACCATCTACACTCCATTATGAACGCTGTCTACAGAGATTTTCACTGCACTGTGGGGTAAATTCGATTTAGATAGAGGGAACTGGTTATTTTACGTGAGCCAGCCTGAAAAATGGGTTCGGCTGCGCGGAGGTACGTGCCAGAGCACAAATCGTGCTCAGGTCACAAATTGCGGGAGTGCCCCAACACGAGCGGTAAACTTTCCAATCCAATAATGTTGGCAATCCAAGGCGGCAATAAACAAAATGACTAGTTGTAATCAGACTAATACATTCAATTTCACTTACAAAAGGAGAGGGATATCTGCTGTGGTTTGTTTGTGCTTTGTACTACATGCAAAAATACAAACGACTTTACATGTGGACCATTCCAATGAGGCTAGAAAGTGATAGAAACCCAGCAGCCACCAACAAAGCAGAGACATTTCCCCCAAAAATGAAACATTGACGGTGTTCTTGGGCAAGAAAGATGGATATACGGCACTCAAAATCAGTGGGACATTTTTTTTTTTATTTATTTGTCTATTTATATGTTGGATCACCTGTTCCTCAAACTGTTTCGACTGTTTGACCTTGCTTTGGCCATTGAGCGTATACTGAACAGCAGCACTTTTGGTGCACTGCAGGTATGCAAAGCTGCATACCACTCATACAAAATCATCATGATGGCAAAAAAAAAAATAAATAAATAACTGGCATTATTCTTTAATCAGCATACATGGTCTTTCATCATTTTTCTTTCTTTTTTCCCCAAAAGAAGCAGAAAGGTAGGATGTGTTTGATTTGGTCAAACAACTGATAAACGATTCAAATCCAACATATCACCCAGTTCACTCGTGGGCAGATGGAAACTTGGATTGACGCTTGACTTTATTACTACAGCTACGATGTGCATGGAATAATATCAGCTTCCTAACAGGACATGTTGACAGGTGAAATAATTTGCTGCTCAGAACGAGCTACGCTCCAAGTGAAGCTTCCACATCTAACAAGCAAGCAAAAGCAGCTTACTCTGAGTTTGTTTGTTTATTTATTGATTGATTTTATCTGTCCATTTGATAGAGACAGAGCACATTAATGAACATCAGTGTAAAATACAGGATATAAACATGCTGGATTTAGCAGAAATGCTAATTTCCATCCCTAGTCCCTGGTAATATTATTCTTTAAATACAGAGGCACAGCCTGCGATTAAATGTAACTCTTTGTATTTGGATTGGATATAATCGGTTTTACAGTAAAGAGACAGATGAGGAAAGATAAGCACATGCAGCATATCACATTAAGCTTTCAAAGTCTTATATATTCACTAGTGATTGTCTCTCTGTTTATCTTCCGCGCAACCTGAACTGAACCGGAGAGAAGAGCAGAGGACAGACACAAAGAGAGATGAGGGAGTGCAGAGGGGGGAGGAGGGAGGAGCGACAGCAACACTGCACTCACTGTAGGCCAGTGCAGAGGGAGAATGGAGGTTGTACATTTTGGCCCGAGGCTGGCCTTAGAGGAAAGGTCACGAGGTCACCGAAGTTGACAGGGTTCAGTATCAGGGGAGCATGGGTGGTGTTCATGTCAATCCGCTGGATAGATTTTGAGATGTCAGATTTGATTTTTATTTGTGGTCTGAGGGTGATGCTGGAGGAAAGGTCGGGGGGGTCACTAAAATCAAGAGGAATCGTCTTCTGGAGTATGAATACACTCATCAAATCCTTTAGCGATATCTCATGCAAATGTGTTATATAATATCGTACATTTAACTCACCAAGTATCACAAATAATATCATCGTGCCAAATATGATAACAAGTTTGTGGTGTCCTGTACATAAAGTTGACATTTTGACCCGAGGTTGGCCTTAGAGGAAAGGTCATGAAGTCACTAAAATCAAAATCGACAGGGTTCATCATCAGAGGAGCATGAACAGGCTCAACAAATTTCATTGTAAGAAACAAAACGGACAGGGTTAAACTTCTGGGGAACTTCATTTTTCATGGCAATCCGCCTAAAAAAGAAGTTGCATGAGGGATGTTTTGCATGGACGGACAGACGGATAGGCATCCTGCGGTTTTGCCTGCCAGTGGGACAGAAACTGTTCTCAGAGAATGTGCCGCCGCTGAACCCCCCCCTGTGTTAACTTTACTCTTTTAACACCTTCAGGCTCAGCGTGCAGTGTGCAAAAATCCTCACAATGCCCCTGCTTCTTCCCTCAAGACACTTCCCACATAGGGAGCTATTCTCCGGCTAACAGTACGAGGCTGGTGTGTTTCTGTAGGAACCTGAAACAGTGTTATTACTGATGCGTATGCGTGCAGAATAGAGCCTTCCTTCAATAATACAAGGATGTCCAAGTATGGGTTATTTCAAGGTTAAGAAAAGTTGCTGTGGATGAGAGCATCAGCTAAACGCCTAAAATGTAAATGTGAATATACGCCGCTTCGTGGCCTGGCACCAGACCCGTGTAGTTTAATGTGGACAGTTTTTCATGCAAATGTACCATTCCACTCAATCACATGGGCGTCCTTGGAGATATTATCTTGAATCTGCACATTAAGCATGTGTCAAGGTTGGGTAAAGTGTAATTTCAGACACGCCAGTGCTATTCCTATCTCTTGCATACATGTCCTGATTTACTGCATGTCATTTCTGTCAGTAGTTTAAGAACATCTATCAATAATTTGTGCAAACAGATTTTAAAGACATTAATGCAGGGTAGGATCAAGATTATTCAAATCGTGGAGTATTACCATAGGTTTATTTTTTTTTAAGATTCAGTACTGTGTAAATAATTTGTTCTCTAGCTGTGTTGCCAATATTTTGACAGCAAAGACTCTTCGGCCAAATGTTATAAAATCCATATGATTGCATATCGCCTTAAGGCTAAAGTGAGAGACGTGCCATGCATCTTAAAACATTTCATGTTTTACATGTGTCAAATATTCATGAATACGGAGGTTAACGGTTTGCTTTGGGTGATCGTGTGCAGAATCTTGATTAGTCAAGGTTAAAATTAAGGCCGGCCTTCATGGCAAGAGCCAGAGTGGCAATCCACATTGGTCTTGTTAAGCAGCCAAAACACTGAGGGTCACTGCCAAGACAAGAGTCTGACCAAAGACAAGATGAAAACCAAAGATTTTTACACAAAAAAAAAAGCATATTCAAAGCATATTTCTTCCATGCAACATCCCCAAAAGAATATACTCAATGCTGAATTATATAACAAATCTTTGTTGTTATCATCATCATCATGGCAGGCTGCTGCAGCCCCAGAGAAAACTTTGAAACCTCTGAAATTAAGTCAAACATATTCTGGGTAGCGCTCCACAAATAGAGCATTTTTGCATAGGCTCGAGGAGAGGGCTATGGGCAAATTGCTTAGGTTAATGAATTTGTGAATTATTCATGTTCAGGTCTAAGTGAAATGGGGGAGTCTGAGTAATCTGGCCGACAGTGGTAGTCATGGTGCTTGGGAGTTGTTTTTTTTTTTTTTTTTTTTTTTTGCTAAAAATGAGCCATGTAACTAAAGGCTTGCAACTAAAATCTCATCTACCTGAAGTGAAACGTGGAACATCCTTTATATTGGGAAGAAAATAAATAAATAAATAAATAAATAAATAAGCCTCGCTCCAACTTGAGTTCCAGCTTATGTTTGAGAACACCTATCTTTTTTTTTTTTTTTTCCAGTACCAAGGCTTTATTATCAGCTTGTTTCACATTTCAGAGGCTCAAACCGTCTTCCTGAGACTTCATGTACAGTGGCTTTGCACATTCCAGCTGCAAAAGTGAGCCAGACAAATATTGCTTTTCAGTGGAGTTGCCAGCTGCAGCTAAACTGGCAGTGGAGTGGCTTTAAATTGCTAGTTTTCAGCGGAGTTCCCCTTTTCTTGCAATGTCTGACTTGATGAGAGCAAGGGGAGTCCATTTGTTGGAATATGATTGTAATTAGTTTTCTTGAGGCATTTTTTTTTTTAGGGTGGGGGTGGGTGGAAGTGCTGAATTTTAATTGAATGTCTATCAAGACTGCTACTATAATCACTCAGCAGCAGTGGGGCCGCTACACTAATAACATTTCCACCACTGGTGAGGAAAATGTTTCGATTGCATGTGCTCTAAACCAGGACGAGTCAAAAACAAAACGGGGCAAAGTCACAATGTTAAAACTGTAGCGCTGTACCGTACTGTATAATGCTCATCAGTTGCATCACCTAATGTTTTTTGTTTTTTTTTTTCCTTTGAATCTTCCAGAGATCAAAAGCATCCGTGTCATTATTTATTTATTTATTTATGTATGTATTCGGGGGTGGAGGGAGGAAAAAGCCGTCTGTTCACCACAAAAGAATATTTTTTGACTAACACCTCCCCAACTCCCAAACAAACAAACACACACAAAAATGTACACGTTCACACACACACACACACACACACACACTTGATCTTCCTTGCTGGCACAAATCACCCCATCCCAAAGAGATTGCCTCTTCGCCTGTGCAGTTTTAACTTCAATGGGGTTAGAAACACAATTACCTCATCTCCCCTTGAAATATAATCTGAGACTGTAAAGAAAAATGAAGGGTGGGAGGGAGCGGAGAGAGAGAGAGAGAGAGAGAGAGAGAGGGGTGGTGGTGGTGGTGGTGGTGGGGAAAGGAGCAAGCAGAGAGGAGGGCAGGTGTAAGGGAGATAAGGAACGTTAGCTGTGCTCATGAGATGATGATTCAGAAAAGGAACGGCGGGGAACAGAGTTCAAATGGGCTGAGCTTTCAAACAGCGCCTTAATCATTCCCGCCATGTATAGCCTCTTATGGTTTGCCAAAACCTCTGCAGCAGGAACGGATGATTCCCGCATATAAAACTGGGGAACACGGGTCCTAATAAAGTTTGATCGCTGCAGAAATACATCACGCAGACATGATCTGACAGCGTTTTTTTTTAACAACATGTACGGTAACGTTTTCACAAGGTCAGTGTAAGGATGCTTTCCTTGGAGAGATACCATTTTGAATCAGTGCACTGTACATATGGCCTCATGTGTCAGAAAAAAGCAACCCCTGATAGAAAAATACAGCCTTAAACACACCACTTGTGACAATTCACTTTTCTTTGGTAAACTGATTAAGCTTAAAGGGACAAAGTGTACTCTCTTTCTTCTATGCTGCATTTCTCCCTGTGTTTGTTAAACGTTGTTGCAAGTCTACAAATCAACGCTTTCTCTTTTACTTTAAGCGTTGACATTGAATCCTGACAGCTAATATTTCTGTTTTAGGTCATTCAATCCTGTTTTTTTTGTTTTTTTTTTCCTATTAAACACAAAGGTAGCTGTGCTGAGAATATGGCGGAATAACAAAAATAGATCAAACAACACAAATGCACCAAAAATACAATGTAAATTGTCAGTCCAAGGTGTTATTGTTGTTCTTTAAAGGAAAGAATAGAGCATAAAACTCATTTTTTTGCCATGCGCACAGCATAGACTTGTTTACAGTCATAATTTCACTCCAAGTCTTTTTGATGTCGGCTAATAGGTTCACATCAGGAACAAGTTATATCTCATGGCCACGAATGGGTGAATCGTGGCTTTGGAATATAAAAATATATATATATGTATTTCTTCTCATTAGACTTCTCAGGCTCCGCGCGCACCTGGTTTCCTGTGTGAACCACATTTGGCTGAAAATTAAAGATGCAAAATCATATCCGAATACAAAGTCGCACCTGTTTGTCCTTGCGCTGGGGTGAATGGAGCGGAGTTATTAGAAGGAGTCAGTAAAACCTGTCTAAGAACATTGAAGGCATCCTCCCTGGCCTTTAAATATCAAGTTAGATAACATTCCAAACATGCAGGGCTTTTTACCTTTTATTGACCTCATTTTGCAAATCAGACTCTTACATAAACCGAGAAAAACAAGAAAACTTTTGGAGACCGAGCACTGCATTCACCGCGCCGGGTGACTAATACGCCACAGGTCAAACTAAATGGAGAAAAAAATAAACAGGTGCCCTAAAACAGGTGGGCACATTTGGGCCATTGAAGAATTCATTAAAAATGCAAATTAAAGAGATAAATATAATATGCAGAGAAAATACAAATTATTGAAGATTTTGCATATCAGAGACGGACAACAATGACTGACTGATGGCTGATATTTAATAAAAGGCAGTGTCAGGTGGATGTATCTGATATGTTGCTCTCGCCCCAGATTGCATCCTGTGAAAATGGATCAAGCAGCATTTTCTCCCACATCAACAGCTACTATCAAGGTGCTTTTGAGGACATTTAACTTGTAATTGCTGCAGTGGCACCGCTCAGTGACCAGTAATACAGGACGGTGGATGTATTTTGCAGCTCCCCTGTGACAATCTGAGCAATAGGGGGGGAAAAAAGAGCAGCGATGGCTATGCGAGAGTGTGCTGGAAATGTGCAAAATGCATTTTCAGAACAAATTTCATTTGAATTCATTTGCTTTTGCTTTGTTGTCCCTCCCGCCCCCTGTTTAATTTCAATAAAAGTAATAGTGTCATATCATGCCACAGTGCAGCATGAAAAGTAGGTTACGTCTGAAAATTATAAACATGGAATGAAGCCATATCATTTCCCTTTGTCTGGTTTAAGCTCTGATAACATCATCTCGCAATGACCTATATTCCGAGTTCATCATTTCCCAGCTGTGCTACATCATCTTTTCCTTTTTTCTCTCCTCCCCCCCCCCCCCCCCCCCCCCAACCCCACCCCTTCTTTTCCAGAGGACATCGATGATTCATACTCTAATTCACCAGTTTTGGGTATTTGTGTGGAAAATACAGAGAGAGGGAAGAGTACGAGACAAATGAAGGGAGTAGCGATGGAGCAACAGAAGCCGAGAAAGAGGGGGAAGAGATGAGAGGGAGAGATTGTAAGCCAGAAAAAGAGAGAGAGGGAGGGAGAGAGAGAGAGAGAGAGAGAGAGAGGGCGCCTGCAAGCCAAGGAAAGAGACTTAAGCTATTTTTAGTCTCCAGCTGTGTGAGTCATTCTGAACAGTGTTGAGGAGACCCAGCGGTAGACTTTCGGAGCAGGAGGGGCACATGAGGGAGGGAGGGAGGTGTGTGCGGTTGGGGGGTAGCAACACGTCGTCTGTGACACACATCCCGCTTTGAAGATCAACTCTCCTATAGACGAACATGTATTAAATATGTACACCAGTCTAACTCGTATGGCAGCAGTGGCACTGGATTAGCATAAAGCTCCATGGAAAATTATTCTTAATTGAGCGAGCCTTGATCTCGTGTTCTAAACTGTGTCGAGTGGGACACGGTTTGCGCGGCAACGCTCCCCTCCCTTGTGTTTCTCATTTCTTATGCGCTCAACTAACACAAATTTCTGATACATGTGAGGAGTGTCGTCCGAAAATAGCTGCTCGAATTTATATGTTGGGCTTAATCCACTTACTCACCCTCCCTTTCAAATGTAAACATTGTTTTTGTTTTCGAGTGTGTCATCCTGAGGCGCCGCGCCGCAATTTAATATCAATAGGCTTTGTATCAAATCTGCTCAGCCGCTGTGTGTAATTCAACATTAATAAATTCAGCGGAGAACATGGGAAGTATCGGTGGCGGGAACAGACAAACTCGGCTGAGCGGGCTGAAAACACATGCCGTCGTGAGAACTGCAGTGCTCTTTGAACATGCAAACTTGCGTGAGGGCCTCTTGGCAGACAAGAGGTGTGCTTGGAAAGAAAACTCAGAACTGTAAAGTTTCGCGGCTGGGGAGGGAGGTCGCACCGTCAAGAGAATCTAAAGTCGAAACGGCACACGAGGCTGCGTGCATTTTCGCTGTGTAACTTTGGGCTCCAGTGTCAAAGCTGGTTTATTTCATCTTGTTGACTTGCAGGTCAGAAAGGCCTTGGTTATAGCATTTCTACTGTTAGTGCTGTTCATGGACAGAGCATGAATGTATTTCAAAAGATCAGAATTAGTGATCCAATTCTTCTAAACGGCTCTCTCTTACGAAAGATGGGAACCGATTCGTAGGTGAGAGCTGTCTTCTAATCTGCCCCCTTTGAAGTGACAGACAAAAGTCAAAAGGTCCACTTGGATTACCTTGGATTACCTTGGATTACCAACCCTAAGCCCATCCCAACTGTAACCTTAACCAACCTAAACCAATGGAGGCAAATTGTGGCAATGCGTACAAGCCAATCATGAGGCCATCCCAATGATTGTGAGATATCATATTTGACATTTTGGCCTAAGCACGATGCTAGGGGAAAGGTGATCGTGAAACCAAAATCGATTGACTTCATTCCTCGGGAAGCATGAGGACTTCAGCATCAATACTTGGCAATCCCTCTGTTCACAAGTGGGTGGCGCTAGAAGAAATATCGTACAGTTAACTCACCAAATATCACAAATAATATCACCATCCCAAATATCATAACAAGTTGCGATGTGTGATATCTTGTGCACAGAGTTGACGTTTTTGCCTGAGGGTGGTGCTAGAGGAAAGGTCATGAAGTCACCAAAATTGACAGGGTTCATCATCAGAGGAGCATGGATAGGCTCAGCAGATTTCATTGTAAATCTGTGCTAAGATTTAGAGAGCATGTGTACAAGCCCTGATTCTGTCTGGGGGTGCCACTAGAAGCAAGAAGAAGTCACCAACACTAACAGGGTTGAACTTCTCGGGAACTTGAGTGACCTCACCAAATTTCATGGCTGTCCGCCTTATAAATAAGTTGCATGAGAGCGGTTTTGGACGGACAGACGGACGGACAGACGGATGGACAGACTCCGTATCATGCACAGCTGAGCGGACGGAGAAAACGGAGCCACCTGCAGAAACCCAAACCTCATCAGCAGCAAAAAAAAAAAAAAAAAAATGAAAGGAAACATGATTACAAGTGGCTGCATGGGCTCATTAGATGTGTACAATGACCATTATCTTGCATTAACTATATATTCTCAATTGTCAAAGGCAGGACTCCCCCAGCTGTCTGTACTTATCTTCTTTTAAACAAAACGCCCGACACATTGTGACATAACAGTGTTCATCAGGGTGATTAGACACACAATGATAGGTCGCCCAGGGTTGTCCAGGCTGTCTGAGCAAATGAGTGAATCAGTGATATCCTGCCACGTTCGGAGGCTTATGTTGTTTGGTAACGGGGCTGAACACCAAGTTTGTAGCGGTGGGCGGACGTATGTGCTAAACCATACCATGCCATGCAAATGCCATGTTGGGAAAAAAGATTTGTTTGATAGCCATGTTGACAGCATGCCAGCAACATTACAGAACTGACACCATTTGATATAGTTTCTGACTCCCTTTTCTTCTCTCTCTCTCTCTCTCTCTCTCTTATCCAACTCTCATTTTTCAGATTGCTCATCATAGCCAATGAACTGAACCTCATAGCGACTCGTAACCAATGTGGGTTTTCGCGGATGCTGAGCAGGCCAGTCTTGCTCCTGTGTTGCTACAACCTTCCTTTCTGGAGATTTAAATCAAAGGCAATCACAGTGTAGAAAGCTGGGGCGGTCTGTGTGGATAGTCACGCAAGCTGCAGTCGTTCAGCGAGGTTGCTCGTCATGCACAGGTAGAGGTAACCAGTCAGGCCCAGACCTAACCCTGCAATGCCTGAGAGAAGCAATCTTGTTATTAAAACCCCCCATTTGCCTTTTCCTCTCGGGCTTGCTGCCAAAACACAATTCCAGGCTGCCGTAGCTGTTCAGCAAGTCAGATGTGTCGCAATTTCTGTTCATTAAACTAAATACAGGCTCAAAAGAGACAAATGTCTCTCTCCAAACTGTATAGGATAGTGCTTGATAAAATTGAAAAATTGATCTGACCACAGTGGGGCCGCCACAGCAGGGAAACATTGACTAAACCACCTTTGTGAAGACTCCCCCCTGCTAAAAGTAAAACCTAACAGACTACCAACCAAATGAAAAGCCAAATTACAAGTCCCAGATCACGACGAGAGCGACCGACTGACTTTGCCATCTACGCAGCCCTGCTCTGTAACCACTGGAGCTAAAAGCAAGTGCTTAATTGCTCAGAAGAAGGCAAGCATGCTTAATAAGGAAATGAACTGTCTTCAAGCCAAAACGAGAGAGAGGGAGAGAGAGAGAGAGAGAGAGAACATCAGCAGTGTGCTCCCAGGATAAAATAGCACTCAGATGAGAAGAAAAAGGAGCAATGCAGGTGTGACTTTTATTATCAGTTGAATGCGGGTGGATATCAGTTTTAACAGATAAGCAGGGTACTGTAACAAAACAGTTATCACATTGTTTCATAAAACACTGTTTGATATGTTCATATATTGTAGATATCATCATCTTTATAGCGAGGTTCAAAGGATAGTTTTATTTTAATGCCGTTTCAGAGGCTTTCACACTCTGCCAAAAATAAAACTGAGAGAGTAAAATGGAACATTCCTGGTCTTCTTGCCTAAAATGGCCAAATTTGAAGATATCAAGTGGCAGCACTATGCTATATATCGGCCAGTTCGGATTGGCAGCTCTCCAGCGAGCAGCCCACTTATTTGGTTCCATTCTGCTGCTGTATATTTACCCTTTGTATGAGGACTCGCACAGCATTGCAATGTACACCATTTACCTAATGTTTCAGCAATGCTTGGAGCTGGTTTTTAAATACACGGAAATCTGCTGTGTATCCATCACGCAGCAGCATTTTGGCAGTCGCATTCAGGAATGAACCAGCAACCCTATTAGGCAGCCTCCCCAGCCAACTTGCCCCCTACCAACTCTTGGCGAAGAACATTTGCTCATTTGTAAAACTAACAATTCACTCCTGATGGACTTTCATGTGCGTATCCAAATACTCAGCATTCTCAAAAACATTAGCAAGCGGTGCCTTGGCAATGGCGGCGAGTGGGAATTTCATCCAGTGAACCTTGTTTACTTTAACAGGATTTGATACTAGCAGTGTGCATTTCGAGAGCTATAGCCTCTAATAACAGGCACGTTTCCATATGACTGAAAACATGCTATGCTGTTGCCTGCGTGACTTGCATGGTAACACAAGAATTACACCCACTGAGAAAATAAACCCGCTGGGTCCGCCTGGCTCCCCCCGCTGCTGTGAGGGCTGTTGGACACCACCAGGGTGTAGCAGGAGTGGAGGACGTGGATCTACACATTGAAAGACAGGATGAAAATGATAATCCACATCCTTTTCATGTAAATTAAAAGGCATTTTACTACTCACTATCACTGATTCATACAGTACTGCATATAGTGATTCAGCCCATAGCCAGTTTTGCGTTTTATGCTTTTATGCAGCAGTGGTTTGTTTACAAGAAAGATGACATAATGGATGAAAATTCAATGCGTCCTAAAGACTTTACATTAGAATGAAGGGTCACTCGAGGATTTTCTTCAATGCTGTCCATTGCCGCCGGCCCATCACTGACTATAATGATTTGTTTCCCTGATTTGCCCCCGTAGATTAAAAAGAGGAATGACAGAGTCCAGCAGGCAATCCTGAAACCATCTGAAAACGACAAAACGGCTCAAATGGAAAGTTAAAATCAAGCCGCCCGCGCGGTTTGTGGCCGTCGTTGTGAGGCGGCAGCAACTCCTCCAGTGCCCGTTTGATTCCTCTCAGTTTGTTGCCGTCCTTTATCTCGCTGTAATTTTTGATTTTAATAAGGCTGTCTTCGGCAGAGAGAGACTGCAAGCCCCCAATTTTTGTGTCGGTAGCTGTTTTTATGGACATTCGGCGTTTATTTATTGTTCAGTCTACATGCCAGACATCCTTTCATCACCAGCAAAGCATCACTGATCGGCCAGATAGAGTACATGACCACTGTATGGATGGGCCAAGCGCAAAGATCAACAGATAGGGCAACCAGAGAGAAACAAGGTCATACAAACAGTTGCATCCAGGAGGGGAGTCATTGAAGGAACTCAAGAAAATGAAAACTAATTTAAATTTGTATGACCCTTCCCTCGACTCAAATTAAAATTTTAATGGCAAACCTGCTGCTGTCGAGGCGAGAGCGAAGGTCTAACCTGTCCATGCCAGCATGAACATGGCGGCGTCCAGGGCCTGTGCTATGGATATTAAAATAGCTCTTTCTAAACCAAAACACAAAGCGAATTTTACATTATTTAAAACATATTGACGTTTTTTTTTTTTTTTTTTTTTTTCCTCATGTGACCTGTATTTATAGTCTAAACCTATGAGAAGATGCAAATTCCAGTGTTTCTGTGGAGGGTCACTGAACCAAATCCAAACACAAAGCATGTACTTTGTGTTTGTGTAGGACTAATTTAGCCTAATTTAGCCAATAAGCCTAAAGGTTAGGCTTATTGACTTAGATATTTGCTTCCGTTATGAACAAGCTGCACAAACAGGAGAATTTATTCCTCTGTACAACTATGCATAAAGAGCAACTAACTGGTAACATGGCAACTTCACTCTGCGTCTTTGCTGCGAGGAAATGGTGGATGTACTCCCCTGCGGCCTTGCCGTTCAGTCTAAAAACACGGTAATCAGACCAATTTAAAGACAGCCCGTATAAGAAACCTAACATGTGTAGTGACTGAGAGGTTTCCTCCAACGTAGATTCATACATAATATAGTAAATGGGAGGAAAGTGAGAAACCACACTAACTAGCTCCCTTGTTGCCACTATAGTTGGCGTAGCAATCAATAAAGCATGGCTAGTGTAGCTTTATGGGGATTATCAGCCTGGTCGGAAGGCATATTCGACCAATCAGATTGCTTGGATAAACTGTTGTATAAATTATTTAAGGCCCTGTGAGAGAGATGAATGCGGTCTATATATTCAGGTGGTGGAATTTTCCCTGCCTACACCTGCAAAATCTAAACCCCAACTACACCACAGGACAGAGTTTCTTCTCTTTGTCTCGTACAAACTCAAAGCCACTTCCCATCTACTTTTGATTGCTGCTGTGCCTGTCAGCCGTTTGATTTAGAGGGGGAAAAAAAGTCACACTCATGTTACCCATCCTGGAGACAGTTCGACTTGACAGACTCCGTCTGAAAGCCTGCAGGAGCAGCTATAAGCTTGCCGAAATCGGTAGAATCATGAGTGTGTCAGGTAGACTTGGAGAGTTTCTCTGCCTGATGGGTCTTGAGGGACATGTTATGACATCTTTTATGAATTTAACTTATTTAATGTGGCTTCACTTATGCTTTGACTTTGTGTATGCTTTGTGCAGGAAAAAAAAAAAAAACAGAATCAAAATCAGGTTGCTGCTGTTTTTACTTCTGAAAGGGCTGATCAAATGCACCGGTCTGGGCAGCTGTGGTTCAACTAACTGGCTTACAGCTGATTTGATGACATCTAAATGTCTTTAACTCCGCGGGTCCCATCGGTGGATTTGTCGTTACAAATGCATGCTGTGCAGCCGAGCTTTGTTCAAACCCACATAATAGTATTTTAAATTCTAGTGGAGATCCCAAGGTTTTCAAAAATACCAAACATGTCCTGCTGAATTACAGGGAAATGTGTATAAAATTATGCACAAGACATTTAAATGTTTTCTATTTGATGTCATACAGCAGTACTGTAAAATTATGGCACCTTGGGTGTGAATATTTCACTCAGTGTAAGTGTGATGAAGATCCAATGAAGCGCTGCAGCCAGCAGATACACAATATGGATGTGACACTGGTGATCAATATGAAAAAAAAAAAAAAAAAAATCTAAATATGAAGCTATTTAAAGGGAAATTTAAAGGAAAATCAGAGGTTACGGTGTTACAACAGCAACAAGTTTCTGCAAGGAGCGAATACACACTATCTAAATTCATCATAATTTACTCATATTCAGGCACTTTTTTTTCTTTTGTTTAACAAGTTTGGATTCCTAGACTGCCATCATTTCAAATAACAAACAGAGGAGCGCAGCTGTCAAAGCTGGGGTGGGATAAAAGTTTTTTTTTTTTTTTTTTTTTTTTTATAACTTGACAGGAGCAAGATCACATTAAATGTCATGGACTTGTACCAGTGTGTTGTGGATAACAGAAGTTTGGAAGAACATACACAAATACATATGCGCACAACACACCACGCAGAAGCACAGTGCACTTAAAATCTGCCTATCACCACCCACCTACACACACAGAGTGTTGCTGTTGTTACCGCTTCTCATTCCCTTTACATCTCTCTGTTCTCTCTTTTCAGCTTCCAAGAGCAGGGTGCGGGGAGTCATTTGCTAATTGGTTTTGCAGGGGAAACGTATTCGCTCGCCTCTTTCTCCTCAATACCCCAGGGCTCTCTTCCTCTTAGATGATTCCCCCGTCTCTTGCTCCTGCCAGCTCAGTCAAGCATTCACCAAGGCTTGTTATTCTACTGTGTGGTGCAAGTCTGCAGAGCTGCAGGGGCTTCAAAAACACTTCCTCAGACGTGGAAGAGGAATCCAGAGAGTCGACTGAGGAAGGGAGTCGCTCGCCTTACAATGGCGCATACGCTAAAGTGTGTGACTTTGACCAACTTCTGCCTCGAGAAGGATCAATAACAAATGTGAGGTCAGGATTACTTGGAAGTTTGGGACGGAAGAAGTCGCACATCGTACCGTTTCTCAAGGGGATTTCTCTTGAGCTTGTCAACTTGGCTTGGGTTTTCAGTTTAGTCTTCTAATTAATTAGTTCAGGAGGTGTTGAGGGGGCCGTGTGGTGCACAGGGAGCACAAGGGCCACAAAATCTCAAATGCATAAATATATTTGTCCGTGGCACTTTACGCGCCATGATCCTTTTTGGAGTCAGAAATCCTCTCAGCTCTTTCACACTGCCTATAAATATAAATGGAAGTCAGATTTTTTACTCTAATTCTTAACATGAATCCAAACCATTGGGATATTGAAATGGTTGGTGCTCTGGTTAAGCTTTTGTCAAGAGGTTTTCCAACGCAATTCAGGCTGAGTTGTGCTGTGTCACTTAATCGTTTTAAACTTGTTGTGAATCACTTTGTATCGCAATCATCTTGAATTTTTTTAAAAAACATATTAACAGATCTCTTTTTGCCAAATGTTTTTTTTTTTTTTTTTTTTTTTAAATCTGTTGAAGCATATTAATGGTACCTTGTAATCTTTTCACAGCATGCACCTCCATTAGTGTTGCCAACAAAATGGGAGGATTTTTTTCTAGCTTTTTCTAACATGAATTGTAAAAGTATAAGATGATTTTGGCTTAGATGACTCACTCAATACAACCGTATTATCGTATTGTGTATATATTGCGGATGTATCTTGAGCTTTAGCAAGCTGTTTTCCCCTCTCTCATCCCGTCTGAAGTGAAAACAAACCACAGATGGGCACATCTGCTCCGAGGTTTTTTAGGGAGCTTGTAAGAAAAAAAAAAAAAAAAAAAACAGTGCGAAAGTCATAGAAACTTCAAAAACGCTTCTCGTTTGCATGAGAGGATTGAGATCCATTCAGAATGAGGCAGTGCCTGAAAAATGTTTGCTCTCGCTTCAGATACCCCACAGTCAAGCCCAAAGCCATTTCTTAGAGTCCAGAGATGTAAATCTAGATGCAGTCGCTAAGTTGCTGCTAATGAGGGGATTGATTGCAGATCGGTTAAGAAAATCAATCGTCCAATCCAGTAAGTCGGTAATCAATCAGTTGGTTAACCGGTCAATCATCAAGATACCAAACCAAAGCTGACCAGCACTCTTTGCCTCACTCTTCTAAATGAATGCTCCACTGCTGCAAGAGGACATCTGAAAAACTTTGGAGCGACCCAGAAAGCGTGCGACGTCAGTAAACTGCACACAGCACACTTTGGCCGTCTGGATCCAAATATAAACACTCGGGACTAGCCGACTCAGCCATCAGAGACTTCGGTCTTACGTGCTGTGACGTTAACGGGGGTGCTTTGCATCACTGCGTCTGCAAGCATGCTGGACTGCAAGGGGACAAAAGGATCTGATTGGGTGGAACCACAAATTTTGCCATACCGCCACCATGAAGATCTGTGGATCCAATATCTTTCATATGAATAATAACACTTGCAATGGCTTTGAATACCTAAGCTTTCTGAGACTTAATGCGTAAGACTTAATGCACGACTCATCTGAAACCTTTAGCTGAGGAGAGAGACACAAAATGAGGGGAAAAAATAGTCATATTTTTCCCTCGGTTCAATGAAAAACGTTCATCTGGCACTTCAGATTGTAACAGACAAATCTAATATCAAGAAATTATGATCCCTTTTATGCATGCGTATAATTGCAAATGACGACAATGAATTGTAGAATTGGACAGCTCTTGCAGCCTCAGACTTCACGTAAAGTTCGCAAGTCCTCAAGTGCAGCCAAGTCTGGATGTTTGGATCCAGACTCCAACTCTAATGCTGGAGATTGCAGCTTTCTATGGACGGATTGCTCGCCATATTGCACTGCTGACATCCCCGACGCCAGAATGTGGAGGATTCAATTACAAGCGGATGGCAAACTCCTGTAATTAAATCTCTTTTGGAGGTTTAAGGTGTGGCGAAAGGCCGCGCGGCTTTCAATGTCTTAAAACCGAGCAGGTGCTGGAAGAAAACAATAAAGCAGGCAACAGCAGACGAGTTCATCGTGTCACCCGCTTGAGAAGTTCACAGACAAACTCTCAAGTTTCACCCGCAAGATTGCCACTCTCTCATTGGTCGCCGGGTGACAGACACCGACGGAGTCATGTCCTCGGGGTTATCTGAGCATCTTACAGCAGAGATGAAACTCCATAGGCTGTGTTTTGTCTGCTGTCATGCTGAGTTTCATTTACACCCATAGCTCCATTTTGGGACTGTGCTGCTGTCTCCCTACTCATCACATTCCTGTTACACCGAGAGAGGCGATGCAAGCAAATTGCTGACTTTGTTGTTCAAAAAAGAAGCAGCAATTTATATTATCTTTATAAAGTAAATGTAGCATGAAGTGTTGCGCATATAATGTGTTTTATGATGAAATGGCTACAAAGAGAGACAAAAGTTTGAGCACACTAAAGCATGATGGATTTAATTGGATATTAAAAAACGTGCCTACAGTATTTGCAGTGCAGGCCAGGCTCTCACTCTGTCATTTAAGATCGGCAATCTAAATTGTCTCGAAACTGAGGATGCCACACAAAGCTGCAGAAGAAAAATGATCACGGTTTTGCCGATAGCAGAGCAGCCCAGGTGACAGAGAAGTTCAATGTCAAGGTCCATTATGTTTTCTTGTGGTGAATTATGGCATACTAAAGGCTATCAGCACCACTGTACTTATTTTCTGTGCAGCAGAGCAGAGAGCGGCACGGGGGGCTGGAAATTTGGATTTAAGTGTCAAAAAGGGTACGTTTTATATTTAAAGGTGCATCTTTTTCATATTTAATCACCTGTCATAAGCGTTATATAGCAGCCACTTAGTCTTATTTGTGTTAGCAGCCGTGAACTAGTAATTAAAGAGGTAGCTGAGCTCTGACAGGTAGTGGGTATTACCATATAGTGTAATGGTAAATAGGGCTGACTGATAGGGGTCATCTGGGTGTCTGAATGGTGCAGCCAGCTGGAGAGCATCTGTCTTTATGTTTATCTGTTCACTAAATTTCTAAACATTGCCATATTTAGATTGGAGTGTGAGTCATGCATCTCTTGGAAGTAGAACCACTCTGGAGGCTAAATAATCTTTTTTCAACATAAGTTAGCTAACTGGAAAACATCAGTGGAAAAGAAAGAAATGTGATCGAAATAGGAATAAAAAATAAATCGGCCACAACTTTTTCCATTTATTCATTTAATTTTTTTCACCGTGGCATTCTCGATCTTGGAAAGACAGCAGGCTGGCTAACTAGCTTACCTTACGAAAATGTCACATGTGAAATATGCCTTTTCACATGTGAACATGTGAATTTCACATGTGAATTTGCCATTTTCACACATGACTGGCAATATTCACATGAACCAACATTTCCACATGTGAAAATTAGCCACACAACTTCATGAGGAATCAGCATTTTCACATGTGACTGGCCTCTGATCTAGAATTTTCACATGTGAAAAACATGAAATCATGAGATTGGCATCTTCACATGTGAATTCCACATTATCACATGTGACTAGTTCCTTCACATTTCATATGAAATCACATGTGAGATTTACATCTTCACATTAATTCCACACTTTCACATGTGACTGGATTCTGTTGTTTTCGAATGTGCAATAATCACATATGGTTGCAGATCACATGTGGAAAAACTAGCATGAAACCACATGTGAATTAAATTTAGAACACATGTGTTTTTCTTTTTGCTTTTTCACATGTCCCATAAGCACATGTGGGGAAACACAACATGAACACATCATTAAATCGCATGTGGTTGTACATCACGTGTTCCAAAAACCACATATGTTTTATTTCACATGATCTCACATGTGATTTTTCATAAGGGTAGATATCTATAGATTAGTTTAACCCAAGGTATGAGGGAAATTAGGTCTCTATACAGCACATAATCCAAAATTCAGCCAATTAAGCTAAGTGAGGGAACTGAGTGTGGTTGCCATCGCGGTGAATGACTTTATGAGCTAGTTGAACAGGCTGTCTATTTGTAATTTGTAATACTGTGAATGAGCTCACATTTGATATATTGATTCATGCAAATTTATTTTTGGATGTGAGCTGCTGGACGGACATGATGATCCAGCAGTCTGCATCATGTGTTTTTTAGTTGTATAGTCAAAACCTCTCTTTTGTTCAAGCTCATATGACATATATAGGTATAGTGATCTATAGTTTTTTTTTATTTATTTATTTTTTTTATGCTGACTTCAGTATTAGTGGTATCAGAGTTAGACTGGACATTTTAAATGACTGACTTTTTACTTTTACTTAAGTAGATTTTTACATCAGGACTTCTACTGCAGTAAAATATAAGCAAAGTAACAGTACTTCTACTTGCAATTTGCAGTACTCTTTCCACCACTGCCTCTCACCTCCTATTTGTCATGTCTCTAAGAAAAAACTCCAGTTTGTGCTAAATATGTAAAAGCAGACATGCCTAAAATCATGAAAGACTACTATCAATACAGTATGTATACATTAAAGTTAAATTTTTCTTCTACCATGCTTTAAAAAATGAGAGCACTGTACAAGTGTGTTTTGCCCTGCCACTTTGTGTCCATATTTGGCATAGCTGGAAAAAAAAAAAAGTAGTGCCAGTTTGCTGTATATTTTACTCCAATGCGGCGTTGTGGATACAGTCATAAACACAGGACTATGAGCATTAGTATGGGTGGCTATGCTTTCTATTACTGTCCACTCTCTTTTCAAAGGAGTGGCATGAAGTAGCACGGAAATTACTATATCAGGATTCTTGAGCTCGGTTTTGCCTAGAACAACTTTTGACAGAGTTACCGAGTGTTGATTGTTAATAACTATTCTGCTCTATCATACACAGGCATGCCCACATACATAAGCAGGCGCTCACACCCGTATATCCACCCACCAGCCAATATATATGTACACACACACACACATGCATGTACACAGAGACAGACACATCCGCAGCCACTCTCTTCCAGCCAATTTGACTCAGACAAAGCTGAATTAAGTAGTAATCCCTGTTTTCTCCCCGGGGCTGTCTTCACTTTACACTTGTCTCTGTGAATTACAGGAGGCACTGCCTTCTCTGTCCAAGGCTCTATTTACATTGGTGCTCTTAGAACAAATGTTGTGCATGCAGCGGCTACAGATACATTTGTATTTTTAGCCTAATTTAAACCCCCGGTAGAAGCAAATGCACTTGACTCTCCTTGTCCAAAGCAAAGCAATATCTTCCCGACAACTTTTCATTGTAACTTCAAAGTCTAAAATATCTCAGAAAACAGAACACAAACAGTTTTGCAATGGCAGGAACAACAAAAAGGTAAGTATGGCTCAATATCTATGCATTCAAAATAAAGGGGAATACCGCTGAATTTTGGAAAAGAGGTTACACCCACAGTATTTGGGATTTCTTTGTGTAATGGTGTAGGCTACATGCTCTCTTGTCTCCCACTGCTAGAAATAAAGGATAATACTTTACAGTGCAATACTATACAGTATTTTCTGCTGAATAAGAATGATAATGATGTAACGGTTCATGCAAACATGTTGTAAAGGCACTGAAACGGCGTGGCTTTTTACAAGGATCCTGATCATCTGTAAGTTTAACTTTTTTTTCCCCCATAAAGGGTGTAGCTGATCATCAGTTTGTGTCACGTTCCCAGACATAATCTAAGTTTAAACTCAGCGACTGCCTCGTCAATCACCGCGCGACAGCGGGTGAGTCATGTCTGAGCCGTTTATGCGCGTTACAGTTGAGATGAGGCTGCGTAAGCTGTGGTTTGTTTGCCATGTTTGTCATGTCATTCGCAGCCTTCATCGACGGTTGATGTTTTTCTTCCATCCGACTACTCGCCTTAATCTTAATGTGACGGAGGCGATGTGGTTATGGATGCGTACGGCTGCATTGAGAAACTGCCTGCATTAACATTCACATGTGCAACCTTTTAATCTGTTTGCATGTTAAAAAGCTTTTAGTGTGCTTTTGGGAAATGACAAAACAAAATAATGGGAACCCCCAGGATCTTCTAACTCCCAGATATCCGAGCAAAATGGGGAGTAATTTACTGTAACTTCACCATAAATTATTTCACTAGAAACAAACATAATTACAGAATGCCAAAGAATGACTAGTGTAATTATGGGTTTCACTAATACCACTATTACACTGCAATACTACATCAGCAACAGAAAACATCTTCCATTCCTTAAAAAAAAAAAAAAAAAAAAAATAGGGTGCAACTTTATATTTTTGCCTCTGCATCTCCATCTCGGTGGGGACTAACAATCTGAAATGACCACCGTGACTCGAGCGAGGAGAGCTTGTGGGAAATAACCGGAGCGAGCATAATGTCGAATTTGCAGCGACATGTCTGAACCACGGCTGCACAATTGATCAGATTCCTGGATTTATTGGAAATCCTCAGCGCGCCCCGGACAAAGCTTGTTGTTGTGTGTGTTCTGTTTCCCGTTCCGCCTTTTGTGGTGCAGCGGTGTAGGAAGCATTTTAATGGTGGGTGGGAGGTTTACAGGCGGGAGGCCTGCGGGTTTTCCTCCAGAGAGTTTGGATTAGTTAGCCATTGCTCATCGCTGGATGTCCACGGACGAAAACATTACAAAACAGTAATTCAGACCATATTTATGACCTTCAACAGAGGAGAGCATTTAGCCTACTCCAGACAGATGGACGGAGACAAAACAGTCTAAGACAGTCCTTGTTCCCTCAAATTATTACTTTTTTTTTTTTTCAAATCCCAGCCAATACAAAGACTCTTTCTTTTAGTCAGAGTATTGCATTTTGTTCGAAATAACTTTCTTTGAAATCCCGAATGACTCGAGGGTTTTGTTTTGTTGCGTTTTGGTTTGGTTTTTAGAAGACAACGCGGCTGACATGTTTGTTTGTCACCGTACCCTGTTGTGATTGCCGGTTCATTTTAAAAGTGAAGAGCGCTGCTGTCAAACAGAAAGAAAGCCTCAAAAAAAAAAAGTCATCCTGCTAAAAATTACTATGTCCTGAGGATATTTTTTTTTCACTTTCATTTTTTTTCCATTTTCTGTTATAAATGAAAAAATTAAAATACGATTACATGACTTGAAAAGAGGAGGGTTATTTTGAGCGCAGGTGGCTTGCTGGGCCTGCTGGTGGCGCTAGAAGGAAGGTCAGGCCGGATTTCATTCTGCAGGTCACATGAAAGCTGTCACCAAATTTCATGGTAATAGTTAAATAGATTTTGAGGTATGTGTCTGTGGATCTAACTGCTGACACACTGATGTCCTAGTTGGGCAAAAAGTGTGTGGGACAAACTGACATTTTTGAAACGCAGGTAGGACACGTCCCACCCGGCTATAATTGTTCCCACACCCCCGTTGTGCTGCTATTTTGTCCTCTGCATTTTATTTTTCCCTCTACCCAAGCTAATGCTGTCAACACACAGCAAAGGTCTGAAGATTAGCAGGGGAAATAATTATTGATTTTTTTTTTTATTATTTATTTATTTATTTTTTTAGAATTTGCATTCAAATTAAAAATCTATTTACACACATACAAATCAAAGCAACAACACTGGCAATCGTGACATTTGTACCGAGAAGCAAGTATTAAGGCAGGGATATCTGAGGACTGATTGACAAGTAGTGTGCACAGGAACCCCCCCTCAACCTCACACACACACACACACACACACACACACACACACGCGCGCACACACACACAAAACAGTGTTATTTCAGGCTAGTTGCAATAATATATATATATATATATATATATTCATGACTACTGACAAGTCCTTGTGTGGGCTCTGAATCTCACACTTTCACCATGGAAACTGCAGATGGTTGGAATTAGAATGACAATGGCTGATATTATAATCCGAAAAGTCCTTGTTGTTGCAGATAGAGAGGTGTCATGACGCTGTGCACTCCTGCATGATGATGCTCGGTGCTCCCGCCGCACCCAAACACCGCTGAGCCACTTGGCTCGGTGGCCCAGTTGAATTCCTGCCTCAATTTTCTGCTCTCCCTGCTTTTCAGACTTTATTGTTCCAGAGGCCTAACAGAAAGAAGCCTGTGTGTATGTGTGTGTGTGTGTGTGTGTGTGTGTGTGTCACCCTGCATCCCCCCACCTGCAACGACTCCCCCAGGTCAGTGCTGTCAGTCGAAATGTGCTTTTCCAAGACTTCAAATTCAAACTGATTTTCTTTGAAAAATTTAAATCACACCCACAACAACAGATTGCACTGATTTATTTCTCTCTAAGTTGTAAATATCTGCAGACTTAAAGGTCAGACGAGGATGCACTTACAGGATAAATTCCTCTCACACTGTTATACATCATCAATCTGTCATATTCATAGAATTATTTTGTTATAAGTTGCCATTCACACTTTTGTACCCATTGTGCCTCCATTTCCCTTGTCAGCTTTTACTCCGGTTAGTCATTTTCTACATTTCCCTGAGTGCCTTTGGGCAACCCCCCACAGAGAAAAGGCATGAACTTGCTAGCTTGCTGTCCTGATCAGTGAACATTCCTCTTCTCACCTTCAATTACTCGTGCAGCAAACATGTAAAAGCACTTCAGTGGATCACCGGCTGATTTACCGCTACTTTTTTCAGTGCACAAAATCAAAGTATTTTTGTTATGCAACCTTTATTCCATCGGGGAACCAATCTAAAGAAATGTGAGTGTCTTCATTCAGCAGAAAAATGTCTTCTCAAATACTGAAATTGGTGGTTTCACATTGTACTTCCTCTTCCTGTGATCACAAATACATAATCAACCTTTGCTTCACAAGGGAAAAACCAGCCACTGAATTTTCTAACATCACGGTCGTGTTCGTGGAGGTGGAGAGAGCAAAAGCTGCTAGCTGTTGTTGGAAGTGACGGAAAAGCGAGAGTTACTCCCCTTACGTTTACGCGCCGCATGATGAAATATTGAGCCTGCTGTTGGTGTAGAAACCGCTATGTCTTCCCGTTCTGTGATGAAATTCCCCGTCTGTGATTGTGGAACGTCAGTGCAAAATGAGGAGTCTAAAAAAGAGGACCTTGCTCTTTGATTCTGAGGCACTGACACCAAAACCTGACGTTACCACTGATGTTTCAGACAGCTGAAATGTTTTCTTCTATTAAACGTGATTGCAGCTGTACTGCAAATAGCTCAACATGACATGGTATTGCTTGCGCTTGGCCAATTACCCACAGGAATAAGAGAACTACACCACCCAACAACAGAGTGGACCCAGGAATCCAAGGTACACCACTAATTGCTGCTTTTTTTAAACAGCGTTTAAGTGTTGCGGGGTGGATTTTTCCTTTAATGAGGGTGTTGTAGGGTGGATTTTTTCCTTTAATGATACAATACCCACTGAAAAAGAAAGCAAACAAACGAACAATGTGGGTAAAGCCGTGGATAGAGAGTTGAAGTTAATGTGGGCTGGACACTTTTCACCACAGGGGGTAAGCTTTATCAGGAAAAAATACAATGCCACATAGACTTGAAAGTTTTATTCACTGTATATTGATTGTGTAGCAGAGGATCCAAGGGACACACAGTTGTGTGCATGATATCGCCATGACTGTCTCATAATAAAGAAATACTCTGTCCCCACCCAGGCCCAGCGTTAATCACCTCAACACTCTACACACCCAGTGTTCACTTTATCAGGCCCAGCTGTACTGTCTAATGCGGTTCAGTGCAACAGCTCTGCCATAAATTCTACCCTTTAACAGAGTTTATAATGTTCAGTTTGTCTTGACATTGTGGAGAATGTGTTAATTTAACTGTATGTTTATTATTAAGGTTGTAGTTTGCAGAGATCTTGTACTGGACTGTGTTATTTTGAGAAATGTTTCTAATTTTTTGTCCTTCCTATTTATATACACTGACGGGGACAGAATATTGGAAACACCTCTCAATAAAATGAGCTCTATGCCAAATATGGAATTGAATGATCACCTCTATTACTGTGACAAAAAGAAAACCTGAGCATTACAAGCATCAGAAAAGTCAAACAGTTGCATTGGATTCTATTAGATCATGCAGGTGGACCTAATAAAGTGGCCACTGAGTGGATATTTGGCTATATGCATTACTCAGGCCTGTATTTACATTCACAACAGATCATTCAAGATATATCTTGTTACTACCCCATATACTCCCCAGGCCAGTAGCTACACAAAACAAAGAATTTATTTCTGCCGTAAAATATTGTTTCTGTGTGGTAAATAGTCATTATTAATAACCTTTTTTTGTTTCATATCTGGCACGCTTTTGCCCAAAGCTGTTTACCCTACCCTAGGTGATCGACTGATGTAGTCCTGTTGTGGGTAAATAACAATTAGTGATGTGGGAAAATGATGTGTCGGCTATGTCTTTGCATGCTGTTCTGGTGTTTTTAGGCCCATAGACCGCCATGAATATCTTTTTTTTTTTTTTTTTTTTTTTTTTTTTTTTTGCTCTCAGAAGAAGTGTCAGCATTGTCAGTGCCATTGTCAGCGGTTGGGAGACAACACCAGAGTCCCATTTTGGACCATTTTGGATTATTTACAGCTAAACAGTCAGAGTTCAGATTGTTCATTTCATCTGTGCAGCATGAAACCACCTGGCACCAGCTTTGATTAACGAAGGACATCTCTGTTTTCATTTTTTAATCTCTTTTTTATTTTTTCTATTCATTTTATTCATTTTTTTTTTTTTTTTTGCCTTTACTGCGTGTATTTGTGTCATATACATGCACAGCTCAGAGCCTCATTTTGGATTATTTAGTGCTAAATACTAATTCAGATTGCTGCTGTTGCCTTTAATTTGTGCGGCGTGAAAACTAGCTGTTATTATTTTTAAAATTTTATTTATTCATTAGTTTTTACTGGACATATCTGTCATGCATGAACAGGAAAAAAAAAAAAAACAGAAATAAAACAGCCCACTCCTTATCAAACGCACTGAAAGTACAAGTGAAACTAAATGAAAATTATAAACTACTCAATGAAATTTAAAAAAAAAAAAAAAAAAAATTGAGTGATTGATTAACTACTTTATAAACTTCACCACAACACAGTGGGACACAATTAAAATACTTTTAAAAGGAAAAACAATTTTTGAAAATAAAAAGCCAAGGAAAAATCCCAAACTATAATGTAAGTAAAAGTAAAAGGGCATTAAGTTGCATTAAGTTGATGTGGTGCACATTATTATCGTGACTATAACTTTTTAATCTATAGATCCCCCCTCACCTCACACTATCAACATGGCCTTCACTGGCTACTGGCCGTCTGTGCCGTGCAGATGTCTGGTCGTAAATATGAAACGTGCTGGCTATTACGGGGGCAGCTCGCTCACATCGGTCTGCAAGTCAGCTGGCGTAAACCTCGCGCCGCCACATTATCTGTATCAGTCCCAACCGGCGGGAATCGGCCAAGATTGTCTCGCTCCCGTCATCTTGCCTTATTACCGGGTTCGAAAAATGACAGTGGTGAGGAGATTCACACACATAACAGCTAGGAGGAAATGCTCCCACGCTCGGCAGTGCACAAACCTACTGTCGATGGCATTGCATTTGTGGATTCATCAGTTCGTCACGTGGCCACAGAGCAGTCGGACGGCATTAGATCCACGCCCGGAGAAGGGCTCTGGCTTCACCGAGTGGCAGCCACTTGAAGCAGGAAGACGCAGCATAAAGGATGTAAGCAGTCAGTGATAGCTTCAACAACCTCTCTCTCTCTCTCCCCCCACCCTCCTCCTCCTCCTCCTCGTTCTCTCTCTCCCTCTCAAGGTTATGCCACATACCCGGTCGGGGGCCGCGCGCTGCTACTTTACACAACATGACCCACTGCGCTGCCACTGCATAATACATAACCTCCTTGACACCAGGCGGGAGAGACACCATTGCAGCTCGCGTCTTCCGACTTGTGAAAGACACGTCTTTGAAGCTCCGCCGCGTGTAAACTCGACAGAGTGTCAGGAGTCCCGCGACCTGATGTTGCCTCTGGAAAAAAAAAAAAAAAAAAAAAAAAGATTAAATAAATAAATTCCTACAACAAATAAGAAATATCTTAAATCGGCTGGGGCCACTTCTTGGAATGCACGGCGGCGCTTGGAAAGCCCAGACAGTCTGTCGAAAGATAAATTTGCTGCGGGAAAATGAAAAAAAAAAAAAAAAAAAAAAAAAAGGCTGAGTTTATCTCAAACATAGGGTTGTGTGCGCTGACGGGTAAATAATGATGCGTTGTTATCACCACGAGGCCAAAAAAAGGCCCCTGTTTTTTCCCAACCTGACAATTTAGTGTCCTTGTCATGTACCTTGACGAGAAGACTAGAAATCAAACCTGCTTTCAATTTCTGGACCGCTCTTAATACGGGGGCAAATGGGGCACCTGTCCGATGAATCTTTTTTTTTTTTTTTTTTTTTTTTGTCAGTTTAAAGTCAAATTTCAAGTTACTTTGAGCATAGTAATTCATCAAAAAACCTGTTTCAAAAGGCGGTATTAAAAAGTAACAAAGTTCTGTATGATTTAATGTTGCCGTCATTAATCATCACTTTTCTTATCATCTCGTTTCTGCGTACCTGCCAGCCAAACTGTGTTTTATCTCCTCCGTCTAAATGAGTGGCTGAGTAAACTTGACAGCAATTATGTGTTCATTTGACAAAAACTTTTAATTAGACGTGATATTGATTCGGCGTCGGCTTTGATTCGGGGGCCAGCGTTAAACAAACACAGATTTCCTCCGGAGGCCCCCCTTTAGACTGTGCATCGCAGTCAGGCCTCTTTGTCACTCCTCTGTTATAAATAAAACACTCGCGGCGCGTTTCAACATATATGCTCCCTTATGATCAATAATGAAACTGTTGTGATTTGTTTAGCTCTCACTTGTGATCCCGGCGGCAGCCGCGGGAGAACGTGTAATTAAACTGCACTTGAATCTCATTCGATATTCAGCCGCGAAAGCTCTCACCAAATGACAGAACAAAGGGAGGGGGAAAAAAAAAAAAAACTTTGTATCGCACAAAAACTTGTCGTTATGCCTTCTAAAAGTGTCTGCGCCACACTTTGTGACAGATTAATACCGTTGGCTAAAAAAAAAAAAAAAAAAAAATGGCTGCAAATTAAATGTTCAAACAAAAGGAGGAGAATGAAGTCTATGACATAACATCAATACCTCCACAGGCAGCCGTACGGTACGGCACGCCGAGGTTTGCTATTTCCATAAATGGATGCTCACAGCTAAGTGCACTACCTGGTGTTGTCTTAAGGGGTATTTGCAGTGTCAAAGGCTGTTTGAGCTTTAATAAATATGCCAACCTGGTGATGGAAAGTTCATCTCTCTCTCTCTCTCAGCCGCCTGCTATTTCTAACTCCTTCAGCTGTGGGGACTGCTAAAAAATTTATACCCAAAATGCTAACAATTTCAGAAAAAAAAAAATACCTGAAGTGCTGAAGTGCATCACTCAGTATCTGTGAAACAAGAAAGATCCAGGCGATGAAGTTATTTTTGTCAACCGAGGACTTAAATGACCTGTTATCAGCTGTATAAAAGGCTATAATAAATGTGTGGGATTTTTTTTTTTTTTTTTGCAAAGGTATGCATCACTGTATTCAAGTGTATGTTTTATTATGGAGCAAGACAATTACGTCCGGTTGTCCGAAACACACGGGACGGGGCAGCGCTGACACTTACCCCCCCAAAAAAATCAGAGGATAGCTGACTCTGCTTGGCGCTCATTGGAAGTGACTTGATGTCAAGTTTCGGGCAGTGATTGACTTGATGCTCGCCTGCAGCTCTGCTCGACTGGCACGGCTCTGTCGACGACGGCCGTAAAAAAAATAAATAAATAAATAAATAAATAAATAAAAGGACTCGCCCCGGACTCCGCTCTCGCCGGGGTCCGAATGTTCCCGGTGACTCACCGAAAAAAACTATGAACTCAACCAAGAGTGACCCAGCGCTCTGATTTAAACAGATTCGGAGTGCATCAGGAGAGAGTGACGCTTGGCAGTGTGCCTCAAAAACATTGAACTCAGACAAACAGTTGAGGGGGGGGTTGATGAAGAGGCTTTTTATCCTCAAGTATACACGGGATCCACCCTACTGCATCACAATCAGTGTAATTTAAATCCTGAGTGCAATGTCCCTTTAGTATATAAAGAATAATTTCTCCACAATATTAAGATAAATGCATAATCCGATACAATACATGTACATTCTGATACAGACACATTTTTTTCGGAGCTTCTTAGATGCTGTAAGGTTTATTTTCCTCACTTTGACAGAGCCAGGCTAATGACTCCCATAGACTTCAAGTCTTTATGCTAAGCTAACACAAAATGCTAACCACAGGAGCCAAACCGCTGGGCGTACAGAGGTGAATGTCAGTCTGGGTAGGAAAAAGGAAAAAGGTCGTGATTTTGCTCGAAAACGTTGGAATATTCCTTCAGACGTTATCGGCATAAACGATTCTATGTTCCCTCGATATGAAAAGAAGAACGTCCATAATCTCGAGTGTATTGACAAAAATGCATAATCTGATGATGAAATGATGCTTGGAAACAGTGTGTGAAAAAAAAAAAAAACATCCAGTGACTATAGGTTCCTGGGAACAAAGACACACACACACACACACACACACACACACACACCTAAGCTTAAGTAAGCAAAAGCCTCAAAATGTAAAGCTCATTAGTAAAAGTTGATTTGGTGCCTGTGTGAGTGTAGGGATAAAGTGTGTGTGTGCGTGTTTGTACTGTATGTGTGTGTGTGTGTGTGTGTGTGTGTGTTAGCTCTGCCAGCCCTTTACTGAATATTATTGTCTATTCTCTCTCTCTTTTTCTGTCTCCACTCCTATCTATCTATCTATCTATCTATCTGTCTATCTGTCTATCTGTTTAGGTGGGTGTTTATCTATCTGTCCATCCTTATCTCTGTCTGTGTATCTACCTGTCTGTCTTTTTCTCTGACGCCTCAAGGTGAGTTCAGCCCTTCACAGCCCAGCGGGCCGGTAACATTTCCTGCCCATTAGAATGGCAAGCAATGCAGCTCCCTCACAACACACACAACACACACACACACACACACATGCAAACACACACGCACACACAGAGGCAAGAGGAGAGAAAGAGGCAAGGCAAAGCAAGCGGCAGGCGGAAAGCAGGCAGGCCAGCCGAGGTTTTCCGGTACACGGGTCTCATCCCGCCACACGTCACCCTCGATTGTGGTTAACGGCGCGGTGATCAGAGGCTCCCCGACACTCCTCTGTTGCTCCGGCACCCAAAAGGCCGATGGACCCCTCCTTCGCCTTTGGGTGTAAAAGGAACGGAGAGAGCGAGAGAGAGAGTGAGGGGGGGGAGATGGAAGGATGGGAGGGAATGGCAGACGATGAGGAGGAAGGACAGAAAACAAGGCACAGAAGTAAATGCAGGAAGAGATGATGGGTGCCGGGGGGAGGCGGCGTGGGGGGCGGGGAGGGTGGGCGAGCGAGATAGAGGGAGAGAAAGAGAGAGAGAGAGAGAGAGAGAGAGAGAGAGAGGAAACGAGGAGAGGAACCGGGAGCACGAGGCATCAGAGAGGAGCAGTGGCCAGGTGAATAAGGAAGGAGGTGGAAGTGTGTGTGTGTGTGTGTGTGTGTAATGAAGAGAGAGGAGTGAAAAGGGAAGGTGAACAGAGATCGACTGAGGAGTGTGTGTGTGTGTGTGTGTGTGTGTGTGTGTGTGTGTTTGACAGAGCGGAGATACATCGAATAGAACATCAGCGCTGGTGCCTCATCCACTGTTGTTTCTGCTCTACTCCAGCAATTATGTCTACAACTGTGTGTGTGCGTGTGTGTGTGTGTGTGTGTGTGTGTGTGTGCGTGCGTGTGTGTGTGTGAATTAATTAGGAGTGAGAAAATGAGAGATGGAGTGAGGGAGAAAGGGAAAGAGTGATCATTCTGCTCATCTGGCAGTGATGAAACAGAGGCGACACACAGTCCCTCTGGAGTGTGTGTGTGTGTGTGTGTGTGTGTGTGTGTGTGTGTGTGTGTGTGTGTGTGTGTGTGTGTGTGTAACTAGATTAGTGTCCATCTCCACCTGTGGGTATGCATCCTGTGTTAAACCCAATCAAGCTGTTAATGTGTGCATCTGATGTGTGTATTATGCCTATGTCTCTCACACGTGTATAATTGTGTGTGTGTGCATGTGTGTGTGTGTGTGTGTGTGTGTGTACCTTTGCGTGCCTCATGCTGGACTCTGTCACGCAATCATATGTGTGTGGGGGCGTGTTTCTCAGTTTGTATGACTCTTTCTGTGTCACTTCTGTGATATAAGTGTGAGTGTGTGTGTGTGTGTGTGTGTGTGTGTGTGTGAGTGAGTGTGTGTGGCGCCTGAGTCAAGCAGTCTCTCTCAGACTGTACTTACGTGTTGCTCATTCTTCTCTCTCTCTCTCTTTCTCTGTTTTCATCAGTGTGTATATATGTGTGTGTATATGTGTGTGTGTGTGTGTGTGTGTGTGTGTGTGTTTAAATAATGGCGGACCAAGTCGAGCAGTTCCATTGCCCCAGTGTGGCCCAATGATTCACCCCTTCTCCTCCAGGTTTCCACCTGGTCACTGGAGCGAAGCGCTGATACGACCTGACACCTGTCTGCTTGGATGGCCAGCAACAGGCCTCACACACACACACACACACATGCATGCGTGCACACACACACACACACACACGCACACACCGGGGCATCCACGCATGAACATTCACACCATAACCCTTCACACATGCATGCAGATGACACACGTGTGCAAACAAATGCCAGCGCGTCCTTGCTCAAACACAGGCTTGCAGACAAAGGCAGGTAAACACACACACACACACACACACACACACACACACACACACACACACACACACGTAGACATATGCACAGATGCATGAACATATGCATGCACACATTTGCAACACACAGGAAGGGAAAGGCTCTCAAATGTTCCCTCTCTCGCTTTCTCATCCGTAAGCTGACATCACCTCGCCCACAATGCCTCGAAAGCTGACAAAAACTCTCCCGTGTTCGGGGAGAAAGTCGCGCCGTGATGTGTGTAAATATGTCAGAGTTTATCCGCCGCTGTTTTTCATAAAGCAACGAGGCACGGTGATAGTGATTCACAGCCGGCAAAATGCAGCCGCGCCGCCGCACGCCGTAAAAAAGGCGTTTGAATCATGCGTGTACGTAGGTGTGCCTGCCAAAGCCAGAATGAGGGTTTTAAATATGTTTATTTTATTTATTTATTTATTTTTTCGGCGGGGTTCTGATTCATATTCACGCTCATTAATAACGCGATGTGTTATTATTATTCGGTCATTACGCAGTGTGCAAAACATTATGACCTCCTTCTCTTTCCGATGACAAGTGGAAACCAGGTGCACGCTTTGATCCCGGATGATTTAATTTCACCAATTAAATCCACCTCACTCGTAAAGGGGATGCAGATAAAAGGGAGAAGAGAAGTTACAGGCTCCTTTTTTTTTTTTTTTTTTTTGTTAGCCTTGACGAAACAGTGGTGTAAAAGATATGCATTTCCAAAAAAAAAAAAAAAAAAAACAGCATGCAAAACATCCACAACTCATCTACCTGTGACGCCAAAAAAACACCACCATCATCACATTTTTTTTTTCTACCCGCCGATACTGTCCTTAACCGTCCTCCTATCTTTTCAGTTTGACCTCATTCAATATTAAACCTCTCCAAATTCATGATTCACTTTTTTTTTTTTTTTTTTGGTTCATATTTAATGACTTTTCCTGATTTAATGAGGGCGACTGGGTAAACATAAAATCAGCATGATATGTTTTCAATGCCCCGTGCGCCATCAGCAATAAGTCTGTTTGACCCCAGGCTGTTTTAGCCATATAGCACATGAGAAATATCGACATTTTACATACGTTTGCTGTAATTGTGCACGATAACACTGAGGGAGCTTTAACATGTAATTTATTATCTTCTGCCTTGGGGCCCTAATTGAAAATAACCATAACTATGACATTAGTATAAAAATATGATTCCTTTGATGTCTAAGGGGAGTATTATTATTTATTTTTTTATTTAAAGGGCTATTTATGTGGTCAACAAGAAATATCAAGCACCTAACACTTAAATTTGGGTAACATTTTTTATTATAATCATTTTCTGGAGGTGTAAATTGCTGGGGTCAAACTGCCACCGGTTGATTAAAAAAGTGTGAGTAAATTTGAAGGTAATAAGAGGGTTGACTCAGAGTTAACACGGTGGGGAAAACGGGGGAATCTGCACATGGATGCGAGCAGTAAAAACAAATGTGGCGTGCGTAACTGTACGCTTGTCTTTTTTTTTTTTTTTTTTTTACGGCATTCCTCCCCGGCGCAGGCATTATCATTATCGAGGACTGCAGCATTAAGTGCAATCACAATCGGCTAATGAGTCATTCCTAGATACTTAAAATAGCCCCCGTCAAAGTGACTCTGCTGGCGTTGGACATAACAGCATGAAGGCCGTGTCAATATCACTTTGTGTTCTCGGGTTTTATTATTTTCAATGGTGATGGCTCTGTCAAATAATCTCTTTTTTTTTCTTTTTTTCTTTTTTTTTTAAAGCTGGATAAATAAAAATAATAATAAAAAAAAAAAAGTTGTGACATTGATTTTTCAGTGCAAGTTCCCTTTAATCCACTGTCTATCACTAAAGTTAAAGTTATCAAAGAATGGAGGTGTATGTGAAGGTGGTGAAGGCCGGGTGGATTCAGAATACAAAGATTTCACACCTATTTTTTTTTTTTTTATTTTATTTTATTTATTAATTTTGACAGTTGTATCACTGCTAACACTGTAAGGGCAAAACACAAGCAGTGTTGACACGCAGCATTAAAGATCCCCATATAGCATCCACATGATGTTCTATTTATGAATAAACTCCAACGCCTCGCTGGTGGATAAGTAAACAAGTCATCAAAGATTCAAGAGACACGGTTGTCATTAATATATTTATGATTTTTATGAGTTCAAAGGTGAACCGTGCAACCGCTGGCACTACTTTTGATTATTTACAATCAGTTGATGTTAGAACCTGACAAGGTGACGTGGCACTAAACGTGGTAAATACCAGTCATAGTAATAAACATAAAAAATGTAACAGAATTCAATGTAGTAAAAACTGATATGCCAATGATGCAAAGAGAAAGAAAAAAAATTTAAATGACAACATTTTTGCCAACGCCAATGCTGCAAAGTTTTGATAACTTGGTAAAAAAAATTAAAATAATATTCTGAAAACTCTGTAAATTCTTATTCCACATCAAGTAATAGTGACACTTATGATGAAATGCCTTTGAATTAAGTGTTTATATTTTTTGGGGAAAAAAAAATTGGTATTCAACCTGTTCCTTTTTTCCTAAGAAACAGTTTCTCTTTTATTATATATATATATATATATATATATATATATATATATATATATATATATATATATATGTGTGTGTGTGTGTGTATGTGTGTGTGTGTGTTCAGTGCTGTCACCGAGTTGTGATTACCAAAGCTTTACAAATCATAATATAAATGACAAAATAAAATGAGTTTTTAAAAATGGTATTATTTATATAATAGTATAACATAATGTTTTTTTTTGTTTTGTTTTTTTTTTTATCCCACTGAAGACCTCATAACATTTAGTTTGCTGATTTGATTGGCATTTGTTACATTATAGGAAGCTTATATATTATAGCTATATATATATCATTTTTGCCATTAAAGACCTTAAATCCAAATAATCACTGAAAATGATTTCCACATCATTAGTAAGTGTGTCACACTGTCCACCCTGCTAGCTGTGGTTACATGGAGGCTAAATAGAGTGATCTGATAAGATGTGTGTTTACATGCCACAAAGCTTTTAATCTCAATATAACTTTTTTGACATGTGCAAACTGGTTCCACCTGCAGCGAAGTGTCTAATGTGCCCGAAATATAAACATAATATAGACTAAGTCATGTTCACTGATAGTGGCGCCCCCATCAGGTCATCCATCAGACTGTAAAAATGAAACCTGGCTGGCTGGTTTGGACTTTTGATCCTGTAACAGGCAGATTTCAAACTTTTCCAGCAGGTTTTTGATTTGGTGAATGGTTTGGTAGATTCTATCTTTGTTCGTCTTCTCAAACTCTTGTTTGAACGTCTCGCCGTTTCCAGCCTTTCGATCCTCAAGGCGTTCAACAGCCCTTTAAAGATTTAATCTTTGTAACAGAAAAGTTGTTATCAGCCACAGACCGGTTGTGTTTCTGTGCTTCCTTGAAACTCGTCACCTAATGTTTTCAACCATGTGGGGCAAAAACGCACAAAAAGATATATATATTTATTCCTACCAGAGAGAAACGATCAGATTAAGAGTTTACATGGTTATTAGGTGCTAATATTTTCCTATTAAATGGATTATCAAAGGTTTACACCAGCCCTGTCTCCCTGATTGAAAATTCCTTCTGATCGGGCTTTTCTCTTCTGATTGACACGGTTACATAAGGCATTTTTATTCTGATTGGGCTTTTATTCTGATAATTCTCAATATTAGGGTGTATGTAAATACAGCCACTGAGGGATTTCTCCTTTTAAGGTTCGAGCATTTGTCTGGATCCGGCCCCGTGAATTGTCTTCTCTCATATGCACTCATCAACCATGTGATGATTGTAATTATACGATTCATGGATCTGCGAATGGCTTCCGTGGTCAGCGGGCGCTTGAATGAACGCGCATCAGAGCACCCTGAATGGACTTGCTAATTCATGGTCTGGACTCCGTTAGCATGTGTTCACATGAAGTCATGCAAGCAAAGCGACTCTGCCACCGTGACAGCTCGGAAACGATCGGGGCTTCAGAACAGATGACAGTGAATTTCAGGAAGGCGGCCCCAAAGACAATCAAATGGTAATGTGGTTAATGAGCAGATGCAAGATACTGAAAATGAGCAATTTGAGGGACTGGATTTAGGCTATAGCAACAGTGCATAAAGAATGCAAAATGTGCATATGCCTCTGACAATGAATACACCTATATACAGTTAGAGCTTTTCTGACTGAGCCAAGTTTTACCCCCCATTCTGGGAGTGTTTGCTTTAGTCTGCCCCGAGTGCCAGATGGGTGCGAAAAGAGTAATACTTCATTATTCCACTGGCTGCTACAGATGTAACCTTTGTAGATGTCCCACTTTTAACAACATGGGCTCCATGGCAACAGTGCACTCATGATGCACTGTTGCTCCATCTCCCTGAATTCACATTGTTTGGGATTGTCACAGTGGGCTCTTTGCAGCCGTCTGAATGTGTGAGGAATGATAAGGCAATCAGTCATTCATGAGACACGAGTATTGGGCTACAATGTGCTTATTCTGTTTTTTTTTTGTTTTTTTTTTGCATCTTTGAAAGAAAGAGCTGCAACAATCCTCACGTAGGACACATGCATGATTCAGTGGCTCACGGGCTTTTGTGATGGCTTCTGTATATGCTAGACAGCGGCATCAATGCTTTGTACCCAACATGGCTGGATCTTTTATTTATTGAGCTGGAAGAGGACGACAAGGTGGCTCACTGGTTCGCGCTGTCACCTCGCAGCAAGGGAGGACGCGGGCTTGATTTCTGGCCCCCGGTGCTTTCAGTGTGGCGTTTGCATGTGCTCCACTGCGTTTCCCCCCCAAGTCGTCCAAAGTCATGCTAGCCGGGTGGATGGGAGATTCTAAACCGCCCGTAGGTATGGATGTGATTTTCTCCTGTGTTTGCCCTGTGATGGACTGGCAACCATCCCAGTCGAGGTTGTCCTCCCTGCCTTCTGCCTGGTGTATTCCGGGATGTGCTCCAAAAAACAACAAAGAAAATGAATGAACAAATGAATAAATGGGTTGGAGGGATGGTCAGTGGATTGAGAGACCGTCCTATGACCCCGAGCCCCCAAATCCCATCCCGAAGACAGCCAGCGTCCATCCCCGTCCGACACACTGAAGCTTGAGCAGCGCCAGGAACAAATGTCCTCGCCAGGCGCGGGGAACTTCTGGCTACATACATGGATGCATGATGACATTGCATATATATGAGCATCCAGAATGTGTGTGTGTGTGTGTGTATGAGCAGGCGGGGGGGTTGAGATTATCCATGTGTGTCAGGCCTGTCCCACGAGCGATGCAAACAATGAACACAATGAACACAGCAACGCAAAGGATAACAAATCAGTCATTTCTCGGACTCTTACATGCCAAAATGTGTGACCCAAATTTCATAAAGCGACGCTAACACATGTTGCTGTGTCATGCATTTCAGATAAAGCCATACAAATACGGTTATGTAAACAACTGTAGAGGGAGATGGGGTTGTGCACAAAAAGTAAAGGGAGGAAGTGTTGCCTCGGGTGCAGAATGGACAGTCGGTGGAAGATAGAGTCGGAACAGGCCAATGTATGGATTGCCTTTAATTGTACATTAAGTACCAGTCAAAACCAGCAGTTCCCAGCAAAAAAAACATTGTCCAATGCACCATGTTAAGGAGTAGTTATTGATGAATGCCTTGTCTGCCTTTAATCAGTAATTGTTCATGGCTCATTGGACACCTAGTCATGGCTAATTAGAGGCACAGTACAATGGAGGTTTATACTGTAAATGCCTCCCTTCACTTAAGTTCCAAAAAAAAAAAAACAAAATGAGAGAATAATTTTCTCCATCTTGCTTTCTCAACTGTTTTTGACAGCTATTAAGAATACATAGCGGCAGATGTTCCTCTACAGATTTTTAAATAGCCCACTTAGGGCCACCGTCTCCAGACTAGTGGCTATTTATCCTCCCCTTGCGGATAAGCAGTTTATAACCTCAGACAGGCTCGAAGAAACCTGGCCTGTGTGCCCGTTCTATGTCGCCAACTTGTGTTAGGGGATGCATGACTTGCACTAACCATGCACCCGGCGACGGAGAGCAATCAGGTGCTCATAATTCTTAAATTCCCCAAATCCTAACACATCCATCAATCCACCACTCCCACTTGAATCCGTTCCTGATAGCAGCCTGACCCCAATCTGGTGCCAGATCTGCAGGGTATTGCAGTTTCCCTTCTCCATTCCATTGGCCTCCATGGTGCCAGGCGAGATCAATCAAGCCCTGCTGAGGCATTTGAGGGGAAGTGAAGTTGTGTTTGACCCTGTAGGACTGCTGCCAGAGGATGATAGTAAGCAGAGAGGACAGGTTCAGCCTGCCTCCACTCTCTAGACGACCAACCTGGACGGGACCGGACAGCCAGGGGAATAGAGATGAGCAGTGGAATGACGACTGTGTATGTGTGTGTTTGTATGTGTGTGCGCCCAGGTGAGGCCATGTGCACACATTTGAATTTGGACATGTGTTTTGCGAGTGGAGTGACTGCACTGTGTATGAGGATGAGTGTTCATGAACATGAATGATGGAGTTAGGGCTCTGTTTGTGTATCTCTATGAGAGAGAGAGAGAGAGAGTGCGTGGGTGTATGTGTGCATTCGGCTGGTGGAATCAGGGTTTAAATAGTGATTTGTTTCATTAAGGGAAGAAAAAAACATTCACATTTTGCTTTTTACTGTTTAAAATTAGCATTCATCATGCGAGAGTCGAACTGTGTAACGTTGGCCTGACAGCCTCTGAAGGCTGTGATTGATTTGCTTGTTAAATTTCCCATAGATGGCTTATGAAACCAGGCTGCGCTTCTTTGGTGTGATTTCCTAAAAAAAAAATAAATAAATAAATAAAAATTGCCATGAGTTCAGGCTGCAAATGAGCCACCATGCAAAGAAAATAACTTTAGACGAGCCCATCATCTATCCCTTATTTTTTTGCCGCATGGTTGCTCTAAACACAAGAAAATGCGTTTGAAAAATACTTTGGTAAGAACGCTGGATTGATGGCGGAGAGCGGGGGAGCGGTTCTGCAATGCGGTGACAACTTTCCCGAGGAAATATGATTTTCTGGCAACTGTTTGGCTGTTTATGTGAAACAATCCACAATTTAGTGCACCGTGATGTACAGCGCTAATAAAGATGAATTAAGACAACATGATGAGAACAGTATTAAACTCTGAAACTCTGTAATGCCGCCCATGAGGAGGCTGAATCACTGCGGCAGCAATAAGTAACAGGCTACAGCAAAGAAAACTATCATTTAAGAAAACAGCAGTGCGAGGTAGTAAACATAACACAGCTGAGAATTCAAGGCTGTTGGCTAACAAATATGAATTACTGCATTAAAAGATTCTACCAAAGGGAAAAAAATGAATGACATGATGCAATATGAATATACATATAAATAGAAGAAAAATGGCTCATAAGAATAAGTTGGAGACGGTGCAATGAAAATATTATTATAGACGCATTATATAACAATTGTGAAGGAATATGGAGAAAACTTATTTTTTAATACAAAATGTGCATCATGTTCATCATTATCCAGTCTAGTACTTTGTCTTACTTGTCAATCACGTCGTGTAAGTTTTTTATTTTTTGATGACATAAATGACTGCTGCTGTCACAGCCAGGTCTCCCTTGGAAATCCTCTGTGACAAGACAAAAACAGACTTAAAAAAAAAAAAAAAAATCGCGATTTAATAACGAATGAATAAACAAAAACAGACGGACGAGCGTTTGCCCTGCACTTTTGTTCCTTTCCATCTCGCTTCATACAAGCAATCATTCGGCTTTTCTTTGCAGGGAAAGGGCGCAATTATGCATCTTACGGGTTCTATTGTGATGAAAAATCACTGTTTACGCTGTTGCCCAGAACACACACACACACACACACACACACGCACGCATACAAGAACATGGTCTATGAGGACACCGCCAATACAGAACAAACAGACCATTGATTTCCAGTCGTTCTTCCTATATAGAGTCCCCTTAGCTATGCATGGGAGGTAAGGGGGTGTCGGGGGGTCGTCTCCATAGGAAGCATTATTGAAAAGCATTAATTGGCCAGGAATTATAGAATTAGTCCTATTCATCCCCGGCTCACTCTCCAATAATCTGCTCAGAGGTCAGTGCCATATTAGAATAAGATATACAGGTGCTGCAGCTAGAGCAATCAAGAGGGAAAGTGATGACATTTGTGTGCATGTGTGTGCGTGTGTGTGTGTGCTGTGACGTCATTTAATGCCAGCCCTTTTTTTTTTTTTTCATTTGGAAAAAGTTGGCATGAAGAACGAGACAGTCATCTTCAGTTCTCTATTTTCTAGCTCTTCGTCTCCTCTGTGTATGTGTGTGTGTGTGTGTAAATGTGAGTTGTTGAGTCCAGCGGGAAAAAAAAAAAAGTTAAAAAGGTCGACCTTAAACAAACACACAGGTTTAGCCACATGAGAGGCACATTACAAATACATTCCTGCAGGGATGTATGTTACCTTCATATGTATAAAAAAAAATGATAACCCCTCTTTATGATAAAAAATGTGTTCCGGTGTCCAGCTGAGCCAGCGGATCTCAGCTGGACGGGGTGGAGGTTGCGTGGAGGGTGTTTGTGTACGTGCGTTTGTTTGTGTGTGCGCCCATCCGAGGCCTTTTAGCAAATAATCGGCTAAATATTCTGCTTCTGGTGGAGCCATATGCCTCATTGCCGACGTTTCTATTTGCTGTGACACGCCTGGCGTCGTAGAACAGTCAAGAAACAGCTGGAGACAAATGTCAGTCTATTAGAGACGCAGACCTCCCCTAATAAATTTGGCCATAACTCGCTTGATCTCTTACCAATTTTAACTCATTTTGCTGTTGTGCATAATGTACAATATTGTGAATGAAATGGAATAATTTGATTTAAAAAAAAAAAAAAAAAAAAAAAAATCCATATATCGGCCTTGTAGTTGCAGAATGAACAATGCATTGGCTCAATAAATGATGCCTACATATTTTACCAACAATGCATTTTTTTTTTCACATACATAATAAAGCAATGTCTGGCAGACTGTATTGCATTTTTTCTTAACCCAGCCCATCTCCAAATGAATTTTTGGCAGTGCAGAAATATAGGCAATAAGTACTGTAATGGTTGTACTGGATTAGGAAACAGTGAAATAGACGCCGTTCTATAGGAGCAATCTTAATTTAAAGTCATTCCAACATTAAAGAGAGGCGTTAATCTTCCTCATGGGTCTTCCTCAGAGCACTGAGCTCTGTGTGTCAGTGCTGGATCATATCACGGCCTCTGTGCTGTTATACGTATTGCATCACAAGGTTGTTGGCAATACCCGGCGATGCACTGGCCTAAGCCCGTGATGTCTTCAGAGCCTAGCAACGCCCCTGTGTTTGTGTGTGTGTGTGTGTGGGTGTGGGTGTGTGTGTGTGTAGTGAGCGGGGTGGTAAAAGAGGATTACTGTGGGGTTGACAGGGATCGTCCTGCAACTGGAGGGTCACAGGTTTTAATCCATGTAACGGTCAAAATGCCCTTGAGCCAAACACAGACCCTGACTGACCCTCTCCATTTCTCAAATTTCTATATTTAAAAAAAAAAAAAAAAAGGTCTCTTCCACACCACCAACCCTTCTCTCTACAACTATTAGCTATTAAAATTTATAGGCAAGGGGCCCATAAAAGTAGCTGCACCTGAGCCTAAACCCAGCTCTGCCGGCGGCTCCCATGCACTGAAGTTTATAGGAGAGAGGCCATAAAATAGTTCCCATCCAAAATGAGATATCCACCATTTTAAAAATATTGACACCTACTCTTTACAAAATGATTGCTGACATGAAAGGCAAGCTCACTACATAATACCACTGGAGCTAGAGAGCGTGACGCTCGACTGTGGCCGGTGTCTCTGTGCAAATTCGAGAGGCTTGGAGAGCGGTGATAGCACTTCCAGACTGAAGGGTCGGACAAATTCATACGTGGACACTTGTCTTAACAGATGCAGCAGCTAGATAGGTACACGGCAGGCAGCATATTGTGGAAAAATTGTATTAACCAGGGAGATAATTAACATTCACACTGGGGCGAAATCATAGGAAAAAGGGAAAATGGACACATATTGTTGGCCAACGTGCCAACATAAGGGATGGTGATTGTCAGAAATTGCACAACAGTCAGTTCTGGTCTTGCCTGTTTTTGCCAGCTGCTGTCTGGCTGCTTTGGGCATCACTAAAAATCCGTGTCTACTGTGTGCTAGTTAACATTTTCACAAATATTGAAAATTTCCACTTTGAAGCTTGTACCTTTTGAGGGCCAATTACACAACCAAATGCCACAGCATTATTTTAGTGCCAGCCTCACAGTCTGGCGAAAGTTTTCGCGGCCAGGTTGCTGCCACTCATTTTCGATGGGGTAAAGCGAGGCCAGTGGAGTGCATGTACCAGAGAGGCCAAAAAAGGGCAGGGGAAAGTTGAGATACGTGAAATTTTATGCAAATGAGACAGGAGCAATTTGCAAATGTCATTCAATGGTTAGGATTCTTGCAGGATGCTTATGTGCGGTCCGTTGCCCTGCAATCCGGATCCCAGAGAAAAGAAAACTGTGTCTGCTCTTCAGCCAGGGCAGGAAAGGCAGTCATCAACAGGTATCGAGGTTCTCGCTTAGAGCCAGGCATGTGGATGCGAGTATATCCCTCTGAGTCAAAAGATAAGTCCAATCGCAGCATGGTGCCTTCAAATAAAACCCAACAAATGGCATATTTAACACCTTCCATTTCCTGTGACATTTTTTAGTCACACTCTTTTTGCAGCTCTCTTGCCCTTCCCATGGTCACCTCTGTATTTGAACCCATTTTCTGTTGCATTAATGGAATGGGTACTGACATGTAGGCATTTTCCTTCTTTGCAAGTATTGGTTTTTTAGTGGTGACCTTTTAAATGCGTGAAAATACTTGGCCAGACAGAAATTAAAGTCAAGTGTGTGTACGTGCATGCATGTGCGCGCGTGTATGTGTGGAAGTATGTGTGAAAAGCCCTAGATTATCTACCTTCCCGATCCTTTAGAGGTTTTTGTTACGCTTGCTGCATTATGTCATGATTTGCTGCCATTTTGCCTTTGTCTTTAAAGCAGATCATTGACCTGCATGCTCCAAAATGGTTGGCAGCACAGATTAAAGACATATACTTTTTTTTTTTAACACGATAATAAATAGCTTACACTCACTGTTGATGATAGTCTTGCAAAGCAGACCCCCTTTGAATCTTATTTTGCATTTTGTCGAGTGTTCTAGTGATGATTCTAATGATCCAATGGATATTTTTCATAGAGCTCTTTCAAATTTAACAAAATCATCTCTGTTGCAAATAAAAGCTTGTATTTTTTGTTGATACGTTTTGTTCAACACAATATTCTCCACACGCCAATGTGCCTTTTTTTTTTTTTTTTTTTTTAGATTTTTGAACCACACATGCAAATAATATATGAAGAAAGCTAGTGTTGGGCTCAAATGGGTTGATCCCATGGGTTGACCTGCTGGGAACGTGTGGGTTGGACATGTTTCAGGTAAGCTTACATAAAAATATCACAGGTTGCAGGTTAAGGGACTCCCAAAAGTAAGGTGCAGGATGTCCTGTCCAACACCATCACAGACAAAGTTATCGGCTTGAGTCATGAGGCATTATACAGATTTGACAGTACCTCAAATCTGCCAAATCTTGAGGTTTGCTGGTTGGGTTTAGGTGGTTAATTGATGCATATTTTAGTAGGTCGGGCGGTGCAGATGGGCTTTCGGGTGTTACAAAAACCCTGACCTGCTCATTACTGCTAGCTACTTCAAGCTCATGCTTTACCCTCATACTTTACTGCAACAGAAACGTTTAATAGAGGCATAACTGAACGCCAGATGCAGCTATAGGGGAGAGCACATGGTGCCGTGCGAGAATGAGAGTTTAAGTGTTTGATGTAATTTCGAGTAATTATTCAGCAACACTTTGCAACGAGGTTAACGGGCAGTTCTTCGGTAACTCCTAATCAAATTTCATAGAGTAGCTAATGCTTCGTTAATTGAGAAACGACTTAGACGTTATGTTAATGAGCGGACATGTAATTAATTGTGCATGGGTGTCTGTGAATCCATAATTGTCCTTTACTTAATGCATAGTTCTCGATGACTTCCGAGTAATGCGCTAAGCGGCACTTAATAACGAATCATTTCTTCATTATTAACCACCCATTAGTTTCTATTTCTGTGTCCATAGTTGTGATTCATACCTTGTAATCAACTAATCATTAGCTCATCTTTAAAATTTGATTAGGAGCTGCCCATTGCCTAATGGCTTACCAGCAATTAGATCCTCATTCGTTCCTCATTTTTTCCTTGGTAACTAATAAAAATTTTGTGTACCATATAGCAACTTGTCAGCGACTTAATTTTTGAAGCATATAACAACATACAGTTTTGCACTTGAATATACATGCATGTTGTAGAACAAAACATCAAACTTCCTTAAACTATTTTTTGCAAAATTTATAACCGTATAGGAAGGGGGCCACTCCAGTAGTTCACCATATAGAGCATGTACCATGTAATACTAAGGCTAAGCTGCAGTCGTCTGGGTTCAAATCCAGCCCAGACCCTTTGCTGCATATCATCCCCTCTCTCTTCCTGTCTGCTAGAGCAGAAATGCCCAAAAGTAATCTTTAACAACAAAAAAACTATAGGGAAAAAAAAAAAAAAAAAGCATGGAAATCTGCCCAAGTCGCCCATGGCTGAAAAATGTTAATTCACTTCCAGGTTTTATGAAGACAAACTGCACCTCTCCCGGTGGTTAGTATGCAGGAGATGGTGTTGTTCATCAGTACAAGTGAACAGCGAGTCGTGACCTCAGATGATTTGGGAAAAGGCGTGTCAGCTCAGCAGAGCCGGTTTCAGGTTGGATTGGCAGTGTTATGGCAGGGTGATAATGCCGCTGGATCAGAATCACTCAATGTGTTTGAGGATGCTGGTGTGTTCTGTGTTAATTAGGCCTCCCTCTGCAATTCTCTCCCCCTCTCTCCCTCTCTCTCTCTCTGACAGCACCATTCACCACCGAGGGCTGTAAATCTGAAAGCATCCTTCCCTCCCTCACTTGTCTCCCCCACACCTCCCTCTTCCTCTCCCTCTCCCTCTCTCCATAACTCTCTTATCTCTTCCTGTTTACCTGCACTGCATTGTCGACTCCATAGTTATTATCCCCATGTTTTACATTGATCACAGCACTTTGAGCTTTGTCGCAACTTATAAAGCATTCCCGCTTTGACGCATGTTCAGTCACCGGTGGATCTTTATTGATAAGTCGGGACCGCTTCCTCCTTTCTTTACATCTCACCTTCCCATCATGACCGAAGTGAGATTAAATGGGAGAAATCCATAAGAGATCATAGCTTTCACTTGGATTTACGCTTGTCAGTCTGTTTTGCAGAAAGAGCAAGTGCTCCCTTTAGGATACTTAGAGGATTTAGTGCCTTGGTTATTATTTGCTGCTACCTTCTTGGCCAGGTTTGCCTTGAAAAAGGTCCTCTTCGCTCCAACAGGACTGGTTAAATAATGGGCAAATGGGCCTCTAACTCTGTCTGTCCCACATCCTCTCATTTTTCTGCGTCTCTCACTTTCTCTCCCTTGCTTTCTCCCTGTCAGCAGAAAGTGATGCGAGGTATCAAATTGCAGAGCAATAACATTCTTATAGCACTTTGGTCAGACCCGCAGTTATGAGGATATCAAGAGACCAGGACCCGCTCACACACTCAGACATGCTGCGCACTGCTCACTTTTGCAGCATTCGCACAAACACATGCGTGCGTGGACACACATGGCATGCACGCTCGCATCGTATGCATTCAGATTTGATTTTCAAATACATGCCGTGCATATGTAAAGTGCAGTCACACAGACCTTGAGGCACAAGCATAGACAGACGCAGTAAATGAATATATGAATGAATTAATAAATGAGTGAAATTCCGCTGGATTTGCAAGTAGACCCCACCAAGACCTCTGACTAACCGCTTTTGAATTATAGATGGTTGAGTGACGGATGAATATTTGGGTGGGATTAATGTGTTCAACTATTCTTACACACACACACACACACACACACACAGACGAGAATAAAACCATTCCAATCCACCTCTCATAACCTCTATATCTCAAACACAAACACATAAACACCCAAATGCTTCATACCTTTACCACCAACCCCAAATAAACACCCCCACCTTATCCCAGTAACGTACACACACACGTACACCCACACCCACACACACATACACAGGTACTGGTGTCAACAGCAGGTCTCATTGACTCCTTGAACCACGCCAGACGAAGCAGGGTATTCACTGCTGTGGTGAAGAATAATGATTGACTGGCTGGAGCCTGATCTGCGTCAGACGGAGTAGGAGACTCTGAACTGTGCTGCGGGCAATTACTTTGTTTTAGAGGAAAAGAAAGAGAGAGAGGGAGAGGGAGAGAGAAAGGGAGGCATAGAGGGAGGGCAGGGTGACAGACAGAAGCAGAAGGGAGGAGGAGGGGGGGTTTACCAGGGCTGGGGGGGAAAGGCTGCAGCGAGATAACAGTGGCACCTGGTGGTAAGAGGCGGTACTGGGCATAATCACAGTTAATCCTACCACACCAAGTGACAAGGGGGTGATGTTTTCATCCCTGTCTGTCCATCTGTTTGCAAGATAGACTCTCAACTGGTTGATTCGCTTATTGTCATGATCCACATCTGGGATTTCCACCATTAGTATTCTGGAGTCGTAACCGTTGTTGTTGCTGCTGCATTCATGTGCTGCCGGGAGGGTCTGACATCCGGGACTTCCGAGTCGGCTACTTAACGCAATTCATGTGCCATATTTTCTCTGGAAATCAAACCCAGGGGAAATGACAAACAAGCATAAACCATTACGGAAGCTGCATCTTTTCAAGTGGAATGCAAAGACGCACACATGTTCAAACACATGTCATGCCCTTGAGGACGTCCTGTTGTCTGAATTCATTCCCAGACTCATAACCCTTAACTTTAATGTGCAATGTGTAGCATTTTGAACATAAACACACCACTGTCAAATTAACGGCGATCCCTTGGTCTAATTAACACATAGGTCAATTGTCAAGCTGACTGGCAGCCTCTGTTTCACACTAGCGATGGTGTCAGTGTTTCCCAGAATTAAGACCACATGTCCCATAGTCTCAGGTACTTCCTGTCACGAAAAGGATGTTGTGGCGTGTGGAGAAATTTGGACACCTTTAGCTCTGTTTGCGCTGGAAGAACAGCACCCTCTTCCTGTTTTGTGCCATAAAGCAATCCAGTTAATTTCCTGCAAAATCCAACCCAGTGGCATGAAGGTTTATAGTGATGGTCTCAAATTAATATGTTAATAATGAATCTGTGTTGCAATGCTACATCGAGCATCTTTTAACTGGAGCTGTATGGTTGAAAAATCCTGAAAGTGACTTGTGGTTTGTGGAGACTCTTCGAGATCTAATAATATACACAAATACCGACTTGTGCAACCCAGCCATGTAGCTATTTTCAGCTTTTTTCTCCTGTTTTCCATTTGTTGGTTGCTAAAAAAAAAAAAAAAAAAAAAAAAAAAAAAAGCTCCTCCTGCTGCTTTAAAGACCCCTGCCCTCCCCCTGGTGGTTCCATGACCTCAGCCATTTTCAAAACTGCGGGAAACAAAAAAAGGGACTCGCAATGAGCCTCGCGTAATGCAACAGGTTAATTGCAGCCTGGATTGGTTTTGCCAGCTGTCTGCAATTAGTTGTATACTCCCAGTTTAGACAATGATTTATTTGCAAGGAGTCTGGAAGGAGTGTGGTACCACCTGCTGCACAGGTTGATTGAGACTACTATCGGTAGAGATAATCATGTATCACTGAGCTGTTTCAGGAAGAGTTTGGAGTGTGAGCCCGTTCCTTAAGTCTCGCCGGTCTTCCCGCAATGCACCAAGTCGACATGGTTTTCCACGCCGTTTATATTCGGCTCCCGAAACGGCACATGCCGCTCCTGCCTCGCTGAAGTGCTGGCAAAGATGGCTCACGCACAAAAAAAGTCAAAAATCACTCGCTTGCCACCTTACCATGGCCAAGAGCAGGTTAAGTAGAAAACTATTTAATCCTGTCCTCACTCTAGTTAAATCACAGTGAATAAAAATGTCATTAGAGAACCACTTCAGTACTTCTATGTAGATTAATTAATTGCTCGTGTTAAGTAAATATGGCCTGTTTGTAGCTCTCAAACATCGTATTTGGAGAACGGTTTTACTCAAATACAACAATGGTCAGGAGATTCTGGTGACTTTGGACACCAAGCTGCACATCTCATTCCAAAAGTGATCACTCATCCTCGACGTGGAGAGTTATCAGCTGATTCGACTCATGAATTACATCATGGCACTACCTCCTTGCCCCGCCCCTTGCTAAAATGTCCGAACTCCAATGGCAGCTTTAATAAAGGAACGGGACCAATGACTCAAGCCAAAAAAAAAAAAATCTCTGGAGGGGAAGCTTTAGAAGAGTGCGCTCCCCTTGTCCCATCCCTGAGAATTCACAGTGGTGCAGCCCATGAAGCGAGGCAAGTGGTGGCACTAATCCGAGGCACTAAGTTTGTCCCAGGCTGGCTTCTGTACCGCAGTGATGCAGCCTTTTGAAAGGGAGAGTAAGGAGCGGCTTTTCGAGTTTACACACAAACTTGTTGCTCCTCTCGATTCCATCTGGGTCGGATAAAATCACATCGTGCATGTTGAACGCCAACCTTGCCAATGCCCATGATTTACCCTACGGTCGTCCCAATTCTAACCTCAGAGGACCATCCCGGTGATTTTGATTGTCTGGCCCATCGACTACAATTTATGCACAGTAAAAAGAATCATTACCCGGCTGTCTGGCTGATGTCATCCCTGTGCTGTAATAATATATAACAACGTAAGGACAAATACAAGGACAAATGTAAAGAGCAATGCGTATTACCATATAACAATAACTCTCTCAGCTGCACCTATAAAGCTTGTTAGAGACAGAGACGGAGCGAGTGAAAAAAACCCATTTATGACTGCGGGATGGTGTAATTTGTTGAAACACTGTACCCTCACTGCAGGGTCTGTTTGCGCAATATTCCATGTTTTTTTTTTTTTTTTTTTTTTTTTCCCAGTCTGAATCTGATATATTGTCTGAACTTTGGATGAAAATGCTGACCGTGTTTGTCACACCGTGTGATTAAAAAGAGAAGTTTTTTAGTTTATTCTGAGATGATGAAAGGCTTGTTTAAATGTGTTGCTAACACGCGGGTATAATACAGACCTGTGTTTTGAGTCATAATTGGTTTGGAGAGCTGAGCAAAGCAGTGCAACAGACAACAAGTTATTAAAAGCCCGGCGATCCCCGATGGATTTGCCTTGCACGGCCTTTCCTTCAGGATGGACAGCGTCACCCTGGGGAGCAAGAAATCCTTGTGCAATGACAAATCTGTGCGACTCAAACACGAGAGAATGCACACTCACTGTTTTGCTGCAGCTTCCCCCAAAAATTGTTTTATTAAATAAATGATCTCACCACATGTTTTAAGACCGAGTACAAGATTAAATAACTTGTTAAGAGGGGCATTTTTTTTTCCACTTTTTTTTTTTTTGCCTTGCAGCTCATTTTTCCATTTTCTCTCTTCATTTCCTGCAGATCTAGTGAAATATACTTGAAAATGGTTTCAAACATTAATGAACTGGCTTGGGCTGGATACATTTTGTCCGACAATTTAACTGCCTCAGCAACAGACAAGAGAAGTTCTTCTTTTTTTTTTTTTTTTTTATAGATATATATTTTCTTGTTCGTTGAAGGTTTGATATTGGGGGGTTAACTGCCTTGCTAGTGGGCATCCACACAATGGTTTTTAAGCAAGAGGCGCACATTACTCATTCACTCTCCCTGCCCAGATAGTCTGTTTGGGGATTTGACCTGGCAACTGTCCATCTTTTCCAACCTTTCAGCTTATGCTGCTCCATTAATGAACCAACCGATTTGTGTTTGACACGTGGTGTCAGACATCCGCCTGCCCCAAACACTGGACACACCAGATTCAAGACAAATATTCAGAGAATCTATTCAATTACTAAATCGCCCTGGTCTGGTTGCCAAGCAACATTACCGGGTAGAGAACCACTGCTTCTTATTTCTTTCAGCCCTCTCTAGTGATTTCCTTGTGTTGTTTATGCACATTAGTCTTACACAGTCTGAGGGAGAAGGAGTGGAGGAAAAAAAAAAAGAAAAGAAAAGGCTCCTGTGTAATTGCAGTAAGACAGGAACAAGGGTACAGAGACAAACACAATTACATGCAACATAACACAACACACTTGCAAACTTTGACTATATATGTGAAAAACTGTATTTGTTGCTGCTATGTGATAATACTGTGCTTTTGATACTTGCAAGTTGTGATGAACACGTTTTGCAAAGGTGCCTCACGAATAAACTTTGTCATTCTCACACAAAACGTACACAAAACAAGATTTATATATAAATATATATTTTATGACAGAGTGTACACACAAGCTGTTTTATTGTAAATGTTGCTGGCAAGTCCATTTGTAAACAGATGGAGCAAAAGAATGTTTCCTACTATTGATCTGTTGTTGCCAAAACAGAATAACAACATACATTTAACTAGCCTCTACAATGACCACACAACCATATGGATACACTTTCTCATAATGATCTGTGTGTCTGGGGGGTGCGGGCCTCCTTGACAGTGTGTGTGTGTGTGTGTGTGTGTGTGTGTGTGCGTGCACTGTGTGTGGGTGGCTGCATGTGTGTGTGCGTACGAGCATGTGAAAGAGAGAAAGAGAGAGAGACAGGGACACTCTATCATCTTCAGCTGCATCTGTCACCGCACGACAGCCGACAAAAACACACACGCGCACACACTCTCACACACACACACACACACACGCGCCCGTCCATAGGTTAACGAGCGCCGTGCTCCATGTGTGTTTTGGTCTAAGTGGCAGCGTTGAGTGATGTATGTGTTACTTCTCGTGCCGGGCTCCATCACGTTTCGCCGGCGCTCCGAGTGGCAAATGAGTGAGTTGTTGCTGTTGGAGACACGTGGGAATTTGTCTTTCTTCTCCGGATCAGAATCACTTGATTCGCCAAGGTCAGAATAAATGGACAGGGATTTGTCTTGAGGACACTGCCGCACAGACATGTCAGTAGCTAATGGTTACAGTGACAGTTCATACTCGATGTCTCTGTCTCGTGGCTTATTTGAATCAGACTTTCCTTTGGTCCTTTGGCACCACTAATTTGACGTTTTCCTGCCCATCTAAATATGTTCAAACCTTCAATTTATTTTTCTCTCATGATGTATTCTAAACCCTTTAATTTTGCCTTGTATATCCCCTTAAAGGAATAACCCAACTTTTTTTTTTTTTTTTGACTTGTCTAGACAGAGACAAGATGTTTGATACCATTTTCACCTCTGGACGTCCAGTGGTTCGGCTCCAATGGGTAGCATTTCATGTTAGCTTAGCATAAAGACTTGAAGTCAATGGGAGTCGTTAGCCTAGCTCCGTCAAAGTGAAAAAGTAAACCTTACAGCAACTCTGAAGCTGTCTTATTTACACAGTGCATCATGTGCATTTGAAATATACATATTGGCATTTTAAAATCTCCATCCATCCTTTCTCACTCGTAAATTATATGTATATTGTTATACTTTTTTATGACATTAATTGACTTACCGTTAAGCCAATTACATCAAGGAAAAATACTGCACTTCACTGTACCACAAAGCCAGTTATATCTGCATATGCGGTCAGTGAAGACACATTACACACATTACACATTATTACACAAGAATATAGACAACATGGTGACATGGTGAATTTGACACCATCTGCCCTTGGCAACATATTTGGGGTGCCACACATTAACGCCTTGCTGTGCAGCTTGCACACGAGGACTAAAGTGTCCTCTTGGGACAAGTCTGGACATGGCAAAGAGAGCTTTTACAGAGAATTAGAAAAGCTGATTTGATTGGCCTTGATAGACAGCTGCTCTAACCACACTTAATGCCATTATACTCTTCCTAAACCACCCCCTTTTTTTACAACTGCACCACAGGGGCTCGAAATCCCCGCAAAAATCAGGGAAATAGGTCCCATGAGGTCAGATAAATAACACTGTGTAAACTCCATGGTTAGAGAAGCTGAGAGTTCAATTAGAAAAAGGTTAGAGCCAAGTCCTGCTCTTACACCATAATTAGTCGAGAAAGGGACAAATGTCAAAGTCCTCATTAGGTCCGTTAGGTGCCAGTGTGTCCACTATATAAATCCAAAAGGCCTCCCTTCTCAGCTGGAGAGCATTGATGTCACCCCCCTCAGCAGGAGCAAATAACTAGTTTGATCCAGGATATTTGGGTGAGGCCACTGCCAGTTTGCCTCCAACCTTTTCAGCGCTCAGTTCCAGGAACGAACTTAATGGCATCGGTGAAAAGACGAGACCACCGCTCCACTCCAGACCCCCTAGTATATATACCATACAGGCAGCAGCTGAGCTTCAGGGGAGCAGGAGAAGTAACCAGGCACACAAGGAGATCATCAGAGCATGCAGTCACAGAGCAGCCTTTAGTTACAGGTGTAAAAAAAAAAAAAAAAAAAACAGTGACAAACGTTTCAATGTCACCAGCGTCTCCATCAGTGTCAGCATCTATTTATCTCTTCATAGTCCACAGGCATGTGTTGAATGAATTTCTACATGCAGCAATCGACCCAATTGACTAGTAAATAAGAAAGCACAGATATAGATTTGACCATTAAATAAGGTAGTATAAATATACATGTAGTATGCAAAGCCATATATGCAAAAAATAGGGCAAAAGAAGGTAAATAGATAAGACATGGACGAAAATATAGCCTAACTGTGGAAGTACATTGGAATTTTAATGATCAAATGGGACTTCAGCAAAAATCCCTTAGTTAGAAGCTTTAATCTAGCATTTTTATTGTAAAAAATGAGATAAATTGTGTGTATATTTTGTATATATCGGATACACATTGCTACAGTTTTATTCAAAGATGCTGGCGAACCTGTGATTGGTGTCAATGTAATTTGTGGCCATTGCATAATCTGTATTTTAGGGTAAACGCATCACTGTATTATTGTAAATCCACCTGTGGTACTAACTGCATGTAAATGTAAGTAGAAATAAACGTACCTTGATCCAAACAGGAGGCACACCCATTACAGATGGGCAGCAGGCAGCTCAGGTAGTAACCCACTTGTCAAAATTGAGTTTTCAGGACGTTTGGATGGGAAACATGCCAGAAGAGCTATCAACTGTTATCAGCGATGAGTGTGCCGCTCTCTGTTTTGGTGAGGGGAAGAGAAATTGGATTTCGCTGTATACACCAGAGCTAGCACACAAACGGGACGAGAGGAGGGCTTGTAGCTGGAGGCTCACCGGTTTGATTTCCTGGACCAGATGAGTGTAAATTAGTAAAGGCCAGAGATTCTTCCTGTGGAAACAAATTCTGGCAAGTTTGTAAGAACACAAGGGCACGTTTGCAGACAAAACAAGGCGCCCTGTGGCAGCGTGCACAGCCAATTCTTCGCCCAACAGTTCGAGGTACAACTGTCTAACAATATCATGCAGTGGATTGGACTCACTGTGGGAAAGTGATACATTTCCTTTTTCTATTCACTGGGTTTGTTTACAAGTCGGTGTTGCCATATCATGGTCAGCTCTTCAAAATGAAAATGATGAACAATACAACATCACAGTGAGTAAACATGAATATCTACTGTACAAAGGAGATATGCTACACTGCTTGTTGACTTTATTTCACTTTGTTGTACACAAGTTGCCCTTGAGCAAAGCACACAGTGGGGGACTTCCCATTGGTCCAATTGGATTGATAATCTGTTAAGCCAGGTATACACTGTGCGATTTTGGGCTGTCCCATATGAAAGATGACTAATGTGGAAGAAATGTGGTTGTGGCTCCAAAATGGTGGTCCTACGTTGCATTGTAAGAGAAAGTCCCAAAGATAGTATGGGACAAAAATCTTGACCATGTCATAAATTTAGGATAACCACCTCACAATGTGGCTGCTGCGATGACCTACAAACTGACCAATGGCAATGCAGCATAAACGATACTGGCCCTAAACCCAACGATGGAGGTAAAACAGGTAAAATGAAACAAAGAAAAATCAGACTGGGTCCACATTCTCCTCCTCCTCTTCTTTGCATTTCCATCCAAATACATGAATACCACTGCTGCAAGGGATGGATGACGTATGCTGATAATGTTTTCTTGTATATCAACAGCACTGTAGCCATCAAAGTCAATGCCATACCCAAGTTTATTAGATTATCATGTATGGCTTGCAGTAAACTTATAACTTTGCTGAAATCTCACAGTCTCTAAGTGCCATTAGTCCGATGGCCTGTTATCCCGAAAATTAATTAAATAAATTTGTTTGGGTTTAGGCAGGGGTCTCCTCATGTTAAGGTTACAGTAAACAGGGGTGGATGCATTTCTCAGAGGGGACGCAAAACTCAGCGTGGCTCCAGCAGTCACTGAACTCCAACACCTCCAGAGGGTGTATTTTTGGAGAAATGGGCCACCGGAGCAATAGGTGCTCGTACTCAGGATAGCAGGCCGTCGGACAAACAGGCTTTTAGTCCAGCGGGACGTTTTTCAGACTACTGGGGTTTTCGAATAATGGGCCTTTGGACCAATGGCAGGGTGCCCTCCACCGGGGCCAGCCATTGGCCCACTTCTAAAGGCTGGTTTTGCTGGGACTCTATGAGTGTGATGCAGCGTGTTGCTGAACAACAGGAGGAACGTTCAGCAAACCATCCTTGAAAAAATCCGGTCGGGAAAAAAAAACAAAAAAAATGTTGTGTGTGTATTTCATTCTCTCACCAGCAAAAAAAAAAAAAAAAAAAAAAAAAAACATAAATAAATAAATAAAATGATTGAACTGTTGAACTGACTGGATGTGCCCTTTGAGTAGTGGCTGCTGAGTCCCACTTTGCCTCCAAAAGTTGGGAGAGCTGCAATCATATCGACTGCTTTTACTATGTTTTTGTTTCAGCGCAATGAGTAATGAATGAGAATTGTGAATTGCGTTTTGAAATTCATGTTTTTTTGATCTGTGTTTTTCACTCGAGAGCTTTTTTTTTTTTTTTTTTTTTGACAGTGTTTTGCAGGCAACATTACTGCGGTTTGGAGTGTTACATAACTTAGTGTTTGGATTCAATATTTGACGTTTGCCTCTCGCTGCTTGCCTCTGCCTGCATTTCTGCATCTCGTTATATTTTTACTGGTGCCACACCATGTCTACAAATCACAGTTGACTTTCCAAAATAATAAGACTATGTGCTTTTCTCTCCCTTTAGATTCAGTGGACTGTTCCTATTTTGCACTGTCAAATATACCCTCACCCAGCAGCGTATTCGAAGTGTTACTCCTCATTTTGTTTGCGTCAACACACTATTTCTGTCTGCACATTTTGGGAAGACATTTTTAACACAGCAAGCTCTGCAGGTTCGTGTAGTTTCCCCAAATAGCAACAATAATAGATAGCATCCCCATAATCAGCAAGACTTAAGTTCTTATGTAACTTTCCCACAGGATTCAGTGGATGATGCCTCTCGTTCGTCAGGTCTTATCTACGTCACGTCCTTCAACAGACACCTGGTTAGGAGGCAGTCGCGGGAAGTCTAATGTTAGTTCAAACACGGCTCCCTTTTGAAGCCGCCTCAAATTTAAACTGAGGAGCCTTTGATGAATAAAAAAGACAGAAAGACAGAAATCCTGCCTCGCATCTCACCTCATTGTCAGGAGAGGAAATGTGCACCGAGTTGTGAATCCACAGGAACCCGCCGACAGATTCCGGCTCCTCATAGGCTGGGATTTGTTGAGGCCGAAGTGTATTGAATTTGCAGCTAACAATACAGCCCGGCAAAATCTGCTTTTGCATGGCGATCAATAGGTAGGCCATGCATTTCCAGCAAGAGGCAAAAGCATAAGCACTCGACTTTAGGAGGAAGAGGTAGAGAGAGGAAGAGGTAGAGAAAGAGAGTGATAGAAAATTAAAGAGAAAGAGACTGACTCGAGATCACTCTACCGTTCCATGTGTGAGACCGGGCTTCTAATTTCACAATGTTTTGCTTGGTGGATTAAATATTCTATTATAGAATTTTTTTTTTCTCTCTCCTCGATCAAATTGGTCAAGGAGAAAGTGAGAAAATGGGGAGATAGCAAGTAAGCAGGGAGGAGGGGTGGGGAATAATGTTTCAGAAGGATGCTGTTTGAGAAAAATTTAATTCCTGGGGTTTATTCAGTCATATCGTTCCGTCCCATCTGGGCTTATGCCTGGGCCTCAGAAAAGAAAGGGAAGGAGTGAGAAGAGAGGCAGACAAAGACGGATAAAGATGGGATCAGATGGAGGTGAGGAGGCAAGGTGGTGAGCGCCTGAATCGGGGGAGGCTTATCGGCGTGACGCACACGCCGGGCCCAGCATCCGCGCTCTTTTCTCTCAAGTCCCGGAGATGAAAGCCGCTTTACGGGCCGCGGCCGCGCCGAGGTCAGCTGCACTTGCCCATTGTGTCATGCCGAACCTCTCAGGCTTGACGCACATCGGGTTTTGAGCTGCCTCTTCCCCTTGTATTCATCCATGTGGCAAATCGGATGCCTGTAAACCAGATGTTATAATTTCATCGCTGTCTGATCTCAGGAATGAAGGGGCAGCGTTATTAAAAGGAGAAAAAAAAATCACTCTCAAAATGCAGTTTTCCTCTCATTAGACGGCGATGAAAAGATGTGTGTCATACCTCACGGGTGAAATTTAAAATGCAACAACAGTCCCACTTTGGTTTGAACACCGGTTGAACCCATTTCTGATGAAACCTCCAAAAAAAAAAAAAAAAAAAAAGTACTTTTCAAGAATTGGGGGAGAAAAAGGGCTTGATGTTTTGATGCATTGCTGACACTTTTTAAATTAATTATCTATGGTGTATCTCGGTCCCAGATCATGCAATGTTTTCAGGATGTAGGAAATGTCAGCTGTCAAGTGCTGCAAAAACTGACAACATTGGAGAAATAAGGGCTTTGTAGGAGAATCGGCATATTAGAGCACCAATAGCCACAACTTAGAAGCTAAGATTGTAACCTGCAGCTTTCAGTATTTTAAGCCTAGATAAAGTTCAAGAGACTGCGAGGAAGCTGCTGTCACTTCCTGGCTTCCCGATGAAAAGTTAATTTGTGCTGCTGTGTATTTATCTGCTATATTTTGCATCCTGTTCGGCTGATGAATCCATTTGCTTCTTGCAACTTGGACATTTTCAAGAGTCTTCGTTGTGGTTTTGGTTGAGGATGGCGCTGTCATTTACACGCGCACCTGAATGCCCCTGACTTCACCAGGTGTTGCCAATCTGAACCAGCCAAAGTGGGAGTTGAGTTTGGGGAAACACTGAGTGATTTTTCTTTTTGGATTATAATTATCACTATCATTATTTTCATCTTATAGTACATTTTCCCATCTGTAAAATGCACTCTAGCCTTTAAATGTAGTTGTAGAGCTACTGTCTAACAAAGCCTAAGCGGAGACCTTTATCTTACTGACTGATGGATCGCTTCGTGTTGCTGGACCCTCGCTGGTGAACAGATGGTTTAACCCAATGCATCTTTAAAGGAACCGATCACAGTGTTTTTTTTTTTGTCTGAGTGGCTGTGGGCTGGGTGGAATCATCCTCTCACAGTTTAAAGAGCAACAGTGTCCTTTGTAAATAATCACACAATGGAAAAAAAAAAACTGAGCTCTGAACCAAGTTTTTCCTTGTTCCCTGGTGCTCTGTGAAACTCACATGTCCACTTCAATGTTCACGTTAGTAGGAAAAATCCTTTGTGAAATGTACAACCACAAAAAAAATAATATATACCCCTGTGATGGTGCACATGTCCATCGGGTCTTTACTCCACATTTCTGATCCTTAAGGTCAATGAAGACCTCGTCAAAAAAAGCTAATTTCTCTTCATTTTAAGCATCAACTGAATTTAGCAAGAATTGAACAAACATTTTGCTGTTTGCATGGTTGTGACAGTGTCTCAAGTTGAGTGAATGGCAACACCTGAACAAATCAGTGCTCAAATCTTGTTTTTCTCAGTGCAAATGGGGGAAAATCTGCCAGTGGGACGAGATAATCCCACTTGTTTCCATTGCAGTTGCACTTGTTTCAGATTTTTTTTTTTTTTTTTTTTTTTTTTTCTGGGAACAAGTGTAAATATGTTGAAACAAGGCACAATAAGACAGATCAGCCCACTAGTTTCAAGAAAATGACACTTCATTGGAGGACGCTCTGGAAACAAGTTGATTAGCATTGGAAGCAAGAGGGATTATCTCATCCCACTGGCAGATTTCTTCTTTTTTTTTTTTTCTTAACCTTGTTTGAAGGAAAACAAGATTTTAATGCTGCAGATGGCTGAGAAATGGCTTGGAGATTTTTTTTTTTTTTTTTTTTTTTGCAGTGTGGCTTATGACGTAGGCTGGAGGAAAATGATGAGAAAAGGGGACAATAAGCAGTCCATTAATCCCTGTCTGACTCATGACTCAAAAGAGCTGGTTGTGTATACAGCATGTAGGCCCTGCTTTTGCTTATCTACACTTTCTTTGCCTGTTAGTCATCCTCCACAGTGAAATCAGAGGTAGGACTATGGGGTTGATCATCTTCTGTGCATGAATTTGTACATTTGTTTGTTTTGCTTGTAACATGAGGAGTGTCAGATGAAATTGGGGAAATCAGGCACGTCGCCACAAATTACACTAATTGGCCCAAAAAGGGAGGCGAACCATCACTCATGTGTCACACGCGCGATAGCTTTTATGCCTTTGGTTGGATTTTTTTTTTTCAAATTCACCAGCGACAGGTCAACCCAAGGTGACAAACGGTGTCGCCGATCACTGTTTTTTTTTTTTTTTTTTTTTTTTTTATTTCGCGCGCGCGGCGTCGCGTGGCTCACGAGGCAGACAGACAATTATTCTTATTAATACTGTTGTTGTTATTTTTATCTCAGCAGGATGTTTTGAGGAGGCTTCAACATTCATGTTCTGCTCGGGGATTCGAGATGAGTGCCACATTACTGTCGAGCTCACAAACGTGGAATGTTTATAGGCACAGCATCACATCTGAAGGCAGAACACATGCTTCCCATGGCCCCGGGCTCATACTTTCTGCCGCATCCCATGATCAAAGCCCACAATGTGGATGGCAGGATAGAGTAAGGGAGGAAGGGAGAGAAGAAAGAGTGAGCAGACAGACAGAGAGATGGGTGTGAGGGTGGATCCAGCACACAAGGAGAACATTTTTTTTTTTTTTTAAATCATAGATGGATGGATAATTAATGTATAAACTCTTATTTATCCGAGCATTTAGACTGAGAGCAGATTTCAGAAAAAAAGCCCCGGCTGTGTCGTCACGAGGAAAAGGATCGTCGACACACACTGCAGAGGAAAAAAAGAAAAAAAAAAGGCAGCCAGCCAAATTTCAGTGTGGAAATTTTTGTTTTTCCCTAATCATCTTGTTTTCAGAATTTTCTTGAATCGAGTGTCAGTTTTCTTGATCCCAGTGGGCTGATCTTGCTTCAACGTATTTATACTTGTTCCCAGATGAAAAAATCCTGAAACATGTGATACTGCACTGGAAACGAGTGTTTTTGTTTTGTTTTGTTTTGTTTTTTTGCATTTTGCATTTTGAGCCTAATGATGGCCTCCTTCACCTGCATACACACCTCTTCGGATCTTTGCATGTTGAGGGTTCTGATAAGCGGCTACCAAAACACAAACACCTGAAATGAACTCCAGACCTTTTTTATTTTCTTAATTTGTCATGGAATAACAAGGGAAAAGGCCACACCTGGCAATGAAACTGCTTTTAGTCAAGTGTCCAATGACTTTTGAGCCTCTGAAAAATGAGGTGACAATGCATAAAACCGGCTAAACGATTAATGCCATATTTTTGTTCAACACCTTAGATTAAAACTGAAAGTTGGCACTTCATTCACGTCTTGATTACTCCATTTCAAATCCACTGTGGTGGTGCACCAGGGCAAAATTATGAATACTGTGCCACCGTCCAAATACTTTTGGACCTGACTCTAAGATAAAATGTAGATTGTTTTTTGCAGCGCATGGATACATACCTGGAAATCACCGAGCACTATGGCCGTCTGCAATTTATTGTTTGTCCTTAAAGGTCATGACGGTAGTTTCTAAGAAAACGGGAAGCCTGTCTCGCTCACTTCCAGCACTTGCGCTTTTTTTTTTTTTTTTTTTTTTTTTTTTTTTTTAAAGGCAGTGGCCAACTCCTCAAAGCACTCGTGTACCTCCGCCTCAGTCCCGTCCCAACCTAATCACAGCACCACACACAGATCAGATCCTTTTGCTTTTAATCAATACTGCCTTTAGATGTTAGCGTGTGGGGCTCTTTCATGTCCCCCCTTTTTTTTTTCCTCCCCAGCTACAGTAGTCGAGCGGCATAACAAAATGTGCCTTATCACCACTGCACCACTGAAACACTCAAGGGATGCCGGGCGATAGAAATGCGTTTTGTGGCTGCGTGTGACTGCTCCTTTTCTCTGCAATATAAATAGAAATCATCCTCAGAGGTTGGAGGGGTGGGGGGGCGGGAGGGAGGGGGGGGGCTCCATTGTATCTTACGAAGAGAGAAAGCATTCTGTCTCGGTGGACGGACGGCTGTTTGATTCCACCGCATAAAGCCGCCTTAGCGCTGGGGACAATAGCAAAAGAGTCAAGACAGCCCGAATGGTGCCAGGCACAGACTTGCCAATGAATGACCTGTATTTTGCCCTTAAAAAGCAATTATAGGAGTTTGATGTACCTTGGTGACTAATTTCTCGCCTAACAGGCATTGAAAGGCCTGGGGAGGGGAGGCGAGGCATTGGCACAATCACGCCGCCGTACAATGACATCGAAGGGAGCGAACTCATCGGGGATGGGAAGAAGGAGACAGAGGATGAGGGAGCAGAGACACAAGGGGCCCAGACATATTGAGCATTAATATTTCACACCGTCAGTCTCCATTTGTCTTTCTCTCGCCCGTTTTCCTCAAATCTAATAATTTTCATCGACACGTGAGAGAGAGAGAAGGAGGAGGAGGAGGAGGAGGAGGAGGAGGCGGTGGGGCGTGGGCTGCTGATGCATATTGCATTCATGCGCCGCATTGAGAACAAGCAAATTAACAGCGTGTAAGAGCAGCGAAACCGTGCTAATAGTCTTGCGTTCCCTCGGAGATGAGCGGCGGAGATCACACTCGGAATCAGGCAAATCCGACTCGTTTTCGGTCCAGTTCTCTATCCGCATGAGCCTCGTTTAACCTTCATAAGCCGAGGGCCACAGGTAGTCTATTGAACCAGGCAGCAATGTGTGCCAAGTGCTCTTGAACGCAGCTTGCCATGAATAACACAACGGGTGAATGACTAAACCAAGATCTTTGCCCCAAGTAAATCGCTGGAATAGTTTCCCGTGAGGCGCCGTGGAAAGACAAAACAAAATAGAGACATCAGTCCGGTGCAAAACGGTTATTTTCAAATCACTTCACAAGCACTGAAAAACACAAGAAATATCTTTTTCATGTAGGGGAGAGTGGGGTAATTTGTGCCAAGGGGCAAGTAGTGCCACCCCTGTTATCTAGAAAACTATAGAAGAAGTTGGTCATGTGACCACATATTTTTGAAGAGGCATCCATTTCACTCATCTTGTAAAGAAGGGAGACACATGGCTTGAGAGGTAAGCACATTTAAGTTCAAAAAACATTTTTTTGCCCTCCAAAGTAAAATTTCCATGATCGAGGTTTTTTGATTGCTGTGTTTGAGCAATTATAGAAAACTTTGAAAACAGTTCACACGGGTTTTAGTACTTTAGTAAGCTACACCATGAGTCTATACAGTTAGCATGATGTTAGCTCAAAACAGCTGGGGGATGCATTTTTTTCAAAATGGTGGGCTTGGGGTAATTTGTGCCAAAGGGCCTTGGGGTGATTATATACTATATATTACTTTCTTGCATTTTGTTGTTATTGTACATTATTTTCTTACCTTTGATCACTAAAACTATCACTAAAACTATTCAGATGATTTGCAGGTGCTCATTTTGGAATTTTTATTTTGTTCTGGGTATGTGTTCATGTGGCACTAGGCCTTGTTATAGAAAAGTGGCCTGTGATCTTGTTAAAATAATAAATAAATGTTAAATAAATAATTTTGTGTTGAATTTGTTTTGCTTTTATATAGCATTATCATTTGTGAGATTAAAATGATCTGTTTTACTTCAATTATCAATGGCACAATTTACCCCAGTCTATTCTCTCTAATGGCACAATTTACCCCGCACCGGGGGCAAGTTGTGCCACAAAACCACTTTTTTTTCGAAAGCTATATTTCTCAAACAGTTTATATAAGATCCAAAGTGATTGTTCCCAGGGATGCACAACATCCTAAACTATATGTGCATATTTTAGTTGGAGGCATTACTGTAATCCCCTTGCTTTAAAGGCACTTAAAGTAAAAATTGGCACTATTTACCCCACTCTCCCCTATGGGAATTGAGCAATATGTGGAGGGCCAAAATTAAAAATAAATAAATAAACACATAAATAAAGTAATGTGCAAAAACTATATAAAAATAAATGAATGCACACATAAATAAGTCAATTTATATTTAAAAGATGACATGAATTCATATTTATGTGTTTAGTTATGTATTCATTTATTTATCTACAGCAACACAGATTTAAAGTCAAAGTACCTGTATTTGCTACCGTTAAATTTCTGCAGTTTTGCTCCGATACCAAAAATAACAAACACAAAAAGGAGGTGTTTGGCACCCTCTGGAAAAACAGGAGCTGTTTTTGCCACCGTATGCATATTCACATCTTCTTTACAATGTTTAGGGAAAGACGGAGAACCGAGAGTAGGTGCACATACCAGCGGTTCCATGACTAACGCTGCTATGTTATTGCAGTGTTAGCAAGACGAAGAAGTGTGGGAGTGAGGTGAGTGGTCAGGTAAGGGCTCTAAAGTATTTCAGCCACTAACTCAAGGACTTGCTTTTGTGAAATGTATAGCATATTGGGAAAAAAAAAGAAAAAAGAAAAAAAAACAGAGTGATAAAGAGAAAGAAGCTGTGGGGGTCGATAAGAGATCGGTCCTTATGTAGGAGGAGTGGAGAGTAGGAGCCGAGGAGAGAGCCTTGTGCATCAGCATCGCAGGTAGCCAGCCCGTGCTTTTTTTTGCTGAAGTATTCATGTTTCTGTGTTTTCTGTGTATAGAAAAACATGTAGGTGTGTGTGAACGTGTGTGGAGTTGCAGAAGCTGCATAGTATATCCCAACCGGGGAAATAGAGCAGAGACTGAAAACACTTTTTTTTTTTTTTTTTTTTTTTTTTTTTTTTTTTTGTGGTGTGGGTGTGGGTCAGCTGGTCGAGGTAAATGTAATGGCCTGGGTAAAAAGTGAAAGGTCTTATTTATTAGAGGGGGGCGAGCACTGCAGGTGTATAGGCACCCTATTTTTTTTATTTTAAGCTTCCTTTTGCTTTCTTTCTTACTGCAAAAGAAGTCGACAGCAGCCGATAAAGCCAAATTGATCACCGATTTACAAAAACTGGCACATCCGTACACACCAGTCGGAGTCCAAAGTTCAACCCGGCTGATTCGCTTTTAACTTCTCAATCGTTTAACGGTCTTTTCTTTCCTCCGTGGGTTTTCCCGGCCTATAAAAATTACTGGTCAGTTTTTACAAAAGTGTGTAGGCTGATACAAGTCATAGATGCACAGCGTCTCTGTGTGATCTGCTGGCTCAGCTTGTGCGGTTCATAGCAGCAACATAAAGATTTATTTCTCTATAAATGAGAAATAAATGCAGGCGTTTGCTTTGGTGTCGGCGCAGCAAACCCTTTGGCGCCACCATCAGCCCAAATTTCAGCATTGAACCAATTTTTTCATCATTCTCAAGTCTGATTCTAGATTGGTTAATTGGGTTTCAATTCAGTGCAACACAGTATAATATTTTTTTAATGTTTTAGCTCAAGTCAGTCGGAGTCAACTTGGTTAACCTGAACAAACAAACTGGAGTTTAGCCAGTCAGCAAGCCACCAGGCTAATTCAGCAAATCATTCAACTCTACTCGAGGCAACAAGCTCGGAAACAACACGCCGCAGTGGCTTATTAGTGCTGATTTTGATTTCTCGGGTTCAAGGGTTAGGCCGACTTTTCCACACTGGAGTTGCTGGTAAAGTTTTCTGGCAGACAGCAACTCAGTGGTGGAAATACCTGCAGCTAAAGTAATTGAAATTTTGAGGTTACGAGTTCCAGGTGTAGGCCCAGTTTCCTGTTAGTTTTCCTGGAAAAAATTCTCAAAACAAACAACCCAAGTAGCAACTGAAAACCTCTATGAAAATACCAATGAAACAGCGGCTTGTAATTTTTGAGATTTGAAGGTTGTGGGTTCACGCCTGAATTTTTGAAGTATTTTTACTGACACAAGAAGCTGCAACGAATTTAAAAAAAAATGTTAGTGTCTTGAGTCCCTTATAGTAGTCGCCTACTATAGTAGTCAGTACTGCAACTTGAAGTTTTTCACTGTCTTACATTGTGCCATGGACTTTTTTCAGCCAGACTCGCCTTGGAGTAGGGGTAAATTTGTTCAATATTTGACTCTAGTTTTATATTTTATGTGTGTTTGCATGGTTGATTTACATATTTTGTTTGGTGATCAACTCTGCATATATTTATCAATCATATAAATCATCTGTGTGTCAGTGATGCTACCTCTAGAGCTGGGTTGTGTTAAAGTCAGTTCCCCTCGTTCACCTCAGTGCCATGTTTTGCGACGCCATGCGGGGGATTAGCCGCTTAAGTGCCGTAGACTCCAAAGTTAAAACTATAAAAACACTATTTCAAGAGTCGTGAATGAAACGACAGAGATTACGCTATCGTAATTTCAAAGTTCTCATTAAAAGACTTCAAATGTGTTTTAACTGTAGTGGTTTTCATAATATAAAACAAACGGACGCCAATGCTCTGCGGATCGACTTTCATTCATTCTAAAGCAGTAAAACAACAGTAAGAAAACATATCTCAGCCATGGGAAATGTTTTATTGGAGCCGCTGAGATGATTTCCAGCTGCGACTTTGATTAATTCAAGTATGGAAATAGTGTTTTTTATAGCACAGTTGTAGGATTGGAGTCCACCTTTGCATCTAATCCCCCTCATGATATCAGACTAAACATGGCAGCAAGGTGAAAAAGGCGAACTGAGACTGGATTTAAGAGTGACACATCTGTCCAAGCTGGGAAATGAACCCTGAAAGTGCAAACGGAGGGACACAAATGTCAGCTGCTTATCACACTGAGAGCTTGTAGAGGTAGCAACATGAATACACTCGCTTCCCAACATAGAAGGAGTTGGGAAGACGGGCGTTTGAACTCACTCACTTATGCATCATAAACAGCCTCTTTCAGTGCTGCGCAATTTTCACCTGCTTTTAACCAATCTTCTATAATGATTGCAATTAAAAAAAAAAATGTCTTATTCATTAAGACATTGTGTTGGGAAGGTCTTGAGAAAAGAAAAAAGACCTCGAGCACACCAAACATGGGCAGACAGAAAATAATCTACATGACAACTGGAATCAGAATCACTTTTTTTGATGGGAATTGGAAATTGGGTCAGTTGCATTTGCTCAAATTCAAAGTCAATAGAAAGCAATGCAAAATATACAAATGTGTAATTGACATCTTAAAGAAAAAAAAAAACTCTTAAAGAAAAAAAAACGGAGCTGAGGATCTCCACTGTGGCTGCCGGAGGATGTGTTGCTGCTGCTAAAAGTAATAAAAAGCTGTAGAGTGGCAGCAATTAAAGAATGGGTCAAAACCACAGACTGTAAAAAAAAAAAAAAGAAAAAAAAAAGAAAAAGAAAAAAATGGTCAAAACTCATCTTCGCAGGTCTTCACACAACTAGGCGCTAATAATCTTGGCTCCCAATTAGGGATGTCACAATATAGGATTTTAATGTGGATTGTGATGTTAAAGAAAAAAAAAAAAAAAAAAAAAAAAACTCAAGAAAAGTTGATTGTAGTGAATTTGCATTATCGGGATGATCGTAAATCAATCCTTTATTGATTTCCTGATTTATATATGCAATGGAAATATTTGTATGTAAGGTAAAGGGATTCTAGCATGTTTTAGTGCCATGTTAAGTGTTTTAATCATATTTTAATGACTAAATTTAAAAAAGTTAAGTTTAGGTACACACGAAAAAGGACCAGAAAAAGAAGAAGAAGCTTTGATACACAGGAATGCCAGGCCAGATGTTATAAATTAATTGAATGCATTGCATTTTCCTGGAGTAAAGCCTTTTGTCTTTCCCCATAATGGGAAATGTAATTGTTATTCCTAATTGTCTCAAAGGAGGATCTGCACCATTTGTGATGAGCAGAATGGCGAGACAGCAGCAGAACCCAGTGTGGCTAAGGACACGTTAAAGGACGAGTTGAGTTTCGGGTTTACTATTCACAACACACATGCATGCACACACACCAAGAGGTCCCAGGCAGAGGCTCTCTGTACCCTGACCTCCAGGGGGTTAATTTGCCTCAGGCTGCAGCACAGACTTCATCACAAGGTTAAAGGTGCCCGTGGTCTCCCCAGTCCGGGGTGCACTGCACTCAGCAATAATTTAAAGTCCTGCAGCAATCTTACAGTAGTTTCTCGCTGTGGCACTGAGCCCCTTTGCCAGCAAACGTACCCTTTGAACCCGCATTTCCACTGTATATGCCTCATGAAAGGGATTTTAAATAGCTTCCTGTGCTCAAGCTTCAAATTGTACATTTTGTTTTGTATCACTTAATTGTGCATCGGCGCGGCTTTCAGGACTTGTTTTCACACAGTCAGGAAATGTGTTAAAGGCTTAGTCGGAGACAGCATATGTTTAAGAAAACAATATAAAGAAAGCACCATAGAGGGAAACAAAGAAAAAGTGGGAGAGAGAGAGAGAGAGAGAGGGGGGACTTGAGTGAAAATGTAGAGGCAGGCATGAGCTCTCTGCCAGACAGTTACAGGGCTTCAAAAGCAGACGCATCACTTGCTGAGTAAAAGAAATCAAGCTCCCTCAAACAAGTTGGTGCCAAGCTTTGGTGTACATAATATGTAGGCAGATGTACAAAACTGTTTTTTTGAGGCAAACAGTACAGTGTTGACGGACTGGACGCGACATGTTAACAATTAAAGAAGCCTTAATTGTCAAACACACGCGTCTTTCCTGATGCCTGTGTACCTGTTTCTCCATTCGCCTCAGTTCAGTTCACACTCCATGGGAGAAGTGTGAGGCTGCAACAAATTTAGCTCCCCTCTGGGTATTAAATAGCCAAATAAACAGACCATAGCATCTGTCAATCATCTCCGAGGAATGCTAATCTTGAACCAGCTTTAAAGGGTCATGATACTCTCGGTTTAAGCCTTCCTCCGCCTACTGCGCAATTTTGAAAAATGCAAGCAGCAAAAAACGAGGAGCAGGGAGGGAAAGGGATGGGGCGGGCGAGTGGGAAAGATTGTGGCATGTATGATGCTGTGGAAAATTCTGTGTAAATGGCCATGAGCGCAGCCTCGTGCGCCGGCTTGTCAAGATTACGAGCAGGATGGATGGCGTTTAATCGTAAAATTGCCGTGGACGTTCATTAACGGCTGCAAAATATGAGTTTTAGGTTTCATACTCCTTTAACTCGCAGATAAATGAGATGGTGAAGTGGGGCTGTGCATTGATCCGTGGCCAGAGAACATGCCAGAAAGAGAGAATTAGCTGGTAATCTGCAGTTATGCCTACTGGCCTAATTTTCTTTAAGTCAGCTTATACGTATAGGAAACAGCAGTGATACAAGCTGTAATGTCCCGAGGCATCAGTGTAGTGTTTCAAAGCTGTAATTCTGTGGTATCCCCCTTTAAAGCAAGCGACAAATGTTAGACTAAGAGAAAGCTCTGCCGAAGGCTGCCTTTGCTGCTGCATAGCCAAATAAGGAAAATAAATTCATTGCACTCTGTAAAAAAAATGAAAAAATAATTTGCTTCACCTATTTGTGAGATGGCTTTCAGCAGGTCAACTGTGAGTTGTGTGATGTTTAATATATTGTTTTGTATTTTTTGTTTTTTTCCATTAGAATCTTGAGTGAAAGTGGAAATTGGTTGAAAAAGACTGAAGAGGAAATTAACTTTCAAAGATAAAGTGGTAGCTCTAGGATCTCACAGAATTCAGACTCTGGCAGCGTGAAGCCAAGAGAAGAGAGACTAAAATCTGTTATTTTTTTTTTTTTCATAAAACCAAATCCAGAGCTGACTCATTAACAAAGCATGAGAGCATAGCTTTATGGCAGATTTTTTTTTTTTTATTTCCTTTTGCAATTATGAGTGCAACTGTGAAATAAACCTCATTTGGGTGTAGAAAGTCAAGCAAACACAGGGTAAGTCCAACTTGGCCAGTGAAGCAAGCCCACATTTGATTTCTTGCTGCCGTCACAGAGTCGGAGCCTTGGTTCTCCTGTTTCTAACTCTGAGAGAAAGTGTTCGACATCCACGAGATACTTGTCTTTTCTACTCTGTCTAGACTGAGGACAGCCAACTCCGTCTCTCCGACAAGGCATGTTTTTGGGCTGTTGCCCGCTAATAGAACTCCTATTGCTTCTGGGAAGGGAAATTTAGCTGAGGAATCATGCTCATTAGCACCAATATGGAGACAAGCTGTTTGTGAAATAAATGTTGCTGATTAGACAGCAGTGGAAAATGAGAGAGGGAGAGAGAGAGAGGACAGAGGCGCGACAAAGTGAAAAAAAAGAAAGGAGAGAGCGAGGAAAAGTGTGCAATGGGGTGGCTGAGAGATGCAAACGAATATGAATGGAGGGAGATAACCGTATCAAAATTGAGAGAGCGAAAGAAAGGAAAGGGAAATAGAAAGAGACAAATAAACGGCAAGAGGACTAATGCAGCATAAAAAGCCAATTTCCTAAACCTCTGAAACCCCCTCCTGGGTGGAGACAATTACTGTGGACAGGGAGACAGTTATGATTAAACAACCGAATGCCTTGACAGCTGAGATAAACTTTAGAGAGGACGGACTGACAGAGTTGTGTTTGCTGCAGAATATGATAGCTAATTCGACGCTGCTGATCGGTGCCCGCAGTGAGGACGGCGACATGGTAGATGGCGGTTGAGAGTCAGATGTGCAGAAACACACACACACACACTCGTCTGCATGCTCAAATGTAGGTTCTCGCTCATACTTTGTGATTCGCAGAAGTCACGTTGAACTTTACGTGACTTCCCCGCTCATCATGGATCACGCTGATTGCCTATTACGGGAAGAAATAAAAAACGACGTTAATTGCATTGTGCCATGAAAGGCGATACGGAATAGTTTACACAAAACTGATTTTAGCTTTCAAAATGAAATTGCATGCAGCAGTTACAGAGCGGTTTGCCTTTTGTGAATGGACAAGAATAGATGGATAAATAGATATGGTTATGTGTGATGTGTTTTCCCCCTTTATTGTGACCAAGAGTTTCTGAAATCTTCCATGTCAGTTGAAATAATGAATTAAAAGTGAATAAATGCCTGCTAGAACAGAGGCAAAATGGGCAGCACAAAATTGTCACGTCAAAATGACAGCAGGGGGCCACTTTGGCATCAACTGAAAGCAGAGGATTGTTATTAAATAAATAATGTCGGCTGGATTGCTTCACTCTTTGAAAACACTGCTGTGAAATTGGTACGCTTCTCCGAGGGAATCATAAGCAGATAATAATTGCCACAAAAAGTCCTGCGGTTTCAAATTGCAATCAGTTCTATTTCCAGTGGAATTAGTCATGCGCTGTTTTTGTTCGGCCACTGGCATGTGACCCAGAAACACCTCCCCCTCCAAGTGCACACATCTTACCTTTTCCCTTGTTACCATGAATAATAATCTACCTATTCCTGATGTCTGCAGCACACATCTCTGCTGTGCAGGTGGACAATATGAAGAGTTCAATTCCAAAATGAAATGGAAAGCAAATGAAAAAAAAATGAAGTTTGTTATCCAGTGGGCATAGAAATTCAGACATCCTTGTCATTTTATCAAACAAGGACCTAAGTTACATTCGCTATTACCCCCCCAAAAAATACCACAGTTTCACGTCCATGTTGAAGACAGAACTACCTGACAGCCAATGGCCATGTTGTTTATATTAATGCGTGCACCACATCTACAGGAGTCGGAGTCTACCATATGTTCCAAGGCTCTGTGCTCCCTCGGTCTAATTTTTTCTGACTGAAAACTGTGTACTTCAATCTTATGTTCCCATAACACAGAGAGAAGAAGAACATCCATATGTTTATGTCCTCTGGTATATTTACAAAACAACCCTCTTACATTCCCATACAACTGAACTGCATTTCTGAATTAACAAATACGTTTCTAACCAGCACATCTTGTATATCATGTCAGGCAGCATTTCAGTCAGTTTTGTTATTTGATTGAGGCTCGAGAGAGGTTCGGTTTACGCAGCAAAACCACATGCATCCGGGGAACACAAAACCTTGGGAACATAGGATTTTAGGAGCACAGAACCATGCGACCACAGGGCCATGGGAACATAGATCGTAGGAACATAGAAGCATGGGAACCTATGGCCTCGGGAGTATAGGACCTTGGGAAAATAGGATCTTGGGAACCTATAACCATGAGACCATACAGCCATGGGAACATAGGCCCTTTGGAACACAGAACAATGGGAACATAGAGCCTTGGGAACATAGTGTCATGGCAACATAGCTCTTGGAAACATAGAACCATGAGAACCGAGGGCCTCGGGAGTATAGGACCTTGGGCACATAGGATCTTAGGAACATATAACCACAAGACCATAGAGCCATGGGAACATAGGCCCTTGGGAACATGGGACCATGGGACCATAGAACAATGGGAAGATAGGGCCTTGGGAACATAGTGCCATGGGAACATAGGATCTTGGGAACATATAGAACCTTGGGAGGTTTAGGCAACAAAACCACTTGCATCTTGGGATCACAGGACCTTGGAAACATAGGATCTTGGGAACAGAGAACCATGGAACCTCGGGCCTTGGGAGCATAGGACCATGGGAACATACAGTATTACCTTGGGAACAAAGAACCATGAGGACATAGAAGCATAGGGCCTAGGGAACATAGGGCCTTGGGAACATAGGATCTTGGGACCATAGGATCCTGGGAACATATAGAACCTTGGGAACACATGATCTTGGGAACATGGAACCACAGGGACATCAAACCATGGGAACATAGGATCTTGGATACATTCCCTAAGATTTTGATGTGTTGTGCTCCCTAATCTGTGTTAATTGCTCAAAGTGTAGAGGTGTAAAGGCTGCTATCCTCAAATAAACTGGCATATTATTCAATGTGCCTCGTGTTGCAGGTACTACTGCATGCTCTCTCAAAGGCCACTTGCTTTACACATATTTTAAATAATCCTGTCAAAAACCTGGAGCGATTGAAATGATGCAAAAACAAGTCGGTGATCTATTTTAATCTTCCTACTGGCCGATTTTTGATCCTGAGACAACATCTGAGAAATAGTGCTGGGAGAGATGCAGTCAGAGTATTCAAAAGCAAATGTGGACCCTCACACTGAAACCCTCCCCCAATGCAAGCTTGAGCAGTGTGTATCAAGCGTCACATGTGTATCGCTGGTAATAACATTTTTCAGCGTGCAGATTTGTTTTGTTCTATGATGTGTTTGCACTTGGTTTAGTCGGGTATGTGCATTTGTTATTATACTATGTATTTAAACCTATGTATTTAATTTAACAACAGGACCTGTTGTTTTCACACCAAACCTTGGTTGTGTTGAAGGCAGAAATTGCTTAATTTGCCTTTAAAATGTAGTCGCTGCGTTGGATTTAACATGGAACCTTTTTGTTTTGTTCCATAGTTATTTTTTTCACACACAATAATGAGATCTGTGATCCAGTATTTAGCAGCAACTTTCCAATCAAAGCATTATATCTAGCCTGAAGCAGGGTGGTGACACTAGTTGCTATGATACACATCCTTATTTTTTCTTCAAACGCTGCACTATCAAAGCAGATCTTGCTTTCTCGCTCACTCTGGTCTCCCCTGGTCTCTTGCTCTCTCTCCACAGACAGACTTCACTCTTTGGTTCCCTTCCAAATATGCACCCCCTTTTCAGTGCACTCCATTCACCCCGCATGTTTACAGATGTAGAATGAAATGAAAGATAAGTGTGGAGGATGAGGAAGACTGGCTGACACTCTCAAGTCTTGCAGCTCTGTAAATGGCAGTGAATGAGAAATAACAGAGGGTGGGAAGGAGGGAGGGGAGGGGGGGGTAACCTTTTCTGGAACAGGAGTGCAGCCTTTGGCTCTGAGCTGCTGGTGTATTGAGCGGAGCCCCACCGCCGTCATTGAAATCTCCACCCCAGTCTCTGTATCGAGCCAAGGTTTCTTTCCACAACGTCATCTAACCATCTACACTCCACTCACCGCCCCCCCTCCCTCCGATCCCCCTCCCCAAACCACCCACCTTCGTCTCTCATTCCCTTTCTGTTCCTCAAGATGACAGGCAACAAGACTTCACACGGCCGCCTCAAACTGGGTCAATAACGAGCTGAGAGGGAAGAGCGAGTTGAAGAAGACGAGGAAAGTGCACATTGCCGCTTGCCGTTCTATTTTTAAAGATGCGAATAACGAGAAATAACAAAAGGGTAATCTATCATATTTGGTTTGTTTAATTGTTGTTCCCTATCCCCCCACCCCACTCTCTCTCTTTTTTGTGTGGGTGGACACACATAAGGCTTGACGAGGAATATGCTGCTCAGATTTCTACACCCCAACACTCATGCAGTGGCTCCCTCTTCTGTCAAAGAAGTTAATGTCACTCTCTGCAGTGATTGGCGTCTGTGCAAAGTGATTAAGAGGAATTTGTATTATGCATATCCTCAGACACGCTCACTGTGTTGGTGGGTCACATAGATGCTATTGCAGCCGCCCACCAGTCACCAGATGACAATTAGAAAACAGCGTCCTGCTGATGCTGTGGATCAAGCCAGCAACCTTTTTAGTTATTGGGTAGACTCTTTAGCTCGAAGCCTATCTGCAGCACTAAATGAGGCACTTTGGTGAGCTTCTTAGACACTTATGCCAACCTTGAAAAATTCCATTCATTACCCCGCTACGTTTCAAAGCCAATGTTGTACGCTTTACTGCGCTGCGTTTATCAAAAACCTGCAGCTGCGAGTTACCGAGCAAGCCAGCTTTCAAAGGAAGCAATAACAAGACCACTGACCCCTTTAGGTCACCCTATGCAAGAGACAGTTCCTCACATGGAATATGACAGGTTTATAATTAAAATGCACTGATATTATCACTACAGCACGGGCGAAACAAATACCAAGCAAGCAGTTCAGTCAGTCATCAACCCTGCGCCTCCTCATCCTTTCTTGATGTGCATTTTGCAAACAAGATTTTGAGCAACTTTTCCTCAGAAACTCGAATAATAAGGGCCAGCCTGCACAAGAAAGCAGGGCTACGCTTTCTTTTACTGAGTCCTAACAAATGTAAAATACACATGGCGGTGCCTAATAATAAATTTGTAATTTTAAACAACAGTGAGTGGGTGTCTTGCATATTTGCTGCAGTGCCTGGCTTCTCCTACTCAGCTATCAGCAAAACCTGCTTCCAGGTGCACAGATGTTTATCTTCAATTTTTCCGTGTCATGCAAGCGCACCACTATATTAAGCCACCTTTTTTGAAAGTCTGCTCCAGCACAGCTCAAAGGGGCTTTGGTTGCCCCTGACTTAAGGTCGTGGCTGTAGGTTTGTTGCTGCTTTTAAGGCACAAAAAGCTTTAAATAAGATTTAAATGACGTCATGCCTTTCAGTGAAAGAAATCACATGGGTCAACCTGACAGAGGAGCAGAACTTTATATCAAGCACAAACAGTTCAGTGGGAGATTTCACGGAGAATAAAATAAAGAGAATTTACTGTTCCCTCTTTTCATAAGGAGGCCGATGTCGAGATTGTAGCAGGGTTAAACACCAACAGTGGCTTCCACTTGGCCTGAGTTCAGTGACCTGTGACCTTTTTTAACTCCCATCAGCCTCCTGCACTAGTGCCATGTGTACAGGAGCCGACGGTAACATCAGAACCTGTGCACTTCTCGGTATTTTCAAATTTTCCATGGAGGGAAAGTCACATGATAGTCTTTTTGAGATGGCACTTTGATTGCAAATGGTTTCCAGGTCACATCCTCTGCCTTCATCTTTGTGCAAAATATGCAGAAGCCCTGCAGGAATGAAAGTCAGTAATAATACTATAGACATTTTCCCCCTATTTTTCTAGGGTAGCATAAATATTTTGTTACACCCACTTTTGGGATGCTATGGCTCTGCACTCCTGACTACTGGTTGCTTGTAATGCTGTGATCTTAGATTTTAATCATAATATACTGCTGCAGTTTTATAAGTCACTCTGCATAAGAGCATCAGCTAATTAAGTTAAATGTATGTAAATTAGGAAATATAAAAATGTAAGATTTTCTCAGGGATGTACAAATTCTGGAAATCTGGAAGGGGAAAAAAAAGAGGAAACGATGTCCTTTTTGTTGCTATTCAAAGTGCAAGATGTATTTTTAAGCATCTGCATATCACTGTAAAACTATTTTTTGATAACCTTGGTATAATTAGTGTAATGATCAAGACAATCAAGATGACTGATATAGCCTCAAGCCCAGTAGTTTTGTTAGTGCTAATGTTTCTCAAAATTAAAGTCATATTTCATGAATCCTATTGAGGATGGTGCAACTTGTCCCGCTTCCTCTTGTCCTGGTGTTGTTGTGAGTGTGTTGGTGTTCTGTGTGGCTTGAATAAACAGGGTTAACCTATTGTAAATGTTTTTTTTTTTTTTTTTTTTTTTTCCCGCCAGCCTTTAACATCACCCATTGCTGGAAACTCCAAAAAACTTTAGCTTTGTTTGCTCTGGAAGAACAGTGCCTCCTCCTTCCCTGGTGGCACACAATATTAAACACAGGCTGCCAGCGAGCTTGCCAATGATCTCATTTGTTTATAATAATGATTATTACAAACAAATGAAAATTAAAAAAATAACATTTTGAAACAGTAGAACGGTTATTCAGTAATCATACCAGTGTTTCAAAATTGTACACATGGCACCTTTTTTAAACATGACACTTGCCGACGCTTAAGTCATTGAGAACTTTACCATTTGATTTACAGCTTCTGTCAGGCCTTTCCCTGCAAACGCAGAAACCGCTGCAAATTGTTTTGTAACACGCCTAGAAGCTGCCATGCATACACAAGCGTTTTAATTACGATGGAAACTATTATGATAATGACTCGGGCTCCGTCTATGACTTCAGCCATGTTGTCATTCACCAGGAGGGACTATTACAATATTAATCAGGGACCAGAGGAGCTGGCCTCCCTGCGCCTCTCACCCCGGACACTGCAGCCAGTAAGCTCGGCCATTAAACACCATTCCAGATTACTGCTCACAAGTCTGCTCACGTTGGGGCCCAACAGCCCGCACCCTACAGCAGATTGCCTTGCCTGCTCTAAAGCAGCACCCCTATTGGTTCATGGCACATTGGGTATGGCCAAAGCATCATCGGTTTCCTGAAAACATTAAGGTCTTTTCTAATGATGCTCAGACGGCCTGCAATAGCCCTCTATGTGACATGAAGGAAGAGAGAGGGGAAGACAGAGGGAGAATGTTAAGGAGAGGCAAAGAGGAGGGAGAGGGACAGATAGAGGAGCAAACTGAGTACTGACATAATCGTTACGAGACAGACGTATAGTCTGAGGAGGCTTTTTTTTTTCAAGGATTCTGGGATTCATATTCACCAAGCGTCTCGGGTTTTACTCACACCCAGGGACAGAAAATCGTATTTTAACCCTGTGCGACCCAGAACTAATATTTTTTTTTTTTTAGATAAAGAATGGTTGGGTACATTAGGTTAAAAATCAGCGTTCCCTCTCTTATGTACATGCATCCTCAAAGAAAGATCTTGTTCTCGCTGCGTCCCAAAATCCTATTTCACCTCTGTGCCACTTGAGCAGCAATTTATATTTTTAATCTGTTCGAACACGGGGCATATCATGACTCTCTCCAACAAAGACACAGCACTGCAGAACTTATGGGATGCAATTTCAGTGTTTGAAGTGTTTTCTGAACCCTGACCGGCTCCAGAAGTCGGTCATAAAGCAACTCTTTGCAGCCAAGAACTGCTGATCTCGAGCCTCGTCTTTGTCCAAAAGTTAAAACGGATAAAGTTTGTGGCTGTAAACTTCAGAAATTACAACGCCGAGGTTATAAAAATATCTTTGTCCTTTATGCTGATGAGTCTGAAGTAACTAGAATTGTTGCTGGGTTGCTTGGCAGAGTAGGAGCAATGTACCTTGCATGCTATTACCTTGTCCTGCCAAAATCCAGACGTGTTGGCTCCGAGCCACTCGATATTTCATCCGACTCATCCATCATCAGTGTGGCTGAAACACACTTAACCAGACTTTAAATTGACAAAATTAAGACCATAATTCATTTCTCAGTTTTCCTTTTTGCTGCTTCTATCAGCCCATTTACATCATGCAGAGTTCAATATGGGCTTCTTTGTTTTTGTGATTTTTTTTTTTTTTTTTTTTTTTTTTTTTTTTGAGAACAGGGATGATCAAAATGCTTATTATCTCAGGTGGTGCGGCCATTTCTCAGCCACAGTAAACTACTTTTAAGCAGCACTCTCCTTTTATGTGAAAGTAATTTCCTGTTTCTATGCAATCACGCAGATCTAAACGCCTTTTTATTCCTATTTTATAATTAGCTGCTGGAACCAATGGTGAAGTGTTGCTAAAAGTAATTATGTAATTTTAAATCACAGCAGATAGAGACATTATTGATAATTTGCAACAGTGAATTGGCAGCATAAAGGCGTGTTGGGGATTTTCAAAAAAAAAAAAAAAAAGGGAGTGTGTGTGCTTGCTTGTGTGTGTGTGTGTGTGTGAGTAAGTGAGAGAGAGAGAGAGAGAGAAGCATAGTAAGCAGTGCTGGATTCCATTGCGAGATTGAATTTGGCCCCTGTGTCACCGCACTAAGAATATGAGCAATGTTAATGAAGCTAAAAGTGTTACGGTGACACAGCAACAGAGAGACTACCACTGATCCGGGCCCATGAGTATCTTAAAGTGACATCTCCCATCGACAGATCATGTACTTGTCTTTCATTTTATTTTCATTTCATTCATGCAAACCGAACCTCTGCGGGAGATACTGTGCGTAATCGTCAAACACCGAAATTGCCCACTCTGTTGGACGGGCAACACCACGTTCTCACTTTAAAAGCACGGAAATTAGACGAAGATGACGCTAGATAACACTTTGTATCCCAGATAATACTCTTAAATGGCCGATTTTGCCATTGCCTGCACCAGTGGCGATCTCCGGTGAAAATTACATCTAGCACGAGGCTTAAAGGGAACTTATTATGCTTTTTTTTTTCAAAAATAAAAATAAAAATAAAAATAAAAATCTGTCAGATGCTCATAGTAAATATGGCCAAAGTCTCAAATAATGAGGTAAACATACAGTATGTAAAAGTAATCAGGCTCATAATGCAAGCGATTTAAGAGTAGGAGAAAGAGAGAGAGAGAGAGAGAGAGCAGCGGTGGTCGAGTTAGCTAGAGGGAGAATGCAGAGAGGGAGCGATGGTGAGAACAAAGCATTGAATCAGAGAAATAAAACGATATATTTTGATATTTTCGATATATTTTTGAGGGCAATGTTTTGTTTTTGTTTTTTAATTGACTTGCATTCATTCTCTATAGCCTTTCCCTAATGTTATCCTTAACCAGCTTGTGCTCTAACTCTAACCTTAACCCTAATCTTAACCAATAAGCCAACATGACCAGCCAAAACGTAAAATAAATAAATAAATAAATAAAATAAAAAAAATCTGTCACCCTGCTTGGAAAAAAATGGCTATCTGCACTTCAACAAGCTTACAGAAGTTGGCCAATTAGAAGAAAGGAGCAAAAACAGCTTGTTTGAGACAGAGGATGAACTGAGGGGCTCAATAAAGGGCCTGTATAAGATAAATAAGGATTTTTTTTTTTTCTTTTTTTAACTGTGAATCATGCAAAGCTACTCTAATGGAGCCCCAGAATAGAGCACAATAGCCCCCTTTAATCCATATTTAAACAGCCATTAAAGGACATTAGGGATGCTATTTTGACCTCTTGTCAATAGTCATGATGTCACGAGTATCATTTGCATAAGTGTGTGCACAGTGTTCTTTAGTAGCGTAGAAATCAAGGCTAACCCACCCCAATTTACTGCCATTCATGTTCAAAACATGTGGAAAAACTGCTGTGTGACACGTGCCACAATAATCCATCTTGTGAATATTTGTACATTTGATAAAATTACAGTTGTAATATCTTAAAATTTGCACATGAGCAGTAGATGGCTTCCCTGTTCAAAGCTTGAAGTGGTTCCTGGGTGCACTTCCCATGTGCTCCAGATAAATTAAGCAGCATAGCTGGAGCTAGCTGCTTAGTTTGAACAGCAACAGCCTCTCCTTTTTGTTTCTAGTTTACAATGCTCTGCAGTAAAACTCATCACTGACCTCCACTGTACTCGGGTCCTGCCCTCTGAGCTGTCAATCACAGCCACCCGCAACAAAGCTGAACAGCTGATGAGCAATTCAGAGAATTTGAATGCGCCTGGACAAATAGTCCCTGTCAAGTGTACAAATTGTAATGGATTTTAGTCATTTTAGCAAGAGTGCATGCAGGCCAAATATTCATAAGCCTGGAAGTAATAGCAGTTTTTTCCATATTTTTGAATATGGATGTGAATTGGAATGAGCAACCAAAGCATAGTCTGTGGTCCACTTCCTTAATTTACAATGTAAAAAGCAAAATCATCTTTGCAAAATAGTCCATCTCTGTTGCTTTGTTTGGCGCGTGGTGAGTTTTGAGCGGTGGGATTAAGCCGTGTTCAAGCTGAGCCGTTTCTGAGACGATCCTTAAAATGTTTTTCGAGTCCTAGCTCGCTCTCACGGAAGGAGGTGACTTTTCTCCCAAACTCACCCCGGAGTTGTGGGAGTTATTCTGAGATGCTTTGTGAATATGGACGCGGTGAGCCCGATCCTATACGTTTCATGAATCGTTGCCGGTAAACATCTCTATCTCACACAATCATTCGAGGGTCAAAGGAGAAGTTTGTCTCATCTATTTTCAGGGCGCTCCGGCTGTGACCCAGGTGTTCCTTATATCGCTTCCCTGAGGAGATGGTTATCTGGGAACATAAGTTTATTGTATTGTATTGTTGGGGGGGGGAAAAAAAAAGATGTTTTGTTTACACAATTGTAATACATTTATTCTGCAGCAGGCCTGGATTCATTTCACTTTTAATCAATTCGGGAAGTGGATTTTGTGTAAAATTCAAACACTGGAAAAAAAAAAGTCCAACTTACTTTGAGTAGAGTCTCTGGTTGGCTAATGACTTGCAAATGTTATTTACATTTGGATTTGGAGGTATAACTGACTCAAGTCCCACATTGCAGTCATGTGTTGTTTAGCGGGAGTGCCTTTGCTGATTTACATGAAACCTGGGACTTGCGTCGTTAACATGCATGGAACATCGGCCGTTTGGAGCACGCCGCGCAGAAATCAAACGCATTATTTCATCATCTCTCCACGCGCGGGGCGAAAGCGGTGGCGAATAATGACGACATGCGAGAAGATGACAGTGAAAAGATTATGTGATTTCTATGTTATACGAGGCAACAAAGAGATTTCGAGAGCGCGTGTCAGCTTTTGAATCATTTGGCCGCTCCTTGGGGAAGAAGAGTGAAGCAAGACAAGAAAACAAGTCCTTTGGTTTTGGAGATATCCAAGGCCAACACAGCCAGAAGAGTAAACTATCAAAGAGGCCTGATTCTTTGATACTTTGTCTAAGGGTGAGTAAACAAAGATCTGTTCAAAGAGCATAATTTGCACACACATGCATTATACACACGAGCGTGGAGAGACTTGGCGGAGAAGTCGCTTTGCTCCATTGTGGCGAGAGAAAAAAAAAAAAAAGGAAAAAAAAAATATGACAGGCATCTGGCAGAGGCATCATTCCCATTCTCCAACTTGCTTTCTTCCCAACATTTTTTTGCCACCTGGCGCCGATCCAAATGGCCCACTGATGCCGCCGAGGTGTCCGTGGCTGTGCCCGAGGGAAAATATCTATTATCCCCCCTCCTTGTTTTTCTTGCCTGGCAAAGGAATAACCGTTCAACGATTCAGGGCTTTCACCTCTACTCTGATAAAGGTTATCTTGGCAATTTAGTGCTGGCGATATCGCATTATGGAGAGAGTTATGAGGCGGAAATCAAATTTTGCTCCCAGTGACTCTGAGGAGAGGAGGGATGAGGAGTGTATGGGACTGCACAGTAATGATGTGTGCTGTACGTGCATGGATGTGTGTGTGTGTGTGTTTGTGCACGCATGACTGGGTGCTTGTGTGTGTGTGTGTGTGTGTGTGTGTGTGTGTGGAAGTGCATACAGGTTTGCATGTGTATTATTCCACACAGTCTCGCGGGAATCTGAAACCTGCAATTTCACTATATTGGAAAAGCCTTTTTTTTTTTTTTTTTTTTTTATAAAAATGCTTCATCCCACTTCAGACTGATATTATACATGAAATTTTACACAATGAGTAGTTTCAGCCGAGCGATCTGATTGGTCAAAGGCATTTTGAATCAGGTCTCATAGCTCCTTGCTGTGGTTTACAGGTTGCTATGCCAACTGCTGTGATAGTCAGAAAGCTAATAAGTCATCTTTCTTGCATCCCCGGGGTTTTATTATTGATTTGATTAACCTCTTCAACTCTGCCAATCCCACCAGTGGGTTTACCATTAAAAAAAAAAAAAAAAAAAAAAAAAAAAAAAACACTCACTCTGCTTTGCTCAAACTCACAGAACTGCATTTTAAATTCCAGCAGAGATCCAAAAGTTTCCAATGATCCCAAATATGTCCTTCTGAATTACAGGGAAATGTGCATAAAACGGTGCACAAGACATGTAGATATATTCTATTTGATGTAATGCTGCAGCCCTATCACAATGGCACCATGGCGTTAAATATTTCACTCCATATAAGCGTGATGGAGCTTCACTAAGGAGCTGCAAGCAGCAGATACAGAATGTGTATGTTCCATAGTGTTGCACACAAGGTTTTCTAACTTTGAAACTAAAGGCATAATTCAGCGTTTGCTTCATTTTGCATTAAGTATAAGGCTGAACAGTGTAAGACCACAGTATGTAGGACAAAGTGAGGCTTATAGCTGATAACTGAGAGTTTGGCGTGCCACTCGCTTGTCGTCGAAAAGAGCAGGAAACTTGGGAGGCGCATTAGTATCAGTGCAACTGCGAGAATCTACAAAGCACACCATCCCATCACACCTCCCGTATTTGTCAGATGTATTATCGCATTATTATATTCACAGTTTACCCAACTCCCCGGAGAGCAAAGGAAATATGCCACTGAAAAGCTCATTCTGCCAGAAAGGTTGCCATGACAATGAGATTTCACTCTTTTTTTCCCCGCAGTAGTTAAATGGAGTCTCCGACATCTTAAAATTATTCCCTCCTAATGCGCAATTACTAAAATGCTCTTATACAATAGCCATAACATTTTTCCTGAGGGGATCATTTCGGCTGCTGCTATCTAATTATATCATTTGCGGGATTGTTTAGCTCAAAAAGAAAGTTCTCCTCTCCCGGTTCATAAAATGGATTTGTGAGAGGGTGAGCGCAACCTCGCCACCTCCGAGGTAGAGTCGCCGGGCCGCCTGCTTTCCCACAGCAAATTGACTGTGTGATTGTGTTCCCCTCGCCGTCGGGACAGAAATCCATTTTTTAGCAAAAAGCTCGGCGAACGTTCTCACATCGCGGCGGCGCGCAAAGCAGAGCGAGGAGCGCCACGTGTCAGACCGGCGGCGTCTTTGAGGCCGTGTGAAGAAACGGCAGCGTAAGCTCTCACAATAAGCAAAAAAAAAAAAAAAAAAAGCATAATCATAACTATCAACGATCATATTTGTAAGAAGGAGCAGCGAAACGTGCATGCGGCCTCTGCTGAGCGCTGTGAGTTCAAACTGCAATAAAAACGGTGCTAAATATTGAATTGGCATATGACCTAGTTCTTATGCAGAGAGGAAGAAGACACAAACACGTCCACACACACACACACACACACACTACAGGTGTCATTAACGGCTGGAAGTAACACAGCTTCCTCTCGAGGTGAGTAGTCCCTTCCTGCTCTTCGGCCCACGAGTCCAGCGGCTCTTATTTTGATAGATGGGTTTGCACCCCATCGACCCCCCCCCACCACTCCTCCCGCCCTCCCCTTCGTCCCCTCCCGTCTCCCAAATGACCACCCCCCGCCCCCCGACGCCCCCACCCTCCCAAACTCGCTCCACGTATCACAACAGTGACCCCAGCTGGAGAGCCGGGCCCAAACAACAGTGACAAAGTTAAATAAGTCAGAGATGGGAGTCTGGACTTTTTCTTTTTTGCGTGTCTCTTAGTGATCCCACCTATGCCTCCTTTTCATCACTTCACCCCTCCGCCCCAAAAAAAAAACCACAAGCTGGGGCTGGAGTGTATCCTACAGGCTTGTATTCTGCTCCGAACAACACCACCGCAGGAGGAGAGCATGGGCTGGCATATTGAAAAGTCAGGGAAAGTTTGTTCTTTTTATTGTCTTTTTTCTTTACTGCAGTTATGATTTTTTTTTCTCTCTCTCTCTCTGCTGTAAAACTGGTTCTGTGGAGCTCCGAGTGCACAGCGCAAAAACGTCCTGCTGGAGCCATTCATAGTAAAACTGTAACACTCACAGGCCTGAGAGTGTTTGTTTTGTTGTTTTACCCCATTAAAGGAGAAGTCCACCCTAAAAAAAAGAAACAAGTGGCGATGTTGTTTGCAATTATGGATCCTTTTTTTTTTGTTTGTTCGTTTTTAGACCCGTGTTGGTTAATGTTGCGTGTACTAGTGGATGGTGCCGACCTTTTTTTCTCCCCTTCTTTCTCCCGTTCCTTTTTTATCTAAATACAAAAAACTCAATTTAAAGGTATGAAGCGGAATCTACGACTATAAAGTCAAAGAAAATATTAAGTTGTTTTACTTTTTCTCTCTCTTTCTTTTAATTTTCTTCACTTCCTTTCCTACACTGTCATTTGCCACATCAACTCATCTTTTACACTTATCTCCAAGTCTCTGTTTGATGTAATGTTAATGTCCCATTGTAGAATTATACATACACACATGATGTGACACCCATCTGCGTTAAATCACTTGTTATGTAATTGCCTTGCTTCTCAATTTAAAAAAAAAAAAAAAACTGTAACAACAATGCAGAACAACATAAAAGATTGATGATATTTCACTTTTTTTTTTTACTTTAAAATGCTGTTAGAGTCTTGAAACTCCATTTTCTCACATGAGCTGACCGCAGTTTATAAAATTGGCAAACATCATGGGAAAGGTCATAGAACATGCAGCCAAAATATGTTTTTTTTTTTTTTTTTTTTTTTAAGCTTTTCCTACTGGACACTGGCGCTGGAAAGACTTCACATTTTACATTACAGACATTTTAGCTGACCGTGTCTCCACAGCAACACAAGAGCACAGCGGGAGAATAAGCGTCAAGTGGAAGAATGTGATGGAAAGGTCAGTGTGACCGGGCAATCGATAGAGGAAAAATAAGTCATGCATGCACTACTTTAAAATAAGTGTGTGGGCTGTCAACAGGGAGAAAAAGTACAGTGCCTATTCAGAACCACGAGTGTATTCTCTCCGTTTTCTTCCATGCCAAGAGGAAGGAAGGAAGGAAGGAAGGAGGGAAGGGGAAGTTCCAGCCAAAGAGAGGAATGATATTAGCGGTTCTGTGGGAGGTAAGTGCATCACTCAGGCTGCACTTGCACAAACAAGTCACTTAATGGAGCTTTTTAGTCTTAAAATCAGATTTTTGCTGTAATACATCGACAGCAAAGACAACCAGGTCTCAGCTGCTCCAACGATGAGATTGAATCAAGTCACAGCATCGATAACAATGCACATGTATCAATAAAATGTAACTTCAACAATATCACTTTGTTTCAGGTGAGCTTCACAAGATGTAGAATGACTTAGAGTGGAAACCAGTGGTATGATCTAACCGCAATGGCCGACTTTTCCGCTTGTTTTAAGGTAAATATAAAAGTTTCACACTCAAAAGTACCTAAATCGACTTGCTAAGACGTCGACCTCGGTTTCCACAAAAGCAGAGCAGAGCCAGGACTCACTAAGCACCCACATCACGGCGCTTACCACCGACAGCAACTTCTCTGCGATTCCCCTTTCTCTCTCCTCCAATTTCACCCCGCTATGGAGCGTCCGCTGAGAAATCTAGTGCTGTCTCCACGAATCGGATCAATTTGTTGTATTTATTTATCACGAGAGAGGCAGAAAAGTGAACAAAAGAGATAGAGCAGAGCCGGGGTTCACCGCCCTGCCACCCCCCCTTAAGGCCATGTCATGCATGTTTTAATAGACGAAGAGAGAAAACTGATGATGAGGACTGATCAACAGAGGCGGGGGAAGGCTGCGCGCGAAATACACTCCGTCACAGGTTATTGATCACTTGCTAAAATTGCAACTGGTAAATTTAACTATCACTCTCGAGCAATGCATCACTGTCAAATTAATTCTGTCACCTTGGTATAAACAAATGACACCGCGGTGGAGATGATTGGTAGCCTCAATCTGTCACCGGCTGAATTGTTAGTGCCAATTATAACATGTGTCTCCCTCTACTGACAGCCAATGAAACGCCGTTTGAAAAACTCCACTTGCGTGATGCCGCAAAAGTGCAGGGAGTTTTATCGCTGAGTGACAGACTTAATAATGATTATCTGAACTCGTCTGGCACGGGTTTGAACGCCACAAGCCTTCATTTATATGCAAATGTTTGGTACAGTGGCTTCAAGACCGCATTTCCCATAAACCCCTTTGCTTCCTGTTGCAGAGAGGATGTTGCGGAATAATTTTGGATTGATGTTGAGCGGAAATATGCATCAAACAGGACATATAATGATACAATCACACAATAAGGACATTTTCCTGTCTTCCACAACCCAGAATTGGACATAGACTTTGCTTCTGTTGTACAAATAATAATAAAAAATAAATAAATTAAAAAAAAAAAAAAAAAAAAAAAAAACACTTGCTTTATTTTTGGAATACAGCACCACAGTTGATAATTTAAAAAAAAAATAAGAAAGCTGTAAAACATGTAATATTTGTTCTAAATTATTTAACATCTGGTAGTTTATTTATTTATGTACAGTATGGACAAATGACTTATAAATTCATTTGTTCATTCTTTTTCGCTGCTGTTTGTTTATATATTGTGATGTACATTTTGCGGTACTCAAAATATGAATGTCAAACTTAATGTGGCTGTGATTTTGCTGATGGCACAATGCAACACATGGCCCCTTTTTAATGTGATTAAAATACTTTGGTGTTGCTTTTTTAAGAATCTGGTTGACAAGATAGACCTGGTGGCAGCAATTCTTCGCTCATCAGGCCACACAGGATCGCATCAAAAAACCCTCTGCTGTACTGTGTGTGTGTGTGTGTGTGTGTGTCTATGTGTGTGTGCCAGCAGAGGAATGAGAAGCAATGGACTGTCTTTGAGACCCGGGTCCCTTTTACAAAGCTATTTCATCCAGTGTGTAGTGTGTGTGCGCTTGACAATCGAGACACAGTTCATCTTCGGAAGCAGCGGGGGTTCGGGTTTCATTTCAATTCTCTTCTTGTTTTGTGCGTGTGTGTGGAGAATCCTACAGGGCTCAATAGGAGCACAGATTCAGTGTGCAGGTACCTCGAGCGGAGGGAAAGAAGCCATCGCTCGCGGCGGCAGAGAAAAAGGAACCTTTCAGAATTGCTGTAACTCCACCGTCATTAAATACTCATCATTAAATACTCAATTTTCAGAGCTCGCCGGCTCCACAGTCAGCGGCCATTCATCATGCCGGATTCAGATGGCTGGTGCATGTTCAAGATGGCTGTTAAGGGCTCTCACACATAATTGCCAGCCAAACTGTCCTTATTCAATTAATCCCTTCTGTAATTTCGAGATAGATTTGTCTCCCAATCAGGGGTGTCAATTCACTAAATGCCAAGATGTGGTTAATTCCCTTAACACCAAAGCCAAATCCAATTCAGTCCATTAAATTTCTGAGGACATTTGGAGTACCGGCAAATACTTGGATCTGACATGGTGCACAATGTAAAACTTCTCGTAAACATACAGATAAACTACACAATAGCCTATGTTAACCACCACTCCATTTTGGTGGTGAAATGTGCCGTGTTTAATCTATTTTTGCAAATTAATGCGGTCAGCGATGGCACGGCACAAGCTGAGTAACATTAGCCAAGGCGGCTGATGGTGTTTTTTGTTGCTGGGATGTTCCAAATATTGATTTGACCCATTTGTAAATAGTGTAGCCTGATATCTTTGGTTTTTTACCAGCGCTTATGTCGATAAGTTGACCCTGCCTTTTTTTTTTTTTTTTTTTAATTGTTGGCAAATCGCCAATCGCTACTAGGGCATTCCGGAGGACACCAAAACAAAACAAAAGCGAGGCTACAGGGCCGGTGCGTTAGCGCGGCTGAAAAGACCCTTTAAGCTGCGGCCTCCCAGCATTTTCCAACGCCAGGTCCATAACTAACAAAATCGACGAACTGCGCCTGCATCCAACAAGTGTTTCCATGACTGTTGCATTTTTCTGATATCAGAGACTCGGCTATTCAACTAGCAGGTTGCACGATGCTTTCTATTCTGCCCTGCACCGAAAGTACTGAGCCCTAATTTCGTTGCATTATTATACCGTATATGATTGTGCAATGACAATAAAGATCTATCTATCTATCTATCTATCTATCTATCTATCTATCAAATGACCATGATATAAGCACGAAAACGCAGTCCTGAGTTGTCATGCATTATTGCTTACTCACTGCCTGGTCAATGTGATAAATTAGTAGAAGTAGGTCACCATGGAGCCATTTTTAGATATGGATTCCTACATCACTGATTATTTTTGTGTCATCTTTTTTGCTCTTGTGACTGATCAAACGTACGCTGTCAAGTTTGAGGTAAATTAGGGTTAAAGTATGGCGAGCAACACGTCTTGCCATACCCGCTTTCTGCCTGTGCTCCCCGTCTACTCCCCCCTTAAGTCCTTTCCAGCATTTAACCAGCCAAACAAGGCTGTTATAGGAACATGCGGGCCTCTTTGCTCAATAGCTTTGATGTACTACTAGTTTTACAAGAAGATGTTGGTGGGGTTGCAGCCCATAAAGGGCCTTATTGTTAGGAATCCACACTTGATTGCATCCAATTCTGTTGAAGAAGTAGATTAGACTGAGGTTGCACGGCGCACCCCAAGTAGGAGAGGAAATGAGGGCCGCCTGTCCATTCGAGTGGAAGTCTAACGGTAAAAACTTGCCGAGGTGTCCACATCGCCACATCCAGGTGTGTGTGTGTGTGTGCGAGCGTGTGAGTGTGTGAAAGAGGAAACAGGAAACAAGCCATCCGTCAGCTTCAGATCTCCTCTCTTCCCTCACGCGCGACTGCAGAGCTCATCAGCAAAAGTGTATCTGTTGGAGGAGTCCATCCGGATATGGGCATTTGTTGCCATTGCATCATCGCGCTGCGGCTGCTAAAATCCAGCAAAGGCAACTTGTTGTTTACGCTGCAATCCGTGTGGGCCTGGGAGAGAGGATCACCGAGACAAGAGCGAGCTGAATATCAGCAAACCGAAAACAAACGGGAGTGGTGTCCGCGCTCATTTGATTGGTAGTTTTTTGACTGAATTCCCACTTGGGCCGCAAATGCTAAACCTGTGTGATTTCTGGTGGCCTAATACAGAGGTGTTTTCAATTAAAATGTCCAGTAAATGTGAGAAATGAACAACACCAAGCGGTTACGGGCATGTGCTTTCTCAAAATATCTCTAATAATAAGTGCAAATATGTTTAGACAGGTAAACTGGACTGCCTGGTGTGCTACCTCTCCGTCCTTTCCCTCCCTATCTTAGCTTTGCAGGTCATCCCCAAAAATAAGTGTGTGCATGGAAAAGCGTGCACCAAGTTTTTGGGAAGATGGCTGACTGGTCAGTTTAGTTTAGTTTAGTTGTGAGAAACTGGACACTAACAGCGTTCACATTTCACAGCCATGCCCACAAAACCGAGAAAATGAGACGTTGCGGAAAGCTCTAAAGCTAAAATGGCAAGTAAAGCGATTAGTCAAATTTACATGAAAGTCATACAGAAATAATATAGTGTTGGGCCGGCAGGGACACAGGAAGTGAAGATGGTGGATGAAAACATGGTCGCTCACCTGAAACATTTCCAAAAACACATTCTGCTCACATCAGCTATACTGAAGTAATGTTTCAGTTTAAAAATTCCTGAAATTAACGCGTCATAAGAAACAACCACTTTGTTTTTTACACTAAAGTGCTGGGCCTCCCTTCTCTAGATAATTCTGGTGGCAACTGGTCATTTTTATGATCTAATGGATTTGAAATATTCATCTAAAATGAGTTTGGTGGCACAGTAAAGGTTTATGTTTTCAATAAATTTGGAGGTAAATGTTGTAAATGCAATATGCCTTGCTTTACTTGCTAACTTACCATGAATCTCACAGCCCAAAAAATCAAAACAAGTTGTATTCTCATTTTAAGGAAATGTGGCCATTTTTACCTGCTTTTATTCTGCATTTTTGATCCAATCTGCATGCCTTGCTGGGGTTATAATGAGCAATTCCTCGCTGTAAATCAGTGCAGCGTGAGGCGAGGCATCGCTGAAAAAGAGTGTGCATGCTCAGTCAACCTTCTCCGTATAAATAAAGCTTTGAAAACAATGACAAATGTATGCACATCTCCTCTACAACTTGATGTCAGTGCATGGTAAAAAAAAAAAAAAAAAAAAAAAAAACGAAGTCGGCGTATGCATATGTGCATAATGAGTGTGGCTCTCAGTAAGCTTTCCTTGAAGCCATACAGGGTTTGATCAGAGCGGGTTAAAAGTGAGGCTCACTGGAGCAAGATTCAGTGTGCAGCTCCTCAAGTCGAGGCAAAGAAAGGAAAAGAAAGCCACTGCTTGAGGTAGAGGAGCGAGGGGAAATCTTTACAAATTGCTTTAAGAGTCATTAATTACTTGATTTTAAGAGTTTTCTGTCTCTACATTCATTTGACATTAATTATGTTGGACTGGACATCCTGCAAGATAGCAATTATCGATGGAGTGATACATTGGTGACAGTTTTTTTTTTTTTTTTTACAGTTTTGAGCGTCTGTAAATGTCTGACGTTTTCATCATTTTTGACACCGTCTGCAAGCGGGAAAGTGAAAACAGGTGAATGGCCACCAGCTGTGGGCAGACAGGACACGGAACAAAGGAGAATAAATTGTTGAAAGGAAGAGGAGTCGTTCTTGAAAGCTTCCTGACCTGGATCCAAGTTAATTTGCCAAGTCATACTCTGAGTTGATTAAAGTGACCTCTCCTACTGGTACTCACAACTCAATAGCCAGACTTCATAATTATTCTGCCTGGAATTGATCAGACACTCTATTACTGAAATAGAGGGAAAGAGGGAGGGGCAAGGAGAGAAAAGAGAGAGAGAGAGAGAGAGCTCCTTGTGTTTTCACCGTGGCCCTGCTCCTTTTTGTCCCAGCCGAACCGGACAGGCTAATTGGTCTTCTTAGCTTCGGTTTGGGAAAAGGTCTCCGTGGATTAGCCATATTATACAAGTATGGGTAGCAGTGTGTGCGCAGCCTGACTTTTACAGGGGTATGTGTGTGAGAGTGTGTGTGTGTGTATGTGTGTGTCTGACTTTTCAACAGGGCACACTGCTGACATCTTCTGCCAAAGATCTAAGAAGGTGCTTACTTTTGCTTCAAAAAGGAAATCTGGTTCACATCTCCTTTGAATCTGTCTGAATCTCCGAGATGTTTTGGTCCCCTGTTCCCTCACAGACACACTCACACGTTCATTCATACATGCATGTGCTTCTATACATTATTTTTTGTCTATGTGCATCCATAGACATGAATTATATAGGTGTTTGTGCATATACAGGCTGATCGAAACCAAGGCAAGCTGCTGTGAAAAAGTTATTTCTTCATTTCTTAACACACAGCAACTCACTGTAGTTCACATGCTCATAAATATTGGACATGTTTCCCACTAGTTTTAGCTGAAAGGTACAAAATACACTCATTTTGTCTGTCAGTGTTTAAAAGCAAGAGCTTTGGCAAGCTGTTTGGCATGGAAATCAAACCCGATCCTCTCATGATTTGCTTTTGACTTGATTTCTATTTGATTTCACTTTATTTATTTATTTGTTAAAGCTTTTTGTCAAGATTTTACTCATGGTAGTAAGCAATAAAACTCAGAGGGTTACAATATAGAGGCATCACTCCTTAACCTCCCCTCCCTCGCCATTGTGGCCTGCAGTGACACGTCCATTTCCACAAGAGGGCGCCGCTCCACAAATATTCACAAGATAAAGTTAACATGCTGTTGCTAATTGCTTGTGTCAGTTCCCCTACATTTATTTCCTCCCGGGTCTTTTAACCTCAGATCTATTGCAGTCTTGCACAGAAACCAGCCCTCGTTCAAAATGAGTGATGACTTATGGGGTGGGTTTGGAAAAAAAAGAAAAAGAAAAAAAAAAAAAAAACATGGTTGCACTGTGGTCTTAAGTCAGAGGTAAAATGCAACTCAAGTGGTGGGACGCACACACGAGATGACGCGGTGACCCGTTTCTATCACCCAGAACTGTCCTCATTTATCTCCCACTGCCTCGCTCTGCACTAAAAACACACAGTTGCTGCTGTTTTGTCTTTTATCAAGGTCTCAGTTTGTTTTGGGGCTTATCTTGTGCTCAGATACCGGGTTGAAATTTATTCCCAGCTCTAAGATAAACTGTGTTATCACATCAAAAAATGATGATTTGATACTGAGGCTATGGGCCTGCAAGTAGAGAAAGCACAAAAAAAAAAAAATGTGTGCATTCTGGTGTCAACACTGCAATTTTAAGAATGCTTGATCAAGGGAAACTGAACTTGACACGCTCTTGCTCTTGTCTTTGTCTCAATCTGAATGTGCCCTGCAAGCTCATATCTGCCTGCAGACCAGATAAAATAGTCCCTGCTATAAAAGGCTGCAACAGAATATAGCAGAGTAGAATTGAATAGCTTTTTTTTTTCTTTTTTTTTCTCCGCAGGAGGAACTTGTTTCTACTTGAAGGTTCTCCATTGACAGCTTACCACCAGGACTTTGATGTGCAAAGAAATCACTCCTTGTTCCTACATCTGTATCAACCTGCTCTTCAGATGATATTCTTTCATGTCACTGCCAGCTCACATATTGTCGGCGGGTCCAAGAACATATTGCATCAACCTTTCGCATCTCACCTTGTTTATAATATCCAAGTGGGGGCTTTTTCGGTGCAGAGGCCTTTGCATTCCACCCTGCACTGCGAGCAGAGAGAGGTTATTTTGTAAGTAAAAGCTGGAGTCAGCTTATGATGACTGCAATCCAATGAATTATTGATTCATTTTTTAAAAATCAGAATAAATGTGACTTTCATGAAGAAAACAACCACCAATACCAAAAAAAAAAAAAAAAAAAATCAATTATATTTTCAGAAAAAAAAAAAATGCTGTGTGCTTAAAGGTTCATGTCACACTAAAAGGTGGGTAAATTATTCATCTGAGAAAACGCTGGCTAAATGTTGATATTTTGGGGAATATTTCACAACCTAATAGCCGAGTATCTCTAAGTTAACAGAGTGACATTAGAGTGACATGAACCTTTAGTAGGTTATACATCATAACTAACATCACATTAATGACAGCTATTTGACAATAGAGTATTAAAAAACATACATTATTTGTTTGTATTAGTGGTTACAAGGCTATACATCATAACTAATACCACAATGATGAAGGCTATTTGAAGATAGGGTCTTGAAAACATGCAGTAATTCATTTTTTGTTTGTATTAGTGGTTACAAGGTTATACATCATAACTAATATCACATTAATGAAGGTAATTTGACGATAGAGGCTTAAAAGCATACATTATTTGTTTGCATTAGTGGTTAGGTTAGACATCATAACTAATATCACAATAATGAAGGTTATTTGTAAACAAGGTCTTAAAAACATGCAATAATTCATCTTTTGTTAGTATTAGTGGTTTCAAGGTTATGAATCATAACTAATATCACATTAATGAAGGTTATTTGTAGACAAGGTCTTAACATGCAATAATTCATCTTTTGTTAGCATTAGTGGCTGTGGTTGTGTATATTTAGGCTTGATGTCATTGATAAAACTATTTTACAACATTTTTTTTTTTCAGCTACAAGTTAAAAGTAAGTCATTATTTGTCTTTGCAGCATTTTCAGAAGTGGAAAAAAAGTGTTTAAAGCCCATGTCGGGTAACATGGCACTGCTTTTGGGCGTGATTACAGCAACAAGGTTAACTATTCTGCCTCTGAAATGAGTGAAGTGTGGGCTTAATAAGTAAAAAATAGGCGCTTCCTGAGCCCGGTGCAGCTATCTGGGAGTATTTTGGTCGCTGGAGGATAATTGATCCGACTGGGTGTGAATGGCTGCTCTCTAACAGCCAATGGTTGCGCACCGGATGCGAGATATCCGCTGCAACAACAAGCGCTCTGTTCCCCCCCTTCAGCTTGACGCCATTTACAGCCCAAATCCCGACCTCCTCTCCGGAAAGAGTAAAAAAAAAAAAAAAAAAAAAGAGCCGAGAAAGAGCATTTGCAACCCCATTTGAGAGCCTGCGGACTAAAACATACCGAATTAGCACAAACCTCTGTGTTGGAGTTTTTTCGTCATTCGCCTGGCTTTTTTTTTTTTTTTTTTTTTTTTTTTTTTTCTCTTCTCGCTGCTGTGTCTTCCGCTCCGGGTTGCAAGAAAAAGTGGAGTCCGGCTGAAGTTGCTCTCTCCCGGCGGTGATTGATTGGGCTTTTCGCCTTGTTTTTTAATGCCTCGTGTTCTTGCGCAAAAACATGGGATCTACTTCTTCCTAACGCGGCGCTGCCCCGCTTGGAAACTTTCTCAATGGATTTCACGGATGGCTTTCCTGATTGAGTTTTGATAAGGGAGTAAACTTTCTCAATTTGGATTTATTTATTTTTTTTTATTTCTATTTTTAATTTTTTAATTATTATTATTATTATTTTTTTTACCTAAAGGGGGGATAAAGTGTTGAGAGCACGGTGAGTGAAGTCTTTTGTAAAACAAAGTTGGTAATGACCTGCGTGTTTTTTTTGCAGCTTTACTGCAGTAAACAACCGGATCATGGACAGAATATCAATTAAGTTATGTATCGCATGCAGCTCCAGTCAGATTTACATCAACAGAAGTACTCAGATCTTGGCACTATCATGTTTTTGCGCCTTGTTCCACGCGTTTCTTTATTTACATTTGGCGTGTTGGATTCATATTAATGTCCTTCTGGTTGTACTGAAAGGGATGTCTTCATTTTGGACGGACATAAGTAGAAAATGAGTGCCTTACTTACTTAAGATGTGCTCATATTCTTGTATTGAAGGCAGGTGCTTTGTTCCATTATTATTTCACTATACAGCTGCTATTCATCCGTTTTAATAGCATGTGTTATTGTTGTTGTCGACATTATTAGGAAGTGCTTGTGTCCAACTTTGGACATCTGTTTGGTCCAGCATGGGTCAGATGTGTGCACACACCCTTCTCTCTCTCTCTCTCTTTCCCCCCTACACACTACCGTTTTTTGCGCACACACACACACATAAACATGCTTGAATGTCCTCTGCACCCCCGCTGAACTTGTATTATTTTCCACATGCATGCATGCTTGCTGCAGACATAACACTGCCACACACGCGGAGAGAAAGGAAACCACTAAAGCTCATGACTTCTGTAGAAAAAGCAGTATTCATCAAAATGCTTCTCTGCAGGAAAGATCACACCCAGCACACTTAGTTTTCAGTTTCTGCTTTTACGGGTCACTGCGTTTGAGGTTTCGAATCTAACCTGCCCTTTCCAAAAGAGCTGATGAGGCCATATTTTTCTCAAGATTAAGTTGAGATTTCCCCTCGACCCCCACACCCAAGCCACCCACTGTAGCCAGCACAGCTTGCATACAGTTGGCTTTGAGGAAAGTTGAATGAGGGCCATACATCCCCCTGGTAGTCAGCCTGCAACTTGTAAAGTCTCATAAACCTAAACAACCCGGCACGCTCAAAAGCGCCTCGAGCTTCATTTCCACCCATTCCTCCACCTTCACTGTCCCCCGAACGCATCACACACACCTTACACTGCCTCTTTGTTTGCACTTTTACCTCGTCTCTTGTCATCTTCAAGAGTATCGCAGTTTGAAATGTGTTTGCGATGGGGAAGGAAAGAAGGGGGGGGGGGGGGGGGGGGGGGGGGACCATTTGTCATGCAACAAACCAAAAGCACCCCGTCCTGTATTGTCATTAAAAAGGGGGGGTACACCTCGCATTCCCAAAGACAGCATTGGAAAGCTAATTAGCGCCGGCGAAGGGGAATTAAACTAACCCAAGTGTGATATGCAGGTGAAAACAAAGGGTGCACATTTGAATATGCAAGCTTGGATGTCTTCGTTTCGCTTTTATGACATACATCAGTGAGATCATAAGTGGGATCGTGGCTTCCTACAGTTACAAGATTTACAAGCTGAGAATCCTCCAAGAACCCCCACATTAGAGGATTGCTATCCTACAATTGCCATGAGCCTTAGTGGAAGTTATTCTTTATTCCAGGAACACATCCCTTCAGGTCCCTACTTCCTGCTTTCAGCATCACTCAAGCCGACAAATTATTTTATTTGCTGTATCTGTGATGTCTGTTTACACCGTATCAATCTTCACCGGGGTAGCCTATTCACCTCCCAAGCAAAACCAGTGGAAAAAAGGGAATAAATTTGATTATTAGAGCTCGTATTCACACACACTTTCTCACCATGGGAGTAGTGATCAGAGGTTTCCTGTTCATTCACACGCGCGTTTAAATTTCGTTTTGATGCCTTGTTTGCTGCCCACTCGAGACGCGTCTGATAGACCATAAATATGAGCTCTTATCTGGAATACGAATGAACTGTAGCCTGAGAAAATTAATTTTTAGTTGTTTTCCGCCCCCCCGACTTCCCTTTGGAGTCGCAGCTTTAGGTCTACTGCAGGCGTCCCAGGGGAACAGGAAGTTCCTAATTACAACTGGCAGGGCAGCAACTATTATCAGTCGGATATCATTAACAATTCACACATTGATGTAGTACTTCAATGTCCTTCTCGCCTTTATCATACATTCAAGCAAATAACATTTTGTGTCTGCACCAAGGGTCAGTTTTGGCAACAACTATGGCCAAACAAATTTTCCATCACATCTATGCTTTTATAGTGGTCGGGCCTGATATTCAAATTGCACTCTTGTAGTGATAAAAACAGCTCTTTCACTGTTAGCTATGGCTGCTTTACATAGTGGCGCTTACTCAGAGATCAGTTATGTTTTGCATGATGTCATTTGCATGGCTTGTCGCACCTAGACTCATACAAATGTGTGTGTTCCCCTGGCAGGACTTCAGATGTGTCCCATGCCAGCCAGAGTGGCCCTTCAGTCCCAACATGGAGTCCAGAAGTCAGAACGACAGCGACGGGGGAGGAGGACGCCATGGGTGGTCGTCGTCATTGACCGGCTTGCTGGGCGCGCCGCATGACGACGGGAGACCGCAGCCACGGCCTCCCCAAGCCCAGGATGGCCCGCCGGATCCTGGGTTTACGAACGGGCAGCCTCCTCCGACTCCACCCGTGCTATCTCTGGATCAGATTCGGATAAGCAGGAGTAGCAACGAGTACACGGAAGGGCCCACAGTTGCTCAAAGGTCGCCTGCCGCTCAGCGTACTCAACAGAAGAATGACCTGTCTGTGTCACCGGCTCCAAGGACCAACGAGCAGCAGGAGACTCGGGAGGAGAGGCCCAATAATCTCCGGAACCTGTTTCCATTGACTCAGCACGGCAACGCGCACGCTTCCATCGCCACCAGGGAAGGCGTGGTGCGGTCCTCCAGCGCCGAGGACTCTCAGAGCAGCATCAGGACCAGCATAGGCAGCGCCTCCTCAGGCCAGAGGCTCCTCAGCAGCCCGACAGCCGGCGAGCAGATAATCAGAACCCAGCCCAAACGTGCGGAGCCCAGTCTGGACGAGCTCAAACCTCTGAATGATGCTTCCGGGACGGTTGTGGTCATGCCGGGCAGGGGAAGGGATGGACTTCCGGGTAAACACTCCTACCGGTGCGAGGACTGCGGGCGGTGCCGGTGTCCGGACTGCAGTCGCCCACGGGTGCTCCCCTCCTGCTGGATGTGCGGCCGCCGGTGCATGTGCTCGGCGCAGAGCGCGGTGGAGTACGGGACGTGCGTCTGCTGCGTCAAGGGGCTTTTCTACCACTGCTCCAGCGACGACGAGGACACGTGCGCGGACAAGCCCTTCTCGTGCTCGCAGTCGCACTGCTGCGTCCGCTGGACCACCGTGTCGTTGCTCTCCCTCGTCCTCCCCTGTATCCTCTGCTACCTCCCGGCTAAAGGATGCCTCGCCGCGTGCCAGAGCTGCTATGACCGAGTCAGACGACCCGGCTGTCGGTGCAAGAGCACAAACCCAGTCCACTGTGAGGCTGTCAACAAGCCAACGTAGAGACGAGAGAATGGGTTGGGGAGGGCATATATTTTGAGTTTGTGTTGAAATGTAGAAGGATGGGAAGATAATGACTCCATGTTGACTGAATTGTTCAGCGTTTCGGCCCCTGTAGCTCTGTAGTCGAGAAGTTTGACTAGAAGACTGGTGATGCTGTTGTGCCTCTGATTATTATTTTATTATTTTTTTCCCCCCGATTTCGTTTCTCTATCTATGGTTCTTAAAAGATCTGGGTAAAGACATGTTCTTAAGTTGCCTCTTGTTCTCAACTTTGTAAATCGGGCTGACAGAATTCATAACTACCTAAAGGCCCTTGAGGTGCGTCGACTCGGCCCAGCATTAGAGGTGTCACTCGAAAGGTAAACCAAAATTAAGCGCTCCACATTGATTCCCGTATGAAAACATATTCAGCTACTGTTTTGTCCACGTCTCGTCCTCAAACCCGGATTCCCTCACGCAAGTGCCCAGATGTTGTGTTGTTGCTATGAGAGTCCAAATTGATATCTTTTTTTTTTTTTTTTTTTTTTTAACATTTAATACAACTTATTTGCTAAGAACAGACTCTTGTTACTAACTGTATGTAAAATAGTAATTGCAAAAAGTATGTAAATTAGAAAATTACTTTCTGAGAGATGTTTTATTTTTGTATATAATAATACTTCAACTGTGAAAAAGGATTTCTGCCATGCCAGAGGCACCTTGATGAATCCACATATATATGAATCAGTCATTCATACAATGTTGTACATTCACTGGAATGTATATCAATCATTTTATGTAATTTGCAAAGGAAAAATCTTATCCCTTCAACGTGTAAATTGTACAGTGACCTTATAAGAAAACTTTATTTTCTAATTTCATTCTGTTTAGTGTAAAGTTAAAAAAAATATATATTTATTTGAAGGTTTATTATTTTATAATGAAATATTTATTTTGAGAAAGCATTGTTAATATGTCACCCCCCCCTTTGGGCTATTCTGTAGTTTCTTGCTGCAAGGTTGATGTGACCTGCAGGAGTGTCAAAGCTGGATGAATAGTTCACTATGAATTAGAAGACAAATATATTAACGTTTGAAATTAAACCGCCTTGAAGTCTGACCGTTTATTTTTTCCCTGTTTATTTCTGCATTGTCATAGTCATTTTACAACCTGCGCATGTTCGTCTTGATGCACAGGCCGGTGACGTGCTTGGTTAAAAACTTCAGGTTCTCAAAAACTTCACGTTGGGGAGGTGGCGCATTCAGAGGAACGTCTCGGTGAAATCCAGATTTGACCCATCTACGCACGGTCACACGTATAAACCGACATTTTTCACTCATGCAAGTGGGAGTTTCCTGTTTGTTTTTTTCCCTCTCTTGATGCTGGAGGGGGGAGGGGGGAGGGGGACTCGTTTACAGTTAAGGCCTCTTTGCACTCGTGTGTGTGTGCAAGTCCGTCCTTAGCAGTGCCAGTGCATGTCTTTTAAAGTTCAGGTTTTAAAATGATGTCTCTCCTCCACTATACTGATAAATCTGCCCCTCCTCATATGTGAGACACAGATTGAAACCTGCCTAATATGAGTGGATAATCACTTTTTTTGCAAATTCCTTGACTTACTTTGATCTTACAGATTTTAATTTGCGAACAGCGTTAGTAAGTTACGATGGTACGGACTGGCTGCAGTGAGGATGTGGCTGTGTTTTCGAATGTAAAAGCTTAAGTCTGCAAAGCCGGTGTCTAATTCACTGACTGCTGCAGTTGTCAGGCTTTGGCTTTTCATCACAGGTTGGAGTCTAATTGGTATTCTGCTTTTTCACTTCGGCTAAGACGTAGTCATGTTCACAGATATCGATGGAGCTGTTCCATATGCTTGGAACAGCACCTGATTTCTGTCTCAAGGCAGTAAGAAGCCCTTTTTTTTTCCTTTTTTTTTTCTTTTTTTTTGTAAAGTGAAGGTGTTCTCAATTCTTCTAAATTGAGGTATTTCCAGAAATCTTTCAAGGAGATCTGCAAGCCCGTCCTGCCATTTTGTCTCTGTGCGAGACAATCACTCCACGATGTTTACAGAGATCAAACAAGGAAACAAGGAAGCATTAATGTTCACCTCCGGCCCTCCGAGGGAAACATCTGGCTCTGGTAAAGCCACGGGTGTGTGGGCGTGTGTGTGTGTGTGTGTGTGTATGTGTGCGAGAATGTGCTCACATCTGTTTGCATGCACTGCTGAGAACGCCTGCACTCTCTTCTATCTCTCTCATTGATTTACTTCACCCAAAGTGGGAAAGCGGGATACTGTCATTTTCTCATTTTTTTGGAAAATGAATCAAACTCTCAACCTGTTTTTGCAAATACGTCAAAGGCATTCGTGTACGCTTACTATTACACCCCGGCTTGGCTTCAAGTTCATTTCATACACGTTCCTTTGGATCCTGCACATAACTAAGCCCTTTTTCCATGTTTTTTTTTTTTTTTTTTTTTATCAAAGGTTTCTTCAGGAATTCCTGGGTTTTGAATGTCGCTGCAGGCGAAACATAAGCCTGAAACATAAGCTCCTGACACTTGTTGACAGCATACGGACGTGTTTGCGGCACGGTATGCATTCAGAGCCGTGATTGACAAGTCGAGGCCCAACCTGCGCTCACTTGTTTGTTATTCATCTCCAGGCCTTTGAGTGACGGGTTTGCTTTACATAATTATCAACTTTCACCTATTTCAGGGCTGCAGAGGAGACGGAAACATAACAGGGGGAAACAAGAATCCCATTAGATGGAGAAAAAGGGAGTAGATTTGTTTAGTTTTTTTTTTTATCTTTCTAGTTGCAGGCCTCCCCTCTCCCTCCATTGTCTCAGCTGTGAATGAAGAGGGAAAGGCGGGTGGGGAGAAGAGGGAGGGTTGTTAGGAAGAGGGACCGCAAAGGGTTAAAAGCATCACTTTGAATGACAAAGACCTAACAGTTTACCCCCGTATTCAGCCCGGCATGCATTCATCCTGTTTTCAATGGTCGGGGGGTTATTTTGGCTCCCCAAAGCTCCTCTCAACTACCTGCTCCTACTTGGTATTCCCATAGGGAGATGGTTGTCTTGTTGGGGGGTGGGGAGGGCAGTCAGACAGACGTGCTGAAGACTCTTTTCTGCCCGTGTGCAAGGAAAACTAGTCCTATCTGTTGTGCTTTGCAGCTCAAAAGCGAGGGGAGGTATATTTTCACTGCTTTTGTGGAAAATAGTGGGTGTGAGTACGGAAAAAAAAGGCCGTTTTGATCAGTTACAATGCAGAAAAAAAAATATGCGCTGACAAATTTGGACACAACCGCATTCCATGTGATACCGTTTTTTTTTTTTTTTTTTTTTTTTTTTTTTTTTGCATTTTAGCTCAACATTTGAATCTGGTTTCTCTTTCAGCCGAGGCCTTGGCTGTGAGCAAACCGCTCAACACACCAAATTAGGTTTCCGACCACTTTGCCCTGCACTCTCGGGTCGAAAAAAAAAAAAAAAAAAAAAAAAAAAAGGGGCTTCAAAGTCATTCGCTGTGTTGCTGAACGCATATGGTCCTCCTTAGTTTCCCTGGGTCATTTAAATCTCACTATGCTTTTGTTTGGGTCTTCCAAATGAGCGATTTCGTGGCAAAATGCTGTTCAGCTCTCTTCCAAAAAAAGCATGCCCTGATATTCCTAATGTTCATTACATCCTCTTAAATGTGCTATTTAATCGTGACCGGGTCAAAATAGCTTTCAAAAACTTTAGAGATGCTAAAATCTACAGTCAAACGATGCGGTGATATAAATAAACAGGTTTCTTATTATATAAGAATCTACTATTATGCTGTTCTCGTAAATGTCTGGTATTTAAGTTTTATTTACTTTGATAATTTGGTGTTTCCATGTTTAATTTGCTTTCACAGACAGACTCATTCTGCCAATGAGCTGATTCTGATAGAGAGGAGAAAGAGTTAGCGCAGGAGAGGATGAGAACAAGGAACACAAGAGCGGAGGGAGATTGTTTATCCACCCGGCAGTCCCAGTGACTTGGCAGCAGCGAGGAGGAGGAGGAGGAGGAGGAGGTGGTGGTGGTGGTGGAGGAGGAGGAGGAGGGGATGTGAATTGGAAAAAAAAAAAAAAAAAAAAGGCCCCAGAACGGCTCTCTTTGTTGGTTTTAGCTGCCGTGGCCCCTGCGGTTCATGGCGGCTGTGGGGCAGAGCGGCCTATTCACCCTGCTCACCAAGGCAGAACGCAGCACAGGAAGACAGGAAGGAAGCGAGGCTATTCTTCATGGACGCATTGTCTGTCTGTCTGACGGCGGGGCTTAAGCAATCAAACAGCACTGTGAGAGAACGAGGGAAAGAGATAGAGAGAGAGAGAGAGAGAGAGAGGGAGAGGGGAAAGAGAGAGGAATTGCGGGACAGCGAGAACTGCGCCACCGTGTGAAAACGGATTGAAAATATGGACGACAAAAGCATAAAATGTGCTTTCAGTGTCTTGCTTGCTGTAAAAAAAACCCTGATCTTATGGGGTTTAACTACTAAGCTGTCATTTGGAATCATATTAAACCTCTTCAGCCTTGCTGGTCCCATCAGTGGGTTTGTGATTTCTGCGCATCGCAACTTCATTCAAACTCACAGAACTTTTAAAAAGATCCCATGTCCACAGATCCCAAACATATTCAGGGAAATGTGTCTAAAATGATGCATAAGACATGTAGGCATTTTCTGTTTGATGTGATGCTGCAGCCATAAAAACAACAGCACCTTGGCTTTGAATAGTTCATTCAATATAAGTGTGATGGAGCTTCAGTGAATAGAGATAGAGGATATGGATGTGACATTGACAGTCTTCTATTAAATCAGCCCTGAACAATTTGGCATAGTGATCACAGGTTTGTTGCACAAGTTTTTTGGCAGCTTCGAGAGATCGGTTCAGATACAGATCGAGATGTATTTATTTTTGGGGACACAAATTAAAATCTAGCTTTTTGCTGATATGCGAGTTTCCTGAAAGAGAAGCCACAGGTTCCCCATGCAACACTTGAAAAAAAACAGCTGCATAAACTGCGAGTTTGACGGGGACAGTCGTATAAAATCTGAAACGGCACAAAGATTTTGATTTTTTTTTTTTTTCGGGGTGAATCCCCATCAGCAGGTCTTGGAAGCGCAGCTCGTGTTTAGCCGTGGGCGCCGTGGGAACGCCCTGCTTTTAAAATCGGATTAAAATCAAATTTAAAATCGCATTTTCATCTTCCCGTACGAATGAAGGGGACCGATCATCGATTCAAACCGTTCCCGAGCTGCTGCACAAAAGTCAGCTTTACACATTCGGCACGGCCGCAGAGAGAGGATATGGCGCCCGGGGCCCGCGATGCGTAGGTGGCGGCAGCATCACCACCACACCTTTCTCTTCTTTACCAGCGAATCTGCTTTCTCAGAAGCCCAACTTTCATCTCGTTTTTTATTTTCTCTCTCTCTCTCTCTCTTTTTTTTTTTTTTTTTTTTGTTTTCCTATGTGGGTGGTGGAGACACACTCATGTCTAGAGCTCAAAGTGAAGTGCATCCCCCCACCTGACTGTGGTTTTACTTTCCACTGAGACTTGAACATATGGCTCGGCAAGACAGTAGCAACATACAGAGCAGAGTTTCATTTCAAAGGAAAGAGTAAGTGACATCCGACAAAACGCTTACTAATATGACCAGAAAATACTCAGCATGCGCGGTGCCAGCACTTTGAATGAAACAAGATCAGAATCACCTATGAGTTTATTTTGTAGTGACAAATTGGGTGTATTTTGCTCTTGTGGCAGCGCAAACTTTCGCTGTATCACGAGCCGACTTCTCAAGCTTCATATTCACTTTTTCGAGACACATTAACCTCTGCGGCCCGGAGAGCGCTTATATGTTTGTGAGGTGAATTATGGGGCACGCCTGGGGTTAAAAGCAAAATCTTATGCAACCCAGTTTTATCTCAGTGACAGCTGAACTACTGTTATGCCTTGAGGACGAAGATTACAGCAAAGAGAGAGGGAAGAAAAGAGAGAGGGTATCTGTCATGAAAGTTTAGCGGGTGCAGAGGAGATGGAAGTGTGTGTGCGTGCGTGTGTGTGTGTGTGTGTGTGTGTGTGTGTGTGTGTAAAAAGAGACAAAGTGCAGGGAGAAGGCTCTAATTAGAGTAAGAGAGCAGGAGAGCGAGACAGACTGCAGTCATCAAAGATGTGCAAAACTTTGCAAACTGGACATCTGGCTCTGTGTGTGTGTGTGTGTGTGTGTGTGTGTGTGTGTCTGGGAGGTGGGTGAGTACGCCAATGTTCACATATGCATGTGTATTCTCGCGTGTCTGCCTGCACACGTGTATGTGTGTGTGTGTGTGTGTGTGTGTGTATCTGTCAGCATAATCACGTCTTTCGCCCAGACAATGAAACCCGACTGGAGGCCTAAGTCTAATAACAGCACTTAACTTCAATCCACCACAGGAAGTTGGCTCATCTGCACGCGAGGACACACACACACACCTACACACACACACACACACACACACACTCACACACACACAGACGCACATGAAGTCGGTGCGTTGCTGACAGCCAGTGGATATTTGTTGGCGACACCGTGGCTGCAAGGCTCTTTACAGCTTAGAGGCCAATTGTTGTACACCCAGATACACACCCAGACACACACACACACACACGCACGCACACACACACAAACTCCAAAAGCTTAGAGCTTCAGTTGTTATCCTGAAAGGCAATGCTGATCCCTCTGCTACACAGTAGGACAGACAGACATAAAAAGAGGAATTAGTGCGGTCTGAGACCTCACTATACCACATTGAATTTAGTGTGTGTGTGTGTGTGTGCGTGTGTGTGCATTTCAGGGTAGAGGGGGCAATTATGTGTGTATGTGAGTGTGGGTGTGTTGCGGGGGCGGGGAGGTTTCAAGTGTCTGCGTGTGTGCATGCCCGTGTGTGCGTGTGTGACAGACTTTGAATTATATAACAATTTTGATTACTTTAAGAGGCGCTCTTCACTTTCACACGACATAAATGTAGCCGCACAGCGCTTCCTCTAACAACTAGGTCACTGGAGTAACTAGGAGACCAAATAGTACCTGATTATCTGCGAAAACACCGCAGTAATCTCGACATCTGCGGGAAATCAACTTGCCTTCGGTCACGAACGTGTCCAAGCACACATGTTGATGCTGAGTGGCTGATATGGCGGACCATGACACGGAAAACCTGCGTGAATGTAAAGGTGACATCATTCATAGGTGCGGTAACATGTGATAATATCAAACTGAAAAATGTTGTGTTAATTTCCATTGATCTTAAAGGAATATTCCAACATTTTGGGCAAATTACCCATAGTCCAAAAAATGCGTGATGCCATTTTCACCTCTGTATGTCCAGTGGTTCAGTTCCTATGGATAGCATTAGCTTAGCATAAACACTTGAAGTCTATGGAAGTCATTAGCCTACCTCCTTCAAAGTGAAGAAATAATAACAGCTTAATAGAGATATTATCTTTTTCAAAATAAGGGCAAAAGCTGGATATTTTGTGCATGTAAACATAGTCACTGTCTCTTACATACACATATCACACATACAATGCACTTTATTAATATCTTATCAATGGCAATGCATTCTGCAGGGATTACTTTGTGTAGGTGATAATGCATACTGCTCATTTTTGGTTGCAGGAGTTTTTTTTTTTTTTTTTTAATCTAATAATCACCAGAATATTGAAGCACATTTCCAAAGCATTTTCTGATGCATGTTCCAGTCTGTCTGTGCGCTCGTTAAAATGACATAATTGGGGATTTCTAATGAAGCCAGGCAGACTGTCATTAGGCAAATATATTTTCATAACTGAGCCTCGTAGTTTTCTTATTCCGCTGATCACAATTAAGCCCCTGAAGCCGACCTCTTCTCTTTCACGTCTCGTTCGGCTCAGTGATATCATGTCACCCTCCACCTGAATGGGCTCATTGAGACCTGGATGGTATTATTCAAATTGCAGCGCAGGGACAAGGGCGAGGCCATTTGCAAGTCAAATCTACACGGACATAACTGGCGCTGTGAGGGATATGAGTGGGACACACACACACACACACACACACACACGTCATCTGTACCCCTGCTGAGCTCTACTGATATGAAAAGGGGAAGCTACAACACCTGTTAAGGTGTGGTCCTTCCTTCTTAAAGGAATAAAAAATGAGCTTTTTATCACTATCTACGCACACCTGGTCCAGTTGAAACACAGGTGAAGTGTCTTTGTCTAGACAACACAGAGGCAGGTAGCGAGCATGACTCCAGAGCAGCTTTCTCCAAAAAAAAAAACTTAAGTAAGGGCAAAGTCCAAGTCTTCTGAATCCAAGCAATCACATCCTGAATGGAAAAGACTTAAGACAATATTTGGAAAAATGGGTAAAAACTGTGCTTTCCATGGATATGTGACGCTTGGCTGCATGTTATTCCGCTCCAGATGTGATTGTTTGGCTTCAGAGGACTTGTCTCAGGCTGCGCTACCTCCATGGAGTAATGTTTTTCTCATTTTTTTTGCCCTTTTTGGAAATGTGAAAAGCGCTACCCATCCAGTAGGGGAGTCGAACCATGTGCCGTGGAGGGCCAAGTGGCTGCAGGGTTTCGCTCCAACCAAAAACTCCACCAGGTGATTTCACTGATCACCTCACCTTGAAGCAGAGAGGAGGGACTCTCATGGCACATGGTTTGACACTGTTTCCAAGGCAGCTATGGAGTAAGCTGCTTTCTTTACTTTATATTCACTCAATGGTATGGAGCACAAACCGGACATAGAAACAAAATATGGCACACCAAAGCACAACAGATGTTACTTACACAGACGAAGGGCATTATCCAAAAAGGCTTGGCATTCTGATTGTACTAACAAAATTAATTTCAACTCATTAATTTAAACTTTGTCTTACATTCTTACATTCAAACAAGATATGATCCTCTCTCTCCTAAACGATTATGATTACAAAAGGTTTCTCTCCAGTCCTCCATATTTTACAGTGACCTTGGGGATTTTGATGCTGCTCACCCCTAAAGTAACAAATACCCTGTCTGCACTTTTGGTTTTCATACAACAATCACCATCATGTGTGGGTGAGAGAGACAGGCTGTGCCACGGGCTCTGAGGTTGTGCCAGTGAAGGGTAAAGGGGAATAACAGTATAGCCAGCATCAGCCGGCTGGTTTGATCCATCTGCAGATTTGGACGGCAGAGAAAGAGAGAGACAGAGGGAGAGAGAGAGATCATGTGGAACAACAACCATCTCGAAGAGAAAGACATGATCGACCTGTATGCCATTCAGCTCCATTAAAAACAGATTTGCCCTTTATGAGATTCGAGCTTAACGATGCAAAGGGGTATTTCAGGGAGCTGGGGTTAAATAATAGTGCAACAAAAACAGGCAGCTTTGAACTGAATATATACAATAAAGTGTTGGCTACCAAAATACACCAGTTTGACAAAAAGCTTTCTTCATTCCACGAGTGTTAGTGGACCATGCCTGCGTACACGGAGCATAATTTTCTCATTTTCCTAAGTGTCATGTTAAGTCTTGATGACAAAGACTTTTTGGAGGCTGGCTGCCTCTTCGGCCCTCAGTAAAGACTGATACGGTGGATATGGTAATGTGTAACCCCCACCACACACATACAGTTACACACATTCATGTCTGGGTAGTTATGGGTAGAGTTTCTGAATTAAAGGACAATGGAAAAATCTCTTTTTTCATCCCGTTCAGTAAAGCGAACAAGAAACTGATTGATCCTCTCTGGGACTTTTGAGAGCTGAAGTCACAGAACTTGATTTGGAGTAGAACGGACTTTCTTCTTCTTATTCAAATCAACATGATGGTCAGAACGGCCGCCACCGCAAAGAACTGTGGCCGTAGCACCGGGCAAACCTCTGTATCCCAGCTGTTCATGCTTTAACAAGCGGCGACAACACAGCATAGGCAAGGTATGGCACAACCCACACCCAAAGGCAAGCCCAACGTGCTTTACAGAGTACACATGCAAAACTGCAGGGAACAAATGATAAACACAGTAAAATCAAGTCAGCAAAAGCACATAGGATAAACACAGCAAATAGAATTAACGCAAACAAGCACAAGCACGTGGAGTAAAAACAGCGAAACTGACGAGCAAATGAATGTGATTTAAAAGAAATCTAATTAAAAGCAATGGAAAACAAGGTCCGTCTTTGGCTTGGATTTGAAAATAGTCAGTGCTGTCTCACATCTTAGCCTTTACGGCGATTTGTTCCACAACATAGGACAAGTTAACTTATTAGTTGTCACTGTGGCATGACACACACTAGTGACGTGCGTCGTCACTGCAGCCCATAATCCGATTTGTCATTTTATTTTGAAGGAGCCAAACAACCACGGCAAACAGTTCCAAGTCTGTTCTAAATTCAAGTCCTGTGGTTGGCATCTCATTTTTAGAACCAGACACAGAGAGACTGACAGGCCTCAAAACAGGTATATAGATAGTTATCGGTCCTTTTGGAAATTTGTTGCGTGCCATTTGTCTGAATTTGTCTGATAAATGGACAAACAACAACAACAACAATGTGAAGCACAATTTGAAAAAAGTGGGGTCTCCATTCACCTATTTTTATGCAATTTTTTAAATTTGTGCATAAGAAAATGTACATGAAAACATTTTCACGAAACTGTAGCTCACTTGGTAGAGCGCGTACCACATAACAATTAAAAAAAAAAAGCAGAATTTGACAAAAGTGGGGTCTCCATTCACTATTTTTATGCATTTTTTTTATTTATTTGTGCATAAGAAAACCTGCATGAAAACATTTTTACGCCCCTGTAGGTCACCTGGTAGAGCGCGTACCACATAACAATAAAAAAAAAAAAATCATGCTTGAGAGAAAATCAAGATCTGATCAACAGTTTATTAGAAGAAACAGACAAAATCGGTTCGTTTGCATGTTTGCGTGCACGGCGGAGGAAACACACATTAATACAGCCTTGTACAAACTGACTGAGGCCTGTTAAGAATTCATCAAATCTCTCCATCTGCTGAGTTTGTTTGTTTGATGATTTAACAGCCTACAGATGTGCACTTTTCAAAAAAAAAATTGCATAATGTAGATGATGGAAGTGCGCATTAATTTGCATTTGCTTGTATTTCTTTTTTGCTGAATTTTAGAAAATGCACTTAAAATATGCGTAAAATGTGGATGGAAACAGTCACTGTTACACTGATGTGTGAAATTGGGCTTGAGATCATATTCAGGGCACCGCTCAGCACGGTTCAGAAAATGCTGAAATAATATAGTAGATAAGGCTGGCATTAAAAAGGGTTTAGATATATTACAGTGTGTTTCCACATTGAAATCAGAGGCAAACTCTCTCTCTCTCTCTCTCTCTCTCTCTCTCTCTCTCTCTCTCTCTCTCTGCTGGAGGAAATAGATCTCTCGGGTCTGTCAGGCAGCTATGAGAACGCTGCAAGCCACAGGGTCTTGTTACCGTTCACAGGTGCGGCATGCTGACAAGCTGATGATGACAGCCAAGCCGAGGTGTGTGTGTGTGTGTGTGTGTAGGTGAGTGTGCATTGCGTGTGCACCTAAGAGCATGTGTGTGTGTTTTACTCGGCCTGAAGACAGAAATTTGTCAATGGCTAGAGAGATTGTCGGCATACCTGGGATTCCTTGAGATTCCAAACAAGAGAGAGAGAGAGAGAGAGAGAGAGAGAGAGAGAGAGAGAGAGAGAGAGAGAGAGGGAAAGCAAGGGGGTTCTGCCAAAGGTGTCCACTTTGCATTGAACACAGGTGCAATATTTCACAAGATAAAGTCTCCTCTGTTAGGGAAACATGCTGCCTTAGAGCCGTGGTGCATGGAGAATTCAGGGATGTGCAAAAGGGACTATGTGGATTATCTGGATAACACTGTGGGTTATGGAGAACATCACTATTAAAAAAAAAAAATGCTGATGATAAGTCCCCTCAAAAATGTAGGATGTTGGAAAATATATATATTTTTTGTTTTTTGCTGTCGGTGTATCCAGTATAAAAAAATATAGCACAATTCTGAAAACAATTCCAAACCTGTCTCCGATCGGGTTAACTTATCTGGCATCAATAATTTACCTTGGAATGCCGTCCCATCACTCTGCAAGTTTGAGGGAAATGTGAACTCACAGTTTTGTAGCTGTGTCATTGACAATATTGCAATTTTTGCCGTTCCAACATAATAAACATTGAAAATATTCCCTGATGGTTTTGGCACCTTCGGAATACGTATTGTCACTGAGGACTTGAGAAAACAAAATATTTCCGTGATGAAAATGGAGTAATTCACCCGGGTGTGGATTTTGTGCAAGCAAACATCCTCGTGTTGTGGGCCAAAGACAGCTTAAAGGAACAGTTCACTCAAAAATGAACATTTTTGTCATTGGAAATTCACCTCTGTCCCAGTTGAACCAATCCAATCCAATCCACTTTATTTATATAGCACAATTTTAACAAACACAAGGTTTTCCAAAGTGCTGCACAACAAGATAAAACACCACAAGATAACACAATAGAAGCGGAATAAAAAGGTAAAATACACGATAGGATAACACGATAAAATAAGATCAGATCAAATAAAATGAGATAAAATAAAATAAAATAAAATAAAATAAAATAATACAATTATACCACAGGTGAGGTGTTTTTGTCCATGTAACACAGAGAGACAAATCCAGAGCTGCCCTCTCCAACACAACTGAAGAACAGAAAATGTAAAAAAAAAAAAACAAATAGAAAATACAAAAGAAAGATTGTGAGACACGTCCTCTACTAGCTAAACTGTATTGAACACGATGTTGCTGGCTTCCAAGGGCCGTACTATTGAAAGTAGCAGATTGCCTCACCCCGGCACCATTAGATACAGCCGAAAATGCTGAACATTTTGGTGTATGATATGTGTATGTTCAGTTTGAATTGCAGGCATGAACAGCAAAAAAATGTGGTTGTGAATCTTGAAAACCACAACATTTTAGTATTTTATAGAAAAAAGTCGGGTCTTGGGACGCCCAGCTTGAATGCGGGATGCCTGCTCACTGCATGCCAACTGCAAAGAACGTATGCATGGGAATGAATGGGAGGGGTCTTCGAAAACAAGTTTCTGATTCCTGGTAAGCCACTGCACAGAGACAGCGTTAATGCCGCAATGTTTCTTGGGAAGCGGGACCCCTCAACCTTGCAAAAAAAAAAAAAAAAAAAAAAAAAACAAGCCACACACTTAACATGTCATTTCACTGAGAGCCATCTAAGAATTAGCACCGCTGGAGCAGAGCCAAAGGAAACAGAATTCCTTCGGCGTGGAATGCCTGCTTGATTAATACAGAAAACAGAGTCTTGCTTGAGCTCATTTGGTGTGTAAGTATGGCACTTGTCCGCTAGTTAAGTTGCCTATCAAAATAACCAGGCTTGTCTTCCTTGATGGCGACAGGATTGACCATTTAAGGCGGATGCATCCTGAAGGAGCTCTTCAAACTAATGAATCACCAAAATAGGCTTTTCAGTTTGAGTGTCAGAAATTTAAATGACGTATCAGGATTAGATTATGGCCGAGCCCATCTGCTCTGGGGGTGTCTAAGCCCAAAGGAGGTTTGAATTACTGTTCAAACCTCTTAGAAAATGATGTCTCAACCAAAGTCACAGCGAATCGACTTTGTGTCACAGAATATTCAGAGCCAAAGTCAGAATGAGTGCTAAAGTCTCCGAGGTCTCTTGAACACACCGCCATTCAAATTGATTTTCCTCAGCACATGCTGACACTAACACCAGATGATTAATACACATGGGAGTGCCTGTCCTTGGGAATTTGTATGTGTGGGAGTCTTTCTGTGTGTGTGTGTGTGTGTGTGTGTGTGTGTGTGTGTGTGTTACTGTTCCTTCTGGAACAGGCCCAGCCCAAAGAGGAAGTTCCTGCGGTGAGACAGTCCCAAGCTGAACACACACATGCACACACACACAAACATACACACCTCTGGAAAAGCTCTCAACAACTTCCCGTGGTCACCTGCGCTCCATGACCCTGAAGAAAGAGTCCCTTACAAACCAGAATTCACTGTCTCTCTTTTTCACACACACACACACACAGGCTCGCACACACACACACACACACACACACACACACACTACAGGCTGCAAACCTGGTTGGGGAAGTGAATAAGTAGCCAGGCCTTGGCTCTGACACACAGGGAAAGCAGGATGAATAGGGCCCTCACAGAAACCTCCAGCGGGACGGGCGAGGGAGGGCGGGGAGCGCTGCGAAAATTATTTATCCTAGCAATCCATTAATCTCGTTTGCAATCTTAAAACAAGTCCTTATTTTTCAGCTTTTTTTTTTTTTTTTTTTTTTGAAGACCAACAAAAAAAAAAAAAAAATGCCAGTTTAGAGAGAGAATCACACTTTGTACACAAGTGACAATGGGGGTAATTCATGAAACACAAGAGTAGTTGTTTTCCGTTGCACAAAATCTACATAAAATTACTATGGGGCTGATTGCCAAGGAAGATTATGTTACCTTAATCTGAGTGCCTGCACGGGGGGGAGCCAATAAAATCATCATGCTTTCTTGAGTTTGCTTGCACTACTGGGGGTTCATGCCTTTGTGCAAGTCCAGTGGCGGCATTCGAGACAGAAAGCCAAAGTCCTTGTCTGAGGAATTATTTATGAGTTATTTTGTGAGAAATTTCATCTGTAATCTTGTTTGCTTTCATATTAATCGACAAGTTGAAGAGAGTCAAAGATGGTCAGAGAGGGTTTATGCAATCTAAGGTAAGGGTTCACAACTTTTGGAAAGATGGAGTTACTCTGGAGGCAGAAATATTCTAATTGGTTGAGGTAAAACAAAATGGGCGGGGCAAAATCACAGTATTTTTTAGGGTCAGCTTATGTTATGACATAGAAATAAAATGGGTAATAACTTTTATAATATCAGTTACACTGCAAAGACTCTCCATCAGAACATTTAGTCTCATATTCAGTGTTAAAAATCATGTTTTTCTCAATGGCACTTAAAGACTGTGACATTTCAGTAATCTTGTCAGCTTATTGCAACCAACTGTGCAATATGGATCTAATAAATTTGGGTATGACATCAAGTTTGATGCATGTAGGCTGTGCGATGAGCAAATCAACTGAATCTTACAGGCTACGGTGCAAGTCAGCATACAAGAAAACATAATCGGTGCACATCATCCGTCTGCGTCGCAGTAGTGGTAAACAGGAATCAAGCATTGGAAATTAGCATTGGAAACAAGTTTTTATTTGTACCTTGTTTAAAGAAAAATAAGATTTTAATGTTGAATCTGAGGCTAAATGACTTACCCTACCCGCTGTTTTACCTGTTTTCCAGTCTGACATTATTTCGCCAGAAAAAACAGCGGTTCTTTGGCTCCACCTATCGAGACTGAATTCAGCCAATAGGGTTATTCCCGCTGCCAGAGAGCAGCTCTGCAGCTCTCTGTTATACAAGTGTTTGTATAATTAAAACGCAGATCCTGCCATCTTTTCACAGGATACGAAAACACAATCAAGCCCCCCATTCATTCCAGTGCTACAGTACAAGATGTGAAAAGGGTCAAACAGATTCGAGAGTACAAACAGTAAGGCTGTCACACACTGTCAACAATGACAAGGACTGTTGATGTCCTAAGGACCGAGTGAGGGAGACGGAGCGGAGGGTGGGTGGCTGGGTGGGGGGCATTATGCCAAGCCATATGCCTGCCAAGTGCGGGTCGGCCGTGGGCAGCACTTGTCACTGTGTGTGTAGGTGTGTGCATGTGTGTGTGTGTGTGTGCTTGTGGCTGTGCATGAGGAGAGGTGGGTGGGGGGAGCGGAGTGGTCTTGTCACGGCTACGTCCAGAGTAGACGGCTACAATATAAAGATTGACATCTAAGGGGCCTGGGCAGCGATGAGTACGCATACTAATAGAAATCCAGCTCAACGGCTTTCTGTCAGAGTTTCGACGAGGTCCGCTGTAGGTCCCACTGCAATTTTCTGAATGGCTCCTGAGAAAAAGAAAAAAAGAAAAAAAATAAAATGCCCGGTAGCCCACTTTGACTCTAACAAGCGAGACTTTCTGACTCGCATTTACATTTTCAGCCGTTTTAGCGGACAGCCTTGTCCTCGGCGACAGAATGAGCAGAAATGAGCTTCACATCCGAGATCATCCACATCACAAACAACCAACAGTGAGGAGGTCAGCGGGGAGACTTACAGCGCCCCGACACGACAGCTTTCCTGTGAATGTCGAGCGACTAAGTAATAAACAAGTCCCCAGGAAGCCAAATGAGAAAAGTAAAATCTAAAGAGGGTTTTTATTAGCATATAATTAGTCTACAAACATCAAAAACAGATAAGAGGTTGGAATGTTTTTTAGCCTTTTAATCTCCAATTTCAGGCTCGTGTGCTTTTTGGCCAAGAAAATAGTCCCTCTGCTAGTCAGATAGAAAAATAGAGATCCAAGTATATTAGCTGTTGCAAGTGTTACAGCTAATGGAGACCCATGTAAAAATATATTTTTTTTTTTAAAAAAAATGCTACATTTTTAATTCAAATTTTTAAGAACCATGCTGTGGTGGAATTAATATTTTACTGTGCCTGCTCTTATTCTGAAGGCCTGCTGGCAAAATGCACACGTTCACCTGGCAAAATAAGAAAACTGCTTCACTACTTCACCTCAGGCGATGCAAAACGTGCTCTATTTATTTTTACATAACATTTTCTTTCAAACAAAACTGGGAGATTCATCCTGCTGAAACAGACTTGGATGATGCTCACTGAGACAACCAGGGCAGATTTGACCTATTTCTTTCAGGCCGATACTGATTTTCCATTTTAAAGTTGATATCAGCCGATGCCAATGATGCTTTTATTATCGTAATCACTGCGGTATGAAAGCTGCTGTGTTTTTATGTCACTTTTCACTACCTTATTGTTTAAATAGTGCTTTTAATATTGCTTTTTAAGCATTTTTTTTCTTTTTTTTTTTTGCATTTTTTGATTGTTTATTTAATCTTGTGCACTGTCTGCACCGTGGGTCAGAGTGAAACGTTTCTTCATTTCTCTGTATGTCTGGCACAACATAACTGCAGAATTCACAATAAAGCATCTTGAATCTTGAATCTTGAATATTATCATGCCTCCACTGATTGTTTGCCACTCGCCCACCGTCTCTCTCTCTCTCTCTCCTGTGTGTGTCTGTGATTGGCTGAGTGGAGACAGGTGTGGCAGAGTCACAGCAGAGCCCCACCAGCTGCACCCAATACAATCTACCACACCCATATACACACCAAGTGCAACCGTTTCCACCTCGCCAGATCGCTGCTGTCCAGTCGCTGCCACATTTCCAGCCATTCTTACTTAAACGCAAGATTTTCCTCCTGCCTTGTTGCCCCAGCCTCTCCTCTGCAGTTTCGGCTACTCTGCCCTCAAGCCCCTGTCTTTTCTGCTTTCTCTTGTCTCGTCCACCCAGAGTCAGGCTTGGCTGACCCCTAACCCACATGCTCTGGACTCACCCCTGAACCCGCTCTGCTCAGCCTCCTGCCTCAGGATCTCGCCATTTCCCTTACTTTTCCACCATTCCCGTCTCCCGCCCGCTGTGCTTGCACTTCACCGCCTCCTCCTCGTGACAATTTGTTTCGGCTGAGTCTTGGAGGCAAATAAAATCATTCCACAATTAATACTTTATTGCTTTTCTTCACTTGCAGTCTAATTTGCAATTCTCGAATGAAAGTTTATCCCTTCATCTCCAATTTCCCTTTTTAGAAACTTCAAAGTCAAACTTTTTTTTCCATATTGTGCAACAATGTCACTTACATATTTTCAGTGCATATATAGATGTGCTGTTTCCATCACTTCACTGAAGCTACAGGAGATTCAAAGATGCCATCGTTTTATGGCTGCAGCATTACATCAAAATAGAAAATACCTTCATCATTTTATACACATTTTCCTGTAATTCAGCAGAGTTGAGGAGGTAAAAGCCTCTGTAATGATAGATACAAGAAGTTTTCCATCATAATTATCATGCAGTTGAATTCCTCGCAATCTCCATACCATTAGTGTCATTAATGTCAAACTCATTGCTGTGACATGAGGAGAGAGTGCACCGTGAGAATGCACAGAATGCCGAGCTTCACAAACACAAAGGACCAGGCTCAGAAGATGTGTCGTAGCTCGAAGTGGAAAGTGGAGGCGAGGTCTTCTCTTCACCACACTTCCTCCGACGCCCCGGGCAGTTTTCTCACCTTGATGTCGGTGAGCGGTAGCGTTTTTCTAAAAATTCAAGTTGCATTCAGTGGCATTCTCCCCAGGATGCTGCTGACATAAAAGCAGTCAAGCGCGCCGTCATTTGTTTTTGCAGCCCTCGAGGGTGCGACTCTGTCATTTTCTGGCCAGCGAGATGAGAGCGCGACCACAGAAGGGGTGCTGTTCGACAAGAAAATGCACCGCACTTTTCTTTGTAATTGCGACACAACTTGACTAACTTGAGTTTTTTTTTTTTTTTTCTGACACCCACATGGCATCATGAGCCATGTATGTGGGGCTAAAGCGTGCAACAGGTTTGCCAGGTGCCTATACAATGCCACCTTATACCATCAAGACTGCTCCCTGTGTCCTTTTTCAAACAGCAAAATGCTGAGAATGAGATTTTAACACTTTGAAAAGAGTGCCAGACTAATATTTGGGCAACACATCGACTTTTATTGCATGTCAGGATGTGCAAATGTTACTCAGCACATCGACAAAAGGTGTAAAATGCATTTGGATAGCACAGCGGGCTGTAACACAAACATACAAATGAGAGGAAAAACAAAACGCACCATGCCAAAATACTGTCAGCTGTAAATGTTGGGGGGAAAAAAATTGCTCTTTTATTGCTTCAAAACGGTATCCTTGCATAATGGCCTTTAGCCAAAGACCCATTTCATGGCCTATTCTTTCTAGCATGAGAAACACTGTATATAATCTTATTTTTGTTGGCCTTGACATAATCCTCCCTCTGCAAAAAAAGGAAGTTACTTATCAAGGATCTACTCTACCTGTGCCAAGCTAAGCTTCACGTTACCGCCTCTTTAACCAACCCAATATCCTGTGTGTGTGTGTGTGTGTGTGTGTGTGTGTTTTCCATGTGTTTCTTGGAATCCGACAGCCTCCAAGCTCGTTCATGTTTACAATTGGTAGGGCACAGTATTGACTCAAAAACACACTCAGACACATGCACACACACTCAAACAGATATCCAAACTGCACACACATACACACACACACACACACACAAGCGTATGCACATGCTACTAACACACAGCCATGCATGCACACATGTAAACACGCAGACTGGCTGCTCTGTGAGGCCGGGGGAGTGAGAGCAGCAAATGATCGGCGTAAAGTTTGCCGTTGCTATCGACAAAGCAGCCTCTGTTCTTCGTTTTACCCCCCACCCCCGCACCAAACACCCCCTCCCTGCCCTCCAGCCCCCTCAACAACTCCCCCTCCCCATTTCATGCCTTCTCTCCCCCTCTCTCTCTCTCTCTTCTATGTCTGTCTCTCTATCTCGCCCCCCTTTCCTGTCAACCTCTACTCTTTTTTCCCCCCCTCCGCTCTCTTCATCTCAATTCAGTTCCCCTCTGTCCTCTCTCTCTCTCTCTCTCTCCTTGTCTTGCGGATGTAGGGCAGGAAAAAGGAAACAGCGCCAAGCTCTGTTTGACAGCGGGAGAGCATGGGCTGAGACAGCGGTGGCAAATGGGACCGTCCTGAAGTGTGTGTGTGTGTGTGTGTGTGTGTGTGTGTGTGGCATGCTGGGAGGGGAGGTTTAGAAATAAAAAAAAATCTGTCTTTTTATAGAGCCACACCGGCCATCCGGGTACCTGCACCTAACACCCTGGTGATGCTGTCAGCCTTTTTTTTGTAGCACTGGAACGCTATCAGGTTTTACCATTTTTGTCACAATTGCAGAGGCAGCTAAATATAAAAGTATGCCCACCTTGAGTCACGTATTCAGGCTTTAAAGTGGATATTAAAAATTGAAAAGTGCCAGAAGAGTGAGATTAAGATTCCACTTAAGTGTCTTTATCTTGAAACAAAGAACCATGGGGTAATTTGCAGACATCACTCACTTAAAACTGAAAAGGGACTTTGTTGGTTCAAACAATAAGAATAATCAGTTTATTACCATTAAATGGAACTACAACTGCAGGAGGTCGGAGCAAATAGTCTCATTTCACTTATTTCCAATGTAGCCAAAACAAGTGAAATTAGCTTCCTGCCCTGAAAAACAAGATGCTTAAAGTCATTACTACTTTTAAATATTAATTTTTCAGGTATATGTAAAAGTCAACATGATGGACAGCATGTTGCTAACAGCATGCAAACAAAGGCTGCATAGATGTTTTTTTTTTTTCCCCTGAAAAAAAAAAACAAAATCAATGAAATGCTGTTTTAAAAATCAGACACTGTTGATTGCATTTCTGGGCCGACTGATGGTGTCTGCTTGTGTGTGTGTGTGTGTGTGTTTTTTTTTTTTTTTCTTCTTCCCCCTTTGGATGATTTTGCCAAATTTGCAGACAGCATGACATCACATCAAGCTATTTCCAGCACAGCTGCAACGGAGTCTGAGGGCAGAAAAAAAAACGTGTCAGCGATCTGAAACATCAATGACAAACATCAGGTTCTGGGGTCAGTCGCAGAACAAGAGCTGCTTTTTGGAGATTCACCATTTTGCACCGACATCCAACAATAACACACACACAGGGAGAAATCCATCTGCTACTGATCTCCCCCCCACCTGCAGGTAAAAAGCAACAGCTGCATCCAACAAGTTGATGCCCGTTCTGTGTCTTGTTGTTGTTGGACGGCATTCTGGGAACTATAGGAAACCACCAAATAGAAGCAGAAAATGGGTTCACCAATATTATCAAAACGCAAAATAACAGCTGGAATGCACTGAGCATTACAGAATGATGATGCATAGCAGCGTAAGAGTATCTGAGAGCGAATTATTTTGCAAATGTGCTTTTGATATTCGCTTTTAATTATCGGTAGTCATAACATTTGGCCATGGGACGACGGAAGAAAAATGGCTTTTTGGACTAACTCTGGCACATCTGCAGAAATAGATATTAAAGTGCATTGCCTACTGAATGAATTAACGTGAAAAAAAAAAAATAATGAAATGAAATAAATGGACGACAAAGGAGAAAGCTCTTCAGAACAAACGGGAGGGAAGTGAGAGGGAAGGAGAGAGAGAGAGAGGGGGAAGTCAGCTGGGCAGATGGGTGGATGGATAGATGGATGGATTAACTGATGGATCCGGAGGGGAAAGAAAAGGGGGATGAGCGAGGGAGACTGTAGGTCAGAATGTAAAGTTGGAATTAATTAGGCCCCATTGCTGAGCAAATGAATGGCTCATTGTTATCATGGACAGACAGCGAGGTGGAACAATCTGGGCTTTGTGCTCAAAGTTCACCTCTCCCTCTCCCTCCTTGTCTCTCCCTCGCTCTCTCTCTCTCTCTCTCTCTCTCTCTCTCTCTCTCTCTCTCTCTCTCTCCCTCTCGGCGTATAGACGACAGAATCTTTGTGGTAGTTTGGCGTGTTACGTTATGTTCCAATATGCATTGCAAATACGCGGGGCTGATCGCATACAAAGGGTGGATCTGTGCTACATTCACATCATGCAAAAATGTATTTTTTTTTTTTTTTTCAGCTCACAAAAGTGCATTTCTTTACACTTTAGCACATTTCAGCAGCTCACATTTTGACTTAAGTTAAAATGATGTTAAACTAGTTAAGTATATTAAGTTAGGGTATATTTTGTTGATGCAACATGCAGAATGAGTTGCCTTCCCTCTTTGCATCTTGGTCGGTAAAGAAATAGTTTGTTTTTTCAAAGATATGCAACACGAACGGGAATCATAGAGGAAAACACACCATGTTTCGGTCATGCAACCACGTCACCAAGGCAGTTAATCGTAGTGGTGGCATTCTTTTTGGAGTCAGATTAAAAACCTCAAGTGAATGTCAGCATGTGGGTTTCCTGTTTATTTTTTTGTCAGATGTACAAAGCCGCTCACTTCGGTATAAGCTACGCAGCAGGACTGAAGTTTCTCTGCTAAGATGTCGTGTTAAACTGTGCATCTTTTGCCTTTTTTTTTTTTTTTTTTTTTGCTGTGCCTATTACAAACAACTTTGACCAAAAAATGAGGATTTAGTTTTGCATGTATTAAGATTTACAGATTTTGTTTTTAAGCCATCATAAGCCAAAATGCAAGTCTGTTTGCAAAAAAAAAAAAAACCTGCAGATACAACCACTGTAAAGCCCATTTAAGATATCACTCTAATACTGTAATTCATTTAAAACTGCACTCGAGCCAATAATTCCCTGATAATAAATTAAGTAGTGATTCAAAACTATTGCAACAGTGGGGAATCATACTGCGGTTGGAAATGAAACAGAGTGGGCCTTTTGAGGTTAATACATGTTATCAAGTCACGGAGAGCAGACTTTACTCTTAAAAACTTTTGTTTTTTTCACATATGTAGGAAAATGCCACTTGGAAATTTCACTTGTTTCTAATTCAAATCAGTTTGCTTCAATAGTCTTTAAATGATGTGTTGTTTTCCTGATAGTAAATGTTACTTATTCTTCCTTGCTGCGAGATACATTGACATTTGGCCCTAGAAAAGAACTTTTAATCAAGTTTTTTTTTTTTTTTTTAGCTGTACTGGACTTATCAGTGAGTTTAACGAGCTTGTGCTCAACAGATAATAACCACTTATAATCTCATCTCTGCCTCCAGATGAAAAAAAAAACAAAAACACATTAGTCCATTTTCCATTGCGAATGAGAGCAAATCGCATTATCTAAAGACTGAAAATAGTATAAATTATAGTTAAAGACAATGCAAGCTGTGTGCTTTGAGGAGACTGGCAACATTATCGTATAGCCCAAATGACTTGGATCGGCTATGCAACTGCAAGTATTTTTGCCGTTCAAAAAAATTCATAATGATAACAGATGCATATGGTTCATGTGCAGGCTTCTTGTCTCCAGTTATGTTTGTGATTTGCAGTGAGACTGAGGGCTCTGTCTGAACTCAGCAGAGGGGAGAATGGGACGGGCAGGTGGCTCTTATCTCTGGCAGACCACAGCACGGGGACACTCACTGCATTGTATTCCCCTTGCTCTCTCAATCTCTCTCTCTCTCTCACTCTCTCTGTCAAACACACACACACACACACAAGCGCACGCACAAGCCGGCTGGCTCGGTACCAACCATCTGCTGTGGATGACAGGAGCCATACTCTTCAGTGGTGATGTATGGTGTCTGGCTGCTACTTGCCACCTCACCCCACTGTCACAAGTTCAACACTTCATCATCTAGCACCAGAACTGGGTCAAGCTCCAACAGCAATTACTTTGAATGCTTGGAGTGTTTGCATGACTTTGAGTGTGCGTGGAAAATGGTTGGGTGTTGTCCTTTATGGAGGCACTGAACCTGAATCAATTTGGGTGCGAAAAAAAAAAAAAAATCATTTTAAATGCCAAGTATTTCAGTGTATTCATGCCATGTTTTCAGTTGTTGGTAATGAACTTCACTGGATTCTTAGTGCAGGGCTGCAGTACTTGACAAGATTCAATGACGCTGGGTTTAGAAAACCCTCCTAATGGTGTTGGAAATAATTCAGTGCTTGTTCAATGACTTTCCTCTTTCCAAGATCAGTACAAATAACATCAGTAAAATACGGGAAGATCACATGGTGCAATTCCTCTGGGTTTCCTTTCCGATTTATCTGTTACCAGGCTATTGAATGGCTGTTATCATCACACATCTGTCCCAAATATATGGGGTAATGGGGGCCTACTAACCTACTAATAGCTTCAGGAGGCTGTTATAACCCACTTTTTAGCTTTAACATTTAACATTAGTTTTAGCCACCAAAAAAAACTTGGTTAGGGAAAAGTCATAATGAAGGTTAGGTGTCATGGTTACGGTTAGGAAAAGGTCATGATTAGGGTTAGGAAATGTAACAATGTTGGCTAACTTCACGAGGTAATATTGGCTAAAAATGAGCACCATTCACACTTAACATCAGGCTCAAACTTGGGTCTCTCACAAGAAAGTCTTTGTGATTGCCCCATCCACCTCCTTTCGCAACTGACTGGTCCTTATGCTATGTCACCATACGTCTGGCTCCAGGGTCCAATTTTTATTGGTTAAGACTGGGTGACGATAGGAGGAGCTGATAACAGCCTTTTCACCTACTAGAAGGTACAGTAGGGCTCTACTAACCCATACTTGTGGGGGATTATGACTGATAACACCGATGCAATGGTGTGATAACAGTGAAATTGGCTGAGTGCAGTGGTCCAATAACATAATTGTGTCCAAAACGAATGGGCATGTTGTGTATATGTCTGAAGTGAAGCAGCACAAAAATTGGCAGGGAAACTGGCCAATTCTCAAGCATATTTTTTTGCTTGCCGTTGGATGCAGAGCACTAAATTTTCTCTGTGTCTTAAGAAATGAAGCCGTGATGCGAAGCACAAAACCTGTGAATGCCAAGAGACACAGTTCTGCACCTCTAGCTGCACAGAGAGCATGTACCAAGCTTTCATACGGTGCCACGTTGTTGCAGAAAACCTCCTCGGTGTTATCAGTTTTGAAAGGTTTATCTGCCTTGACTCTGACTCATCCGGGCCCAGCTTCATTTTGACTTGGCCTTGAAAGGTTGGTCCTCCCAGTTCCTCTCCTGTCTCGAGAGTTAAAATTCTTTCTCCCTTGTTCTATCTCAGAAGCCTGCTAGGCAAAGCAAAAGCATTTGCCGGTAAGTGCTGTTTATTCCTCCCCAACAAATGGGGATCTATGCATCAGAGAGACTGTTAAGACAACCTCTCCTCCCCATCAACATGGTGATAAGTGGAAAATTGGGCCTGGAAATGGAGCCCGAGAAGGTTTACGGAGTTTCTCCACCCCACATAATTGCAGCCTCGAAGTTGGCCGTAATTAATCTTTGAGAAAACTTGTCAAATTATTAATAGGCCCTTAAGTGATGGCCCTGAAAGGAGGCCACTGTTCGGAGATGGAGGACAGGGAGCGAGAGTGTTGGAGGGGCTGTTTACTGTGAAAATATGGAGGGGTCGCTCTCCAGGAGTTCCACTACTCCACGTGTCAGGGCTTTCCACACATGAAGGAGTTAAAGGGAAAGTCGGCCGGTCCGGAAACCAGAAAGCTGAGACTCAAACATGTAATGTCATCAGGTATGAGGTGCGAGCCACTCCATAGACAACAAACCTAAGACTGATTCTGCGGACCCACCAAGTGGTTGTCTGTGTAACTGTGCACATTACGAACTATATTCTTCACTAGGTGCTACCAGAACATGTACGCCTTCTCCGACGACCGCAAAAATCCCTCCTCTCGCTCTCCGAAGCTGTTATTAAATTCTACTGTCACAGCAATATTGCAAAGACACCATGGCCCTGGACTTTAAATTGATTTTTGGATGCCTGTAATTTTGCCGAGCCACAAGTTCAAGCTTCTTTTGCTATTGCACTCATTTTAAGTTGCTCTGAATCGTCCCGTTGACCCAAATTATTCTCAGCAGAGACGCTCTGGGTTGCACACCTTATCTCGACGCAAGTCTATGAATCGTGCTTTTTTTTTTTGTTTTTAACTATAGGAAGAGGATTGTTCATGTTCACATTCACACAGGAATCCCACTGTAAGGTTTCTTTCCTCCCCCTCTCTGTCTCCACCATCACCCTCTTCCACTGGTGAACACCACAACCATTGTTTTCACTAACTGGCCACTTCACACCATCCCATTCACACTTTTGCATCTCTGCAAGCCTGTCCGTCTATGTCCACTTCCACTGCGATTGGTGAAAATGTGCAAATGGCCAAAATCACACATCTGATTCAGTCCACAAAAATAGAACATGAATAGCTGACCTGAGAGAGAGAGAGAGAGAGAGAGAGAGAGAGAGAAAACATGGCATTTTCCCTCTGACTGATGGCTTTGCTGGGAAGTGTGAATCCACCGCCATGCTGTGTTTGCACATCGAAGACGTGAAAGCACAAGACGGCACACCGTTGCCACAACGCACAAGTGCCTACATGTTTAGCCTTGTTTTTGACTTATGAATTTCAAATGAGCCGTGAAACAAACTGCGGCAGATATTTCTCACATTGCTTAAGTAAATGTTGTAGAGCAAATGTATCAGACAGCTCTGAATTTTATTACCTTGGACGACCAACATTAGTGGATTCGCTGCAGTGTTTGCTGCCTGTGTTGACACACCTCTGCAATTCATCATGCCAAGTTTGAGATAGCAGAGCCAACAAAAATTCTCCCATGTTCTACTTGAAATTACCAGTAGGGGCATGATGGGAATGTTTTTTTTTTTTTTTTTTTTTTTTTTTTTTCAGCTGGCAGGTTGTATTTGCCGTAACTGGTCACTTTGTGGAAAAAGAGCCACTTAATATAAAAAGGTCAGCAGAGGGGTTACCTTACATCAACACACCTATGGCCATTTTTAAACTCGTTCCTGGCATCAAACAATCGACACAGTAGCATTAAAGTTTATTAAAATCTTATCGAAAGTGAATTCCATTTACTAGACTGGGCGATAATACACTCTGTAGTCAGTTTCATGCCACTCTTTGCTGTCTCTGTTGTGAAAAATAATTACATGCTTCAACAGCTGACCACGTCTCCTGTGTTCATGCAGAAAGAAAAGCAAAGGAGACAAATCCCCCAATGAAGGAAAACAATCTGTATCCTAAAAATAAGAATCAGGCTCATATTACTTGTTTGGAAAAAAGCAGCTCATCCAATTTTAACGTGCTAAGGCGTGAAACAACATAAACTAGAGCAGGCCCAGTGAGTTCTAACTGTTGGGGGGCAGCTGATGTAATTTGCCTGTTCCTTATTTTTCATTATATTGCAATCTCTGGGTGTGCATTCCCTTCAGATTATGTCAATCCAAGAATGTGCAACTTTAATTTCATAATTTCTGCTAACAAGAGGCTGCATGCCGTCCTAATCAAAACAAAAACTGTTCTTGGACACGGTGTCCCCGGCGCGCCTGTGACTTTGGAGGATTAATGGAACGTTACGCATCAGTACATTATTTTCAACTGGCGGACCAGGTGGCATCCACTGAAGAATGTCAATATTTGCGGACGTTGAGCTTGTACCAGTGTCTGTGTGTGTGTGTGTGTGTGTGTGTGTGTGTGTGTGTGTGTGTGTGCGTGCGCCTGAGCACACAAACATGCAAGTGTTCAAGACACACAGCACCGGGAACAAGGGATAAATGGTGCAGAAGACACACAATGTTTAAAAAAAAAAAGAAAAAGAAAAAAAAGAAAAAGGCAGGGTCGGTGTATAACGGCTGGCTAACATGGACAACAAGCATCAAGTATAGTGGGAAATTATTACATGGCTTACTAATTACATTTACTCATATTCCTGCAATTAAGTAGCTTTTAAAATTAGTCGTTTTTAAGTATATTTTTGCTGGCATATGGTACTTTGGCTGCATTTTAAATCCCATCCACTACAGAGGACAAATTCTCTGTAAGCATCAGAAACTGAACCTTCATAACCTGACAGATTGCATGGCCTTTTTTTTTTTTTTTTTTTTTTTTTTTTTTTTTTTAATTTCCAGTTAAAAATTGCATGTAAGTTATTGTTTCTGAAAAGCAACTCAGAGCACATTTCAAATGAGCCACTCATGTTTGCCTCAGTAGATTCTTACCGCAGCACTTCTCCTTCCACTTAATTAAAATATCATCACAGTAACAATACTTCTTCTTGGGCAGTAATTTCTGGGGCACTTTCCATCACCGGCTGCTACTGACTCAGTGTTTCCCCTGTGTTGCACCTCAGTCAGCGAGGTTAGCTTCCTGTTTCACGATTTAATCCCTTTTGAATTGCGTGCTCAAATTAATTCCAGGTGGAAGTAGCATTTCACTGTTTTATTCACCGTGGATGACCGTACACTAACACACTTTAGTTACTGTAAGAGTTTGCATGCTTTCAGTTGTACATGTGGCCAAATTTGGACTAAGCAAACATCTCTGTATTTTTACTCCAAGATATCCCGTGTGAAACTTCACTTTGCTAAATGTGAACTTTTCTGCAGAATTCCAGTGTTTAGAAGAGATGGACACATGCATACAGCACTTGTGTTTTCTGTTTTAGCTGAAGTACTTTGGCCTCATAAGTGTATGACAGACATGTTAAAAAATAGACTGAAATAATTTGAACAACAAACGAGGCCTTGAAATGGTTTCTACATCCAGGTGACACATTCTTCTTTCCTTTTTTTTTTAAGAGGTCACATTGGAGGTAGTGTGTAATATTTCTACATCTCACATTCGTGGGAAATGACCTAAATAACTCTGTGTGTGTGTGTGAGTGTGTGTGTGTGTCTATCGTGAAATGTCACAGATCCATGTTCGACACTTGACAACAGACAGGTATGTGTTCTGGAAACCCTTCCAAACCGATTCTTCCTCCATGGATGTAAAAAAAAAAAAAAAAAAAAAAAAAAAAAAGCCCCAAGGACCTACTGTTTGTGGTGACTTCTGAATGAAAGAGGCGTGTGTGTACATGTAAATGCCCAAAAGGGAGCACAATAGCGATTCTATTCTTCCTCAGCACTATGTTTCATGCCCACTTGAAAGCCGTGCTGCCTTGTGCCAAAGAGATTACGCGTTTCCTCACCTAGTGCCATGAGGTTAAGCAGCTCGCTGCTTGTGTGGGTGAGAGAGAGAGAGAGAGCGGCTGAGCTGCAGTAACACAGGCAAACGCACAATAATTCACAAAATTACACTGTGCAGATTTCTGGCATTAGTCAGTGCTTTACACCGTGTGTCTGTTTTCAAACAAAAGCAGGAAAATTCACCCCATAAACCAAATGGCTGCACTATTTAACTGTTTAACTTATTTAACAGAGCAATAATTTTCATCCTGTAGGACTTTTACAGTGATTCAATAGTGCAATACTCCTGTGTTTCTGTGTGTGTATATATCTTGTGTGTGTGTGTATAGGTATACTTTTTACATTTTCATTTTCTTATTTCCGATTTATTGTGGTAATATTGTAGGATTGAACATTTCTACATAATGCACACTTCTAACGTGCATATTTTTATATTTATTGTTTCTTTTTCTGTTTTCATTTCACTTGCTCATGTATATATTCTTCTCTTGAGAATTTGAGGATCTGCAGCTGACCTAATTTCCCCTCAGGGATCAGTATAGTGTTTCTGAAAGGCAATAGACGGTAACAAGGAAGTGCATGGGTGCCAATAGCATGCACAGTAAGAGAATAATAAACAAAACAGGCTATGATCTGCTGAAATGTGTTTTTTAAGAAATAAATAAGAGCCCAAATTCCTCAGTGAGAGCCTTCCAAAGCTCGGAGGCCCTCGATAACACACTGGTCACCTTTGGTCTTTGGCCCAGATGTCGGCGCGGCCACGAGGTCACCGCCTGAGAATGCCAAAAGTAGCAACATGACGATGTGTGACAATCCACACTAATGTTACGACTCTGCAGGCTGGACACGTTTTTTAACCCCCCTCCTGTTTACTCAGCCAGCCCCACCCCAGGAACTGAAGCTGCACCTTTGAACTGCCTTTCTCACAGAGATCCCTTGGTGTGAAATAGCAGACGTCTCTAACAGGTCAAACAACCATAGCAAATTATTTGTAGCATTTTTGGTAACCTGCTTGTATTCACTGACTCTAGTTTAATTTAAAATCCAAGAGGCATACATTGTGCAAATAAAACAGCTTTGGAGTTATTGTAAGGTTTATTTTTTCACTTTGACGGAGCTAAGCTAATGACTCCCATTGACTTCAAGTCTTTATGCTAAGCTAACACAAAGTGCTACCCATTGGAACTGAAACACTGAGTGTACAGAGGTGAAAATCAAACATCTTGTCTCAGTGTGGTTAAGATAGAAAAATGGTGTTTTGCCCAAAATGTCACAATTGTATTTCTTTAAGGTATCTACAATGTTATTCAAGTTTTGGTTTTAGTTAAAGAGGTAAAAATCTTGCAATATCTTCCTGTCTCATGACATGAACAGTTAAAAAATAAAACAAAAACACACATAAGTTTCAACAGGTGCGGTTAACCTGGATGCCGTATATACAAACAAGTGCATGCTGACGGCGCCCAGTGCATTTGCAAAGGACTGCAAATGAGGACGCTCACCTCTTATGCCATGGTGTGAAAATTAAAAAAAAAAAAAAAAAAAATCCAATGCCGTTTTCATGTTCACACACCGAGAGGAAACGCTGGGAAGGCTGATTCTTACATCGGTTCATTTAGACCTACAGACCGATTATCAAATAAATCCTTGTAAACTGGGTTATTAGGGAAATCCTTTTTATTTTGATCCATGTAAAAATTTTAATCAAAATATCGCCTAAAGCCGATTACCCTGATCCCTGTAATCGGAGTATTGCCGTGCATGTAAACATATCCACGGTTAGCTGAGAAAAGTGTACAAAGTTGTCTTTCAGATGCTTTCCTGTGATCATTTGATCTTGCTCATGCACACGGTATTGTCCCATGTGGCGGCCCAATCGCATTTGGCACCTTAGTGGGACGAAATAAGCTACAGTAGAGAACGTATTGGCAAACACCACTTGACCTAGGTCTGCCGTTTCCTCTCAACAGAGGCGTCCAAGCACCAGAAAGCCGCCGAACGCACATGGTGTAGTAGATGCAAGCTTCGCCAGGTGGTTTGAACAAACACACACACACACGCACACACACACACTTGGCAGTAGCCAGGCGGCCGAGGACCTCAGATATGCTGTTGACAGAGATTGTCAGCACTGTTCTCTCCCTCTCTCTCGCTGCCTCTCTGCATGTGACAGAGTTTACTTTGGGCTTTTTCAGCTCCCCCTACTTAGAACGAGGCCGAGACACAGATAGAGAGACAGAGTGAGAGAGAGAGAGAGAGAGAGGACGAAAGGAGGAGAGCGAAAGAGAGAATGAGTTCAGGGGGAGGAGAGGGCCTCATAAAGGGAAACATTTGCAAACCGGAAGGGAGTTATGTAAATGGGTTAGTCATTAAGGCCTTCCAAAAGAGAGGAGGCCGGATTGGGGCCAGGGGCAGGCGGGTAGGCAAGCAGGGGAACATAAACCCATTATGTGAATAGGCTTCTCTGTTCAAAGTAAGCTCCTCTTTCTTTCCTTTTTTTTTTTTTTTTTTTTTCTTTTAGCTTGGATTTTGTTTTCAGGGGTATGTAGGCCTTACTAAAGAGTCTATATCAGCAAATACGTTTACACTTCCCAGAATGTCTACAGGAAGGTTCAAGCAGTCGTTTATTCCTGCTGCATTGAGGCTTTGTACCTGACTCAGTGTGGCTTCTCGTTATTCTTGTGCTTAACTGACGTTCTCGGAGGCTGCGTTCATGCTCAATCACAAATTGCTTCCCGTACCAATGTTTTTTTGTGGTTTTATTGTGGGATGTAACCCATATCCAACACCAGTATGAAGTGACAACAATGTCATGAGGACCTATTTGCAGAGCAGCGATAATAAAAGATGTCATGCATTTTTGTACAATTTTCATACACCTAAGCTTCTCTTTTAAATACATCTCATTTATGACGTGTCGCCAAGTTCTGATTGAATCGAGGCGTCTTTTCAAAAGACATGTATCTGAATTTCTTCACATTGTTGTATCTGTCCGATTTTGAGTATTCAAACACGAGTCACATGTGAATAACTTGCCTCAGGATGTGATTTTTATATCACATGCATGTGATCCAGGCGCCAGTTAAAATAAATACAGTTCACCGAAGCTTTTTGCAGTCGACACAGATAGAAAACATCAGGTCTGTCATGTGAAAAAATGAACTGGGACACTGCAGTGTGAACGTAGCATATGTGATTCTGTTCCCTTTCTGAAAGCTTTTACATTTGCTATCATAAACTCTAAGTGTCTGACAGTTTTCCCTAAGGAAATAACCTCTGGGGGATAGGAAATGATGTGTCTCATGTTCCCAACAGCAGCAACAGTGATTTGCTTTGAATAAACAGAAGAAATGGGAAGTGAGCAGAGAACTGTGAGCCACCATGGCTGAACAGACAAATCAAGAGAAAATCTAGGAAAACATGCCACAGCACTGGACACTGATTGATTGAGAGGTTATCTCTAGGACGTACAGTGCAGAAACACAACAGCACTGATCCCTAAGCACCAAAGATGTCAACAAAAGTCCAACTTCTAACTTTATTAGACACGAAGCCTTGCACACAGCCTTGCAAACATCACACTACACAAAACCAGAGAAGCACTTCTGGCAGTTGTAGCTCACATAGCTGCTGTCACAGATGTGGAAACACAAGAGAGAAAGAGAGACAGAGAGAGAATGCATGCACAGGATCTCTGGTCTAATGTGACACCTATCAAAAGCACGGTGTATAATTTACACAGGAAGGAAGAGTAACACCTGAGCCTTGTCTGTCAGGAGACAGGAGACAGCTTGTAGCTTCAAGGCTTTCAGTGTGAACGGGCAAATGTGATCTGACAAACACAGGCTTGGGCTCCTTAGCTGGGTGGAGGTACTACAGTCTAGTCGTCGTCTCGAGTCTGATCATGATGTCTGCAGTCTTTGACTCGCCTTGGGCGCTAGGTTGTTGAAATGTTCAGTACTCAGATTTTGCTCTATTTTCATTAGTGCCCTTCTCTCTGGGGCTACAACAGCCCGATAATGCATGACCGAGCTCTACTTACATCAACCTGCCACAAGATGTCACTGCTCTGCCCTGCTCTGCAATCCCAAGGGCCAAGGGAGATCAATTTTTTTCTATTTCAATTTAAGTAAAGATTGGAGGCTGAGCAACTCCACTCCCTCAACAACCGCCATTAAGTGCCGCCATTAAGTGTCCTGAATAGATGACAATACTTCCACCCAATGACTTACTTGTTGAACTGGAGTAAATAGTCCACTGATTCTATCAATATGGCCTCATGAACTTCATCAGGGTTCAGTGCAGCATGAAAGGTTCATAGCACAGGTTTAACCAACACTGTTGTCAAATAGTCCTGTCATGTCTGCTGAAAATACCTTGTTTAAAGAATGACTACATCACTCAGTATGTAGATACTGAGTCATGGGAATGGTGGGTTTCTTCATTCTGTATTATTGTGTGTAAAGCACAAGAGTTGAAACTGACCTGATCAAATATCAGTATTTCCCTATAACAAGAAATGTTCATTAAAAATAATAGTACCCGGTGTAGTGTTCTACAATTTACTCTTTCACTTTTTTCCCTACTGCTGCCTGTGGCCAGCAATGCCCTCCTCATGATAGATTATCATCTCTACTTTTCAAGTATTGATAAAAACCTCTAATTGATCAGTTGATAAATAACCCTTGGCGAGCAGCTTTAGGATGAAAAATTAGGCTCTTTAGAAAATCGTCTTACTCTTAAGCAATCTACTCAGTCCTGAGAAGCCAATACACTGTTTTAAATGCAACGGACATAATTGCAGGACCACGGTTCCTTTTGTCGAAGCTTTGTGCTGAAAGAAACACCTTGACAGAGAGACACATGACTCCAGCTTTTAGCGGTGATCCATTGAAGCTGCTGCCATTTGACCAATGCTATCTTTTCACATAAAACAAAGCTTTTGGATGTTAACAAATATGGGCTCCGAGCCAGCTGTGCTGTAAGGAGAGAGGAGCTAGTTAATAGCCCGAGGCACTGGGGTGTGAAGAAACATTGATCTAGCACAGCACTTGAGAAAACCACTCCCAGAGCAGTTGTAACGAGCCTTTGGCTTATATTTATCAAATCTGTCAGAGCAGGGCCACTGAACTAAGATCATCGGTTAGGTCACACCCCCATTTGAACTTCACTCTGACTGCAAGAGTAAAAAGGGTCGCAAATCACCACTCAAACATAACTGACTTTTAGAAGTACTACATCATAAAAGTAATAGATCCCTGGTCATCAGTGACACAGGAGTCATAAACTTTGTTGAATAAAGAGGGAAAGGTGGTCTTAAATCAGCAGCCTACACTATACTTTGACTTTTAGATTTTATAGATAATAAAGTAATCTGTTCATCAAAGATGCATGGGCCGTAAACCTCTCTCTGACTCAAAAAACCTTGTATCGTTACTCCAGGTTTTAGTTTATGGACATTCCTGCTGTCTCGCATCTCCACAAACTCAGCTTTCTAGAGATTTTCTACAATGGTTTTATTCTACGACTGTCACCTTGGCATTTTCCAAGTTGTGCATGTAGTTGTGAGGGCTGAAGAGTCTCTGTGGCTCCAGGCACTATAAACTTTAAATGGAAGAAAATGTATCTATTACCTCTGCTCTTTATGCCCTGACAGTGAAGATCCACTTGATGAAAGGGAGACTAAAGATGGCTCCTTTTGAGTGTCCTGAGGTATTGATTAGACAGGAGAGGCAGGAATTTATTTAGTTGAACAAGGAGGCCAATGAAGAGAAAAACATCAACACATTGTGGACAATGCCAGGAACAAGAAATGTCCAATTTATTCGATGAGGAAGGATACTGTCAAAGAAAGGCACACTGAGGTTAATGGGCATGCAAAGATAACAAACATATGGCTTGTTTAGTAAAAGAGGACACTCTTGGGGTTAAGAGTAACCCTGAGACAACTCAAGGGCTTTCGCATTGAAAATGGTGCTTGGTTGAGTTGCTGATAGGACTACTAAACTCTGCCAAGCTATCTTTGGCTCCATCTAGTGGTTTCACTATCAAATATCGCTCCAGTGCTACCACAGGTAATGTTATGTCATTTCGTCTTGCTGACAGTGTCACAAAGTGCTGCTGAGGTGGTTTAGCAAACAGGAGAGTGCCATTTGCTCGACATCGTGGGCAGATGAATAGGCTGCACTCTGACTAGTTTATTCAAACAGAGGTGCTCTTGAAGTGTCGTGCAACCTTTATGCTTTGGTTATCCTCTGCCAGTTTAAAGACACACCAGTGCAGTTTGGCAGTTAACATGAAAGGAGATGGAAGGAGGTGCTGGGGGGCTTGTTAGCAGAGACTCGGGCAAGGGCGGAAACCCCCGGATCTGAGACATCAGACGGCACAGAGGGTGATTTAAAAAAAGACATTTTTTAACTTGCTGGAAGGAACACAAAGTGAACCAATGAAAGCGCTAAATAAGTAAGAAATGCCATTATAGTACTTTCAGGATGAATACAATTGTCATATATGACTACAATGTGGCTAAACTGATCAACTTTAAAGTGGGATTAGCAGGCAGCTGCTCTAACTATGGAAATAATTTTTCTTCAAGACAAATTACCCTTATAATCATTCTGGAACTGCTTTTTTGCTTATTCTTTGTCTTTGGTAGCACAGAGCTATTCACCTGCATATCCAAGCACTTCCTGGTGACTTGTTCGGTTTGTCGGTCCTTGTCCTTCTTCTAAACTGAATCGTATAATGAAGATTATGATAAATGATTGAGAAAGGGACTGGCAAGTGACAGCAGGTTGAACTTTCTCAAACCCAAGGAACCCAAGAATGTAGAATGGGCCTGATGATTGATTGGGTCCATACTCAAGTATGGACACCAGCGTATAAAAATCAATTAAGAATATTCATCAAATTGTTTTCTTGAGTCTTCATTTTCACCAAATGGCTGAGGCCTGGTGGGTCAGACTAAAACTGCTTCACCATGCGATGAAGGTAATTGACAGAAGTCCTAATGTTAATTGACGCAACCATGTGCCTCTCCATCTCAGGGGCTGAGAGCGTAAACATTCATTCATTCATTCATCTTCTAAACCGCTTATCCTCACTAGGGTCGCGGGGAGAGCATAAACAACATCAGGAAACTCGTCACAAAACTCTCTAACTTCACATTTATATCACTGAATAATGTTCTACGCATGGTCCTTTTCTCTATCGGTATTACAAATCATATTTATCACAATAAATTTCCACATTTTGCCCCAGAATGCATGTTAGTTCCACTTGCTGAGTGCCTGTCTAACCTTTTTAACTATGCATCAGCCACAATTTAGAAGAAATGTGGGCTGCCAAAAAAGCAAACGCTTGAGCTCCATGTTGCTTATTGTTCACATCCACAAAAACTGATTTGACTTTATTTTGACATTTGCGGTTTTTGTTTTATCATTCAATGTTTCAGATAGGACAATAAGTCATTTGATTTGCATAATTTACTGGTGAAGGTTTTGTTTTAATCTAATCTGTCCAAATAGCTGAGATTTCCTCAAGTCCATCATGTGAGCATAAATGAGTCCACTGGTGCTGTGCAGTAAATAAAACCCTCAATCAACCAAAACTTTATTGGCAGGCTTTTGTACTTTATTGGCATTTTTTGCAAGACATCATCTTTGAATTTTATTCCAGTTACATGAATGCATAACAACCATATCTGCTCCAAAGGATGTTACAAGGATTATCTTGGACAAAAATAGTTGACTGTTGTCTCTTTTCTTCTTTTTATTTACAAACAAATGTAATTGTAGTACTAACCTTTTAGTCCTTATATTAACCCACTCAATCAGGTGCATAAATCATGCATCAGAGCTTTAATTCATTGTAAGATCTTGATATTGCTGAAAGAGGCTTTAGTGGGATATGACTCTTGAGTGGAAAACAATTTTTCTAGCATTAAAAAAAAAAAAGTTTGGCAATACTTAAACTGTCACAGTTTAGGCTAAAAGCGATGAAACAAGACACACAATAACAATATTATCTTTTTGAAAATAAAAAGTGCAAAAGGCAAAATATCCATTTGGGATGATTTTTAAGATTTCCAGTTGAAAAACTTAGATGGCTAAGATAATTTTTGTCTACCCACCACATCAAGTTAAGCAGATTCACAAATCATATACAGAAGTTCTTGAAAGTGCAAATATCGTGAATTGGCATGAGCTGGTATATACATTTCATTTTGTGGAAACTGACAAAAAAATCATCATCAAAGAGCTTTTTTTTTTTTTTTTTTTTTTTTTTTGTCCAGTCGCGCTCCATTTTCATGGTGCACATCATCATAGACATTATGAATTCTCGCTCCACCACAATTTCGCATTTATCAGTTACACTCACAAGCGAATACAAAATCTTTTGATTGCAAGATTTATTCTCATCTTGCAAGCTCAAAGTTTATCACGGAATACAGGTGGCTGTTTTCTCCACACCAACCCAAATGCAACCGTCACTGTGCTGCCACCTTCTCAACGGGATCTCGGTTAACACCCATGAACACAAGCTTCTCACTCCATGAAAAGACAGGACGCTTGAAGGAGGACAGAAGTAAATTTAAATCTAATCTATTCCTAACAAGCCAAATCCCAGAGAGATCCACATGTAGAACTACTGCAGGACAGAGTTTCTCTAAATCATGCACAACATGCAGATCTGGTTACATTTAGAAGAGTCTGGAACCTTTTTTTTGTATGTTTTTTATCTGTTTTTTGTTTGCATTGATCATCTTGGATTGTATTTTCAACTGATTCTCTTTGGAAACTTTCTGCTGACCTGCAAGGTGAATCTGAAGCACCTTCTTCCCAAGGCTGTGCGGTGCAGACCACCGAGTGGATGATTACCAAACTCAAATATGGACTGCAGAGATGTACTAACTGCAGTTATTTATTCTGTGTCCATAAAGACTCAACTGTGCTGCTTGTTCAATCAATAGCACCTCAGCCTTGTCCAAAATTCATGCGCGTTTCACTCTGGACCAGACCAGATGCCGTACTTGGATCTCCGACTGGGACTGAACTCAAACCTCTGATGCACTCAACTAAACTACTCCACTATAGCTAATTCATCATCACAGGAATCAACATCCACAATTAGGTAATTAACAAATAGCTAAATTGCATAAGACCCTTTTTTTTTTTTTTTTTTTTTGTCAAAGATAGTTCTACCCCAGCCTGGCAAGTAACGGTTATGTAAAACCTTATTATGAATTCCACTTCCACAACAGTAAAGCTGGGGATGCATACAAGGCTCACTTGCCACGGAGTCCTGCTTCTGTCTCTCTGCCTCTCTCCACTGATTCTACTGTAGCCAGGGTGCTTGCTTGTGTGTGTGTGTGTGCTGCCTCCACTGATAAGCTATGTTCCTCAGTGGCTCATCAGTATAGTTTGGCCAGACATATTTGGCGCAGGAACCAAAAAATAAAAATAAAATAGGTATAAAGCATTATAATGTCAACCAATGGATGCAGCTCTTCTCTATTGCTGTAATATATTGGGCTAGAGTTCAGGTGAAATGTCCAGCAAAAGATGAACGATTTGAGGTTCGGCAAAGCATAGTGGAGACATTCGTTTCATTTTCTCTGATTCAAGAGAGACTGCCGACCAAAGAGCAGGAAGGAGTGCAGTCACCTGTCATCATAGCAAATCTGTCATTAGATGTACAGTGACTGCACAGTGGCATATTACTTCCAGCTTCTCTAAAGTCAGTATAATGATGGATCACGGTTGATACTGCATAGGTCGGACCACTGTGACAAAGTCCTCATTGTAAAGTAAAAATAAGAGAGAAAAAATAATAAAGATGCGCACTGTAAGACTGATCTACATTTAGCCTCGATCAAGCCAAGCTGCAAAAGTTTAGAATGAGGAAGTGAAAACGCTACACCACAATTAAGACTTCAAAACACCCCAACTTGAAAAAGGTGGGAATGGCAACTCTAGTGCTTAATTTGTTCAAGAAATCTTGTCATGCACAGCCAGCTCGACTGCAACAGGTCTCATATAGAAAAACTCAAAACTAGAAAATGGCTGCACCCTAAAAGTCTAAAAAAAAAAAATCCTTACTTGAACTTGCTCTCAAAAGACATATGAGGGAAAGCAGGCAAAGCTGGAAAGGAAAAAAAAAAACAGGATCTGAAAGAGTACAAACTGGTTTCTACATGTTTTTTTCATTTTTGAATTATTTTCCACACATCCATTTTTAAACACTGGATATTTATTTTTCAACTATACACTGATATTAGTGTGGTGGTGTACGCACCCTATCGGGGCAAATAATTCGATGTAAGTTTAAAATTTTATTTTTCCCCTCACACACTGCCAAATTATTTTTCATACTTTTTCTGTGCTTTCAAGGCCATTTTGGAGAGCTGGTCTAGCGCTTTTGAGAGCAACCACCAACATGATGCATCTGGGGGCCGGGTGTTTCAGACGATTTCACATGATTCTTGCTCAGAACATGTAAAGATAATCAAAACAAAACAAAAAAAGAGGTCAGTGAATAAGAGTTTTTTTTTAAAATCAAAAGGAGGGTGGGAGGGGGGAAACAAAGCCAAAAAGAGATCTGATCATCAAAGGGATGGGTTCGGCTTGGTTCAGAAGGAGAGACTTCAGAGTGAGTCATGTTATGCTTTTAATGAGACTGATGACACTCTCCCCCCGCTTCTTTCCTTCATTCCTTCCCTACCTCCTCTCTTCACTGCAAGACTTATAAGGTCAGGTCATTTGAGGGGGTAGAAAGGAACTTCACATTAGGGAGGAATGATGTTGGCGTGGAAACCTGCGACAAACGACAAACTCATTAGGGGCTGCAGGATTGTGATAGGGTCACAAATTGGAAAAAAATGACCATAATCCATGATGAACGCATGAATAAAGAGCTTTACCTCTAGTAGAGGAAGAAAAGGCGTGTTCTATGGGAGGTGGCCATGTTCTCTGACATGTTGCGGACTTTTAGATAGTTGACAAAGCCTCTGAAGAAGAGCAGGAGACCTGGAGAGGGCAAAAGACAGTCATCATTTACTCATGACAATAGACAACAACAGCAAAATAGTATTAAACTATTGACTTTAAAAAAATGGCTCCAGGCTCAAGACTCAGTTTGTGTTTGTTTTTTATTTTATCTGAGGTAAGAGTTTGTGAACTCACCAAGCAACAGGAAGATCCACCAGAGCCAATATTGACCGTTGAAGTATCCAGTGAAGTAGTCGGAGAACTGGAAACGAAGAAACAGCGAGGCACGGGGAGAGAGAGAGAGAGAGAGCGAGGTAAGCATCCATATTTCATTGCTCAACCACCATTTTTAGACACATACCAAAAGAACTGCCCTCTGTGGCAAATAAATAAATGAATATATTTTCAGACAGACAGATTTTAATATGTAAGGCTAAAAAAGCACACTGACAATAATCAGAAACTCTTCATAGCAGCAGTGGCTATCAGATTTCACTTTATTGTGCTAACTGGTACAAGCCAATTTTTTGGGGGGAGCAAATGCATGCAAATCCACTTTGAATGTACCCTGACGATGAGAATCCACTTGATGAGGGAGAGGCCAAAGCCACAGATGGCTCCGTAGCGTCCTGCAATTGTATTGGTCAGACAGAAGGACAGGCAGAAGCCGATCCAGTTGAACAGGAAGGCCACTGGAGGGAGAAACAAGAAGACACACATGTAGGTGCAGTTTTAGTCAAGAACCCCTAACTCTGTGTAATACATCTGTGAAATGGCTGTGTCAGTGTGTAAAGTAGGCCAACCTCAATTCTTAACTAACTCGTGGCTGCCATCCTGTGGTGAAAACGTAGAACAGCAGCCCCAACGACTCAAGGAAGGTGCATTTTTGCAACCGCGCTATGAGGTATGTTTAATGAACTGTATAAAATTACTGCCTCTGCTCAACACATTTACACTGAAAGAGATAAATCATCCACGTAACCGGAAAACATTTGACTATTCCTAAACAGCCCGACAGAGCATGTAATGGATAGACCACACGTTCTGAAGACCTTTAGCTGTGTAAGCACTCTTCTCCAACTGCTGACTTCCACCAGTGAGGTGAAGTAATTGAGACACACCATGCAAATCTGCTAAGAAAAGCCTATTTCACACAGACTATATGGAAATTTACACCTGGCACCGAGGACAGAGAAAGCACTGACTGATGGAGAAAGTGTATGGTTTGAGGAAAATCTGCCATTCATACACAAAGCAATGCTTTAACAGGGCATTGAGAAATATACATTAAGAAAAACACAACAAAACATTATGTTTAAAATCAATAAAAGCAGAAAATAACAACTAAAGAAAAAAACACAAAGCAAGAAAATGTTGTATTGAAACAAAATGAAATGTGATGCCTGCCTGTTCATGGACATACATGAGATCATCACTCAAAGACTGTAACTTGTACGTAAATAAGCAACAATTAAGTTGACTAAAGTCATCACAATTTGATATCTGCTACACCCGGCTGACTTACTGAAAAAGGCCAGCATGAAGATGCCGTCGTTGCCAACTCGTAGCTGATCAGCATCACTGAAATCATCTCTGGGAGGGAAGTCATCATCCTACACATACACACAATTCCATTCAAACACACAGAACAGATGACGGTTTAGTTAAACAGTATTTTAAAATATAATGTCACCCAGGACTGAGTTTAATATTGTTTTGCATTATGCTTTGTATGGAGTTTGGCTGAACTTAAAGGGAAGGGCTTTTATCGGCTAAGATAAAAATCAAGAGGTCATTTTAACATGTTATTTTCATAAAAGGAAGTGGAAAAGGAAGGAGAATAAAATACGGGGAAAAGATTTATCATTTCTAAATCAGGCAGGAGGCAAGTGATGCTGTGTGTGTGTGTGTGTGTGTGTGTGTGCGTGTGTCCTCACCCTTGGCATCACCTCCACAGTGGAGGCAGCCATGGCAGCAGCTTTGGCCTTCTCTGCTTCATCATACGTGGGCAGGGAAGTGGCAACACTGTAGGGCGGAGGCACCGGGAAATCGCTTCGGAAACTAGTTTCTGTGGAAAAACCGGAGAAGACACAGCACTTTGACAAAGCTGCATATCTAGCACAGTATATCAAAAATGCAACAATACTGGAAATGTTGTCATGGAAATGAACGTTGACTCATGGGCAGGGAGTACATGACACTTCAGCCGTTACCACAAAAATGCTGTGGAATGTAATCTTGTTGCTGTTTCAGCGGGTGAGCAACCACTCTCTGGGAAGACAGTGGCTGAGTGGCTGCTACAGTGTGAATACTAAGCTGTGCACATTAAATACGCTTGAAACCAGAACTTGTCCATTAAGGGACAAGATTTATGAAGACAAATTGGCCAAAGACTTGATGTCTATGAAATCTTTCAGCGAAGATCTCCACTTTCCAATTTAGTTTCAATCAAGTTTGAACTGCAAATTATACGAGCTCCATCTCAAGGGGCAAAAATGTGGATTTTTAAAATGAGGAGAGTGAAGCCGGACAGGTCCCACTGCAGAGCACAATGCAGGCCTTGGATGATTTTATGAAAAGGTGCGGAGGTGAAAGCGACACTGTGTGATTTGCACTATAAAAGAAAACAGCATGTGGCTTGGGTCTCTTTCCACCTTTGATGCCAAGAGAAATCATATTCCCATCACCGCCCTAACCTTGTATTAACACTGCAGTCTCTTTTTCAAGTCAAACGAGCTGATTTCTTTTACCTACAATTATAATTATTATGCATATGAACCAGTTTAAAGAAGGCTGACAGGATTTTTTTTTTTTTTTTGCATACCAGGTGCAGAGGCAGTTGCTCCCAGGTCAATGGGGGCATATGGTGGTGGAGGGGCGTCTGCCTCCCCCTGGGTCCCTGATCCGGATGCCTGCCCTGATGCTGGGGCAGAGGAGGGGCTGGCTTGGGCCTGAGCCTGAGCTGATGACGTCCCGGCCTGGGCTGTGGCAGAAGTCGACGGCTGCTGTTCACTGGTAGAGGCCTCTGAGGAGTCGTCCTCATTGTGCAACTAGGAGAGGACAGGAGATTAGAGGAATCAGTCAGTTCATCAGTCACCCAAAGTGTAGCTGCCTAAGGGTATGTTCTCACTATTTTTTTCAGATGGGCAACTCCTTTTTGCACATGAAAGACGGCGGGGAGCGACTGCAAGGCGGATGCAAAGCACACTTTACAAGGTGCTGGGCCTGTCGTCTTTTTAAAAAGAGTGAAGCACTTTCAAAGCTGAGAAAAGTTCAACTTTAAGGCGGAAACAGGATGTGCACTGCGTTTTTTTTTTTTGTGAGCGAACTGATGACAAGGTAGAAGAGGATGGGATTGACAGGGCACTGGCAGCTGACAGTTTCATACTACAAGAATGACAATTTTAGCAAGAAGTGGAAAAGTTTGTATTACTTTGTATTTACTATTAAAAGTTTGTATTACTGTGAACATAACGAGTCAGCATGGGGCATACTGGCCCAGTTGTGGGAGTTTCTGCTAAGTGTTAAAGAGATGTGTATCAGTATATATGCTGACAGTAGCCCCAACCACATGTAGTCATTATGGAGAAAAATACGCATTGCATAATCACATCATTTAATGTGATTGAGGCAGCACTTTTTTCTGCAAAAAAGTGTGGCAATGTAAGTAGAAGGTAATCAGTCAATTAACTAATGAATAAACAAGGCGTTTAGTGTACATATCACATAAAGGCTACTGTCAGTAATAAGGACTGCATTAACAAAAAAACAAAATAAGTCTGTAACAGCACTGGCAACCTCTTTCAGCAGTGGGGGCATCACCAGGCCTTCCTAGTGACTGTTGCACATGTACTGGAGTTAGGTTACTAGCAATGTGTTTACTGGTCACTGTTCAAGCTGTACCATTTGCCCTCAGCAGAACATGTCTGACACTGCATGCCAACATAGAGAGGGAAGACAGAACATGAAGGGTGGCTCTGTGAACAGAGGGGTGACAGGAATGTGATACATCAGGAAAGTAATACGGTTAATGCTGCCCTTGCTCCAGCTGACAGAGTCATTCGGGGCCCCTTTAGTACATTAATTTCATCAGGCAAAAGAGCCAAACACCTCACTCAAATTACAGAGAGGGGATGGTCACCTAAAGGAGTAACGATGCACACTCTCATTTCCCTCATGTCAAGGTGGCCTTGAGAAAGTCAACCTAAACCCCAGCTGCTCCAGTAGAGCCGCCCAATGCACAACAGCAAAACACTGCAACCACAGAATGTGAATGTGAAAGTTTTTTTTTTTTTTTTTTTCAGCAAAACTACAACAGATACGTTTGTAAGTGTTTTGATTTTTTTTTTTTTTTTTTTAAATACATCTTTATGCCATAATATCAGACAAATGATGTAACTTTCAGAGGCTGTGTACTAGTTTGGGTGTTCTTGTTGACTGTCATCTCCAGCTTCTCCAAATCTTGTATTTATATTGCCAGCACAAACCAGACAACCATGGCCGGGCCTAAACATGCGGCTGAGCAAGTTAAACTTGTTTTGTTTACACCAGCATGACAAATCTCTGAACAAGACAGAAAACAGTGTGTGCCTGCAAGTTGTTATTTTAGATTTCCTGCGAGGCGAAAAAAAAAAAAAAAAAAAGTTAGAAAACGTTGATCAGGGTTTAAATTGTGAAGCTCATTCAAACTGGAGAAATTGGACACAGAAGTGCTAGAGGCAAACACAACAACCAGACCAGGAGGAATCAGTGCACTGTTAATGAGCAACTGCACTGATACATCAAAATCACTGCCTCACTGACTCTGATGTTCACGCCAAATACGTTCCTCAAGGTTGCCGTTCATGAGAACTAAATAATGACTACGGTGCCGTCTGCAACTTCAGATGTGGTGCCGTAATTGTTGCATCTGGAATTTTACGTCAAACTGGTGCTTAGGGTAATTTTAGTTTTGGTTTTACACATCCCCTGTTTTGATCCCAATTATGATTCCAGGGTAGGTGCAGCACGGCACTTTAAGTAGGGGCGGCGTGGCTCAGGAGGTAGAGCAGTCGCCTGGTAATCGGAGGGTTCCTGGTTTGATCCCTGGTTCCTCCACCGAGTATGCTGACGTGTCCTTGAGCAAGACGCTAAACCTAACCGAACGTAACTGCTCCTGATGGGCACCTTGGTGTGGTATTGTCTGCCATCTGTGTGTGAATGCAAGATAAAGTGCTTTGATTGTTGACTACAGAGAAGGAGTCCATTTAAGTATATTTGTCCCAGGAAAAACAACTCTGGGAACTTTGTTGCTGTTACATAACACAATATAGGAGAAACACACATTTGATGTAAGGTCACCAAATGATAAAGCTACAGCTTGGGGCCCCAAACACCAGCGGCTCTCTGACAGCTGAGCAGGTTAACCACTGGCCATGTTTCACGAACGGCAGTCTTGGTGTGATTGTTGTTGTTCTCTGAAGGGCCAAAAGGAAACTTTGTTAGTTAGTGACCAAACAAATACACTTTATCAAAACCCTGGACCTTCACCCCCTCCCCCGCAAACATTCTGCAAACCTCCACCGGCTCGGGGTCGATGTACAAGGCAGCGAGTGAATGAGTGGCTGATGACTGGCCCGGAATCAAGAACAGAGCATATCACACCCCCGTGCACAGAGCCATTACGTAACAGCTTAACAACATAACCGCAAGCCTCCTCATCTCCAAATATACCCGAGCTCAGGCCTTCTAAGAACAACAGATACTTTTCAGAAATCTGAGAATCATCTGCGGAAACACTGGACCATGAGACAAAAGAGCAAGATGCAGGGAGGGATGAACAAAGTGTGAACGTGGAGGAGGGCTTCTCAACTATTATGTACAGTACATGCCGAGATAAACAAGACTGACACATCATAAACAGGTTAGCCAGGGAACGTCACACCAAGCGTCTTCATCTGAGCGACTTCAAACGCCCTGAGAATCGTGACGTGACTGCGCCGCTCCTGGCCTCGACACAGTCGGCGGAAAAAACCCTGAAAATGATGAAGATACTGACGTAAAATCGCAGACAGTCGCTTGGCAACCGAACTGAAGCGGGCAGGAAAAGATCAAAAGTGTAACTAACACAGTTTAGGCCCGAGAGCTGCAGCACACGTCAAGAGGAACTGGAGATGGGTTGTCTACATGTTCTGTGGGCTAGTGAGCAAATGTCAACATCAGATAATGCTATCAGTTTGGCCTGGATGCGCAAAACAGGATATAACTTAGACACAGAGGTATGACGGCAACTGCTAGACTGGAACTAAATAAACCTTGAAAATCCGTTGTTTTCACGTGCTGTAGACCTTCAGACACAAGTTTAGTATTAGTCTTCCTGTTTACAAGGACAGGATTATTATTAAAACAGGCTTTAATCAGGGTTTGGAAGTTTAAAACCAAGCATTATTTCACTTGGGCTCATATCAAATCCTGTGGGATTATCAAACCAATGCCTGGAGCCACAAGTATCAGAGCAGGAACCCAGCTATTTCTTCACAGCTGCAGATGGTTTGCAAAAATCAGTACTTCACTACTTCCTGAGGAGAGAGAAAAAAAAAAAACACACTCCAAATGATGCCTGGTTAATTGACTAGCCACTTTTTCCAGCCACAGCCCAAAGATTTACCAGCATTGAACTGGTGGTAATTTCCCACGGTGAACAGCCGCTCTCTGCTTTTGAGATAACCACGAAGAGGTGAATTAAAGTGCTTTTAAACATAGATATATCATAAATTATCACATTTATGAGGCATGGTTTTTTATGGAGGAGGTGGTTATTACCTTGAGAAGGTGTATTAATCTACCTACGTGGCTGGTACCTTTTCCTAACACTCTTTAAAGGGCCCTTTGGCATTTAATACCTGACTGTCAAGCTCCCTCACAACTTTGTCATTTTTTTTTCTGCCACGTTAGGGAATAAGCGACCTCCATTGCTAACGCTACAGCTAGCTCGCTCCTCAATACGTTTCGTGTGTATCCTAACATAAACCACCGTGTAAGGTCAACTTAAATATAAGCTGTCAAGTTAGTACGTCGTTCATAACAGTGTAATACATTTTCGAGGACGGTGGGCATAACTTCTGCGGCCCGTAGGGACTTGAGCTCGGCTAGCTGGCTAACGTTAGCCTAGCCTAGCCAATGCGGAAGTGCTTGACAAATTAAAACTGTCAAAAAAATATAGATTTAACGTGGGGGAAACACAGACTGGTTAAGGTTAGTGGCGTTTAAAGTCATTAAGTATGGCGTTAGCATGGATAATATGGCTGCTCTCGGTTGATTATTTTCACTTTAGCACTGCCTTTTCTCGTCTCGTTAGGCCTTATTTCCACTAGCAGCCAGTGTTTTGATCGGATCTGGACTCACTCACCACTTGGTATCGGCTTGCTGGGTCCATCTCTACAAGATTCAGCTGGCAGGCAAGCCAGCCGATAAAACAAGGGGGAAAATCCGGCCTGTGCTGACTCCGAGGTTTTGGTGACGAACAAGCGACAATCCTCTCAAACAGTGCTGGAAGAAACAGGATAAAAACCTGTGAAAGAAATGGCTGCAGGCTCCAGTTGTGGCAATGCAATGCAAAAAAAACCCGTTCACGCTAATGTTGGACGGCAAATTCAAGCTGGCCGGAAAAAGTCACGACGTCCGGTCACTAATTTTCAAAATTAAATCACTACACCGTGCCACTGCGCCATTTGAGTAAAAGTAAATACCCAGATATTAATTCTCTACCAAATTAACATCACCTCTTCACAACATAGAGGCAATTGCATCAAATATTTCAGCGTGTATGAGGATACATGGAGAATAGCCTCTCCATGTGTCCTCATACAACCTGAAATATTTAATGCACTTCTCACTGACTCTTAAATGTTCTCTTTTATATATCTTACATATATTCTTTTTAACAAATGCGAGTTTTTTTTAATTCCTTTATTTTGTTTTATTTTCAAAAATACATATTCGGATTATTTTGCAGCCGAAATCACAGGATTTCCGGTGTAACTCTGGTTGTTTCTGTGTAACTTGATGCGGACGTGCCTGGTGGAGTTTTCCTTTTAATGACGCAAATGAAACGATTCCTACATCCACCACAGGGTGGAACCAAAGCTTATTTTAGGCTACATCACACACACACACACACACACACACACACACACACCCCTCACATGATCCAAGGCACAAAGAGTCTTTGTTTTAAATATTTGTAAATATTTGAAAGTGTCTACATTTCTATGTTTCATGAGGCCTCAGCTACTATAAATCCTAAATTAGGATACTAATTTAGGATTAGGATGCTAATTAGGATACTAATACTATTACTACTACTACTAGTAGTAGTAGTAGTAGGAGTAGTAGTAGTAGTGGAGTAGTAGTAGTAGTACTGCTACTACTACTACTACTCCTACTACTCCTACTACTACTACTAATAATAATGTTATCTATCTATCTATCTATCTATCTATCTATCTATCTATCTGTCTGTCTGTCTACTTGTGTGTGTGTGTGTGTGTGCGCGCGCGCGCGTGCGTACAGTTAGGTTCATAAGTACTTGGACAGTGACACAGTATTCATAATTTTGCCCTTGTGCACCACCACAATGGATTTGAAATGGATTAATCAAGACTTTCAGCTTTAATTTAAGAAGCTGAATAAAAATATGGCATTAACTGTTTAGGAATTACAGCCAGTTTTATACATTGTCACCCCATTTACTCCATTTCAAATCCACTGTGGTGGTGTGCAAGGGCAAAATAATGAATATTGTGTCACTGTCCAAATACTTATGGACCTAACTGTTATAGATAGATATAGATATAGATATAGATAGACAGATAGATATAGGTGTGTGTGTGTGTGTGTATATAGATATATCTATATGTCTAGATGTCTAGATAGATAGATAATATTTACAGATAGATAGACATATGGATATATATAGATATAATAATTATTTTCGGTCAGTCTGTTTCATTTTTATAATATTTTCTATTTTTTATTTATCACATTTATATGTATTATTTTATATTATTGTTATTATTATTATTATTATTATTATTATTATTATTTAGAAAAGCTTTAATTTGTTGAGTCTTGTGTCTTTCTTTTTTAGACAGCAGCTGAGAGGAGCCGGTGACACTACAGGCAGCAGAGGTGCAGGTGAATAATTACATTACATAATACTGTAATTGAGTAGCTGTTTTGTGTATTGCCACTTTTTAAAAAAAAAAAAAAAAAACAGTATTTTTAATTTCTCTTTCAATACACTGCTGCTTCAGTGCTGTACTTCAGTAAATTTTAAATCAGATTCATCACACAAAACAAATGATTAGTGAGATTGTGGAACCTTTCACAATAAAAGCTCAGTCAGCAAAGACGAAGAACCTGCTTCTACTTTGTTGCTTCTACTTTTTGTCATTTCCAAATTTCACAATAAAACCTGCACCATGAAAAATGGAAATGAGGACCATTTATACTGAACTGGTGGAAAAAAAACATGGAAAAATACCAGTGAATTGGCCTGATGATGAGAACCACATAGACTCAACCATCATATTATGTGCTTATTCCATGTGTCTCGTTGAGTCTACAGGGTCCTTGCTTCAGTTTTAGCATAATGCCCCTTTAAAAGAATGCAGTTTGCAGCATGTTCTCTCCTCCTTTTCTAACTGCATGGAAAAAAAATCAGCGTGATGTGGCATGTGGTTTTTGTCAGAGTTGGTAAAACAATCCATCAGCTTTACAGAAATGCATAAAACACTATAAATCAACTGAAAAACAAGAAAAAAAGGAAACTGTAACTAATCAGTGGGGTATGGGATGTGGTCATGTGACAAACCAGGAACCTGTAACCCTGTGAATCATGTCTGATACATGAGTTTCTGAGACCTTTTTTCCTGAAAAACCTGATGTGCATATATTCTGATACAGGTCTTCTGCCCCCTGGTGGATTATCCGTGCACTGCAGCACCAGAGACATCCAAAGCCGACGCTGTCAATCTGTGATGCACTTGTGGTTTTGCACTGATGTTTTTGCCCGTTTTGAAAAGGTGAAGGTGATGTGATGTTGGGCCAATGTAGCTTCAATGTAACAGATTCTGAATATGCATGACATTGTCGAACAATATGAAAAAAAAGACTTATGTTGGAAATTACATGAGCAAAAAGGTTTAAAGTTTAAAGGAAACTTAGTTCCAGTCTAGCAGGAGTGTAAGGGGTTAAAAATGTTGTGTTCTGTAAATTTTTGTTTGTTTAAAAAAAAAAAAAGTGCCACGCCAAATAAATTGCAACAAACTCCAGATATATCAAATACGATACAAAACAAAACTCATGTACGGTAAGTTTCATTTTGTTTTTTTTTTGTTTTTTTTAATTGTCAAAAGGGTTGATAAATACTCTAGTTTCAAAGAATTAGATTTTTTTTTTTTTTTTTAACAATTATTGGATGTTTCAGGCTTCACTTGATTAAATACCTGTTTGTTACCTTCCCAGGTGCATCTTGATGACATCACCGCTTCACTTTGACAACGTTACAGCTTCAATCAGACGCCATAACAGCAATTAGGACAGTTTGGTTAAAGAAACAATGCGCATTAATTAATTAATATGCAAAACAGCACATGGCTAAGCTGTGTGCCCTCAGGTAGGTCAAGTTTAGAGGATGTGGGAATAATAATAATTTTAAAAAATGCCACATATTTTTCTCTTTCAATCACTCCCCCTTCTACTACTGCTGGCTACTGAGTGATTGCAAGGGAATGGTCTGGGCTGCAGGCCTTGCTCAAGGGCTCCTTGGCAGCGGTTGCTAAGGAAGTGGCTAAACATGGCTCCTTCATTTTTCCTGCTCTGATGCTCTGGTGTGGGGATTCACTGCTGTAACCTCCTGGCTAAACGCTCGCCTCCCCACCTTCCACCACAGTTTGCCTTTTGAAATCAAGTGAGTATCGGCTCTGCCTGAGCTTGGACAAGCTTTCTAGGAGCGGTTTCAGCCCATTTCGCCTGGTAACAAGATTCAACCAATCAGATTCTCCAAAAAATCCTCCTCATCCAACAGAAAAAGTGTAAATAAGATTCCAACCCTTCAGCGAAGCACATCGATGATTATTTTCTGTGTGTGCATTCCTCCTCTGTTGCTTCATGTATGTTTTAGCCTTTGAGTCGTAGTTTTCTGTGGAGAACTTTGTGAACTTGCGGGTATTATAAAACCTCACTGGCCGGAGTGTGTGCTGCAGCTCTGGCAGTGATGTAACTCTCCTGATACCTTCGCCGATGCTCAAAATCTGGGCTCGCTGTTTGTTGTTGCGTGTGATCGCTTAAGGTTATTTTCCCAAATAAAAACTAGAAATAATAAAAAAATAAAAATACAGCAAAGCTTTTGGCCATCCCTGCTTTCAAAACCAGGAGATCTGTCCTTGTGTGTTTCTCACACCTCAACAGAACCAGGTCCTGAACCCCCCTGAGCTCTCGGGAAGCACGGGCCCTCCTCACCTGCACAGACTAACTTTGGATCTTCGCTCCCGGCTGTGTGAGTGGGTTTGGGGAATAGCGCACCACAATGTCTGCCCCGCATCAACATTTCACTCTCAACAAAAACACTGACCCACTTCACAAAATGGGACATGTTGGCTGGGTTCGCTTCTTTGCATGAAGGTTATGTTGGATTTTCAGGTGGAGCTGCTGGTGAAATATAATATTCTTTTGATTCGGATGAACATTTGCCTGTGGGACTTCACATTACTAATTTGAATTCCTGTTCATTCAAGCTTTTCAGGCCAAGTAGCAGTACTCCTGTGCATTGGTAATTGTACACATTTGTAATAAAAGTGAATCATTGTCCAGTTGCCTACTACCTTGACTAATACTGGTGGTTGAATGATGGCAAAAGACTCATTATCAACATTTTTTCTTTCTTAAAATCAATCAGTAAACCCAAAATCATCATTTTGCAAGCCAGTCAAAGTGGAAGATGGTGCAACTTGAATTTTAATGTTTATTCAAAGCCACAACACACAGCAAGAACCTTTCCTTTCAGGCCAGACATATTTCATCACTCACTATTGATGAAAAAGCAACATAAAAACAACTCAGTGAAAATGTTGTTGCTCACATATTGAATTAAACTTTCCTTTTATGGCTCAAAAAGTACACCGTCCGCACAATACATTATTTACAGTTTTGAATGATGGGACACTTCCTTTTGTGATGCAGCGCTTTGTGAAATCTGGCCTTTTGCACGCGGTGAATGCAAACGAACACGCCGAACAGCTCCTGCGCACAGAGCCGTGCAAATCGAGGCAAAGTTCGTCTCCACGCCTCAAAGTGAAGTTTACCCGGTCATGCGGGCTCGCCAGTGGGCTAATCCAGGATCAGAGTTGCAGCGGATCAGCGCAGTAATAGGCTCTCGGTACCTTTACGAGTACAGGTTCTGCGGTTTCAAGGATGAAGGACAAACATGTTCAGACACTGTTACGGATTCTTAATAAAGGGTTGGATCAGGTTCTGAGAGGCCTATCTGGCTTGTCACAAACTTGAACTCATTTCCGTCCTCTCAACAAGAATGTGCAGCTTTGGAATTGGCTGATTTGGGGAAAATACCGTAGAAATCTCAGAGAGAGTTGGTCTTGTTGTTCTGTGCTCCATTACAGAAAACAGGACGAGAAGGAAGCTCAGGTGTGGGATTGGGATTTTTAATGATTTTAAAAAGTAGCTTTATCAACCAGCTCTTCATTTCAAATTATATTCTGGAGGAGTTTTTTTTTTTTTTTTAGCAGTTCAGTTCAACAGTGCAGAACCAGTTCAGTCAAAGTCAGGGTAAAAATAAGAGTTAGAATAATTTTTGTATGTTTTTACAGTGCAGTGTGACTTGAGAGCTCCACGCTGTAAAAACTTTTGCATGCTGAACCTTGAACTGGTGCACAAATTGGCTGTGAAATCTAACGGCAACAGACATAAAGTGATTCAACGAAGCTGTTGAGAGGGAATTGAACTTACAACGTGCTGAGCATTATGTGAGCGTTTCATCCTGGTGCACCACCACATAAGTTTGTTTTTGCTGTTGCTTTTTCCAAATTCACTGAAAGTCACTGACTTGTCTGTGGGAAAAGGGAAACTTGTCAAAGAGCTGTAAGAAAGCTCATCAGCTGTACCTCACACCGATAAACAGCTGCCTCCAGTGCAAGAGGTTGGTAGTTTGAATCCTGAGTCTATGGCTCAGAAATGCTGCTAGTATGGTATATGATAGTAGAGTGTAACCTCCCTGTTTACAAAAGCTTTTGCCTTCCTTTGTCAAGAGTTAGAATGAAGATCAGAATGTAGCTAATTTGAGATCTGAACATACTGATGAGGCTACACAACATGGAAAACCTACAGCCTTCGGATTCAAACTGCCAACCTCCTGCATGAGAGGCAGCTGTTCACCTGACTGAGCTACAGCTGCTGCTGGTTTCCTCCAGCTCTTTGACAAGTTTCTCTCTTCCACACACACAAGTCAATGATATTCATCAGTTTTGCTTTTTTTAAACAGCGAAAGGTTGTTGGTGCAGCAGGATGAAGTGTTTATATTGAGCTCAGCACATTGTGAGTTCAAATCCTCTTATTAGGCTTCTTAAATCACTTTGTCTGTTTCTACAGGACTCCACTGTAAAAAGTGAAAAGTTTTTTTTAAAAGACCTAAAAAACAAAGGGATTAATGCACTCAAATGTCCATCTTTTTATTTTAATATAATATAATATAATATAATATATAATATAATATAATATAGAACTTGAGAACATCAGGGAAACTAAATATTTTATTTTGTGGCAAACAAGAAACACCTGGTCAATAAAGGGTTAAACTGGAGAGTGGAGGAGGGGGTGGGGGTGGTGAGGAGGTTGGTGAGGTGGGGGGGTGGGGGTTAGGGGGGACAGGGGATGGGGGGTGGAGTGGAGGGGGTTTCTGAACAGGTTTCTGAACAGTGCACTTCAACAGTTCAGAACCAGTTCAGCAAAGACGGAAAAAGTGTCAGAATTTGCACAGTTTGGGGAATTTTTTACAGTGCAGATTAAAAAAAGTTTGACTGAAAGCTGTGAACATTTTTTATATAAGGAATGAAATTGCAGAGGGGGGGATGGGGGGTGGAGGGTGGAGGTGGTGGGGTTTAATTTTAAAAACTGTTCAGTTTGACACTTCAGAAGCAGTTCAGTGAGAACTTTTTTTTTTTTTTTTTACAGTGCAGCTCCCCGCTGTAAAAAGTTTTTGCAGGTTGAAGTTTGAGCAGCTGACTGGTGCACAAACTGGCCATTTGCACTCGCTCTCTATGTCTCTGTCTATGTCGATCACCCAAAGAGGTGGCATAAAAAATATTCACACCTTTCACCCAGTGTTCACTTTTTGCAGTGGGGAGTCTTAATGACTGCACTGTAAAAAATGTTAAAAATAAAGTTGTTATTCTAATTTTCAGCCTGACTTTGACTGAACCGGTTCTCAACTATTAAAGTGCATTGTTCATAAAAAAAAAAAAAAAAAAATTAAAAAAAAAAACAACTAAATATAAACAACATAATACTTAAAAAAAAAAAAAAAAAAAAAAAAAGAGAGAGAGAGAAAACACTTCAATAATAGGTGAAACTTTAGTGGTGGGGGGGCAGTGAGGGTATGGGGTAGGGGTGGGGGGGCACTGGTGGTGAGGGGGGTCTGCATGTTTTGTAAAACTGATCAGTTTGACAGTCCAGTCAATATTAAATACACATTTCAGATTTTTGAAATTTGAAACTGATTTTATTTCCAGTGCAGACATTCAGTGTGACTTGAAAGCTCCCCGCTGCAAAAAGTTAAAAATTCATTGTTTCTGTGTGGAAAAAAGAAACTTGTCAAAGAGCTGGAAGAAAGCTGCCCAAGCTCCTCAACTGTAGCTCAGACAGATAAGCAGCTTTCTTTGGTGCAAGAGTTTGTAAGTTTGAATCCCACATCTGCTGGTCTGAAGGTTTTCTAGGTGCTGAACCTTTGTAGGAATCCCATGACAAAGCTGAAGGAAGTGAGGAGCAGCTCAGCAGGATCACAGTGATCTTCATCAGTAGTTTGAGATGTGAAAGCAGCCTCATCCTCAACTTTAACATAACAGTCAACAAACTGATGAAAACTCTGCAGCAGCTGCTCAAACTGGAGGCTGTGCTTTCTGACAACATAGTTTTCCAGTGGGGAACTGGTCTGAAGAGCTCAGAAGGATTTCTGACCCACAGACGTGGGATTCAAACTGCCAACCTTTGGCATGTGAGGCAGCTGTTTATCTGGCTGAGCTACAGCTGATGAGCTGCTCAAGCTTTCTTCCAGCTCTGTGACAAGTTTCTCTTTTCCACACACACAAGTCAATGGTTTTCATCAATTTTGCTTCTTTAACCAGAGAAAGTTTGGTGGTGCAGCAGGATGAAGTGTTCATATTGAGCTCAGCACATTGTGAGTTCAAATCCTCTTATTAGGCTTCTTAAATCACTTTGTCTGTTTCTACAGGACTCCACTGTAAAAAGTGAAAAGTTTTTTTAAAAAAGACCTAAAAAACAAAGGGATTAATACACTCAAATGTCCATCTTTTTATTTTAATATAATATAATATAATATAGAACTTGAGAACATCAGGGAAACTAAATATTTTATTTTGTGGCAAACAAGAAACACCTGAGGCCTGTACCATAAAGCTGGATTTCGGCTTAGCGAGCTAACTTCAGGCTTAACCCTGGCTTTTCTGTACCATAAAGGTGGCTTACTTTTTATCGGGCTACGTTGCCATGGTAACGTATGCTGAACACCTAACCTGCTCCGGAGCAGGTTAAGTTCAGGATAAGAGCTCAGCAGGTAGAAAAGCCCCACCTACCGACCAATCAGCTCTCTTGGAAAATGGCCTGCCCATTTTCCCTTTCTTCTTCTTTTATAAAATTAAAATTAATACATTTTACAATTCTTCTTGTATTTTTTTTTTTAACTCATGACTCTGCACTGCTCAACCAAAAATTGATCTTGTAGATCTGTAGAATGATTTTCTAAAAAATGTTTTTGAAAATAAATGAGGGGAATTTAATTCAGAGGGTTAAATAAAAGTTTGATAAAATACACACCAGCCTCTGGGCTCCTTTAGGTTTCCATTAGTTTGCTCATATTTAGTATTTAGGGAGTCTGCCCTGAAAAGTCCACATGGGAGTTGATGCTAAATGTTTTACTGTTTTAAGTGACAGTGAAATAATATTTTAACCAGCAGAATAATCACGAGGCATCAGATGCTTTATAAAATGAAATATCAAAACCAGTTGAATCAAAGTGACGATTCTGACGAAACTCAAACTGAAGGCAGCGGTCCAGCGAGGGTCGACCCTCACTGTGAGAGAGGGCCAGTTCCTTTGCGGGAGTGTATGGCTGAGTGGGAGACACATTCATTTATTGAACACACACGTTACTGTAGTCAGTTCTACTCGTGCCGTCATGGTGGTGAAGTAATATTATAATCCCACTAATTTACGCATTGACACAGTCGGCGATTTTTTGCCACCATTCCTTGCGGCTTTTGGCAGCTGCAACTGTGTTGCTTTTTGCCTGGATTATTGATTTATATTCCTCGTATTTATTAATGATTATTGTCTACTCGGTTGTGACGTATGCGGCTCGGGTAGATTTTTCCATGTCTGCGATTGGCCGCATGCAGCAAACTCCGCCCTTTTTATGTGAGCGCGCACAGATCTAGAATGGAAAGCCTGGGTTGAATTAGTGAGTTGATAGCCGGCTTTATGGTACCGAAAATCCTGAGTGCTGATGTCTCGTTAAGTGAAGCCAGATGAGTAAGAGAAAGCCTGACTATGTTAATCCAGCTTTATGGTACAGGCCTCTGGTCAATAAAGGGTTAAACTGGAGAGTGGAGGAGGGGGTGGGGGTGGTGAGGAGGTTGGTGAGGTGGGGGGGTGGGGGTTAGGGGGGACAGGGGATGGGGGGTGGAGTGGAGGGGGTTTCTGAACAGGTTTCTGAACAGTGCACTTCAACAGTTCAGAACCAGTTCAGCAAAGACGGAAAAAGTGTCAGAATTTGCACAGTTTGGGGAATTTTTTACAGTGCAGATTAAAAAAAGTTTGACTGAAAGCTGTGAACATTTTTTATATAAGGAATGAAATTGCAGAGGGGGGGATGGGGGGTGGAGGGTGGAGGTGGTGGGGTTTAATTTTAAAAACTGTTCAGTTTGACACTTCAGAAGCAGTTCAGTGAGAACTTTTTTTTTTTAAATTTTTACAGTGCAGCTCCCCGCTGTAAAAAGTTTTTGCAGGTTGAAGTTTGAGCAGCTGACTGGTGCACAAACTGGCCATTTGCACTCGCTCTCTATGTCTCTGTCTATGTCGATCACCCAAAGAGGTGGCATAAAAAATATTCACACCTTTCACCCAGTGTTCACTTTTTGCAGTGGGGAGTCTTAATGACTGCACTGTAAAAAATGTTAAAAATAAAGTTGTTATTCTAATTTTCAGCCTGACTTTGACTGAACCGGTTCTCAACTATTAAAGTGCATTGTTCATAAAAAAAAAAAAAAAAAAAATTAAAAAAAAAAACAACTAAATATAAACAACATAATACTTAAAAAAAAAAAAAAAAAAAAAAAAAAAAAAGAGAGAGAGAAAACACTTCAATAATAGGTGAAACTTTAGTGGTGGGGGGGCAGTGAGGGTATGGGGTAGGGGTGGGGGGGCACTGGTGGTGAGGGGGGTCTGCATGTTTTGTAAAACTGATCAGTTTGACAGTCCAGTCAATATTAAATACACATTTCAGATTTTTGAAATTTGAAACTGATTTTATTTCCAGTGCAGACATTCAGTGTGACTTGAAAGCTCCCCGCTGCAAAAAGTTAAAAATTCATTGTTTCTGTGTGGAAAAAAGAAACTTGTCAAAGAGCTGGAAGAAAGCTGCCCAAGCTCCTCAACTGTAGCTCAGACAGATAAGCAGCTTCCTTTGGTGCAAGAGGTTGTAAGTTTGAATCTCACATCTGCTGGTCTGAAGGTTTTCTAGGTGCTGAACCTTTGTAGGAATCCCATGACAAAGCTGAAGGAAGTGAGGAGCAGCTCAGCAGGATCACAGTGATCTTCATCAGTAGTTTGAGATGTGAAAGCAGCCTCATCCTCAACTTTAACATAACAGTCAACAAACTGATGAAAAACCTGCAGCAGCTGCGCAAACTGGAGGCTGTGCTTTCTGACAACATAGTTTTCCAGTGGGGAACTGGTCTGAAGAACTCAGAAGGATTTCTGACCCACAGACGTGGGATTCAAACTGCCAACCTTTTGCATGTGAGGCAGCTGTTTATCTGAATGAGCTACAGCTGATGAGCTGCTGAAGCTTTCTTCCAGCTCTTTGACAAGTTTCTCTTTTCCACACACACAAGTCAATGGTTTTCATCAATTTTGCTTCTTTAACCAGAGAAAGTTTGGTGGTGCAGCAGGATGAAGTGTTCATATTGAGCTCAGCACATTGTGAGTTCAAATCCTCTTATTAGGCTTCTTAAATCACTTTGTCTGTTTCTACAGGACTCCACTGTAAAAAGTGAAAAGTTTTTTTAAAAAAGACCTAAAAAAACAAAGGGATTAATACACTCAAATGTCCATCTTTTTATTTTAATATAATATAATATAATATAGAACTTGAGAAAGTAAGGGAAATTAAATATTTTATTTTGTGGCAAACAAGAAACACCTGGTCAATAAAGGGTTAAACTGGAGGGTGGAGGAGGGGGGTGGGGTGGTGAGGAGGCTGGGGGGGTGGGGGGTGGGGGTTAGGGGGGACAGGGGATGGGGGGTGGAGTGGAGGGGGTTTCTGAACAGGTTTCTGAACAGTGCACTCCAACAGTTCAGAACCAGTTCAGCAGAGACGGAAAAAGTGTCAGAGTTTGCACAGTTTGGGGAATTTTTTACAGTGCAGATTAAAAAAAGTTTGACTGAAAGCTGTGAACATTTTTTTATATAAGGAATGAAATTGCAGAGGGGGGATGAGGGGTGGAGGGTGGAGGTGGTGGGGTTTAGTTTTAAAAACTGTTCAGTTTGACACTTCAGAAGCAGTTCAGTGAGAACTTTTTTTTTTTTTTTTTTACAGTGCAGCTCCCCGCTGTAAAAAGTTTTTGCAGGTTGAAGTTTGAGCAGCTGACTGGTGCACAAACTGGCCATTTGCACTCGCTCTCTATGTCTCTGTCTATGTCGATCACCCAAAGAGGTGGCATAAAAAATATTCACACCTTTCACCCAGTGTTCACTTTTTGCAGTGGGGAGTCTTAATGACTGCACTGTAAAAAATGTTAAAAATAAAGTTGTTATTCTAATTTTCAGCCTGACTTTGACTGAACCGGTTCTCAACTATTAAAGTGCATTGTTCATAAAAAAAAAAATAAATAAAAATAAAAAAAAAAAACAACTAAATATAAACAACATAATACTTAAAAAAAAAAAAAAAAAAAAAAAAAAAAAGAGAGAGAGAAAACACTTCAATAATAGGTGAAACTTTAGTGGTGGGGGGGCAGTGAGGGTATGGGGTAGGGGTGGGGGGGCACTGGTGGTGAGGGGGGTCTGCATGTTTTGTAAAACTGATCAGTTTGACAGTCCAGTCAATATTAAATACACATTTCAGATTTTTGAAATTTGAAACTGATTTTATTTACAGTGCAGACATTCAGTGTGACTTGAAAGCTCCCCGCTGCAAAAAGTTAAAAATTCATTGTTTCTGTGTGGAAAAAAGAAACTTGTCAAAGAGCTGGAAGAAAGCTGCCCAAGCTCCTCAACTGTAGCTCAGACAGATAAGCAGCTTCCTTTGGTGCAAGAGGTTGTAAGTTTGAATCTCACATCTGCTGGTCTGAAGGTTTTCTAGGTGCTGAACCTTTGTAGGAATCCCATGACAAAGCTGAAGGAAGTGAGGAGCAGCTCAGCAGGATCACAGTGATCTTCATCAGTAGTTTGAGATGTGAAAGCAGCCTCATCCTCAACTTTAACATAACAGTCAACAAACTGATGAAAAACCTGCAGCAGCTGCGCAAACTGGAGGCTGTGCTTTCTGACAACATAGTTTTCCAGTGGGGAACTGGTCTGAAGAACTCAGAAGGATTTCTGACCCACAGACGTGGGATTCAAACTGCCAACCTTTTGCATGTGAGGCAGCTGTTTATCTGAATGAGCTACAGCTGACGAGCTGCTGAAGCTTTCTTCCAGCTCTTTGACAAGTTTCTCTCTTCCACACACACAAGTCAATGATTTTCATCAATTTTGCTTCTTTAACCAGCAAAAGTTTGTTGGTGCAGCAGGATGAAGTGTTCATATTGAGCTCAGCACATTGTGAGTTCAAATCCTCTTATTAGGCTTCTTAAATCACTTTGTCTGTTTCTACAGGACTCCACTGTAAAAAGTGAAAAGTTTTTTTTAAAAGACCTAAAAAAAAAAGGGATTAATACACTCAAATGTCCATCTTTTTATTTTAATATAATATAATATAATATAATATAATATATAATATAATATAATATAATATAGAACTTGAGAAAGTCAGGGAAATTAAATATTTTATTTTGTGGCAAACAAGAAACACCTGGTCAATAAAGGGTTAAACTGGAGGGTGGAGGAGGGGGGTGGGGTGGTGAGGAGGCTTGGGGTGTGGGGGGGTGGGGGTTAGGGGGGACAGGGGGTGGGGGGTGGAGTGGAGGGGGTTTCTGAACAGGTTTCTGAACAGTGCACTTCAACAGTTCAGAACCAGTTCAGCAAAGACGGGAAAAGTGTCAGAATTTGCACAGTTTGGGGAATTTTTTACAGTGCAGATTAAAAAAAGTTTGACTGAAAGCTGTGAACATTTTTTTATATAAGGAATGAAATTGCAGAGGGGGGATGGGGGGTGGAGAGTGGAGGTGGTGGGGTTTAGTTTTAAAAACTGTTCAGTTTGACACTTCAGAAGCAGTTCAGTGAGAACTTTTTAAAAAATTTTTTTACAGTGCAGCTCCCCGCTGTAAAAAGTTTTTGCAGGTTGAAGTTTGAGCAGCTGACGGGTGCACAAACTGTCCGTTTGCACTCGCTCTCTATGTCTCTGTCTATGTCGATCACCCAAAGAGGTGGCATAAAAAATATTCACACCTTTCACCCAGTGTTCACTTTTTGCAGTGGGGAGTCTTAATGACTGCACTGTAAAAAATGTTAAAAATAAAGTTGTTATTCTAATTTTCAGCCTGACTTTGACTGAAGTGGTTCACCTGTTGAAGTGCACTTTTCAGATAAATCCCCTGAACCCAAAAATTAAAAAAAAAAAAAAAGTAAAATCAACTGAATATAAACAACAAAATTCATTAAAAAAAAAAAAAGTGGGGGGTAGGTGGGGGTGGGGGGGTGGGGTGGGGTTGTTGAGGGGTGGTCTATATATTGTGTATTTTTTCCAGTGCAGACATTCAGTCTGACTTGAAAGCTCCCCGCTGCAAAAAGTTAAAAATTCATCAACGTCTCTGTGTGGAAAAGAGAAACTTGTCAAAGAGCTGGAAGAAAGCTGCCTAAGCTCCTCAGCTGTAGCTCAGTCAGGTAAACAGCTGCCTTTGGTGCAACAGGTTGTAAGTTTGAATCCTGTGTTTGAAGATTTTCCACATGTTGAACCTTTGTCGAGATGACAAAGCTGAAGGAAGTGAGGAGCAGGATCACAGTGAACTTCATCCTCACCTTTAACATAACTGTGAACAAAGCGAGGAAAAACCTGCAACAGCTGCTCAAAGTGGAGGCTTTCTGATAACATTGTTTTCCAGTGGTGAAGTGGTCTGAAGAGCTCAGAAGGGTTACTGACCCACAGACGTGGGATTCAAACTGCCAACCTCTTGCATGACAGGCAGCTGTTTATCTGACTGAGCTACAGCTGATGAGATGCGGCAGCTTTCCTCCAGCTCTTTGACAAGTTTCTCTTTTCCACACACACAAGTCAATGAATTTCAGTCAATTTTGTCAACACAACAGAAGTTGTATTGCTGACCAGGATGAAGCATAATATAATATAATATAACATAATATAATATAATAGTTAATTAAGTGTAGAAAATGAAATATTGCATTCTTTTTGGCCAAACAAGGTGTGGGGTGTCAGAGGGGGTGGGTGGGGTAGGGTTCAGCAAAGACAGGAAAAAATATTTTTGCCACTGATTTTGAATTTTTTTATAGTGCATAGTGGGGGTTAAAAACTGTTCAGTTTGACAATTCAGTCAATATTCAATACAAATTTGTGGTTTTTGAAATTTGAATTTTTTATAGTGCAGACATTCATTCTGACTTGAATCCTCCCCGCTGTAAATAGTTAACGTTGGGTGAAAGGTGTGAAGATTTTTTATGCCACCTCTTTGGGTGATCGACATAGACAGAGACAAAGAGAGCGAGAGCAAACGGCCAGTTTGTGCACCAGTCAGCTGCTCAAACTTTAACCTGCACCATTTTTTACAGTGTAGTCAATCAGTGTGACTTGAAAGCTCCCCGCTGTAAAAAGTGCACTTTGAGGGAAAGGGGTTTTTGGTGCTGCACTGTAAAAAACTGTGCAGGTTGAAGTTTGAGCAGCTGACTGGTGCACAAACTGGCCGTTTGCTCTCGCTCTCTTTGTCTCCATCTATGTCGATCACCCAAAGAGGTGGCCTAAAAAATTTTCACATCTTTTACCCAGTGTTCACTTTTTGCAGCGGGGAGTCTTCATGACTGCACTGTAAAAAATTAAAAAAATAAAGTTGTTATCCTAATTTTCAGCCTGACTTTGACTAAACTGGTTCTCAACTGCTGAAGTGCACTGTTCATAAAACTCCTAAAACAGTTTGTGCACCGGTCAGCTGCTCAAAGTTCAACCTGGAAAACTAAAGTGGTTCTAACCCTCCCTACCGTTTTTTTTTTTTTTTTACTTTTTCAGGTCTTTTTTAAAGAGACACTATTCATTACTGTTCCTCAGTTTTGTTATTTGTATCAAAGTGACTGATGAAATAAGTCTTATAGCAGCAGATGGCAAATGATTTGACAAACCTGATGAAAGGGATGTGAACTCATAATACATTGAGCTTATGAAGAACAGCTCATCACTATGCGCCACCACCACATAGATATTATCAAGGCAAATTCACTGACATTTTATGACTTCTCTGCATGGAAAAGAGAAACTTGTCAAAGAGCTGGAAGAAAGCATCTCAAAGTCCTCGGCTGTCGCTCAATCAGCTGGTCAGCTTCTTTTCATACATGAGGTTGTCAGTTGCTACATGATCTCATGTAGCATACCGTTATCCAAACACAAGCTTAAAATGTAGTATAAGCCTTTCTTTATGCATTCTGCCTCGGATCACAGAGGCACACTGCTGTCTGTAGTATTCCTATAATACTCCTATAATATTTCTATGATTATTCAGAAGCATCTGTGCTGCTGAAAATACACCCCCCACCGAGCCCCCTTTATCACAAAATATTTCAGGTAGTCTTGACTGCAGATGTAGTTTTTACCATAAATGTTTGCTCCCATCGGGCCAACTCTCACTTCAAAAAATAACAAATCACCAGCTGCTTCTTGTGGGAGCCAGGCCTTAGGTGTTTAACTGTATGCACAGTGCCACGTGTGATTTTTCACAGATTTTTTTTTTTCTTTCATCACACTGACTTACAAGATGCTGAGAAACCCTCCCTCTGATATCCGAAGGAGAAGTGCTTTCTGGATGACCTCGAAAAAAAAAAAAAAAAAACTGGTTGGTGATCAATAAAAGAGTCTATCTGCTGAATCTAGGGCGTTAACACACCTCGCTTCACTTTGCCGAGCAACTGGGCGCAGCCGCCGCCCCGAACGGAGCGCACAGTGAACGCACGGCGAGGTATTGATAAAAAGCTCTCCTTGAATTAAATATTAATCCCATTTGCTAAGAAGGGATTACTGTACTACATGTATCAGTTAAGCAGCTCAGAGAGAAAGAGAGAGAGAGAGGGAGAGAGGAAAAAAGAGGTGGAGAGAGTGGGGTGTGGTGCCAACGAATGTGTCTCTTGTTGCGTTGTCCCACATCGCTGCACCACGAGGAGTCGGCGCCCTGCCCTTTGGAAGGCAGCGGACATTAGCGGCATTAAGGATTAATGTGCAGTGGAGATATATGTGCTCCTGCCTGCCGCCTCTCTGAGTGCAAGACCTGCAGGAGAGTAAAGGGGGCTCGAAGTCATTTCCCCAGCCGCTGTTACAAACCCACTTTTAGAGCCCATAATGGCATTTTAGAACATCCGTCACCCACAGATACACACACACACACACACACATGCATGCATGCACGCGCACACACAAGGCCAGGCATGCATGTGTACACAATGCGCACAGGGATATGCACACACACACACACACACAGATGCTTACACACCCACCCACTCACCCCACATTCTCACACACACACATACACACATACACATACACAAAACACTCAGGATGTAGTTACTTGGCAACATCATTTCAAGGTAAATAGGTGTTATAAAAAGGTGTTATATAAAGCAACAGTGGGTGTCTGACTGTCAGATGCTGCTGTTTTTCACAGAGGCAGGCTCATTCTCAGGTTGCAAAGGCGTCGCTGTTTGTTATTAACTGTTTTGAAAGTTGCTGCGGAATGAGAAGAAGACACAATCCACAATTAAGTGGGCGAATTCACATTTCGTGGCTCCTTCAAGTGAAAAATTCTCATCTCAACAAGCGTTCGTCGTTGAATATCTCTGAAATATAAAGTCAAGGTGGTCAAACATGCATTTACTTCATATGCCGGCCCTTAAGAAACACTGTAACTTCTCATTTGTGTCACTGCAGCATTTAGCTCTATTGCACCATTACTTTGTGATAAATCGCTGTGAATAAAAGGTGCACAATTTTCATATTTTGATGTGCTTTAAAAGATCCGAATTTTTAATCACGCCATGTCTTGCACTGTGAGGTCCTTTTTTCTTGGATTTTCTGTTGAAGGAGTCGTAGTTTCAGTAGGTGGCGCTCTTTTCTCTGACTGTTCGGCCTCGGTGGTCGCCGCCGCTCGTGCAAATACACCTCTGGGCCTACAGCCGGAAATGCAGCTCGCTTCACTTTCTGTGCGCCGGAAGAGTTTTGGTTAGCCAGTGTGAAAGCTTGAATGATCTTAACGATTTAATCAGCTAAATCAAAAGAAAATCAAATTATCAAAACATTTTCTGAGCATAACACACCCATTACACCGGTGTCATATCCAGTGAGAGCTGCCTTCATTTAGATCACATTTCCCCCAATCAATTAGCAATGGGTGCAATATGAAAACAGGGGTGTATTCAACGTCGTTACGATACGTAACGTTGTGTGACGTCTCATTGAATGGTGTGTTTGGTTGTAACAGAGAGCAACATGCCTCTGACATAGTTTTCCTCCGTTTTGTGGGCGTGTCACAGGTGATATCCAATCAGCATCAGCCTTTATTGAAGCCTCCGCGATTTAAAACGCTGGTGCTCCATTATGGCTTCCAAGTCTTTATATTAGTGCAGCCTAAGTTTAAAATGTTGCCCATCATTTGAGGAGATAAAAGCACATGTATGTGGTAAGTATGATGATAAATCAGACATAGTTTATTGTTTTTCTCAATAATATGGCAACTTTTATTCAACTTAAAACTCATTTGTGTAGGCCTATGGTACAAATCTTGGAAACAATGTTTAACAATAACTGTTTTTTTTTTTTTTCATAGTGGACATTGAATGTATTGCAGTACGCCTATAATTAATGATCCATGCAAAGTAATATCCTGCTCAGACAATTTTTCGGCTACAATCGCGAGGAGAATGACCCTCTCGGCTTCCATACTTGCAACACTTGCGTAATGCAACAGGTTGTTCAGAACTTTATCGTTTCTGTTAGCTTGACGTTACGTACCGGCACGTCTGCGCTGATTACACCCCAGTTTTTTTTTTTTTTTTTTTTTACTCATTTTTCATTATTTGTAAAATATTATATCAGATGCAGGCCTCACTCACAAAGGCTATTATTATTTTTTCCTGGCACAGACTTCCATTTCTTTCTGCAGGTGCCAGTAAGCAAAGCATAACACATGCATTTATTAAAAAATGAATAAATAAAAATGAATCAGGAACTTTGACAAAATCAGATGTGTTATGGTGGCTGTGATGGAGGATTTAGTCCGATCAGTTTTCAACTTTGGGGAGGCTGTTTTTCCGTGCTCTTAAAGAATGAGTGGGTGAAAATGGCAGCTTTTGAAGGTGGGAAAACGAAGCCTCACACGCTGCAGAGACAAACCAGGGATGACCGAGAGGAGATGGGCACCCTGGGTGATTGCCTCATGCCAAAAAAAAAAAGAAAAAAAAAAAGAGATCATTTTGTGGTTTGGCCTAGAAAAACACTGACCTCAGCCTCAAATAAAAGCGAGGGGTGTTCACCATTCAGCTTGGTGTGTTTCATAATGAAGGCCACAGCACGGCTGAAGCACACACAGTCGGTTTCAATATGTTTTGAACAAGCCTTTTTTTTTTTTTTTCCCTGAACAGTGGTTTAGATTTTAAAAACCTTTTCTACCTCAGAAGCTGAATAGAGGAAATTTGCCCACAAACGCCTTCACTGACAGATGTACAGGCTTCATCATAACATTCACTACTATTTCTTATGAATTCATCAATAATAGATACTGTGCATGTGTGAGAAATGTGGTTAAAATAACAGAAAAAGCTCATAAGCGGGTTAGGGCTGCAGCCTCACTAAACCAGTAGCTGCAAAATAGTGACCCTCTCCCCCCGGCCGGGTGGTCGGAGGAATAGAGAGGTAATTGAAAATAATAAATAAGCAGAAACCATGTCGAAATTGGCCCCTGTGCACTGCAGCCTGTAAACACGGAGCAATTAAAGGGGTAATTATTATGCATATGGCTCTATCGACACAGGATAAATAAAACGTCTTTCACATAACCATCTGTATGAGTTACAGGCAGCACCTAATTAACAAGAAACCTGAAAACGGAGAGCATTAATCACACACGGGCACGCCTCTCACTGTGTGTGTGTTTTTGTGTGTGTGTGGTTTGTACATAGCAGTGCATGCATACTGTACCTACTTGAAGCGTCCAGCAGAGGGCGTAAAGCACTAGGTTATTTTATGTGGTGTGTTCTGCATATATTCGCATCCCAGTTTCCCTTTAAAAAAAAAAAAAAAAAAAATTCCTTACTCAATTTTTTTCCATTGTTGTGAAATGCAAATATGCCCATGTACCTCACAATTACATTGATATAATTGCACAGTGCCACATTATGAAAATAGTTAGTATTAAACCTACTTTTTGAGAAAAATGTTGATTATTTCATCTTACTTGGCGATGCAATGTTTCTCCTATGCATGCTTTCACACGTGCAGCACAGATACATTAAATTGTGTGTTGAGTCATCAATACAAATAAACAGCAGCTGCACTGAAATAATTCATGTTCATTGAAAAAAAGACAAAGGTGCACAACGATGTACATAAGAACTACAAGTCCCATGTTGCATTGCTTCAAGAGACAACCACTCTCTGTGCTTCAAAGTCTGCTGCCAGTGCCCGCTGACGAAGGTGAAGACACCGGCTAAAGCTGTGAAACACATTAAAATATTGTATATTACATTATGTTATATCATATTATGTCCTAGTGACTGCAGTCAGGAACAAAAAACTGCACCATAACCGGTGAAATGATCAAAAAATGGTTTAAAATCAAGTCAAAGTGAGTAAATTTCACCGGTGAGGCTTGTGAGTGCTGCAGTCGAATACCCAAATGACAGAGGAGCATGATTTCTCAGAAAAAAATAGAAGAAATAGCCATAATGAGATGAGACAAGACGATGAGATGCACTTTGTCTTGGACTCAAAACATAATATAATCCTGCAGCATCATATCTACCCAGGAGTGACACTGAAGCTACTGCTAAAAATAAATTTTGCAAACAGGGAAAAGCAACTGATGAACTTGTGGAACCTGCGGCTTCCATTTCTGCGGCTGTGCAATTAAAATTTGAGTTTTACTAACTGTGCACTCACATTTATAAGCCTGATTTCACATTGTGGGTGTGGCCACAGCGAGGTCACGCCCCAAAAAGTTGAAAAGAGCGGAGAGCAAACCGACATGACGGTGTGAATATCAATACACCATCTTTGATTAAACTAAACGCCCTGCGATGTGCGACGGGAGGTCTCACTCTGCAGTTTTTTCACCAGTTGGGGCAAATTTTGCATTATGACACTTTTCATTGATAAAAAGCTGCAGACTTTTGAGAAAACCATATTCAGAGTTTTCACACTCTCTGGTAAAACACTGAAAACAGCAAAAACCCGCAAGCACAGTTTCCTCGCCATGATTTCCCTTTCGATATCAAACACTTTGAACATACTGTATCAACTCATTGACTGTCTCACTGGTTAGTTGCATGAGTTTTCTCTTACTTACCTTGAAACAGCTGCAATGAGAAAGTAGATCTTGAGTGGAAAAAGAAAATGGTGCCGGAGAAGAATCACCCGTTAAGACTACAGTGACTACAAAAGAGAGACCGGGGGGCATAACCTACATAGCACAGCTGTAGCTATTCCTGAAATCGCTTGCTCATTTGATAACTGTTAGGTCGCTCTCAAGTCCTCGTTTTTGTGCTGAAGCAATGCTAAAGGCCGATAGGTATCTGTAGCCGGTCTTCCAGGTCAAGTGAATCAAAGCTGTGCTCGTGGAAATAAGGTCGACGAGCCTGTTTCCTTAACCTTGCTCTGTTTTTCACATTCACACACACATGCATGCTGACTCACAAGCAGCAGCTGATTCTGAATGTCTTTTTGTTTTTTCTTCCATTTCCTGCTCTCTACTGTACTTACATTGCATCTTTATGGACTCTCTATTGTGGCTTTAAGACTATTAATACTTTAACCTCTTTGCTTTTCCGCATCGCCCTCAGCGGGCCTCAATTATCAAGCGGCCTCTCCCGATGGATTTGTTGTTAAATCCTTCATATCCTCATTTACACGTGATAATCAGGATTTATCACGTCTGTCTTTCAAATGTCTGAATTTGTCCAAACTAAATATACTGGTCGGCCCAGAGTCCGGCGAGGTCCGCGATATTAACCTTCTTATTATCTTTGGGCTGAATTTGACCGCAGTCAGTGTTTAAAGTCTCTAAATACCTGATTAACTTTTTTTTGCCTTCATATTTAATGACTTTTCTTAATTTAACAAGCATAAGTGGGCATATATATTTCATTGAAATGGCTGTTTAGGTCCTCAACAAGACAAACAAAGTACCTGACACATAAACTTGGGTAATCATTTGTATTATTTGTTATTTTCTGGAGTTTTAAATTGCAGGGGGCGCAAATCGACCTCTATTGATACTTGTCAGATGTTTATGGCACCATAACCGCTCCTGCTGCATAAGACTTGGCCTGTTTTTTGTTTGTTTTTTTTTTCAATTTTTGTATCTCTGCATTGCATTCCTGTTGTTTTACGTTTTTGGTCCAAACGATTATACTTCCCGTGAATGTGCTTCCCATTTGCGAGTGACTGGGATTCTTTAAAATTCGGACTTGAATATGAATTTTGAATACAAGCAGTGTGATTCAGAAGACCTCTGCAGACCTCTGTTTTTGCACGTGGTATTTGTTTTTAGCATGATGTGCAATTAAAGCGAACACGTTCATAATGAAGAACATCCATCGCTGCAACATCAAAATAACATGACTTTTCTGTGACCTGTATTCAAAGGCTTTCTGCTGCTATTTGGCACAATTTTCGCAGAAAACTGGCTTTTTGTGTTGCATCGTTGGTTTATGTTTCAATTAAAAAGAAGGAACTTGAATTGTGAGTCATTTTGATTTTTTCGAGCCAATCCTGGATACAAGCATGGTGGTCTAAAAACCAGGGTACAAACCAAGAAAAGCTAAACTTACGCACCCCTAACTTGAAAGTTTTAAGCTTTACATGGGAATGTGCATCCAAATTTACAGTAGCCCTTGCCGGTGTTGACTCTGTGTGAAATGCACCTCAACATAAATTGGATTTGTCTGGCGCTGGATATCAGAGAGTTAACCGTTTGGTGATATCCGGTGACACATGAACCCACATGTGTCTCCGTCTAAATCCGTCCACTCACTTTTTCTCTCTTTATCTCACGGCCCGTCTCTCCCTCTGTCGTCCTATCTCTGTCTCTGTCTGTCTCTCTGGCAGCTGCAGCTCACTCTGCTCTGCTCGTAATGAGCCCAGGGAATAGAATTGCTCCTGTCATGGGGAGAACAAATGGGAGGACAGGCTGCGACTTGAAGTTCTCTGGGATTGCTTTGCTCTCTCTCTCTCTCTCTCTCTCTCTCTCCGTCGCTTTCATTCCCACTCTGCCATGCAAACACCCTGTTCTGCGACTGAGGCCTATCAGGATCAGTCCCAAAGAGCTGTAATGATGTCTGAACACAGGAGCTGGAATTGCACGCTGCAAAAGAGAGAGAGAGAAAAAAAAAGAAGTTCATGTAACAAATCATTTCATCTTGTATTCTGTTCATCTTGTATTCTCTCTTAAATTTGTAACAAGTGGGGAGAAGAAAATCCGCCGCTGAGGTTTGGTAATTTCATCTGTTTCCAGTGCAGCTTGTTCCAAAGTTCATAATTAAACACGGCACTGTTAAGACACCGTCATTTGAGATTCTGAAACAGCGGTGAAACAGCGTTTAAATTATTTCACATCATTTGGCATTTGACATTTTTTTTCCGGGCCTAAATATAAAGATTAAATAAGTCGCGGGACAATTCTGGTCGTGCAATCACCTGTAATAATGAGTGAATACAACAAGTGGAGATGTGGGGGGGGGGCGGATGAGGCCGTGAGTAAAGTGCCCTAATTTAGTTCAGAGCTGCGGAGCTTCGGCTGGCGGAAAGCTGCACTTCAGCGCTTGGATTAAGTCGAGTGGCCTAAAACAAGGGGTGTCGAGTAGTTTGAGACCAAAACAGAAAGGCTTTTTTGCCACGCGGTCCCACCCGGGCGGCCATCACGCAGTTCCGCTTTGCAATCATAACGAAAACAGACACAGCCTTATAAATTCAGACATTACATATTATTCTTCAAAAGGGTGCAGTCGCTTTTTTGTAGTGTTTTCTCATGCAGTGTTAGTATGAAAACTTTGCATTGATTCGTCCTATACCCATGCATAGACAGCCATATAACAGATATAACTTATTTGAGCTGTAGGTAAGGTTAATTAAAGTTTTGGTCATGGTTAAAGGAGAAAAATTTGTGCAGAAAATAAAAACTTGATCCAGCAGAAGACCCCCCTGCATGAACTGGGAATTCAACTCGGTTCTTCAAAGGTCAAAGGTCAAAGGTTTTTATTTGTCATTTCTTAGAAACGAAATAGTGTACTCCTAGGTTAAAAGCAGTGCAAAGATCAGGTAATAAAATATAAAATATAGAAATCACATATAATGATTCTTTGAGGTTGTCCCACATTAGCGACTAAATTCAGACCGAGGTTATTTCATTCAGCTTTGTGAAAATAACAAATTCATATCAATCATCCTGTCTCTAGTACAAATATGGGTTCATTATAGAAACAGGTCAAATGATCACTGATTGATATCAGAAGGTAACTATGACAGTGTTTACATGGAGCCACTTTTATGTTCATGAATTTTTTATTTATTTATTTATTTTATTTTTTTGGGGGTGCCATGAATTTATCCCAATGAATCAATGGTTAAGTTTTTGTTTGTTTGTTGCGACTACAGTCCGCCAAGCCAGTTTCAGAGTGTGATCACTCAGCACTTAAGTCATTCCCAGCAAACAAAGCTGCAGCAGCTACAATTTGTCCTGAACGCTTTGTGTCTCAGCTTCGGGACGATTCCACCCAGTCTGGACACTTGAACCAATTTAAGATTTCATTTCAGCTCCAGTGGCAAACCAGCTCCGACTCGTCCGCTCTAATGCGCCGTTCAGCCGAGCAATTGATTCGCGAATCATCCCATCCCCGAGGTTAATCGACCACCGTGACCTCCGCGCCCTTGCTAAACAATGAATTTGATATGAGATCAGGCATTCATGTGAAAGAGGCAGTCGGCGGCAGTCAACCAGAGAAAATGTTGACCGACTGAAATTCAACCAGTCGATTATTTGATGCATTTTTATCTCTGGAATCTGGCGAGAACACGCGACACTAACGGGTTAAGCGAAGCGTGTTGAGTCTAGACCCGGCTTCATCACCATGGTAACAAACGCTGCAAACCTAACCTGCTCCAGGCCAGGTTACATTCAGAGTTTCAGCTTAAAAAGCGCACGCCGTCACTCAGGGAATCCACTTGTGGTTTTGCACGGAAATTTTTGGCAGTTTTGAAAAATTCAGGTGACGTAGGGGCTTCTTTTATTCTTTTCTTGTGTTTATGTTTATGGTTTATGTACGTTTGAACTTGACAAAAAATTTAAAGGAAACTCAGAGTTTAAGGGGTTAAAAATGTTGCATACATTTTGGTTTGTTGAAAAAAACCTGCTGTGCAAAATGAATTGCAACAAACTCCAGATGTATCAAATACGGTACAAAACAAAATTCATATAGCCTATGTTAAGTTGTTTTTTTTTTTTTTTTTTTTAATTGTCAGAAGGTTTGTTAAACACTTTAGTTTCAAAGAATTAGAATTTTTCTAGCAATTATTTCGAGCAATTATTTGATGGTTGAGGCTTCAGTTTATTTTGTACAAAAAAAAAAAAACGATAAAAAAAAAAAAAAATCAGCTAGCATGCCAAATAGCCTAATGCTAACATATTCTCCACAGAGGATGGACAGCTGACATTCCAATAACCTAAACAGTAATTAGGTTCCTACAGTGTGTCACTGCCACAAATGCACCACAGAACTGGTCATTTTTTTTTTTTTTTTTTTTTTTTTGGCTCAGGCTCTCCATCGTGGCAGCACATTCCAGTTTGACGAGGCAAAACCGCGGTCAATATTCTCTTCCATCTCCTCCTCCCCGGGAGCCTCCTCTTCCTCCTTGATGATTATTGCAGCGAGTGGCTGTGGCCGAGGCCGAAGCGTTTCTGGGTCACGCGTAATACGTCAACGTTATCCTCCAAAGCATTATTCGACACTTGGGGAATAGTACATCTTTAATTCCTTTTTTTTTTTTTTTTTTTTTTTTTTGCACAGCTTTTTATGAATGTTTGATATGTTGCTCCCACTTTTGACAGATTCCATTTTACATTTGATTTCCCTCAATTTTACTTTATGACATCTGATGGTTTCCTCTTTGGTTTTCAATCGCCGTTTTTAGTTATTTTTGCGTCTGTTAAGCACTTTGTTCACAAAACTGCGCCGCAAATAAACCTCATTATGTACATTATTATGATGCTTCATGATGTTGAGGTATGCAGCTACTTCTTTGGGAAAGGTTTATTAGTGAGACTTTGCAGCAAAAGGACCCGTCACTGCAGAGAGAGAGGGAAGGGGGGGTTGGCGTCTGATGAGCCATCAAAATATTGTCTTCTACAGTAAATTCTGTAGCGGCAAATGTGCCTGCCAGCTGATACAAGAAAATGTGTCATCGGAAAGAAAAGCCAGGTTATAATGAGAGGCGAGAGAGTGTGTGTGTGAGGCAAAGAGAGAGAAAGAGAGTGACAGGGTGTATTAAGAGATGAAGAGAGGGCAAGGCAAAGGGACAGAGGGAGAGAGAGAGGGTGAGTAGTAACAGGAGAAGTAGGGTAATACCCCGCTGCTGCTGTTGTGCACCATTGAGTTCATAAAACAGAAAGGCATCATCAAAAAGCACAGTGAAGAGTCAGTGTATTCCCCCTCGTCTCCAAGACAGTCTTTTGATGCTGAAACACACACACACACACACACACACACTCTCCCTCCCTCACCCCCTCCTACTCTCTCCCACGCTCCCTCCTTTGCTCGCCGTGCTGCTGTTGAATTAAAAGAAAGTATGTCAGTTGGCAGGCAGGGAAGAGGGGAGAAAGAAAGACGAAGACATCAGAAAGAATTCATTCAGCGGGTCTCTCAGCGAGAAACGCGGGCCGAAGCTTCCCCGCCTGGCGTGAATTTTTGGGGGGATGAGGAGGGGTCCGGTATTTAGGTCAATCATTTGGGTCAGGAAACCGAAAACGAGCTTTGTGTGTTCAGCACTTTTGCGCACAAATGGGTCAAATCCGGTGCTAATCACGGAGAAGAAGTTTTTTTTTTTTTTTTTTTTCTGGCTGCTTCATATGCACATCATAACAAGTCCGCCTGCATGTCCATGGGGCACACGTTGGTTCTAACAAGCAGCGCTAAGCCGTGCCACGCGGCGAGGCCCGGCTGTGGCAGCCGCTGTTGCCGGGTGACTGTTTTCGCCAGCCTGTTTGGAACGTGAAACTTTTTTTGTTTTGCAAGTTTTAGAGCTTTAATTGAACAATTTCCACACATTTTACATTGCAAACCATGGAGCGAATCATGCAGGCGAACTACAGATTTCACATTTTCAAATTTGACTTTTTTGGTTGGAACAGCCGCCTTATAACGTTCTGCATGTGTGGCTAACAAAGTCGTCAGCATTCATAAACCACACAACTGATAATTGGCCGTGTAAAGCAAACGTTTCCCCGGGGACTATTTTCCCCGGCGGAGGACGGAGTGTTTCACTTCTGCCCCAATTTCACGCCATCAAAACACAACAGTGCTGCTGCTTTTAGGAAAACTAATGCGGAGGACTTTATTATGGTGATGGAATAAAGGTGTGAAGAAAGTCTGAAGTCTCTGAAAGTTCATTTTCATATCGAAACCAACGGCTGGAGAAAAGGGAGGAAAAATAATACTGCAGTTCCAAAATACAACTGCTTGCTTTGGGAAAAGATTAAGAAAAACATGAATTTTGTACATTTTTTAAAGATATTATGCCAAGCATGCTGAGTCACTGGTATGGTCCTTTAAATTTCCTTTGAAAGAATAAGTGTGTTTATTTTGTATTAAACCAGCTAGCCTAGTTCCTGTTTTCTTATTGGCCAAGTCATGTTCAAATCTGTCAACATATATTCTAAGCTTCGCAATTTAACCTGTTTAAATATTGATTTAATCAATACACTGATTAGAAACCACAGTTACTTAGCCTGTGTTGTTGATTAAGCACTTTGTGTGGCTACTGCTCATATTGCTTGGCAGATCAATACGACTGTTATTATTGTCACAATTTTCCTTTTTTCTTCGCTTTATCCTATTATTTGCTGCTGCAGTGACTTAATTTTCCTATCGAGATCCTTAAGGCTTCACCTGACCTTTAATATAATTGTAATTAGAAACAGTTTGACTGAAGATTCACAATCGTCCAGCGATAAGTTACTGGACATAGCGCTTGCAGTCATTTTAGAATTTAGGGTTTTAATCTGCTTTTTCAATTTCAGTCGAACTAGTCTGACATCATCACCATCTCCTTTGAGCGTTAAGGTGCAGAGACTTTGCACTCTCCAGTCGGTGAGGTCAAACCGAGAGGCTCCATCTGGAAACCGCTTGCCCAGTTTTTTAATTTGAAAAAAGGAGGACGCCACGTTTACTCGACTACGGCACAGCGAAGAATCACGGGGAGCTGAAATGTGCTGAAAGGTGTTTTGAGCAACTAAAACATATTTGCTTTCATATATATTATAAGGACAGAATGGCTTTCTTATTTCCAAAGGTTTCTAGATTGAGGTTCCAAACCGAATGATGTTGATAAGATCAAACTGAATGAGAGCGAGGCAGAGAGAGGGAGAGGATATGGCTTTGTAAATGGAAGGGAAGGATTTTTTTTGTGTGTGTGTGTGTGATAACCTTTGGTTGACTTTTGGTTTATGGTCCTCTTGTGTGCTTTTTATTAGTGACTTGGCATCTTGTTGTCTAGGGGTCATCTATCACAATATTTCAGTCACCTTCGCAACGAGCACCTCGTTCCCTGCGAGGCACAAGGCAGGAACTGGATGCTCTGATATGAAACACGATCCTTTTTTTTTCCATGTTATGATGTGCTAAAATAAGGACTGGGGGACAGTTGCTTCCAACACGGCAGCAGAAATTGACAATGTGGAAGGGTAGGAGTATTTTTTTTTTTTTTTCTCCAACTCAAAAGAGAACGCCAGGATGATCCGGGACCTGATGTGCTGGAAACAGTTTGACAGCGGAAGATCCTCTCATGCAAATCTGTCCTTTCATTTCCCTGAATGCGATGATAGGTGCTGTCGGTACAGAGGCAAGATAATGTATGTACTGTGAGTAGGTCGTGAGCGGTGAGGCGGGCTGGAAGGTACGGCTCGGCAGGCAGACCGGGAGGCTATACGGAGCCTCGATTAAAGCAGCCGCAAGGCGATTCCGGATGTTTCCTTTTCCTGCGTCGCCCTGCAGCTTCACATTCTCATGGCTGCACACAAGGTGGTACACAATGCAGCCACATACCATTTCCACATTAAGTTAGGAAAAATCAACTTTCATTTTCTCTCTTTTAGCCAATAAGGAGGTATATCTTCAAATAGGCCACACTTTTTAATACATGGTGTACACTGTAAAATCTAACAGCACATCTTAACATAAGAAGTTAACAAAAGTAAATCCTTGAAAAAAGTTGACTTCAGATTTCTACAGCAGCAAGTTCTACTTCTACTGCAGTAAAATATCAGCAAAGTAACAGTATTTCGACTTGAGTAGCAAAATTTTACTGGTTTTAACTCCTTATTAACTACGTAGCTGCATTAGAACAGCTGGGCTTTGCTCGAGGGCACTTCGGCAGCAGAACAAACAGCTTTCTCTAAAGAGCTTTCATCGCTGAAATACTCAGTGATGATGGAATTTGAAAAAAAAAAAAAAATGAACCCAATTAGTCCCAATTCAACACAAATAAAGGCCGTTCTCAATTAGAGCATGGGTCTAAATTGTTTGTATCAGAATTTGCGATCAATGAACTGATATATTGAAGGTAGCCTCATTTTTAAATAACTAATATTCATTCTTATTCATTTGAATACATAATTTGATAGTATTTCCCATCTTTGCTGAGCAGGAGTTTTGCAGAAAAGCAATTAAAGGCAGGTCTCTGTTCCAAATATAGACCGCTTGGATTCAATGATGGAAGCAAATTAAAGGCCATTAACTTAAGTCTTAAGGTATTGAGTGCATGATTCAGGCTTTGAGCAGCCAGAGCAAAAGGAGCTACTTCTCTGTTGAAAACTGTTTCAACAAAGCATTAGCTCTCTCTCACATTCATAATGCCTAATGTTTGCATGCAATGGGCGACTCAGAGAGAAACGGCTTTTATTGTATCCAAATTGGCTCATAATTCAGCACAATGGACGGAGAGCTGAGATCTAATCATCATTAGTCAATTGTTTAACCGTCACATAAATGTAAAGAAATTGCACTGACTTACATGCTAATTTCTAGCAAGTAACCAAGGGGTGTTCAAGACTCAGCAAAAGAAAAGGCAAATTTGACACAAAATGAGCAAATTTCTTGTAGTTTCAGAGCACCGAGGTCCGACCACGCAGGCTGATTTCAGTCTTCAACAACATTCATTACCTACCTTTCTCCACCTACAGTCACTGAGATCATTTGTCCTGCAGGCTGTTGGGCTCTTATCTAAAGCAGCTGGGAAAAAAAAAAAAAAAAATCTTCCATAACACACGGTCGAAAATCATGGATTGACAATCAAGTTCACTCACGGACACTCACATTCACTGACGGGCATATTATGAACCTATCAGACTGATAACAAGGCAATGCAGCTGACATACCTTGCCATACCTAATTGATGCCTATGCCACAATCTGTCACTGATCATTCGTTCCCTGTAATGAATATGATTTAACATGTAGTCAAGTACAATACTCAAAGATGTACTGAAGTAAAAGTCCTAAAATAAGCTTCTCAGTTACAGTAACATGAGTAAATGTACTTCCACCTCTGCTCAGAGCTACTGTGGCATTATAAACCAGTGACCCTCCAGGTGACCTGCTTAGCTAATCTCTAGGCCAGTGTTGCCCCTTTAACCTCACTGACACTCAAGAGTCAAGAGTCAAGCCTCAGTATAGCACTTTCCCACCGTCCGGAGACTCTGAGTTGTTTTTCTGTGCAGTTTTGAGTCTCTCTTAGAGATAAAATATGGGCCTTGTTATCAACAACACCCCCAATCTCATGCCTCCCTCAAACTGCTGAACAATGATATTCTTTAATGATTAGTTTAATGATAAACTGTGCAATATACCTTGGGGTTAGAGCCCCTATATACATTATAAAGGCTCCAACGGAGAGAAAGATTAAAAATCTATCACATGTACCCCAAGGGACTCATATAATATTCAGGGGTGGAGGGGGGATGGACAGCCAAGCTCAGCAGTTTCCCATGTCATTATGCATAAATAGCATGTGATGTGGCCAATACATTTCTCACCTGAAATAGAGGGGAGGCGATTACGCTCCTAAAGGGATTCCATCATGACAGTTTCTATAGGGAGACAGTGCTGAAGACTTCCCTGTAAGCGTACTCCAAAGCCTCCGTGCATCTGTGAAATGTATGACTATTTTAGGCACGAGAAAAAATAATGAGTGTTTTCTGAATTACATTCATGCATTTTCAGAATTTTGTCGCGGCGTTTGAACAGGTTTCGAAGGCTAAAGGGAGATTACATACGAAAGGCTGTGCAAACTCTGAATTCTTGTAAGAAAAAGACGACAGATTTGATTGTATTTCAGCTCGGTTGATGCCTGGCTTTGGACCATAACTCCTCATAAGTGCAGGGTTTGTAGAAGAGCATGCTCAATAAATTAAAAAGAGGTGTAGGCATATAATATATACAGCTCTGGGATACTGCAATTTCCCGTGGGGTCTGCTGGGAGCGCTGTGGTGCGAAAGCTGAGAAGCAGTGACACCTATAAGATTAGACTCCAATGACACACCAACACACTTACCCCTGTTTTTATCAGATTCTGTGTAAATGTGAATGGACTTACTGCCTCAATGTTGTTTGTTGGCGAAAGCAGAGGGACGTCTCTGACCTCCCTCCATTGGCTTAATTATAATCATATAATTATAATCATAAGCAGAAATCTACTCTTTGTAAAAACACAAATACACGATCTTGGAACTGCACAATCTTGGCGATCTTTCCAGGGTTTCTGAGCGACTTACCAACTACGTCTATACGATTTCCGAATGGAGTCATGTTTCTTGAGCAATGCCACTTTTGAAACTCTTCCTTAAACAGCACAGTGACGGATGATCATCTCCTCCAATGGCAATCGAGATGAGTCTCACCTGTGCATCGAGTGTAACCACGCCCCTGCCTTTCAGGTTAACCATTGGTTTACAGCTGGTTACAGACAGCTGGCGGGACCAATCCAGGCCCTGAGCAACCTGCTGCACATATGAGACTAATTGCGATTGCATCACTACATCACTTCTGAGATCAACTTTTTCAGGAGGAGTTTTGAAAATGCTTGCTTAGTGTCTAGATTGCAACCTTAACCTTAACTTAAACTTTAAGGCAGACAATGCAGTATGCACCTTGTAATGATCTGGTAAAGATCAGTGAAGGCCACTCAATTCACAACAGAATAGATCTTAGAAATGCCCCAGGGGTTCAGGACAACTCTTTCACTCCATCATAATCCAAAATATAAGGGTATTTTATGTATGTTTTGGTGCACATTTGACATCAAAACATAAGATTCATGTAAGAGTGTGACATTAATTCTCTGGGTTATAAGTCTTTGCATGAACCTGAGGGGTTTCAGCCTTCCTCAGCCTTGTCCTAAAATCCCTCAGGTTCATGCAAAGACTAATAACGCAGAGAATCAATGTAACACTCTTACATGCCTGTCTTGAATCTTATGTTTTGACAACATAGCCTACCTTTAACCTTAACTTTAACCCTAACCCTAAATCTAACCTTAACCTTCACCCTGACCGCACTTGCAAAACCCGCAAAACTAGCAAACATGGGGTCACCATCTAGACTGAGGTCATGAAATCACTCGAGGAGGCTTTTAAGCATTTATATATACTTGTCCTTGAGAAAATGTAGTTTTAGATAAAACTGAATGCAGTGAAGGATGATATTTGCTGTAGAATGCAGACTGTAGTTGCAGTCAGACAAACATTTTTCAGAGGCAGAGCAGCAGCTGTGAGGGCAGAAATATCATTGATTGAATTAAATCATAATAGAAGGAGCTAAAAGGTCATTTTCTTTCAGGTTAAGTAATGTTACAGTGAAGCCCAGTGGAAAAAAAAGCAAGAGGTAAGGGTCTAGTTTGCTTAGCTGACCTTCTACATTCCAACTAATCACACACACCAAACCTATCTAGATCCTTTTTCTCACACAAATATGCGAGTGTGCATGTTTTATCCTACAATTCATACTCTTTAAACCCCGGGTTAACAACTAACCCTAGGTATAATTTTTGTTGATTTCACACAGTACATCATAAACCCCCAATTAATCCCCTCATTTGAATATTTTGTAGGCTAACAAATATTATTGGGGGAAGCACGGCACCGTTCTCCCCCCGCAGCGCTTCACATGGCACTGTGTCAGCCCTACTTTTTTACTACTGCTTTATTCATATGAACTGAGATGAACCCTCTCCAATATTTGAGCTGATAATGCTAAAAAAAAAAAAAAAAATGTGCAAGGGCCTAACTAAAGCGAGAATTGAATCTATTTTTAGGGATGACTCCGCTGGACAAGTGCTCTCAGGGAAATGAACGTTAACATTTACATTAAAAAATTAGCATTTCTCTGTTTTTTTGACTCCCAAATGTTACAAAGGTAAGACACAAAAAGCCACAGATTTGGAACATTTTGTTGCCATATATCCTGGAGATGAAGATGCAATATGGAGCTGCATGCATACTTGCAATACCAAACACTCAGGTACAATGGATATCATTTATTTGATGGTTTAACATGATAATCTATTGAAAAGGGGAAGAGAAACATACATAGATATACAGTATAAATCTAAACCTAAATACATTTTGTGGCAGCACAGAACATTTCACATTCCATTATGGGACCAAAGCCATACAACACCTTAAGTCATTGATGACTCTTTGACTTTTTTTTTTTTTTTTTTTTGTCTTTTTCATTTTAAAGTAGGCTCACTTGGCATGTTGTCATCTCTAAAACGAGCAGTTGGCAGCTCTTATGGATAAATGAGTTTGCAAAATACATTTTTTTCAATAAAAAAAAATCGTTATTATTATTATTATTGTTATTATTTTACCGGGAACAAATTGTGGTTGCATGCATGATAAAGAAGTACACATTTGCCTCTCTTGCGCTTTCAAACTGCACTATGTAGTTTTTTTTTTAATAAAACTGACTGATTCCGTAATCGTTTGTAAACACATACTTCATATCCGAAAAAATGGGATAAGTCTAGATGTTTCTTTGCATTGTAAATGTGGTCAGAAACTAGAGCCACCACAATAAAACAGCGACTCTCTGGCTTCACATTCCCAGGGATCCACTTTTCTCATCATAATGCTTCATTTAAAAAGCACTGGAGCGCTATCCTTGACTGTTTTGACATTTCACGGGTTGGAAAACTACATAGAGCAGTTTTAAACATCTTTGGGATTAACTGGCTCTCTGTTTTGTTACAGTAACAGCACACCGCCACTCTTCACCTCGAATGCATGAAACCGTGAAACACTGCTTTGCGCGCAAAACACCAAGGGTTGCGTCCCCGAAGGCAAGACGTCCTCTAGAGAGACATGTCTTGGCTTATTCATGGGTCAGTCCAAAAAAATAAAACAAAAAACAAAAAAACAAATAAAAAAAAGAAAAAAAACAACCACTCAGAGTAATAGATATCATTTCATTGGTATTTAACACTCATCTGTAAGTACAGATGTCTTTCATATGGGACCCAGGCCAGATCTACACTTAGCCCCATCTACACAGTAGAAAACGGGACTGGAAACCAGAAAGGGACTTGCGGTCACTTGGATGTGGAATAAACTTGAGTCGTATATTAATCAGGGTTGAGGTCAATTCCTTCCCCGTAAGCGCAAAGAGAGAGAGAGTAAATTGCAGCTGTGATACAACAATACATTCAGTTCTTAGTTAGTCATGAGTCAGATTGGACACAAGAAGCATTCTGCGTCATAAAACTTTGCAATTTACTCATATTTTTTCCCGATAAAAACTCCTGAAACTTCCTGAATGGAACTGGAAATGGAGTTAAAGGTGAATTGATCCCAACTCTGACTATTCATGGCTCTTGTATAGACCAGCATTATGAAGCACTGGCATTCTCACAGTCACACCGAAACGCACTGTCATCAAGTAGCAAAATATTTTTTTTTTTCTTCTCTACATGTATTCATGTACATGCATGAATAGTGGATGTGCATCATGTAACTACGATTGAACAAGAGAATGCTTCAGATTTACATCGTCGTCCATAAGTTGCACCTGGCTGATTGCTCTGCGACCTACGGTGGAATGGCACAGTTTCGTCATAGTAAGAGTCAAACAGGAGAGTCATTTTCATCACAAAATTATCATATTTTGACATTTGTTCATCGTCGAGCAAGCAGCACAGAAAAGAAATGAGTCTACCCACGCCCTTCCTCTCTCAGGCGCTCCTTATCCGCTTCCAAGCGTGTCTGGCTGTCTCTCTATTACACACACACACACACACACACACACATTTACACACACGCACACACTCATTCACCACCCCTTCCCTTTCTCCTCTTTCCTCTGTTTAGCGTCACAACACGAGACTGGGCATTTTACATTCTGATTCTGATGGAGAAATGATGACCATGGCTCATTATCCTCTCCCTGAAGAATGGAACTGATACATTCAATGCTAGTATGTGCTTATTAGTCGACAGACCGCCGTACTGCTCTGTCATGGTCCGTCACGATGGAATCGATGAAATCCATTACTGCATCGCTCGCCGCTGTATGGCCGGGCATACGGCGGCTCTGAGATGCAGCGCGCTGTACAGTATCTAGAGTGGCGTCTCAAGATGGTCGGATGTTTGATAAAAGAAATGGATTTAGAGTGCCCCACAAAAAACGTCTGAAACGTCAAAAACTAATGTGATTATGTTTGAGTTGACCTCTCGGTTTGTTTAATTGATGTCTTTTTTTTTTTTTTTTTTTGCACTAAATAGTCTGACAGTTAATAGTCAGTATGACAATCACAAAATGCTGAATATGTCATTTTCATTTTTGGTTGTACACACAGTATATATATATGTATATATATATTTATATACACAACTATGTACTTATGTACAAACAATGCGTGTCATCCCTCCACTGTACCACTATCAACACAATAGTCTCAAAGTTTGACCTCTCTCATATTGATGTGAGCATAAATATGTTTTCAGCAAGACGGGTTAGGAAACAAAATGAATACCTGAAGACACAGAGTACAAAAATATTATAATATTTCATGACTTGAGTAATAACGGTATCGCCCACAAGGCCCTTGGCAGTTGTTTTAAACGAAAGTAAGACAGCTTTAGAGGAATCGGATCGATTTTTTTGAAATAGAGTGCAATTCTGTCATGCTATCACTCGAAGCACTGTCGCTAGAAGGTAAAAGAGTGAAGTGAAAAAAAAATGGCAGTTTCATTCACTTTTGTGCTTTTTTTTCCCCCCCTTATCAAATTACCAAAAGGGTATTTGAATGACACTTTTCTTTTTTCGAGGAAAAGATGCCAAATAGCAAAATTCAGAACCTGAGTCACAATCATCCTGAAAGAGAGAACTAAGTCCTCAACTTCAAATAAATACGTTTGAATAAAGGTTCACCAGATCAATACATGATATAGTTAATAACAACTATAATAGCAACACTATACACAAATACACATCAACAGGAGTTTTCCTTTGAAAAAGAGCATCTGATCTGCACTCTGAAAATGTAATATAACCCAAGGCAAAAAGGAATCATTGTTTTCACTATGGCTGATCATTACATGCATTATTACTGCATAGGGTACCAGTAAAACATACATTACATTAGCTTAATGAAATTAAAATTGTCTGCACTTATCTGACCGCCTGTGTTGTATAAAGGTTAGTCGTTTTTCGCAATGGTGGTCTTTTTTTTTGTGATTTAAAAAAATCGTTGAGTGCTTTCGTGTCTATTGTTGATTTTTGCAAATACGGTATTGTTTATTCAATTGCTGGCTCTGCATCTCTCTATTTACAAATTACTGAGAGGGCGAATGTTGGGAAATGACATTAACAAGTCCCAATTACAGTACATACTTATGAAAAAAAAAGAAAAACAAAACAAACAAAAAAAAAAGATTTTGGTACGAAGGATTCAAAGACTGCAAAGATATAAAAAGAATTTTGATGAGAAGTTGGTCCAAGCATCTGTAGTCTTTCTGAGTCAGTTTTTTTTTTCCTCTGTATTGTCGCAGTCTGTTTTCTCGGCAGATTCCATTACGTAAAAAAAGCAACGGAAAAGGAAAAAAAAAAAAGAGAACAAATCAAAACCGAAAAAAAAAAAAAAAAAAAAAAAAAAATCAAACAAACAAACAACAACAACAAACACCTAGACAAAACAGTCCAATTAGACATAGTAGAGCCAGTAGACGAGGTTGAACAGCGAGAAAACAGAGGGGAAGATGATCCGTGACCAGCGGTCGATGGCATTCACATCTGTCAGGTCGGGGATTTTGATTTTCAGCTGGGAAGACCGCCTCCGCAGACGGCTGCGCTTCATCTGGGCGGCCCGGTCCAGGGAGTGCCGGCTGGCCGAGCGCGGGCCGATCCCGCCGCTCTGCTTGCGGTACTGGATGTGCGACGAGGCCGTGCTGTCCAACTGCACCATGGACTGAGAGTTCCTTATGTCCGCCACGCTGGTGGTGATCTCGTTCCCCGCCACCTCGTTATGGATCTCCAGGGTGGTCAGCAGGATGTTCCCGTGGCCGTGCGGCTCCGCCTGAAGAGAGGAAAGAAATGAGAGAGCTAATTTAACATCATCACGAGCTCGTAAACGCAGCGGCCGGAGAGGACACCTTTCTGACGTTTCAAGGCGGTCTCTCTCAGCGCGGCCCGAGATGGGTGCCACAGAACGCGGTTGTCATGGAACCACGCGTCGCATCCGATCCAGCGCTCAGTGAAACCGTGCTTTTGCCATGGCAACAAGTCATGCGCCAAACTGATACTCATTTCCATGACAGCGTCGTCTCACTTTCCGTGGCAGCCATCTTGAGCAGGCCGGCCAAATGACTATCCGAGAGTGCTAATTTGAGGAGGAACAGCAGCTCTTTCCATCCAAGTTTGATGTCCTGCTCTAAATGTCTGTTGAGTAAAATGTTGTTATGTCTTAAGATAAATAAAGCACTACTACTGTTACCACCATTAGGTCTACTGCACTAAATAATCCAATAATTATATAATCCGATGAAGACGGAATCATGGTCATTTGCAATAATAATAATGGTACAGCACTCTACAAATTTCTTTATATATCATAAGAAGCATTTGTGAAAAACAATTCATGTTATGTTTTTTTTTTTTGGAATGGCTCAGGTGATGAATGTAACATGAATTGTCTCCAGCCTTGGATGTTAATGCCTTCTAACAGCGTTTGTAGATTCCACCACTGAAGCTGCTCAAAAGAACTGACAAGATTATAAATAGACAAAAACAGATTCCTCCTTTCCACTGAAACAACACAGTCAGTGTTGAACATTTCAAATCAAACACACAGGAAGAGCAGCATACTCCATGCTTGTGATCATGGGTCTGTCTCACTTGTAAGGAAGCTTCCTGGGTAGGTAGTATTTTAGAAAATCTGTCTGCTTAGTGCTGTCTCAGTGAGATACACAGGACACATCCTTTTAGGATGCAAAATTTTAAGGAAAATTTACAAGGCTGGCTGTGCAGAATGTCCCATAAATTCATGCAGCAAGCAACAAACTTAACTCTAGTCATCCTATCAGCTGTTTCCTAAATCAACCAGCTGTAAGTTGGCAAACATTAGGCTTATGTTTCTTTAATATTCTAGTTTCAAGGAATACTTCACCCATACTGCATCAAGTTTGTACCAAGTATTCACCATATGCTGCCGTCAACCTCTAAGGAAGAAAGCTTTACTCGCAATCCTTAATTAGAAACTCCAGCGAAAATACTATAAAAAGTTCAGTTTATGAAGCTCATACTCATCATGCAGTATAATCCACACCTCCTTTATCCAGTCGTATGCTCAATATTTCCCAAACACACGTTTTCGCTCAAATATTGCTGCAAAAACCACGTCCACTTTCATGTGAGGTCATGAAGAGTCTATGCGTTTGACTGGATGTAAATTCGTGCAATTACAGACCCAGTTTTTTTCCCGCTAAAGTGCTTGATACAGCAAATTATGCATTATGGGTGAAGTATTCCTTAAACAAGAGACTTTGTTGAAGCGTGGAAATCTATACTAGCCTTGTGATGCTTCCTTGTTAGGTTGTCTAAATCCATGAAACCTTTCGGACACAATTGCTATCAAGTTCTCAAGGTGATAGGAAGCTCCCCTGCAAATGCGACAGACCCATGTCCGTCACAAAAACCAACCAACAAACAAACAAACAAAAATGTCAGACAGAGGTGTTCATTCATGCAACTGCCACCGTAGAAGTCCCATTAGTCCTTGCGTGCAAACATGGTGAAGTGATGTGACGCTTTTACCACAACTCTCACGGGGGAATTCGTATTTAGCTCATTTTCAGTCTCAGACACAAAGATTTATAAATGGGTTTGTACTGCAAAAGTTTTAATTTGCATTCCACAATATTATACAGTTTTTTTTTTGAGAAACAAATGGTACACTTGGTGCATTTCCAGCGACTACATAACCCTGATCCCAATAGCAGAACCCAAACTTTTCCTGCTCCATTTCTTACATTAACCCCAAGCCCAGGCACTGAACAACCGCAGACTACTTTTCACACAATTATGAGTACCATTTGCAGCTCAGTCGACTTTGAAGTGACACATTCTAGTCACTTTGTAGGAAGTTGTGTATTAACATTTGACTACCCAAATAAACTGTGAAACTTTGACCTGATAGCTTCCTCTAAAATGTTGCTATTTTGAAAGCGGCGGGCTCAAAATAACTTAAATCGGCGAGTTTGACTTTGATGCAGTACAAACCATCATTTTGTCTCAGTCCGTCACGCATTTTTTCAAAGGGTGGATATTTCATTTTGAAATGGAAAACACTCATTTGAAATGAATGCCGGCTGCTGGCTCTCATGCAGCACAGACGCAGGGTGGGGGGGACTTCTATAGTGGCAGCCCATATAAAGTTACACAAATTTTCCACATCTTCTCATGGGTTATATCGACGTCTCTGTTTTTGATTGTGTGGCTTTTCAATAACTTCCGATAAATGACAACCGCGGAGAATGTAATGTACACAGACAGCATGCATTCAGAATGAGCTCCGAAAGAAGAGAAACAGGATCCAAAAGCGGCAACGTCACCATGTAGAGTGCAGCATGTGGAGCGCCATGTCTCATGCTTTCATTCGATGTAGAAAAAATGTTGAATTACAGGAAAAAAAAAAAAAAAGAAGGAAGAAAGTCAAACTGAATAATACTCCTGAGATTATGGCAATACTGTGGAAATGTCTTTGTTCATGCCATGGATGAACAAACGTTATGGCAAAAGAAATACAGTAAAAAACATCCATGTCAACTGATGGCAATGGTAGAGTTTACTTAAGAATATTGAGGCGTCCCATTGAACAAACAACTCACCGAGCGTGAGTGGCGAAGACCTTTAACCTGATTGGAGCGTTTTAGGGATGCGGTCCTACTACCTGCCTCCTGAGGAGATGAAAATATTCAGCCACATGCTGGGAACAAATAACCGAAAATGGATTTTCTCAAGCCCAACGCATTTTGGCTACCGAACCCTCCATCGGGGATACAGATGCTTATGAATAATGTAATAATATAATACAGTTAAATTATGCAATATGTTTTCCTTGTGCTGCTTCTTCTCTCATGAGCTGACCAAAAAGAAGTTAATTTTAGAAAAAGCACAATGTCTAGCCTGTTTTATCATTTGCGTCCTCCTGGGACGAGATAAAAAAGAATAATTTGATTTTTTTTTTTTTTTCTCCTTTCCACAGTACTGTCCTGGGGCATTTTTCCTGCAGAAGTGATATTGTAATTTTCATACCATGTTCATGCCACCATTGGTTCCACTGGCCATTGACTTCTATCAGTGCACAAAATGAGTGACACATATTTCCACAAACATCAATAGCTGCAACAAGGACTTACTCAACTTACTCATCTTGAATTTATCATATGTGCATTCTCTCATCCACACATCCAACCATCCATTCATTCACCCATTTACACCAGTCAGTGTATCAATGAGACTCGGACACCCTGTAGTGTGTCGTGGTCAATTTTCATATCGAGTGAATGCGGGTATGACAGCGTAATTGTGCCAAACATGTCAAACGCAACCCCAAATCTGACCAGGAAAATGTCCACTCACCCTTGCGGAGTCATACTTGGCTGCCCTCTCGTTGTTGGCCTTCTCGGCCTTCTCCGCCAGCTTCTTCTGCATCTGCGGGCCCCTTCCGAAGAAGATGTAGTTGACGAAGGCGTACTCCAGCAGGGCCAGGAAGACCATGACGAAGCAGCCCATCAGGTACATGTCGATGGCCTTGACGTAGGGGATCTTGGGCAGCGTCTCTCTCAAGTGGGTGTTGATGGTGGTCATGGTCAGCACCGTGGTGATCCCTTTGGGCAGGAAGAGGGAATTTTCAGTGTCATGGGAATCATTACTGTTGAAAAAACAAATATACAATGCAACAGGAGCGTGTCTTGTTGCTGGCCATGAGGCAGCAGAGGGGAGGAAAAAATAAGTTCTGCTTTGCTTCAATTATACTTGGACGTCTTGCTTTTGGCATCATTGTCAGTTTTAGTATCAGTAATAATATTTATTTTTGCATTCATATTTGATTCAGTATAACGTTAGCATCTGTATTAGTATTAGAATCAGTATTTGTACTACTGTTAGTATCAGTATTAGTTTATTAGTATTAGTATGTATACTACTGTTAGCATTAAAATTAGAAGTAGAACTAGTACTACCATTGTATGCCAGCCTAAGAAATGTTTTATTTGAAAAAGTACAAACGAGGAATCCTGATTTGTTTTGGTTGTCCGAATTTAATATGCTAAGATGGCTGTTTGAAGAAGAGGTATTTGCTTTGGGTAAATTTTTGGAGAAGCGTGGCAGCTGCGGTGGAGACAGCTATACCCGCATGTATGAATTGATGCATGTATTTACTTACTTTTGTTGGGAGTGTCTTATAAGCCCATGGGGGCTGGGCATTATTGTATGCAGGACACTTAAATAAGAAATATCTATCTATCTATCTATCTATCAGTACTAGCAATAGTATTAATATTGAGTTCAAGTTCATGTTTATTTAGAGCTCTTAATCACAGTTACAGCCTGACCCACAGCCCCTGACCTAAACCGTCATATCAAATATTAGTAATTTTATCGGGATGAGTAGAAGTATTCATCTTGTAATACATCTGGAGATACAAGGGATGTCTAGAAACATTTAAATAAACAAAATAAGTAATTAAAAACTGGTTTTGTTGTGATTTAAATGGTCAGATTTGGAAAAGAAGTTGCTACAGATGGTAAAACAAAATTAAATTAACGTTAACATGACACTATGGCTTTCTCTCTGCTGGTTTCTAAATGAAACTCATTACCATGATTAATCCTTTGTGTGGAAAACTACTTTACTAACAGTGGAATCACTACAGTGACAATGCATTTCTCATGAATGAGGCTCTGATAGGCCACGTCCTCCTATTTAACCCGGCGCTCGAGCCTCTGTTATCAGTGAGTTTGACATATCACTGGAAACAAATTTGTCTCTCCTGTGTAATGCATCAGAGGCTGTTGGCCAAGTTTGATGAATCTTTTACCACGGCCTACTGGTCCGCACGCATCACATCACATCACACCATTACATCCCCGTTGTTCAGCCGAGTCTTCAAGCTGAGAGGCCGCCTCATGGGCTCCGGTGAACGAGCACACAAAACTGATTCAGAATTTTCGGCTCGCTTGTTTTTGCTCAAAAAGTTGAGGAAAAACAAACCATTTCCCCGTGCTGTTTCTGAGGACTTGTGGGATAATCCACTTTTGAACTCAGAGCCAATTAGCGACGCCTTTGACTCAGCAAGGTCTCGTTATCCCATGTCTCATGACAGGGATTCCCTCAGTCATCTTTGTTTGAGAAGAAGTGTGACTACATGACATTATCATACTTTACTAGCAGCAGCATTAGTACTAGTTCCTTTAGTACCTAATACCTTTAGTATTAACATATCTTGATTTACTTAATTTAGTTAGTTTCCCAAAATAACTTAAATCTGCGTTTGAGTGGCTGTTGCTGTTGATGCATCTCATCTCTCGACTCAGAAGTCAAATGCAAACCACGGCCTTGCGTCCTCTCGCATCTGTTCCTTCAAGACGGAGGCAACCTTTTAGAAGATAAGATTTGGGTGAAACTCGCACGTCACAGCTTTTTCCTCCGAGGCCTCCTCCCTCCCGCCCGATCTTGGAAATTGATCTGTGACGGTGAATTCGGTGATTAATTACTTCAAAAAACTGTCTTGTAGTGTAAGCCTGTCCTAAAGGGGCGTATCGCTACTCTAAACAGATGCTGAATATCTTGTCAGCAACCTGAGGGTCACGTTGGAGGAAAAAAAAAAAAAAAGAACTCCAATCAGCTGTCTGAGGCGTTACTATAGAAACCAGGATCTCTTTGAAGAAAACATGTTTGTTCGGTGGTTATTCCTCCTAATGCCGAAGAGGAGGATTGACCCATTGCAAAAAAAAAAAATAATAATTACATTTACGCTGTTGTGGATGTTGTTGTAGTGGGTGTGTGTGCACGTGTGTCAGAGCGAGGCTGTGTTTTGGAGTTTCCATTCCTTGTGTGTTTGTGTGTGTGTGCCATCTTGCTTGCATGCGCGCCGGCATGCACCAGACGAGTAGGTGTGCGCATAACCTCGGCCTCATTGAAATTCAAAGGTCTGCCTTGAAACCTCCAGCTGCCCTTTGGTCATCAAGCTGAAATAACTCATTAGAATAGTGCTGCATGTATCTAGCCCCCAGCTCTTGGTAACCTTATCCACTGGGGGTCCCGAATGGCTTAGTGTGATTATTCGCTATCTCCCGGTATTCCCAGAAAGGCACCTTCGCATATTGTACACGCGTGTGCACGTTTTTTTTTTTTTTTTTTTTTTACGACACAAAGAGAAAGGGAGAGCGCGTTTGCACGGAGGCAGAAATACAGTCGCAGAGACATAAGGTATGGCGGGGTGGAGGAGGGGGGGGGGAGTTGAATCGGCAGAGGTTCGATCCATTTCAGATGATGTCAGCGCGGCCGTAAACACACTTCCTCAACCTGTAAACATGCAAAACCGCGACCCCCCGTGACGCGGCAACGCCATATCTCATCTCATTATGGATATACATAAATATGGCAGATATATGTCGACCGCTTTATCTTCCAATACTGGAGAATAAATTGAGCCTATCAGTAGCCCGGGCGCTCATATAACACACGTGGACAAGGTTTTAGTGTGTGTGTGTGTGTGTGTGTGTGTGTGTGTGTGTGTGTGTGTGTGCCATAAAGTACAGTGAGGAGACAAGGGGCATGACGGGGGTGGGAAGAGGGAGTGGGGGAGCTGAGGTCAATCTAGCCCTTAGTGTGATTTATTGGCACATTACAAGGCCAAAACTGCCTCTCTCTCTGTGTGTGTGTGTGTGTGTGTGTGTGTCACCGGAGACAGATAGGGGGAAAAGCGCGCGTGAATGTGTGTGTGTGCTGAGTGCACATGCGCCTGCGTTATGTCTCTTCCCCTTTGGCTCTCGATTGGATGGTGCAATCTCTAGGGTTTTTTTTTGCTTAACGACAGCCTTGTTCTTTATAGGTGTTCTCTCAGTTGTGCCATTACTCTCTGTCCTTCACCCCCCCCACCTCCCTCCTTCCCTCTCTCCCTCCCTCTCCATCTCCCTCTCTCTTTCTCTCTCTCTCTCTCTGTCGCTCTCCCTGTTCAGACAATTTAATCAAAGGGCCCCGCGCCCATGGGCCTCCCTCCTTTTTCATCACGCCACTGGACTCTCCGGGGAGAAATATAGTTTCTCTCACTCTCTGTCTCCCTCTCTCCATCTCTCTCTCCATCTCTCTCTGTCTCTTCCCATTGCGCTCTCCCTCCTTCTTAGTCTGTTTTCGAATCTCTCCCCCTCCCCTCTCTCTCTCTCTCTATCGCCCGATCACTTTCTCCCGCGCGGCCTCTCCCCCCCCTCGATTATCCTTTACCGCTTTTTCCCCAGATCCCACCATCATTTACCGGTGGTTTCCCTCTGTGTTCACAATGCACCTCTGTTTGTCCCCTTCCTCCCCTTCCTGTTGGATTCCCGAGTCCCCTTGTGCCTTAACAGCCATAACAAAGGCACACAGCAATCAAATCTCCTATAATCACAAACCAATAGGCCATTAGCAACATAACTCAACACGGTAAGAAAAAAAGAAAAGAAAAGAAAGAAAACAAAACACTTAAAACACCACTGAATGTTAACTACGTGGTCCGCAGAGACACCAGTGTTAAAAATGCCTTGTTATGGCACCAGCAGCAACATGTCGGTGCTCCGGTTGAGGCCCAAACGAACAAACAGACAGTGCAAAATGTTAGGAGGCTGGTGGGGTTGGGAGTTTTTCGGGAGGTTGCACAGGACATGGAGAGCCGCTGATCGTCTAGCGCGCCGCCTAGCTCCCACCTACGTGTCTACTGTTACACTAACAGTGCTCCCTAACCAATTACAGCGAATGCCCACACCTTGACAGTTCATATAATATGATTATGAGCGAAGGGCTCGACCGGGGAAAATGGGTTTCAACCCGATTAAGGCGCGAGCGGCTCATTTGTAACTTTGCGATGCTTTGGAATTGCAGAGGAAAATGAGATTCTCCTTCAAACAATTCAATTGTTTTCCTGCTGCCTCCTTGAATTGATTCCTCTCTGATCATTACAATGCTCTTACTGGCAGGTTTGCACACATGAAAAAAAAAAAAAAAAAAAGCAGACGCGCACACACACACACACACACACACACACACTCTTCCCCATCTAGGCACCTGCTGAAAGCTTGTAATGATCCATCAGGAGGAGCGAATGGTCCTCCGGTTGCCTCTTAGCTGAAGAAGCACACACCGGATATTGCAGCTTGCACAATTTCACGCTCACACATACACTCAAAAGTACATACTCACGTACACACACAAACACACAAACACACACACACATGCAAACACAGACAAAGACATACGGTAATGACTGGAAATTGCATCCAGCATTGCCCAAATAAAAGAAAATCCCACCTGCTCTCCTAAAAAGCAAACACAAGTGGAAGGGGAACACAAATATAGAAATAGGTGCATCATGTGTCCACGTGTCTCCAACAAAGGAATCTAGGGCCGGAAGTGACTAATACAAAGGAAAAGGTAAGGAAAAATGGAAATTACAATGTGAAGATGACTTGATTTGTCATATGCAGAAGGTGTTTTCTCCATGTTTGAGGCTATTTGTCTGGATATTTAAAATAATCACCTGTTTATTATCAAAAAAAGCAGCTAAAGACAATATATTGTTTTCTGGAGTAAATTTTACAATAGAGACCAAATTCTTGCCCACTTTAAAAAATACTTGTTCATGTTCGGCGTTCATCGATTTCTAAAGGATCTAGAGGTCGACATTCTTCAACATCAGACAGTTTTCTGAAATAAAATCAATAGCCTATCAAACAAAAAGCAATAACATTTTCTGTGTCCAGATTCAATTAAACCAACATCAAAGTAAATACAATCTGGACTTTTCCAAGCAGCCAATTACGCCTGGACATGCTCGTTTTATGATGCAAGACTTTGGATGATTGTCTGCTCTCATAAATAATAAATTGGATGAGCCTTGATCTCAGCAATCGATATTCTGGTATGCCCTTTCCCATTTAATCAATAACTTGATGTGCTTATTTCCAGAAAATTATAAAAAATCACTGTTTTGTTTCAAACAGTCAGTCGTTTTATGTGTCATGGTCTTCACAATTAATAATTTTGACTTGGAATTTTTTTTTTTTTTTTTTTTTGCAAATGGTAACGGAAAGTTTGCAAACGCACTGCAGTTTGTGAGGGGATTCAGCTTCGGGCAAGCCTCCTCTTCTCACTGCAAAAACGTCCCTGCACTAAGCGCCTGAAGGCTGCACGACTGTTGATGCAACTTTGTCCCAAACTCCCATCTTCAGTGATGAGAAAAATTACTGAAGCGGCGCTCGCCTTTAGACGCGCGAGTCTCAGCATGTCGCTTGGCTTGATTTCCTGCGCTGCAAAGCGCCTGGGAGAGGATGCACAATGCCAGTGAGTCACTGAGAGATAACTGGATAATTACTGTCTTCCTAGCAAGACGGTGTGTACCTATAATGTGGCAATTTATGTTCATTTGTAATTTATTATTTCAACCTTGTCTGCTTGTGTTAATTGCGACCGGCACGCTTAGTCCATTGTATTAATTACATCATGTTCCTTTCCTTGATGGCCGTCATGTTGTGACTTTGGTTCTTTTATCTGCTCAGTAAATATGATTCACATTTAATCCTCGATATGTCATCAGTCATGTGGAACAAATCTGTTTGATATCTGACACTGACTAGACTCTATTTTGACCCCCTCCCCCCTTGCAAAAAAAAAAAAAAAAAAAAATCACAAAACTATAAACCAAGTGCTGCAATCTCTGCCTTTGTTTATCGCTCACAGCAGCCCCTCAGTGAGTGGGTGTTTCAGCCCAGATTAGCTCTCCTCAGTGTATTTTAGTGAGTGTTTTTTATGGAAGACATGCTATATTTGTAGCTCCTAAAGGCCACTCAGTGACCACAGCAAGCACATAGCAAGGTATGGCGTACTCTCTTCTAAGAGCAGAGCAGAGAAGACAGGCGGAAAAACAAAAGTGAACAAATTAACATTTTGAATATTTCTCTCTGGTTTCAATGGATTCGTTTAGAAAATCAATCAGCTGTCAGTCTACTGGTTTTGCGCTGCACCACTTTAGCTTTGTAAATGAGAAACTGGGGTAGGGCTCGGCAATATAATGATATTATGTCAATATCGTGATACGGGACTAAATATCGTCTGGGATTTTGGACACTATTGTAATAAAGCATAAGTTTTTTTTTTTCATTCATTCATTATTTGCCTCTTTATTCAAAATTTGCCGTGTGGAAATATTTTATGAATGCTCTAAACTATGATATTATCACAATGCTGATATCAAGCTACTCAGTCAAAGATATTGTGATATCTGATTCAGCTTGAAAAGGCTGAAATAAATTGGACTATGGCCTTTATATGACCCAACAAGTCAAAAGATTGAGCATTTCTTCCTTTTAACATTTCTTTCTTTTAACCTAAGTCCATAACACACAGTAATAATAACTACTACTACTATATACTTCTCTTCTGGGCCCTTTCACTTTACAAATTTCAAGCCCACTCCTCCACGGTGTTATGAGTCACCTACTTGCACTCATCCCAGGACATTATGAGAAGTGTGTAGTCTCTCACTTTGGGACCCCGGCTCGTCAAAACGTATCGCGACTCTTTCCCCTCTAGGCAATCCGACAGAAGTGAGCCTGCATCCCATTTTAGCTCCCGACCACTCGTTTAAGAAGCCAAGTATCGGCTGCTTGGCAAATACTGCCTCTTACCTAGAGCCACTCTGGCGGCGGAGGCATCGTAGTTTATCCAGAAGGAGACCCAGGAGAGGATGGTAATCAGGATGGACGGCATGTAGGTCTGCAAGATGAAGTAGCCGATGTTCCTCTTCAGCTTGAAGCTCAGGGACAGTCGAGGATAGGCACCTACGGAAGGAGGAAAAACAATGAGCACTGCCACTCAAAGTGTTTCTAATCTTGTGGGAAAAGAGGTTTTTTTTTTAGGGTTTTAGGGGTGATGAAACTGTTAAAAGCCAGAAAAATAAGCTACAAATACACGTTTCATGCCACTATTCATGCCACTTGCCAAATTATCTTACTATATTATTAAAAATACATATTTCATTTGAAACGTTGACAGTGAAAAGCAACATCTTGGCTTAATTTTTTTTTTTTTTTTTTTAAAGAAGCATGCAGGGACACCTTGTGTTTTTGTTTCAGTTTCCATGACTACGCCGACAGCATGGGTTGGATTTATTGCCATGGTAACAAGTATCCCCTCACTAGCGCGCACACATACATACAGAAACACACACACACACACACAACCGTAACCCTATTTCAAGATGGTTTGACACATACTGCATAGTGATAAAAATTTGAGCACATTTTTTTTTTTTTTTTTTTTTTGGTGATCTATCAGTTTTATTCCACAGCTCATCCACCCTTCATAATTCATACAATGATTTTGGCATTAATGTAAATGCATGGAGCAATTCCACTGAAACGCTGAATTTAAAATTATATTCCTGACTGTGATTTGGTTTGAGAGAGAGCGTTACGCCATTACTTCTCAATGAGCTGCAGTGAGAAATTCTCCCTGAATATTCTATGTTTTTGTGATGTGATACAAGAAAAGGGCAATGCATAATTTATCATGAATCTCCCCGAGTATTTGTCTTTATGGATTGAATGTAAGGCTCATTACTCCCATTATCCCTGGCTATTTGTCATTTTCGTTTTATATCGGAGGATAAGTGGAGCCCATTTCACAGAAATTTCCAACGCGTGGGTGATAAGTGGGAGTTTCATGTTTCAGCCAAGGCTACTCGTGGTGAGTGTGGGTCCAAATCAACTCCACACTTGTGTACATAGAGGGATAAATAGTCACTCTGGGAAAACCACACAATCTCATTGAGATTCAGCACCTGCGTTGCACTGCCATGAAAGTCCCAACGCATCCTTCATGAAATTTCCACCGAGCACAATGGCAAAGCGGCGTCCGTAAAACATACCGAGGGCAGGGACTCGGATCAATTCTTCTCTTTGATGATCATCATCGCAACATAATCATCATGACAGCTAGATTAAAATGTTCTCACCCAGAAATCATGTGCAGGAGGAGACTGGACACAGCATGCTCATGTGCCGTCGTCGCTGTTTGATTTTATGCTTTTTGGGTTTTTTTCCCTTTGTTTTAGGAAGGAGGTAAGTGTAAAATGTCTGCAAAGTTACGAAGCCACACCGAAGGAAGGTATTCTCTCCGACAGGAAACACCGAACTGCCTGAAACGCCCAGTCTTATCTTCCATTACTTATCTATGATGTAACACATTTGCAAGAGTTTTGTTAGTGCCTATCGCCATGTCAAGAGGATGCTGTTTTCTTCTGTGCAAAGGCAAATAGAAGAGTTGAAGAATCAGTGGTTCATTTGAATTCATTTTTACCACTATTAATCAACAGAGTTCCCTTTATTTTGCTTCCTGAAACAGGCCACAGTTCAAATGCTGGATTTTCAACATGGCTAGTGAAAGACGGGGCATTTTCAACTTTGTTGGGTCAACCTGGAGATTTGGGATCACAACCTGTAAGTAAGCATTGCCAGTTGTGGATTTGTTCTGTTTAAAACAAACAAGGTAGCTTAAGTGCAGAGCTGTTGGTTGGAACTAATCTCAAGCTGCACAACCAATGAAATTAGGAATTGTTTGATTCATCAAAATATGCCAGATGCCCTAGTTTCATTCGCAAACAGGACAGATAAAAGGGTTTCAGTTAGGAGGATGAGGTGCTCTTCTCTGTTGTAGCTCCATCGTTTCATCATATAGGCCGATAAGATGGATGCATCGCTATGTACAAATCTAGTGTAGCTTGGATGCAAACAAAATAGACAAATTATTTAGTATCTCATCGTTCCCTGGAACCCTTTTGGAAGGTCGTCCAAAGTTCTATGGATGGCCATATTTGGCCCATGGGCCCCAATTTTGGCAGCCCAGAGTGAGCTCAACACTGAAAGTCTGAACATACATTACACTGTGAACACTGAGTACACACACTGTCGCTGCGGTTCTTAAAATATCCCATTCACTCTTTTTGGTGCACCCTTAAACGGTCCCTCCTCCAGCTCGAATCAGAACTGAACATCTTTGCAGTGAGAGACGCTGGAGACAAGGGGAGTTTTTGAGGTTCGATACATGTGGGTGTCTAGAACTGGCTGTTTCCGCGATGCCAAACAACATCAGCGAGTGGGAGGAACACCATGTGTGAGGCTGAGGAGGAGGAGAGGAGGAGGCGGAGGAGGAGGAGGTGGACACAGGAGATGGGAAGCAGGGATGATGATACAGGTTGACGATGATGATGTTGGTGATGATACAACAGTAACGTCAAGGAGGCAGAAGTGGATGGGAGCGTTGGAGAGCTGCACATGATTCAGAGAACTGGTTGTATTTTATTTATTTATTTATTTAGGCTTTTCGGCCTCGTAGCAGGTAACTGGGTCAGCGATGTTGTACACATGACTGTCCAGCGAAGACAGGATTGCAGCCAAAACACTGAACCTCGACCTGTTCACTTACTACCAAGGGTCAGGGGTCATAGACTCAATTCACTGTCAACTTCAGGCCTCTAAGACTTGTTAAAGCTTTGCAAGGTCTTATTTGGTGAAATTGAATTCCTTAATATTAGTGCATCTTGAAAAAACTTTGTCAAAATTTGTAAAAAGTCGACATCGTACCGGCCTCATTGTTCACTGATGATCTTGTCAAGCCAATAAATCAATGTGAAATCCCTCACTTTAATGGACCACACCAGTGATTTTGCATGTTTAGCCTAATATCTGTAAAATCTATTAACTTCACATTTCTGCTAGTCTTTTCCCAAAGCAAGCAGTCGTATTTTAGAAGAGAGATATCATTTTTCTTCCATTGGTTTCCATTCATTCCACTACAATATGAAAATGAACTTTCAGACTTCAGACTTTCTTCACACCAGTACTCCATTGCCGTAATAAAGTCACCCACATTAGTTTTCCAAGAAGCAGCAGCACTGTTGTGTTCTGATGGCTTTTTGAATTTGGGGCGGAGGGATACGCTCCCTCCGCCAGGGAAAATAGTCCCCAGGGAAACATTTTGCTTTACACAGCCAATTACTCGTTCCGGGATCCATGAACGGCAATGACTTTGTTAGCAGAACATTATGAGGTGGGCGTTTTCAAGGAAAAAATTCAAATTTGAAATTCAAGGGATTTTGATTGCAGCAGTGAATAAATGAATGTGTGACTGCATGGATTATTTATATTTGTGTCTAGACGTTACACAGCTCATCCCTCACGGCATTATTCAGACACATTATAAATGCCACAAATTGTAGTGTCAACACACTGACACACAAAATATGAACAAAAAAAGATACAAATTACAACAATAATTATACATACATACATACATAAGAGTTCATTAGTCAACTGGTAAATTTACTCACAGTGGGTTATCAAAAAATATACTGATAAAGGCCATGTTGTGAAATCTTTAGTACCCCCAAAAGATTTGAAAAATGGTTTATTGCAATGGAAAATTTGGGGAATTTATAGCAAAATGGGCCACACATTCAAAATCAGTGGTATGATCTTTTAAAACTGCTGAAAGGCATATTGTAAAATTTGGGTGCTATATAATTTTTTTTTTTTTTTTTAAGTAAATAAAATGTAATAAAAATGATAATAACAATGATAACTACAGCTACTAGTACTACTCCTCCTACTACTACCACTGATAATAATCTAAAGATATGTATAAAAATAAGTAGATATATAAGTATGGTAAATTAGTACGTGTAAAATAATCAGAAATCAAATACTTTAAAGGCCGTGCGTTCATTTTCAAAAACTTTCAAGGCCTTGCGTCATGTTTTTTTTTTTTTTTTTTTTTTCAGTCTGCAAACTTTCGAGGATTTTCACAGCCTGAGGGAACCTTGTACAGTACAAGCCCCCAAATGCAAATGTGACGGTGACCGTGAGAGAGGATATTGTCTGAGCCATCATCTCAGCGATCTTGACAACAGCGAGGATGACAGTGAGAACAAAGACGTGTGATGTGCAAACAACACACACACACACACACACACACACACACTCCCTTGCATGTCAGCCAGCGATGAATTTGTCAGGTCAGTGAGACGACAACACGAGCAAGCTGTTGTTGCGGCGATTCCTCTGCAGATACAACCTCGCATGTACACGTGTCCATGTGCGCACACGGACATGCAAAGCATTCACGCACGCACACACACACACACACACACACACACTAGCTCAAACAGGCAGTGTTTGTATGTGTGCTTAGAGGGGAATAATTGATGTTGTGGGTCTCATTCCACATGAATATATGATGCCCTGAATCCTGGGCTGTTTTTCTGTTAGAGAGCCGGAAGAAACAGCAGGGTAATTGGCATCCAACCATCCCTCACACTACAGAGAGGGAGAGAGAGAGAGAGAGAGAGAGAGAGAAGGAGGACAAGAGATAAAGGAAGTCAAGAACACGGAAAAAAAAAAAAAACGTGAGGCAGAAATTAAGTACAAGATCAGGAGTGGTGGAAGAAAGGAAGGGGAGGCAAATGAGACGAGAGAGAGGAAGACAAGAGAGCGAGAGAGGGCAAGATATAAAGAGAAGGCAGGAGTAGAGACAGAAAAAGGAGAGATCACTTCATGAGATGGGGTGGGAATTAAAGACCGAGTAGGAAAGAGAGAGAATGATAGAGAGTGGATAGAGAGAGAGAGAGAGAGAGGGAGTAAAGCCAGCGGCATATGTAATGGAGGGAACCTGGTCATTAGCCAGCCTTGCGGGGAGCCTTTGATGTGCTCCACGCATCCTGCCAGGAGCACGGGAGCAGACCGCTGGACACTAAACTTTAATAGTCGCCACCCACAGGGGACGTGCTGCTTCTCGCAAACAAGTGCACTCTGGTGTGTTCGCCTCGGCACACTCAGACGTGATTCAGACGCGAGAGAGCGTGCGCGCGCGGGCACCACCGGGGGAATAATGGTAAACATGTGCGCAAATGTGAGCGCGCGGACACGGGCGAAGACGCGGACACACACACACACACACACACACAGAGAGACACACATACAGTGGGAAATGAGGGCAAAAGCAAAAAGGATATGGTGGCTCCTCTGCTCAAACAGCGACCGAGAGTGAGGCACTTGTGGGATGAGTGAGAGGGAGAAGATAATGTTGTGCTGTGTGTCTGCATGAGATCTGTAAAAAAAAAATAATAATAACCAAACAGCAAACAAGGGAATGATCTATGGCATTCACGGCATGTTACAAGCCGGATTCCTCATGCACATTTCTGCAAAAAAAATAAGGGGTATAAATGTCACACAGCTCTTATTTACCCTCTATGATGCTTGAAAACAGTGGAGAAGCTGCCTCTGTGACTGTGTCTCTGCTGACCAGATTATACGGCGACTAGTTAGGACGCGTCAATAAAGTGCTTGTGCAAATGAAAAACCGCGCTTCAATATGCCGTCTGCTTCGCCGAGTGTGTCTCCCCTGACGGAGCATATGTGAAGGGTGTCATTTACTTACATGCAACAAGGGCTGGTGGAACAAATCCACTCCACTCGTCTGACTTAAGAGTGAACAAAGCAGGCGAATCACATGAGACGAGTTAAAAGGAGAATGCAATCACCCTCTCATTCCACCTCACACCCCTTCCCCCGAGCGTGCAGCACTCAAAATATTTTTTTCATGTAACTACTGACGCACTGTCTTATATTTTACATACAGTAAATGTGTCACCCTGTCTCCTTGATGAATTGCCTTCAGAGATGAACTCCTCTGAAGGGAGTGGCCACCCGCGCACCTATAAATAACGCTTGATTGACGCGTTTCACAACAGGAGCTAATGATGGCAATCACGGCATGGGGTCTGCGAGTCGTGCACGCCCCTCTCCTGCCTTATTGTTTTCACGGAGCATCAGTGTTTCACCTTTGATCAATAAACATGCATTGCAGTTTTAGGGGATTATCGTTTTGGCATGCCCGTGCTGTTTTGCATCCTCATAATGGACTGAGATATAAAATGTGCTAATCAAACAAACAAACAAAAAAAAAAAAACTCAAGTAAATGTGCTGAAAATGTGCAATCAAGTGCTCTTGGCCAATAAAATGCTCACTGTAGCTGATCTAATATTGTGAATGTGTAAGTTGCCAGAAAACCAAGCTATACATTCCAATATGACCGGCAGGGAAAAGAGGCATAAGGTATCTTCCAATTGCATGGAGACATTTAGCTCTGTAACAAGCAATTACGCCACGATTCGGTAGGTAATGCCGAGTCATTCTTGTGCCAGCGCTCTTTTTTTTTTTTGAAGGATACTTCAAAGGTAGCGAGTTCCCCCACTCCAACCCAATTAGAGGCACTGAAAAATGCAACTCCGTCTCTGAGGATTAAAGATCAACAGATCTCGATTTGGTTCAGATCGGCGCGGTTTGCGACATGAATTGATTAAACGGTTACCTTGAAAAGGAGCCATTGATCTGAACAATATCGTGCACTAGAAGTGCCGTCTGTCCACAAGGTGAGACCACCCGGGCTGCTCTGTCATCTGCTATTCCCACAGGAAACTCATTGACGTCTTTGAAGGTCGACGCTCAGAATACACACTCCACACCACAGACAGCACGACACACAACGGGAAACACACAACACATCGTTTACCTGTGGAAAACACTACATTTCTGGACACCAACTTGTAATCGACAATGGAGAACTGAGGCAATTCGATGCGCGTCACCCCGGTCACCGCCGTCTCTCCTCCCTTCCAGTAGAATTCAATGTCGTCCGTGGTGTAGCCATCTGTAGCAGCACACACACACACATACACACACCAAGGTGTAACCATCTGTCTAACCATCATTGGAGACCGAGATATGCAGTGTTGCTGATCTTCCAACTGGGCTGTCATTGGGGAAGAAGAAGGAAAAAAAAAAAATTATGTTTGAAGTTGTTTCCAAGAAGCAGAAGTTGCTTTGATAAGCAAGTCTGCTAATGGGTTCATCTGAGTTCATTCAAATGTCAAAAGAGTTGTGAAGTAGCTGACTCGTCCCCTCACCTGTCAAGTTCCTCTTGCAGTTTTTGGTTCCTTTTTAAGGAAACTTTTTTTTTTGTTGTAATATTAATTAAATAATCGAAAAATTGTTGGCATAAAGGGATACAGACAGTTTCTGGTAACCTTGCCTGTTGAGAATATCACATTTTAACCCGTTTCCAGCAGAGGAACTCGTTGAGAAACCAAGAACTCTTACCCTAAAAAAGGATCCATTCCCTCTTTTGGCCCTGGAGGTTGAGCTCCTGGGCCCCAAAGTTGTCCCTTGCACTTTATGGACCATGAGAGTGGAGTTTTACCACTTAACATCCCTGGCTGGTTGAGCGTATGACACAAGCGGTGCTCAAATATCATCCACACCATTTTTTAAAAACAGGAACAGGCAATCGCCGACACCAATTATTAAGAGATTGTTTTATCAGGAGATTGTTCAGCTCGCAACTAGTTAATCCTCTTTTGCAACTGCGAGCCATGTCAAAGCTGATCTCCATTACGCCATTACATAAAGCAGTTTCCTCTTTTTAGCTCTTGCTTTTCTAGCGTCCTCAATCTCATTTTCAACCTCTAAGCGGCTCCTCTCCAAAACAAAATGCAATATGCAGCAGCAAACAATCACAAACACACATGACGGCATCACAATCTTCCACGTTGACTGTTTTGCTGTTGTCTGGATCACAGATCAGGTCGAGACACCTCCTCCTGCTATTTTTGGGACACACGAGCTTTTAGGGAATTCACTTTGCCCCTGTAGATGACCAACATTATCTAAAGTAAGAAGACCGACCTTTTAGTAGGGAAAAAAGTTCATTGTATGAAAATTAAATATTAATTCAATACAGTGTCGCCAGCCACAGTTTGAAAAGTTTGAGGCAAGGATTATTATTATTATTATTAGCAGTACACAGTCGCTTACCTCTTTCCACATTTACTTCTTGTGGCAAAGTATAGTGGTGTGACCCTTTGCAGTTCAACATTTTGTAATTCTAGCTGAGTTTTACATCATACTCTGTGAAAAATTTACCAATTTCCCACAGTCCCTTAACATCATTTAGGGTTACTTAATCGTTTTTGTTTCAAAAGTGCTACATCTTCTCATTTGTCACTTTTTAGATAATGCTAGTCGCCTACTATTCTGCATATTTTGGGTATATTTTCTCATCAAAGGGCACCCCATAGAACTGGTGTAGTCCTTAAAATGCTGGATAACTTAACTTTCATAAGGAAATGCCACCATTCTTGTACTGCAATTAGTTTTGAAAGAAATGTGGAGGAAAAAAGGAGTGAAACTGACCTAGGTTTGATAATGTGCCACTCAGTCTACAACATTTCAGTGCAGGTCTTTCTCTAAAGCTCTTGCAGTGTGGATTCTGGCCCTGGGGGCATTAGGCCTCTCTACTCACAGCTTTCTATCTCCAGAGTGCAGTTTTGTTCATCCAGGGGATACCTCCTCAGATCCATCATGCAGGCTGCTGTTGTGGTGATCCTGAGGAAGAGGACACAGAGGGGAGAGGAGAAGCCGGAGAGAACGTGTTTTATAATTGTTGCACTTTCACTTGAAAAGTAAAGAATGACAGAGGGGAAGAAGACAGGCCAGGAAAGAGGGCATGAGCGATCATTTTACTGCCGCTACGGAAATTTGTCATGATAAAAAACAGATAAGTAGGTGAGTATAGGTGCTTAACAGGGGAGCTTAATAGAGTTTGGGGATGCAATTAGATCAGCAAAGCATTAAGGTGAAACCATTTGACTTTCTCTTTGGGGGAACCTGAATGTCCATTTGTCTTTACTCAACTTCTTAGATTGGTTTCAGATTACTGGAGGCCACTGACACCATAATCCATCTTCCACCTACGTGGTAAAATGCAGACTGTGTAATACTATACATAATTATACTATAGATCACACCCAATCACCAACAGACAAGCAGCGCTCCCTCTTTTGTGTTTTTCCAAAGAGCTTTTGAGACCATAAATAAAACCGGCTGCCGGCTGCCGACTCACTAATGAAGAGAAATTTCCTGAAAATCAAAATTATAATGAAGCGTCACAGTTGGCCCCAGTTTGCCTGCGCACCTGATTCAGGTTGTCATGAGTACGCATCCTTGTGATTTTAGGTTTAACAGGATCAAAAGGTTGATAACCAGACGGTTAAAATTAGAAGCAAAGTGAGATGTAAATTCGAAATGATTCAGGCTGTGTCTGCCCTGATTAAAAGCCCACCTCTTACAGCTTGGCGGTAAGCCACTGGATTTCTTGATTCAGTTAAGACTCTGTTAAGACTATGGAAACCCATTAGGAAATAACATTACACAACAAACAATGTAATACCACGCTATTAGATCCACAAGCTATGAACAAATTTGGAACATGCTGCAGCTGCCACAGAATATTTTAACATCTTGTTCTGATATAAATCTGCATTATCCATGGATATGGTTTGAAACCCTTCCAGTAGTAATGACTCTTTTATTAGACTTGTATCCATATAATTTGTATTTGTGGGCCAGACAAGGACAATCATCTGACCTGTCCCACTACTTTGTGTCCATCGTCAAAATACTTTTAAAAATGCTCACATTTCAGGCTTTTAATATTAATATTTGAATGGAGATAGTGAATTCTCTGATGTTGTGACAGGAATATGAATTCATCATACAATTTAGCCCTACCTGGCACACTTTTATGTAGCAGCCCATTTCACAGACATCACTGTCACGGGTCTCCCTCTTCTACTCTTTTGATCTTGCGACTGCATTAAGAGGTCTATAAGTAGCACACAAAGTGCTGCGGACTCCACGTGCATAAACAAGTGGGCCTGCATGAGTGTGCGCAGACATACATACATGCACACACACCCACACACACATACACCTGCAAACAGAATCAGAATATAACACAAACACCAGCGTGCACCTCATGCATGCACACGCGCACACGCAGACGCACACACTTTTGCTTAGCACTCTAATAATTCAAAGCATGCATCCATATTCATAGGTCATACTAACTCTTCTGAACCTTTTTGACTAAAAGATCAATGGAAATTCAAAACAAGGGCTTTATGAAACCAATATCAAACAACGGCTGCCAGCTAAACAGTGCATTAATTCACCTTCTAGCCTGTGCACGGTTCATTTTACTGGCGACTGTATGTTCACATGTTAAAAATAACCACAAATACAGTACGGCGCATTACATTAGATACAGTCTGGTTTATGCCATAGACATTAGATGGAACTAATATCATTAGCTTGAAGTGGACTAATGCTTCAAACATCTGCACCAACAACATTTGACCCTGTGATTCACTGTGTTGCCTGTTACTGGGAGCTTTGCTCATTTGCATTCACCAAATATTGCCGTGTGCGTCACCACCTATAACACTAAGCTGCACTGTACTGGGAAACACAGTGCCACACAAAAGAGGGAACATCTAACATAAATTTTAGGAGCCGTTGTGAATAAAGAGGGTTCTACATGTACATGTGTTTAACAATCAAATAAATCCAAAGATCATAACCATAACATAAAACAATCGGAAACGAGAAGACTCTGCAATACAAAACAACAAGAATAGAAAACAATAGAATCATTAAAATAATGGGTTTAAAGAAAGCCACTGAAGCAGAAATGGACTGTGGCTATCAAACTGACTGCCGGCCACAGTGCAGCAAAGACAGAAAAAAAAAAAAAACAATGGAGGAGGACAGTGAGAAAAAAAGTACAGAGAGGCTAAATGTGCAGCAGGCAAGACCAGTCCAAAAACACTGGTGAACATCGACGGTGCTTTTGCATGCCGGCGCCATCTGAAAGAAGTCTGTCACTTTGCCACTTTTTGTATCAAGCAACCAAGCAAGTGGCGGTGCTAGATTATCTTACAGAATGAGAGACAAATGTTTACAGCGTGTGAACCTGACTAGTTGAGGCGGAGGAGGGGCGGGACGTGCAACACAGCGAGCTGCCTCACAGCAAAAGATTCCTCATTGCAGCTTTAACCCCTTTTATCTGGAGTTAATGGGACAATACCCCACAGCGCAGAGCACAGCCCACCTGAGGCCGTAGAGAACCGTGCCGTCTGGGTGCAGCCGGATCATGCGGTTCTTGACGGTGACTCCGTGGACAAAGGACTTCTTGTCGTTGAGGAAGTAGGTGTCAGGGACCCAAAGCTGGTCAGCCACCCGGTTATCCAGGGTCAGGTTGAGGGGGATGCCCACATAGGCGAGACGCTTGTCCCTCCAGTACTGCTGGAAATACATGGTCAACGTGTAGTCCTGTAGACAGACACAAAGAGAAACTGAGGAAACGTGACCTCTGACATTCATTAACAGGCCTCAGACTTTTGTTATGCTAAATTAAGAGGCAGATAGATACATAGATAGACAGATAGAGAAGCTATGATTATTGATTATTGATGGATGATATTTCTTCAACCTGATTGAAATCATTCTGATTAGAGATTCCAATGTCACTGTTTAGATGGAGGCTAAATAAAGTGATCCGATAAGATGTGTGTTGACATGCCACAAAGCCTTTAATCGCAATATAACTTTTTTGACATGTGTTAAGTGTTTCTGCCTGGAAATACAAATATAATCCAGTCTAAGTCATGTTCACCAGTGGTGGCGCCCCCATCAGGTCGTCCATCAGACTGTAAAAATGAAACCTGGCTGGCTGGTGTGGACTTTCAGCCTTGTGACAAGCAGCCTTCAAACTTTTCCAGCATTTTCTGATTTGCTCGATGGTTCGGTGGATTGCGGTGAATTGTGGTTTCCAGCCTTTCGACCATCGAGGCTGTTCGACAATGCTTTAAGGATTTCTGTCTCTGTCCCTCCTGGAAACTCGAAACACCTGATGCTCCCTCCACATGGGGCAAACATGGGCAGATCAAATAGATTTATTCCAACCGGGGAGAAACGATCAGATTAAGAGTTTACATGGTTATTAGGCGCTAATATTTTCCTACTGAACGGATTATCAAAGGTTTACACCAGCCCTCTCTCTCAACCCAATTAAAAATTCCCTCTGATCGGGCCCATCTCTTCTCATTGAGGTGTTACATGAGGCATTTTTATTCTGATTGGGCTAGAAAGATAGATAGACAGATAGATAGAAAGAGTTTAAACAACTTGAGAGCAGCTTCCATGTACCGAACCTATTTGCCGTTGCAGAGCGAGGCGATGGCAGCATATGAAACATGAAGGCTGCGAGCCATGTCACTAACCCCAAAAACAAACACGCCCACTGCTTTCAAAGCTTTGCTCGGCCCATCCCCGCTGTTTTGGTGTTCCTAGATTTTCTATGACATGACACAGCGTCCTACAGGCTGAGGAGAGTGTAGGCCAACTGGTTCACATGTTGCAGCCAAATTTTCAGAAGTGCCTTTGCCCTCCCTTCCTGGAATACAGTAACCCATGCAGTGATGTGGGATTGTACAGCAGTGTGTGGGCAGGCTGACTCATGTAGCCGCAGATAAATAAAAAAAATAAAAATAAAAAAATTGGTGGAAAATTTCACCCAATATATTGACTTTTTTTCCTTCTCTCTGATTGTAATTCATTCCCAGCTTTGGCTAAGTGATTCACAAAGCCTGACCCGTGAGCTTCAATGGCACCCGAAAAAAAAAAAAAAAGCATTTTTGACATATTTTTGCCTTTCACTGAATTCAAACAGTCCCCTTGATCTTAGCGGGACATTTTAAGCCGAATGCATCATCAACTTTTTCTCAATAATTAAGCACCACATGCACGAGTGCCATGCCTCTTCCACACTGTCGCTGCTTTTTAAACAGCACTTCACTGAGATGCTTCAATCACAAAGAAGTATACATGGGGAAAAATGACTTTTGACAAACAATGTTAGTCCTTTTATTGCCCTTTACATGGCAAAACACTGGCATACGGCGAGGCCTTTTGGCGGTTTCGCAAACTGTTGAGGTATTTCCAAAAACCGAGGAAACGGTGACATTAGTGCAATGAAATGAAACGAAAAACAGCACTTGTCTGGTAAAATTTAGGAATAGGGTTCAGTTTGGGAGTAGGAAAACTAAGGTTAGGCGATAAAGTGTGTGTTTTTCCCCCTCCTGCCTTGCTTCAAGTAGTATTTGACCAGAGCAGAGCAGGCAGTGGAGATAGGGGACAGATGAACCAGAGTCGCTCCCAGATCCTTTCCCCTCCCTCCTTCCCTCCACACCACATAATCCACTTACCCAAGCTAACAGTCTCTCTGCTCTCCCTCCTTTCTCCCGCTTTTTCTCTCTCTCTCTCTCTCTCAGTCTGTCTGTGCGTCTGTCTGTCTCTCCCTCTCCCTGTCTCTCTCTATCTCTCGGGGCCATGCCATGATCTCCCCTCTTCCCACTGTGGTGTTGAAATGAAACCAGCCCGCACCAAGCTGGCACTGGCAAAGGCACAGATGACTGTTGGTGCTGCAGTTTTCACACGTAGGTTCACACCAAACTGAAATGAGACGAGGATTAAAACGGGGCCGCGGCGAGCACAGGCTTCCCAAAAACCTTCATGTGTGTTACAGCAGTTATGTAACCCAAGTAGTTATTTGTCTCTTCAATGCGCCTCTCTCGCACAATCACGGGGCTGCGATGCTAAACGCTCATGCAGCGCTTGAGATATTATTATATATTCATGGCAAGAAATGACATTATGAAAATTCAGGCACTTGACAGATTTAGGATAGATTGGGGGATCTTCATTTATCTTCTCAGGCTCTTGAATAGATTCATCAATACAAGTCTGACTCAGTGCTGCATGTTCATTATTTATTGCTGTATTTTTTTTTGAAATATTTCTTTCACATTCAATGACTATTTTTCCCAGGTCTGCTTGGCACAGAGGGATGGAACAAGAAAGACCTTAGCTAGCACAGGATACAGATTGGCAGCACAGCATGACAAGGAAAGCTAGTTGGCTCCGTGCCATGGATATATGGTGGGAGTTGGAAGTAAAGCTGCTCAGTGGCCGGCAGCCCCCCAAACACCAAGCGACTCCAGTTTGGGTCCAATATCACTACCAGTCATTGCAATCCAATATACCCGGTTATAATTAACTTTTGCGATATTACTGTCTGTCAACATGATTCATCATTATATCCCCCGGTCTCAAACAACACAATTACTCTGTGATTTTGTTATGGATTGTTTTGTTGTTTTTTTTCCTCTCAAAGGTCTCGGGTGCACAAAATGTGAAAATCACATAAGTTTACATGTAAGTTATTGAGCTGAAATCTCATTTCCTGAGAAGCACCGCAGCCCAGGTGTTCTTCATGTGCAAGGTTTTTGGCCAATCATGAAATCATCCGTCTGTCCCCGGGCAGATCGGTGGCTCCGGTGCCTTTTTGCTACCAGTTTAGCACATGATGCCATGATGACTGACAGCCACTAGCATTATTTTAAAAGTGAGAAAATGCAAAGCTGTAATCACCCTCAAGCTAAAGGGCACAGTCTGACAAGTCTGGCCGAGTCTGACAGCTTTTTTTGTACGACATTTCTAAATTTTACAACTGACAACCACAATCTACTTTCTCCATTTCAGTAAATGCAGTGGACAATGGGAGACTCTAAACCCACTATCCACTGACAACGTCTTGTTACTAAAACCCAGTCTTCTCACCTCGAATTGCCTGTCTATTATCGTTTAACACACTGTATGTTGAACTGGATCCAGAAATATTGAACCCAACAATCTCCAGAAGGGGACCGATGGATGATTTGGAGGTTTATTTTCTCATAACATCAACAGTATCCTAAAAACTTGATTTGACAAATGTCAGTCATGTGTAATTCCTTAAATAACTACCCTACATTATAATAAGGTTCATAAAACAAAAAAATGTAAGTTTGATAAACCACATTTCAAATTCAGTATCCCCTAAAGGTCTCTAAAGGGTGCACAAAATGTCCAACGTGTGGTTTAAATCCGCTGCCGTGGTGCGAGGACGTTTGCTCGCTGTGACCGGGAAGCTGGACAAAAATCAAGAAAACCGATTTGTGGTTGGAGCGCAGCAGCGATTCAGCTGAGAACGAGGAGGAAGAAGCGACAAAGAAGGAAAAACCGAGCTCACAAAACACCGTCAGTATCAGGTTGTTGCTGTTTCAGACAGTGACGGCATTGTGTTTTGCCTCTTTGTATAGAGTTTTCTTCTACCCTTTATTTGCACTGGCTGAAAAAATATACTGAAAAAAAGTTCGAGAGCCATTGCTTTACGTTGTAAGCGAGGAAAAACTCGTCAGTTTCCAGGGTTTGTGACATGATCACATGGAAATTTAACTTGCTGTGTGAATAAATAGACCTGCCTTCCCCTGTCTCCTCCATTACCACTGTAACTTTACCCTCTATCATCTGCCTGCATAACTCATCTCTCTCTCACTCAGGGCTGGTTTGACCTCATCAAGCCGGCACCACCCCCTCCCTCCACCCCCATACATCCCCGTTCTCTCCCATATCTCTGATCGGCGCTGTCATACTTTAGGTATGCGTTTCCATCTCCCCCGACAGAGCGTCAGCAGGTGGAGGAACTGAACGAGCGGCTACAGTACGCGCACCTCGCAAGACATGAATGATTTAAATCAACCGTGTAGCCCGTGCAAACACGCGGCCAAGGAATCCTCATCAATCTTGCATGTAGACAATCAAAATGAATTTCAAATGAGAGCGACTGCAGCCGTGCGCTGTGCATTACCTGCCCTGGAATACCTATTTTTTTTCTTTTTTTTCCCCTTGGTTTGCAGGAGTGGGTGGACTAATTTTCTATGAACTAGGACTAAGGAGTATTAATTACTGAATAATTGACGACTTACCCATTTGCCATCACACAAATATACTTGAATGCTTGAAAAGTGTGCACCATGTGGTATTACCATATTTCTGAAATAGAGATAATAACAGGGAGCGGTGTAAAAGATCTCAAGCAAGGCTCACTTATTCAATTAACTCGACTGGTTATTCATAGCTTATTAATTTTCACTTGGCATAGGCGTGAATGCAGAAAAACAGTTTTGTCTCTGAACTGACCGATCTTTATTTTCATGTCTCCCTCTGCCTCCCTGCCTCTCTGTACTGGTACCATACCAACTGCTATGTTGTGATACCTCCAGTATCAAGGAAATACCCTGCTAACATTGTTTGTCATGTGCAATATGTCGTTTGACCCTAGCATATGCTGCTGTTTATCAACAACTAGCTGTGTCTCATCATCAGACCAGACCAGAAGGGAACGGGATGCTAAAAAAACTGAATCTACAACCGATCTCAACATGAGTCTCCTCCCAATTTTTTCACCAAGAATCACCATCATCATCATCTGAAATGAATCAAAGCTGCTTTGTGCAACAGCACCATGAAAAATAAATGACCACACTGCTGCTTGCTATGTTTCCCACTTTAGTTTTTTTTTTTTTTCCACATTTTTGTGCGAAAGAGAAAAATGATGATATGATATGTAATCACCGTGTACTGCATATGAACCCGTTCAGTAAAGCAATTTGAGTCACTTCAATGTAATTTCGGAGCATTCCCTCAGGATCGCCCCGAGGCGGTATATCACCGCAGTGCGGGGGAATCCCTCTGCGACTTCCTATCCCCTTCTGCTGCTATAGAATGGTAAAAATAGCACGGTCCCTTATTGAAAGAAAATAGAGGGAGGTGATTGAATTGAGCTTATTCCCCTAAATGATGGTGTTGGCCTTCGGTATAAAGGATCATTTCCTCGATATCTAATATTTTATGATGTATTGCCTAATAACAAGTGGGGAGAGAGGAAGAGCCAGGGAGCAAACAGTGGTAATTGCTGAAATCAAACATTATTTCTCCTGTTACACGAACAGAGCCACAGTTCTGACGCTGCTGTACACTCTTGGCTCCACTCCTTTGTAATTTCACTCTAGGCCTATGTGGCATGCGTCCCATACTTTTCCTTTTGGAGATAAAGTCAAATTCACACTGTTTTTTTTTTTTTTTTTCTACGCTTGGTAGCAGTGAAACACATTCATAATATATCACAGTAAACTGCAGAATCTATCAGTGTATTAATGAGAGTGAATCAAAGTACCTGCTAATTTTGGCATCGAGCGGCACCATATTTTTTTGGGGATTGGATCTGGGCTTTGGCTACGCACAAACCATGTGTGTAAGACTCTATTTTTTTTTTTAATCAAAGCCCCAAATGTGTTTCAAGTAACAGAAGCAGTTTGATAAAGCGGGGTTAGAGGGGCAAAACAGGTTTCAGAAGCCTTAAATTCAGGAGGCGCCTCAGGGAGCAATGGCCAGGTATCACCCAGGCCTCAAAAGAAAAAGAAAAAAAAAAACAGATCTTTATTTGCTGATTCACTGAATGACACGGTGAAGTATTGTCCTATTCACTCGAGCCTCGGAAAAAGCCCGTAAAGCACAGAATCCACTAAAAGCGTTGCACTTGATTCAAGAAACCAGGATTGTGAAGCTACTCCACAACCAGAAGAAGGCTTTTAAACCATCTGATTCACCTCACTATTAAGACCACAGCATTTTAAAACAGCCTGAATCAAACTCACTACCTGACACTTGTATTTTTCTGACCCCTTTTAATCCTAAAATCAGTTTCCTAACCCAAGCTGTATTGGAAAGTAATCCCACTTACGCTCAATTTATCCACTTTTCCCTTTGAGGATTTATTTAGTGGATATTCTAGTAAGGAAAAACTAATATAGCATCTATCCAAACTGTGGTGTTTACCTGCCTTTTTTTATTTATTTGCCATTACCTCCCTGATAATAACAGTTGCTTGAGTGGGACTAAGAAAGGAAATGAGGCCGGCGCCTGTCAATTTCAGGTTCCCCAGGCCAATGCATGCAGTGTCTTAAAGGTGTATGCAGCGCGGCACAAAGCTATTACCATGCAACAGCGGAGAGCAATAAAAGGAGAACTGTAGAGTTAGAGTCAGTAGAGTGGGCATTCCCAGTCAAATCAGCAGTCCGTTCAGTGGTTACTTGGCTGGCACCATAAACCAAGAAGTGCCCGCTCTGCTTATTCTAAATCTTGGTGATCATCACTTCATCCTACCGCATGCCTTCTCCTGGGGCCAATTACATTCCATCAGGCAGGAAGCCGGATGCCGGATAAAAGATATGGGGGTATATTCAGCCCCACTCACAGTACAGGGAAAAGATATGCTCTTTTTTTCATAGCTGGGAGACCTATATAAGATAATTAGGATGACATAGTTAGTACATCGGCAACATCTGATTCCAAGATTTATTTCCTGCAGGATAACATACGGATGTGATTACCTTGGTGACGGCGACGCATTCAGGGTCACACTAGGCTGAGCATTTTGAATGACTTCTAACACTAAATAAGCTTTAACACCGAGAGGGAAAAAAAAAAAAAAAAAAGAGGAAAAAAAATATCCTGTCATCACCACAATTATAGATGCACACACTGCTCAGCAGGCACGGCTTTCATTTGAATAGTCCCAGAAATGAAAGGAACCTTGTCGAGGAAAACTAAATGGAGCACACCTAATTTTAACCCACAAATTCAAACCTGAATTTGTTGTGGTGATGGTGCACTGATATCTTTCGGGAGTCCCTGTAAAAATGAGAGAAATAAATAAATAAAATAAAATAAAATAATATATAAAAACAACAGATAGTGGGAACACTTGGAGAAAGAGAGCAGGAGAGATCTTTTCACCTCTCCATAATGACAGATTTTTTTTTTTTTTTTTCTCTTTGACACCCACACGCAGCCGTGGGCGTATGGATGACTAGCTTGCTCAGCCTGTTACTGCAACTATTCACAGTGCAGACTCTGACCATGTCTGTGTGCAAGGAACTCTACCTCCAGTTTGCAGTAATTTACTTTGCTGAAGTTATGATGAATATCGTGTGCCACGAATAATAGGCTAGAGGGCCTTGACAGCTCTCCTAGAAACAGAGAAACAAGTCTGTTTATCTGTTTCTGAGAGATGCCTAGAGAAGGTCTACTGGAGGATGAACCCACCTACACTTGGTTTTGTGCATGGTAGCTTTATTTTGCAACACAGATTTTTTTTTCACTTGCAGTATTTAGAGTCAAATGCAGACACATATGGTGTGCTCAAACCTCATCATTAACCTCATGCCATATGCCTAATCTTACATCAAAACCCAACACTTGCAGCTTTCCCTAAAAATACACACATACAAAAAAAAAAAACCCTTCCATGAATGGGACAGGAAAAGTGCACTAACAAGTGACCACTTTTCCAGGCGACCTCTCCTTTTGAGGACACATGGATTCCATGCGACAGAAAAGGCACAGCTTCCACACACATCAAGCTATGTTTCCTCACTCTGATCTTGTCCTAGAATATGTTTGTCTTCAGCTGAGGCTCTCGACATGCTGCAAACAAGTCTCTGAGGTAATTAGAGTGTCTTCCATAGACACCCTGGCAGCTGCTGGCGCAGGAGCCGGAGCCGAGTTTCAGCGCGGAGGGCGTTGGCGTGGCAGAGACTGACTTACAGCCGACCTGCCCTGCCAGGTGGATTCACGGACGAGCCAGATGCTAAGCACTCTCTGGGTGTCTTGCCGCCTCACGAGCTCCCTGAAAGTTTCGATCAGTCGGTCTGTTTCACCCCCTCTCCTTCATCTTTCTTTCTTCCTACTTGGATGTTCGATCGCTGGCTTTCTCCTCCTCTCTCCTTCTTTCTGTTTCACTCCGCTGCTCAATAAATCTTTAGATTTGATTTATTTCCCCATCTCTTTATCTGTTGATTGCCCTCTTACTTGCTCTCTAAAACATGGAGTGTGCACACTCAGTATACAGGCACACATGCACACCATTGTCGTGTTATACTTGTAAGGATGCCCTGTTGACTTGCGTTCATGTGCTATTTTAACCATCACCACTCGATATTTAACCTTAACCCTTTGTGCGAACATGGTTAACCTTTGATGCTCTCTGACCCAAAAATGATTCATTTCGTAACAAGGTCTGTCAAATTAATTCTTCTCTTGCTTTTCTACACCTGTGAGAACATTTTGGATGAAGTGGATGAAGTGCTCTTATCATCCATGTGCCATTCCTATTTCTCATTGTACAGGCGGTTTTTGACAGTTCAGTGTTTCCTTCTTTATTGGCAAATGCGTCTATTTCCTAAAACATACTTAACAGGCTCCACTCGTCATTCAAGCACACCAAGCAGCACTTATTAATACAGTTGAAGGCTATGTGGTTATTGAAGTTCAATGGGTAAAGCAAGGCACCATCACAGTCAGGACCAGGGGATTCATTATTCATTTTCCTCTGGAGCCCCCACATCCTACAGCTGCAGACCCTCACAACATTTTCTCATGTTTTGGATCAAATGAACCCAAACAACCTGACCAGTCTTATTTTGCGTTCAGCACAGGATAACACCCAGAAACCTGACATCTGACAAACACAGAATATGCACAGCCCCACTTTGCAGCAGTGAGGTATAGACCTAATTAATTATCAGTTTATTTGAATGTGATCTCAGCTCTCGGGCTCCCTAGTGGATCAGCTGCCTTCATCTCTTCTGTGGAGAATACAGCAATGTAAAAGCTTGTCTTTCTAGTTAATGTTAGCGACTGAACCATGAGCAAACATAGCTTACAGCTTATTACATGCACACATACACACATAGAGGCCCTACTTATAAATTTTTTATTCTAAAAAATGCTAGGACATGTGATGTTGTACAATCATAACACATACTTTGCTATATTTCCTGGACTATCACTGCATCACAATAATCCATGCAAAGTAGCAGATGAGGAACCAAGAACTGTGTTCTCTCATCATGTTGAATTGTCATGTGAATTTAATTTGCTTTAGAGAGAAGGATTATGGCGGCTAATTGGCAATTTGGAACTCAAATGGGAAAATTCATAGTTAGTTAAATTCCCAGTAAAATGTGTTACTTAAGGGGCATTAAGCTATCTAAGACCTTTATCAGCCTCGCGTGATGTCTAGTAAGAAATGCTACAATATTTTGTCACCTAGTTTCTAACCCAACGCCTCGACCCCTCCATCCCCATGAGCTAGGCCGGCCTGTAATTGACTGAAACAATTGTGTCATATTTTCAAAACAGAGGGAAATCAGCTATCTAATTACAGCAGAGATCCCACTGAAACATCTGCTGAAGCGGTGGTATATCACCATGCAAATGACTGGAAGAAGGAAACTGCTTTGTCATTTGCTTTTTGGCTTGAGAACGAGGCTTTTTAGCCTTTATGGCTGTAATGTCTTGTGACAGCGGTCACACGCTCACAGTCATCTTCAGTTGCTGAGCAGCTGAAAAGGCAAGCAGGTGCTGGTGTTGGGCTGAGGACATTCTTGGGGGGCGGGTGTGTAGGGGCTGGAAGATGAATTCTGAAACTCATGCTCAGCACCTGCTGAAGTAATGGTTGAGTCATTGGTATTGATAAGCAACCCTATCAGTCCACCCTCCTTCAGCTGATATTGTGGTCTCTTTGTGCTATGAAGCAGTAAAATTTTCACCCATCCACCTCCTTCACTAGACAAAAGAAAAATATTATAGAAAAAGAATATCTGCAAAGTGATGGATTTTACTGATACAGGAGTGAAGTGTATGATCCCTGCCCTGAATTCATCCTGATGACCTTGGTGTCGTGGTGACTGCACTATCATAAAACCACATGGGTCCACCAGCTGCCTTCTCTAATAAAGTCAAAATGTTTAAATCCATAGAAGTAATAGCCCATGAAACTTTCAGAGAGGAGGTGTTGATCTTTGATAGTGACAAGGGTTTCATCTGAATCCAGCCTCTACTGCAAGAAACACACCTAAAAAACTCATTCAATCTGGTGATTTAACATTTTGTTTCCTTAACGGGATACTTCACCCGTAATGCCTATTTTTTTTTGTATCAAGTACACACCGTGTGCTGCATACAACCGCAGACAAAAAAAGCTTTACTCACAAACTTTCACAGCAAACTCGTATTCCAAAAATGTCAATCATCTCTGATCCAAAGGAAGAAATTAGGTCCAAATATTAAAAAAATAAATAAATAAATTACACCTGCAAAATCCTACCAAAAGTTCCATTTGAACAGCTCACAGTAAAAAGCAAGTCTCCCATACACAGTTCATGAATGAAACACATGTTAGCGACATGATCCACTAGGGGTGTAACAATGCAAATTACAAGTTGTACTAACAGTTGCTAGTCCTGATCAGCATTAGGGGAGAAGTATCTATTTTGAATGACTTGTGTGCACAGTTTTACAAACAACATCCTGGTAACTCAGCTGGAGCGACGCCACTGTCCCGGGGCAGTGAGTGGGACATGACGGGAAAACACAGCAGCTATACCGACGCAGAAGTAGGAGGAGGAGGCGGCTTTTCTCCCAGAGGCAGAATGGAGGAGAGCCGCCTGCTGCTCGTGGGAGAAAAACACTGTAAAAAGTGTCAGAGGCTGATATAATCTGTCAACGAGTGGGGATTAAAGTAGATTAAAAAGCCTGATGCTTCACGATTGTTTTACTGTGACTGACTCATGTTTTAAAATAAGTTTTACAGTATTTAGTGTGATCTCAACTCATATCACAACACATCTTGTTTACAATTTTGTAGGCCTATCTTTTTTCAGTTCTCTACAGCAGGGATACATTTGTTTAATTTTATGAAGACAAGCAGAAAAACACATTGATGTGCATTGATTATATGGAAACAAAAACAAGTATATTTTATCATTTTTTATATCCAAATTTTGTTTGTGAACCCTGCATTGTGAATCAGATTGAATCATGAAGCGAGTGAATATTTACACCCCTGTAATCCATCTTATTCTCCCTTGCTTCAAGATTTTATTTCAAGTAAGAAACACTACATGCACCTGCAGGTCAGTGACTTGCTATTTTTACACCTTCAGCTGACTTTTTTAAGTCTGACAAAAAACTGAAACTACACTGTTAACATGCCAAATAACCTCACACTACCAGCAGAATTTCTTCCTTTCTGAGGGGAACTGAGACTGTAAGACTGCATATGGCTCTAAATGGGTAATTTTGCTGTGCATCTGCATTTTCATTTACACTCACAGTGGCTTGTTAACTAACATGACCATTTGAATATTGTGATTCATGCCACAGGCACAATTTTATTTGGGTCTGCATTTGTGAATTCATGGTGGACTGGGCCAATGATATTTCAAAGCTCAGCCTAAATTGTCCCTGCCCAATTATAATAGCCTAAAGTTACTTTACTCATGTGGGTACATGTCAACACAGGCTAACAGCACCCGGCTCACAAATTAGCAAATCCAATCAGAGTGCCAGATAGCTGTACCCTCAAACGGCCTCCTGGGAGGACACTCCTGCACACGGTTAACCATGGCTCACAAGGTTAACAAGCAGAATAAAATGAAAAGTAAAATGACTTCGGGCTGGATTCAGGCCGCCAATTTCTAAAGGATAATAAGATTTAAATTTTCTTTGTTGCTTTGTTACCCAAGATAGAAAGTCAGCTAACTTAGAGGGTCAGTCTCAGTGTTAAAACAAAACCTTGTAACCTCTGCTGGCTCATGACAGCAATCACAACAGATCTTTTCCTGCATGTATATGCATTTTGATGTGTTTTGTATGCCTAAATCTCTCAAATCAAGTAGCTGTCATGCTTGATTTAGTTGCCGATACTCAGGACCATGCAACTGAGCTCGGCATGGTTGGGAACCGGATTCAGAACTTGTGTTGTTATTATTTTTGATGGATCCTATGCATGTAAAGTAACATTATACTGTAAGTCCAGAGCGGAGACAGATGGATTTATTGCTTACAGGAAACCCAGCCCAGCTCCCATCATCCACCTCAACATATAATGGCCTGGAAGGAGAGAGCGAATTTACATCAGCACTTCCCACCAGGGCAAAGGGAATTTTGTGTACGGGCTGTGTGTTTTGGGTGTCATTACACATTTCTGGTATCATCACTGAATTTAGGGATGGAGAGAGGGAGGAGAGAGAGAGAGAGAGAGAGAGAGAGAGAGAGAGAGAGAGAGAGAGAGAGAGAGAGAGAGAGAGAGAGAGAGAGAGAGAGCAGCATGATTGCCTGCATTATGCGGTCGAGTAAACACAGAAACACATTATTTCGGTGTTGTAACTTCACTCACCATGTTGACTTCTGACACCATGTCTATGCTCGCCACGTCTATGCTCATTCCAACAGCAACCGGGGCGCCTGGAAGAGGTTAAAAATGAGAATATATGTATAGGCCTACACCTCTGCACCTGACCACAACACAATGAATGGCGCCAAAAATAAAGCTGCCTACGGCATGAAGGAGGATTAATGGGGGTAAATGGAGGCAGACATACCTCCAAAGTCCGGCCTTAGTCGAATATCATATCCCTTCAGTAGTTTATCCACCGTCTCTTTCACAAAGGACATGTTCCCCGGTTCGTTGACGCTGAAATGACAACAAAAACAACAACAAAATTCACCTTGTCTCCCGTATCAATCCGCCCGGACAATAACCTTGGCTTTTCACACAGAGGGGAAAAATCACTCACCTTTTTGCGCAACAGACAATTGACCCGACAACCAGTGCCGACAAAACACGAAATTGACGAGCTCTTTGTAAAGCCAGCATCCCCACTTCTTGTTATTTTTTCTCCCCGCTCGTTGTTTACAACAACAACAACAACACAAAAAAAAAATAACAGGCTAGCCCCCCCGGACAACAATCAAGACGAGCCGGACGGTAAGGAAATCAAAGTAAATCCATTGACCGCGCGCGAAGGAGAAAGTCGGCTGAGAAAAGTCGCCAGCTTGGAGATCAAGTCTGATGTGAAATGTGGGTTGACATCACCTCCTTGTAATGAACGCTGGCTGTGGGTTTTCTTTTGCTCCTCTCTCTCTGACTGTGCAAGAAGGGCTCTTACATTCAGGAGCTGAAACGCATATTGATGAGGAGGGTGTACGAGGGATGCTGGTGGCGGTGAAGGCACTCAGCTTGTTCAAACGAGAGACGAAGCCTCACAGTTGCGCACTGCAAAAAATGTCCACCTGGAGCGAGACGCGCCGGTCTGCCGCCGAGACTGAAGGAGTAAAGCTTGTTTTTTGGGTTCAAACGTGCCATGTGGGGGCGAAAAAATCTTCCATTGGGGGGTGAGATAATCCCACTTGCCTCCGGGGGAAACCAACTTGTTGCAGCAATGTCACTAAATTACCTGGTTTGTCTAATCTTGGCACTAATTGACCAGCTTTACCTCTTTTCAATGATGTCATTTAGTATTTGAGCATTAAAACATGGGAAACCAGTGGAGTATTCTTATAAAATTTGCTTTCATCACTTCCTTTGAGAAATATGAGAAAAATCAGACTCAACTCTGGACTAAGTGGCTCGTTAAGAAGAACATTTTTTGCAGTGTTCCTCACACCATCTGCGCCAATCCCCTTCCCCTGTGTTTCCCATGAAAATGGCGGGACCCTAACAATATCAAGGGAAGGGACGGCCAAGGCTGCACTATAAATCAGCCCTGCTAATCGATGGCTGTGATCGATTAGCTCTCTAATCATCTATTATGACTTATTTCCTCATCTGGAATTTAGCGTTTCCCCTCATAAAATATTCGTTTTTTTTTACTGAGGTGGATAGGCCCTATTGGAAATCCCGCTGATAAATGTGTGGGCACGCATGTGTGTGCGCGTGCGCGTCTCGACCTATTAAAGTGTATATTGAAAGACCGCGTTGACAAATACACGTGCGCGCCTAGTGTGCGTGCGTGCGTGTGCGGTGTTGGCCTACCTTGTGTCATAGATGGCAAACAACTTCTTGTTTCCGTCAACAGCATTCCTGCAAGACAATTAAGATAAAAAAAAAATGAATGACAAACTTGCGATATTAATATCATGCATGCATTAAAATCACAGGTAGGTTAACAGAGACCTCAATTTGGTGTAGAGCACAAGGCATCACAACCATCATAACCAAAAAAAAAAAAAAAAACATAGCGTCAGAAAAGAGAATGTTTTCACTAAAAGAGGCTGACCTTATACAATTGACAAAAAGTTTGTGACGCAAACTATGAATTTACCTCCTAAAAATATATCAGCCCTGACAAGAAGAGGTGGCCAAACTATTTATAAACAGTGTCGGATGCCCTAACTCGAGCTGTCATGTGAGACATTTCAATCGTTTTGTTTGGCCTGCAACCTTCTCTTCACACATTTGTTATGGCCCGCTGCGAGCAAGAAATCTGAAACAGTGCATAGCCTGCAGGGCAAATATTGAAACACAGTCGATTTGTTCGTCCCCTGGGAGCTGGGAATCTCTCTCTCTCTCTCTCTCTCTCTCTCTCTCTCTCTCTCTCATCCAACAGGAGAGGTCAACGCTCTACGGGAGCTGTCCACACCGGGCGTGGTGCTGAAATCCTGAAATCTGCTCCCGGTCTGAGGGGACAGACTGACGCCGCCTACATTTCCTCGCCTGACAGGCTCAGCTCTCAACCGCAGCCTACATTTCAGATGGATTAAAGAAAGAGGAGGGAGGTTAAGTCAGACACTAATTACTGTCTACGAAACATGGAACTCGGGTACCCTCTTATGGCAATTGTCAGGATAAAAAACGACTTTTTAAAATACTTTTTTTCTTTTTCTTTTTTTTTTTCAGGAGAACGTGCTTGTTGGGGGTACTTATGAAAGGGAAAGCGTGCAGATTGGCGGCCTATTTTGAATAAGGCAGAGTTGAAATATAGTGAAACATACCGGGCAACTTAAATAAATCAGCTTGTTTGTGGTTTAAAATCACTACAACAAACGGCTTTGATATGAGGTCTCGGGGCTACTGTAATGCTACTGTAGTGTGTGTGTGTGTGTGTGTGTGTGTGTGTGTGTGTGTGTGTGTGTGTGTGTGTAAGTGTGTAAGTGCGTGTGCTTGTGCGTGTGTACTTCTGGAGCCTATAGCCCCCAACCGCCCGCCTCTCTCCGCCCTGCCTCAAAACAACAACAATAATAACAATAATAATGAGGAGAAGAAGAAGAAGAAGAAGAAGAAGAAGAAGAAGAAGAAGAAGAAGAAGAACAGGAGGAGGAGAAATCTTTATAGCACCTTTCATGTCACAGATTGCAGCTCAATGCGCTTTAAAATAACAGACAATAGCCTAAAACAGGCACTGAAATAGAAAAAATAAAGAGAAAGATAGAGAAAAACACAAACAAAAAATATAAAATATAAAATAAAAACAAATCTGTGGAGAAGTGCCTTTGAGCAAGGCACTGAATTGCTACCAGCACCCGGGTTGCTGTTCTGTAGCTGCATCTGACCTCTGACCTCCCCGACTTCCCCCTCCTTACCGGGATCGATAAGTTATCACATTTATATTGCAGCCTAATAATAAGGCTCTATAAATAATTCTTTGACATTTAGGGTTCGGCGTCATTTTGGTGCCTAAAAATCAAGCCTGGCTTCGTTAAGCCTGGTTTTCTCCCCCCCGCTTTTGGCAGCAGCTGCATTGTACCTGCGCCTCCTCCTCCTCCTCCTCCTCCTCCTGCCAACCCACCAATGGGGAAAACATATTATAAAATTATTAGCCGCCGTTGCAGCACCTCATTCTCTTGCAGCGGCAGTAGGCGTGCAAGAGGCAGAGAAATGTGGAGTGAATGCAGCCTCCGCGCCGCTCATCTCAGAGGCTGGCTGACGCGACGAGCGAGGCGCCAGCCTGTGTGATGCTGCCCCTCGACACCTCTGGAGACGATGCAGGAGACGCGGTGTAGCTCATAAAGGCGGCATATAGGATAAGACCAGACAGACTATAACACCGCCTGATGGGGAACTACTGAGGCGCACCAGAGAGAGAGAGAAAGAAAGAGAGAGAGAAAAGAGAGAGAGAGCAAGAACAACACCGGATCAGCTCATGGTGTAGAAGCTGAAGGAAGGAGGGGAGAGAGGCGACCACCACGGGATTAGGTTATTGATAGGCTACCCGTGATCCTCACAATTTCATCACCACCGACCGACCCCCCTCTGCTCTCTGGAGAAGCCAAAAATCCCCTGCTGGTGATGGATCTGCGTTCAGGTAGCACCGTTTTTCTCTCCAGGCTATTTTAAATAAGACACAAATAGAGATGAGAATGACATGCTGATTTTTTTTCCTTCTCATTTTTGGTGGGTTGAGAGAATGGGGAAGAAGGGGGGGAAGAATAGCCCGTCTGAATGGCAATGCCTATGCGCTGGATGCGAATTCATACGCAGTGGAGGCTTTACACAATAGGGGACGATGTGGCAGGAAACAGTTTCTTTTTTTTCTGTTTTCTTTGGGGGTTGCCGGGCAGCTGTTTCTTGATGTAAACACTCAGCGAGTTTTTTTTTTTTTTTTTTTTCCCTGAAGATTTTCACGCAGAGACTTGATTTGGAGGTCAAAGAGTTGCAAATTGCAGCCTCATTGAGCTGCGATTGTCCCGCAACAGTCGCAACTATAAATCCCCTTGATTTACTGTTGCGATTCCTGTAATGGGCTGCCTCTGTATGCAAGCGGGTGAAGAGTTTCTTTGTGTGAGTTGGAGGGGCTCGCTGGCCTTATAGTGCATTTTGTTTTACAGGGAATGCTTGCAAAACGACATTTTATTTGTGGTGGCTAATGTGGGGGTTGAAATAATGTAGAGGGTGATGAGAATATTTCAGAAATGATGTGTTTTTTTGTGTGTGGATGTGGTGCAATTTCGTTTTGTTATTGTGTGTGCGTGTGTGTGTGTTTGTGTGTGTTATAGCTCTAAAAAACAAAGTGAGCAGCATTTCAGTCATGGCACGGCTCGTCCTCTCTCTCCTGCTCCTGTGTGGATGCCAAGATAGGTAGGTGTGAAATTGTCATACATGTCTTGTCATGCAAAGATAGCATACAATAGTTGGTGAATACGATTTGAACACTTAGGGAAAACACAGAAGGCTTAGTGATAACAAGATTTCTGGCTCAAAAGTGGCTCAAATAATGAAAAGTTTCCTTCCATAAAGCTTTGAAGCTATTCATATAAAGCTAATTAAAGACCAGCAGCTGGAAAACAAACTCTCAATATAACTCTTATTTTGAAAGCAAGGGTGTTAAAAATTTCCTTATTAATTTTCAGGTATTGTAATCAAGTTGGATGATTCATCAGACTGGATGATTCATATTCCACATTTTTCAAGTGCAGGATGTCTTATGTTTTGGAATTAATCTCCTTGAATATTTCAGCATATTTTTAACACAGGCTTGCTGCCACATGACCAGCTCTGCCTCCTCTTTGCGGCTGATCACATATCCAAGCAGCTGTCCGGTACAGCACAGTCCAGTTTAAGTGGCTGTTCTGCACTGAAAGGAAGACAGAAAAAAAAAAAAATCATTGGCATTGCTGCCAGTACAACGAGACAGAACAACCCATTTGTCAGTGGATCAATGAGTTCGAGCAGACAACACGTTTCGGCACTGTCACATGTTTGAATCTTGTAGAAAAGGAGAGTAACCAGTTTGCAGTCATTTTCTTGGTCGCCTCAGTGAATTGTGCTCCTCCTTAACTCATAATCTGGCCAACTACCCGCACTTATTTTTATTTAGTTCACATATCACGGCTTTAATTACGTCCACTGGTGGTTGTAATCAGAACTTGCGTTTAATAATTAATCACAACAGCCATGTCATTAATGCAGCAAGTTAATTAATCACAACAGCCATGTCATTTTGACATCCTAAATTTGGTAGCAAACCACAGACTGGTCGACTGTCATTTCTCCTCATAGTCATCCATTGCTATTAACATCTCCTCTCCTCTCCTCTCCTCTCCTCTCCTCTCCTCTCCTCTCCTCTCCTCTCCTTTCCCAGCCTCAGCCAGTCCTCGGAGGCTCAGAAGGAGACGGGCACCATCGACAACAGCACAGTTTTCACCAGGATCCTCGACGGGCTGCTGGACGGTTACGACAACAGGCTCCGACCGGGACTGGGAGGTTAGCCGGGGCTGAGGGACACTAACCCACGACTGTGTTAATGGTTACAAATGACATGACAGGGATATGATGAGGCGATTCATATTGCAAAGACACATGAAAACAACTTCCAACAATAGGTGGATTCAACTATTTGACTGCTACATTGTAAGTTTTAAAGGTGCACTATGGTCCATTGAAATGAATGCTTTCTCCTCATCATCTCCTTCTGCAAGTTTGCATAGTGCGCCTTTAATCTGCTGTTCTCCTCTGATAAGTCCATTTCTATTCACACCGTGTTGTCATTTTGCTTTCAAATCTGAGAATTTCATCTTTTTCATCGCACCATATTGGCTTTGTAAAATCCAACATTCAGGGCCCTGTAATTTAAAAATACGAGACAGCACGTCCTAATGCCATAATGCCACATTCAAGCCTCCCAACGTGCTAACCTAACCCTGTAACCCGGACTTGCTGCATTACTGTGGGAAGCCCATTTTCCTGCTGCAATTTCATGCACTGATTCATGGGAAATGCTGAGCGACTGACAGATACAGGGGTGGAAAACTATGCGAGCAGATGTGGAATTTGCTCTCATGTCAGCCAAGGTGAACACACACGTGTTGTTGTCAGATGCCGTGTTTCATTCTGAGCCACCGCGAGCTTCATGAATACAGTCTTTTCTTGTGGGCTGCCTTGGTAGAAAGAGTAAATCAATCAAGCCATCTTCAACACAGCCCGAATTCAATATACTGTGGTATTTTCTTCACGCTTTTCACCCTGGCAACGGGAGATAACCTTGAGAGCCCACAGATTGCTATTCAGAGATGGAGATTTTTTTTCCTCTAAGAGAGGCTATTGAAAGAAATGCCTTTCATTTTCCTTTTCTTCATCCCCGACTCTCTCTCCCTCACTTCTCTCGTCTCTCTTTCTTCCCCTATCTCTCCTTATCTAATGCTGTGGTACTTACTGCATCTATTCCAATGACTTGATGCAGGCTCTCTTTTTTTGGGGCCCATGACATTAGCCTCCTCATTTCACTTCATTTTCAGTGTACTTGCCCCATAATGAGAAGAAGTGGGGCTTTTTCATACTGAATGCCTGATGCCTGTGTCATGGCAAAAGCCTGCTCTCACATCCTGGTAACCGTTGCTACCCTTGACAAGAGGCCTATAAATACATACTAGAAAAACATTCAGGCCTGCGCTCAGCATTCAACAACCTGATCTCCACAGCACGACCAACACAGGTTGGCCGTGACCAAATTTGTATGCACAGCAGCGCTTTGATGGCTTTGCCAGTGCAAACGACAGAAATACTGTCCCACCTTTCACATCATCTTCAGGAGCAATGCATTGTAAAATAAATCAGGGAATTGTGTGGATTTATATGAATACTAAGTAAGCTCTGCTTTATTCTGTGGTGGAAAAACAAGGGCTCAAACAATGTGGATTTCTGATGGCTGATGTTTTGGTTGTATTTTTATCAGCAACCTCTGAAAATGCACTTACTAAACATCATTGTACAATTAAATTCTCCATTAAAAGCCAGACTAATTAAATATTTTAGCTGGGTTACCACCTCCTTTCAGTCACAATGAAATGAAAACTGACTTTTTCCTCCTTGTTAGCTCATTTTCTATTTAAAAAAAAATACAGCCATTAAACAATAATTGCATTTTTTCATATATGATTTTTTTTCTTACATCAAAGTCACATCATGGTTACCTTATCCTGTACCAGTAGATGTACATAATAATTCCAACCAACGAAGCTATCACACTTTTTGTTTTTCCAGCATTCATGTTTCTCTAATCTGAGTTGAATTTTCATGTTCTTCATCGCAGGAATTTGCCCTTTTCTCTACCTGCTCATGCCTTCACGTACCCTCAACTCTGCTCTTTCAACAGAGAATGTCACCGAGATCAAGACGAATATTTTCGTCACCAGCTTCGGCCCCGTTTCTGACACGGAGATGGTGAGTTCGTAAGCAGCAAACACGAAATACACAGCCAGAGACAAACACCCAAAGACGCGTTCTTGTTTGTTTCTCACTCCCATGCAAATGATGTTTTTTCAGGTTATCTGTGTCTAAACCTTTATTTACATTAGATTAATAACACTGTGATATGAACAAAGACTTAATAGGACTGATACTGACTTAGCTTTCCCCCTGTAGATGCCCTAGATGTGTCTATAGAGATGGTAAAGGTGCTTCTTTGCAGGCTTAGGTATTAGCAGCTGAGACAAAATTAATGGACGACGTTAAACATCAGAGGTTTAATGCAATGTGGCTGGCCCATTCCCATTTGTTCCAAATGATTCATTCCCTTATTAATTCATCTCTGTGTGAACTATAAGGTTCCACCTGGGTAGGAAAAGGCATTAAATCTCCTCTTTCATTAAATCTCGTAATATCTCCTACCATATCCCAGGCACACCTTGACATCATGGCCAAAGTACCCACTTGCTATACCTATAATCAACTTGAAAAAGACACTGACAAGGGCACATGATTGATTAATGGAACATGGCATTGGGCTTGGATGGCTTGGTGGCTCATAAAAACCTTCATACTGCATATCAGGCCTCAAACAGCATCATTATTTTATGGGATACACTTTTGCACTTTGTGTTGTTGCTCATTTAATGTTTCAAGCTTGAAACTAATCGAGAATTTATACAGCAGTGAATTCATGGCTGATTTCCACAGTATGTTGTTAACTTAATGTAATATACAACCTCCAGAGAGTTATGGGCATAAAGAAAAAACTCACAGCAAGCACTCGTGTTCTGGTATTAATTATACATGTTTTACAGTTGATTGTTATTATGCACGACAAAGTACATGCAAGCCAAATTAGTTTTGCTCACTCGGTAACTTATTTATTCCCTTATAAACTCACAGGGAGACCTTAAACATTTTAGGCTGTAACTAAATGTCACATAACCAAGACTTAAATGAAACCTAATTTCCCGTTCCTTTCCTTTTACAACTCCATCATCTCTTTTTCTCTCCGTCTCAGGAATACACCATTGATGTGTTCTTCCGTCAAAGCTGGAAAGACGAGCGTCTGTGTTTCAAAGGGCCGATGGAGATGCTGCCATTAAATAACCTGTTAGCCAGCAACATCTGGACCCCGGACACCTTCTTCCTCAACGGCAAGAAGTCCATTGCCCACAACATGACCACACCCAACAAGCTGCTGAGGCTGAAGGATGACGGCACCCTGCTTTATACGATGAGGTAAGGTTAACATTGCAAGGGAGTTAAAGGAGCATGCCACTGATTTTAAATGTTTGGCGCATTTAGCCATATTTTACACTGCAACACACCATTTTGTAAATCATGTGAGGGTACTAAAGATATAATCAGCATTCCTTGACTTCACCACCTTATAACGTTCTGCTTCTGTGGCTAACAAAGCCGTAAACATTCATAAACCACAGAACTGGTAATTGGCGGCGTAAAGCAAAATGTTCCCCCGGGGACTATTTTCCTTGGTAGAGGGAACGTTTAACTCCCGTCCATCAAAACACAACAGTGCTGCTGCTTTTAGGAAAACTGTTGTTGAGGACTTTATTGTGGCGGTGGAATACTGGTGTGAAGAAAGTCTGAAGTCTCTGAAAATTCATTTTCATATCGTAGCGTAATGAATGGAAACCAACAGCTGGATAAAAGAGAGGAAAAATGATATTGGTGCTCTAAAACACAACTACTTGATTAAGATTAGCAGCAACATGAAGTTTATCCATTTAGCAGATATTGCTCTGAACATGCAAAATCACTGGTATGTCCCTTTAAATCTCTCCAGTGCCATGATTTATGCACATGGAGACTTCTGTTTATCCATTTTACTCAAAATTTAAATAAATAATAATACCTTAGAACATGAAGATCAATTTAGACAATGATTACATTTACAGAATAGTTTTTAGTGTATTGGAAGACTAAGACATTTAAATTAACACAGGTTATGGACTGAATAGCTTAAGGATCAAAACATACACTAGGTACACAGATCAGGCCCAAGACTGATAAGGAAGGGCAACACGACACTCAACCTGAGACAAAAAGTATTTGCAAAAAAGCAAAAATGGACTAACAGTATGAAGATATTTCGTATCATTTAAGGTGAGCCATTAATCACAGGAAAGTACACTGTTGTGGCTTTTGAAAACTCTCCTGTCTGCACAACACCAGGGTTGAAGGCTTAGTGTTTGCCGGCACTGCACCTCAAAAGTCTTGGGTGAATCATAAAATGCTTTCGATTTTTTTCACCTTCTCCAACGTGTTTTGAGAAGACATAGAGCTTTGTAAGACTCAAGACTCAGGCAGTCTTGAGAAATGATTTTTTTTTTTTTTTTTTTTTTTACATTTTTTTCTACTGCAAACATCCAGCCAGAGCAACATAAAACAGCACAGCCTTGAAAGCTGTGAGAGAGAGAAATACATTAAGTAGAAACCCTTCAGAACGTCAGCCAGGACCACAGCAAAACAGTGTCACCCAGTGGCCATTCACTGTCACTAGTTATTGTGAGTTTCAGAGGTTTTATAGATGATACAGTGCAGGTGATTTAGCCTCCCAAATTCATATTAAAAATACTGGAGAGTATTCAAAAGTGCAAGTATGTCTTTCCCCTGTTGCCTATGTCTTTTTATATGCTCATGAACTCACTCTGACGCATAAATCCAAAAGTGGAATGTCTCTTTAAATGCACCAGTGGGGTTTTCAGAAGAACTGCAGGGGGAAATCATCCATTATGAAAAGCAACCCCATTGTGAACTATAGTTTTTGGCAGTGATGAGGGAGTTAAAAAAAAAAAAAAAGTGGGGCAGTGATGAACGCCAGTTTGTGATTACTGTACATGACACCACAATTATTGAATAGAAAAAAAAATAATTAAAGATTTATCTCAGATCAAGTATATAGGAAAAGCATCGACACTATCGTCCAAACAAAAAGGAAGCTGGTTTCCTGGCTGTTATTTCATGGGGAAAATTGAGGCCGTCTTCCAACTTAACACAGCAGCTATCAAAGCAGTTCAACAACAGAAAAATCATGGCTTTTGTTGTTTCATTTAATGGAACAGTACAGTGACCAGGAGGACTTACTGTGACCTTTGGACCGGAGAATTAGAATAATTCTGAGCTTAGTATTTATCCTCAGGAGTTACTGTAGCTGCAGGACTTAGAGTGACTGTATCACGGATGAGAGCACTCTATCTGATACCAATGCCACCCACAGGGAGCATAATGCACGACGGGAGATAGATTATCCATATGTACCCGTCTTGACACACACACACACACACACACACACGCACACCCAGAGAAGAAGCCTCGTTCTTGTGCTCGCAAACACGCCTTCCCACATAAACAGATAGGTATGTGCAGACACAAACATATGCTGACACCAAAATGCGAGCGTACGCAAAGTCCAGGCCTTCACATGCAAGTGAGCACGTGCACACGCACGCGCCGTCAAGTGTGTTTTCTGCAGTAATCAGTCACAGCGACGCTGAACTTTGAACCCCGGGGCTTAAGAAGTGAAGGATTGCGTGTGTTTGTGTGTGCGCTCGTGCATCTACATCTGTGCATATTTGTGTTTCCTTATGCGTTCTTTTATCGACCTCGATTTGTGTATATATTTATACTTGAATGCATGAATGCAAATGCATTAAAGCGTGAGTGTATTTGTGTGTGTTTATTTGTGTGTGAGAGTGTGTATGTGAGGGAGAGAGAGAGAGAGAGAGAAAGAGAGAGAGAGAGTACTTGTGTGTGGCTGTAATCTAAAAATGGCATCAGATTCCCTGCCACTGTAGGAATGAAGCAGCAGTAGGTTGCTTTTAATCGTCTGATTGTTACAGTACTGTGCTTGTCATTACCAGCAGAGCTTAACCACAGACAGCACTGCTTTTTCCTGCATAAACACACACACACACACTCACACACACACGCACGCACACACACAAGCCATCTGGGCACTTGCAGCATGCAGCTAGCTCACCAGCAAGGCCATCAGTCTCTCTTTACATTGTAAACAATGCAAAGTGTTTACATTCCTTTAACAATTTTAAGTAACGAGCAGCAAAAACCAAATATATAACTGTTTTGGCAAATCAAGTGATGGATAAAATTATTACTGATGACCTGTAATCGGTTGCCATCAGGGAAACAAGTATTAATCCATCATGTTTCCTTATTAAAATGTAAGTTACTGCATATAACTTCAATTTATTTCATATTACTACCTCTGATTCCTACTATGGGACTAATAAATGGTAAGTTTAACCCCTTGAAGTATGATTTTCCCTTAAATTTCCCCTTGAGTAGCTTCAAAGTTAGATTTTTTTTCCATATTGTACAATAATGTCACATCCATTTTCTGTATCTGCTGGGTGAAATGCTTCATTGAAGCTCCATCACAGTTCTATTGAGTAAAATATTTAAAACCAAGATGCTGCTGTTTTATGGCCGCAGCATTACATCAAATAGAACATAAAAATATCATGTCTTGTACATCATTTTACACTTATTTCCATGTAATTCAGTAGGCCATAGTTGGTATTTTTTTGAAACCTTGGGATCTCCGCTCGAATTTAAAATGAAGTTCTGTGGGTTTGAACAAAACTCGGGGGTGCAGCATGCATTTGTAATGATGAAGCCAGTGAAGGGCTGAGGGGGTCAAGTGAGTTTGCCTTACACTCCTTCCCTTTTTATACTCGACAAACACGCATACGTGCAGTAAATGTCACGCACAGGAACGCACGTGCAATTTCACACACACGCTATCATTATGCATGCTCAGTCGTACACTTGCACACCTGCTTTTATGAAGCAAACACACATGCACATCTGTAACATGCACTTAAACAGCACACAAGCGCACCCTCCCCGCATGCACACGAACACACACGCTCACGGCGCACTAATAGCACTCTAAAAGCATGTAGGCTGAGACACACATTTACACACAGAAGCGTAGACACAAGAGGCATCCCGGCGCACGCTACACACACATTCCATCCACCCTCCGCGATTCATTCATGTGTGTCAATGAAAGCTCCTCTCTTCCCTGTCTCCTGACTAAATGTGATTGCACTGTCACCCCATTTGAAAAAACATTAGCTGGCAGGGAGCGGCTTTATAGAGCAAAACTACGCATTTGTCGCCATGGATAATTCATAAAACGTCCCGTTTCGCAACACTTGTGCAGGCTTCACGCACACGGCCTTGATGGTGGGCCATTACAACCTGACACGAGATAGGTTACAACAGAAGAGATGCATACATGGCATTATCAGCCATTTGCAACCCTCCCCATCCTGTCACTGAGGAATGGCATTACATACCATTATCATTGGACACAGCTGGGTTGCCATTCCCACTCTTGTTCCTAGGGTTGATTTTATGGCTTGAATTATGCTGGTGGCCTTTTAACCACACATTTAAACATGTGATGGCACTGCAGCGACAATGCGTGTTGGTAGGCATCATAAATAAGACATTTTCTTATTTAATGGTGCATGATGCAAAACTGTAGAGGGTTAATTAGAAATAGGACCATTCCACAAAAACTGACCAAAAAAAAAAAAAAAAGAAGGAAAAAAACATGTAATTTCTAAGTTGGGTTGGTGATGGGAACCACGTACACTTTAAGATGAAAATCTGAAGTGTAAGCTCACAGTTTTTGATAATGTAACTTAGCCTGATACTGCAGATTGCTGCTGATGAGAAAAAGATATTCTTCCCATAGTTCTACCTTTTATACTTTGAACATTTCCATTTTTTTTAACACTCTGGGTATTTTCTTTACACCTTGAGTATACCTTGGGCATTTTATAACCTGAAATCCACCCTCAAAATATGCGCTAATTGTACGAGTTCACAAACCTGTGGCTGTTCGTCCACAAATAATGTTTTTCTTGGCCCTGATAAGTACATTTTTGGAGACTATTGTTGATAGAATAGACTCTGAACCATTACTGTGAGGTACATTTTTAGATCAGCAACCCCAATGCTTCAAACTGCGTCGAGCCTCACATGTGAAACAGAGATTCTGGCTTTTAAGAGATTGATTATAGGTTTCTCGCACAATGATACGAACAGTGTAATTTGGAGTGCACGCAAAATTAATAGCAACTCCATTTACAGGCATCCCCGCTAATGGTGCAAGGCCACATGAATAATTAGAACAGGGTGTAATAGCCAGCAGCCATGCTCCAATTTCCATCTTCCAAAGATATACTCGATCTCCTCACAGGATCCTTCAGCCGTTTTAGACACAGCGAGCAAGGTAATGCAATTGGACAATGTCTCGACGAGGTGGAAGGCAACCTGAGCCTCAAAACAGTCATCTCTCGGGAGCAGAGGTGGCCTGTTTTCCCACTTTATTCTGCTTCATTCACTTTCATGATACGATCGGGGAGACTGCCTGGATTCATGTTGGCGAATTTGGAGCACAACAAAATTTGGCCACGTCTCAGCAAAATAGTAGCAAAAAAACACTAATCATTCACTCCATCCTTCAATTATTATCATATTTTATTAATTTTGAGGCTGTGTATGTGTCTGGATAGTTAAAAAAAAAAAAAAGAAAACCCTGTGTTGGTTGAAATTTATGGGCACTAAACCTTTAATGTAATTTTTATTTTTCTTATCACTGAATTGCTATTTATTATGTTTGGAACAAGAATACCCAAAGCGATTTGATTGTATCTAGGGCAGATAACTGACTGTGGATTTTTTTATTTATTTTTTTTTTTTTTAAAGAAAATTTTAACAAAAGAGTAATTATGTGTGTGCTTGATTTGCTTCATCTTGCAGTTCTCTGTTCAGGAGACTGTGAGCTAAAAACCGTTTGAATCCATGGAAGCTCAAATGATATTCAAAGCTCAAATGATAGTAAAACTGCTGAAACTGTGTTCCTCCGGCCTTGAATTTGCAATTATATTCATTAGGAGTGAATGATTGACATGAAGGGATTAGAGGGGGGAATCTCTCTTTATTCACTCCATCTTTACATTGCGAACCCATTTGAACCCTTCAGGAGCAACAATGGGTTTTCAAATGCCACCATTTAGCAATTAAAATGTTGTGTTTCCTTCCTCGTTGGACAATAGAGGGGTGAGGTGATGTGCAACATTCAGAATTCAAATGATTTGGATAGACTGGGAGCTGACGTCTGAGGGGGCTGCCACCAAGAAAAAAATAATAAATTAAAAAGACAGAAAAAGACTGTATTTGTCCCAAGGCTTCATTTAGGAAAACACCGGAGGTATTACTGTATCATTCTGCTCAGGGACAGAATAACACAGAGTCAGTGCGACCACCAGGTGGGAGTGTTGTCACTATAATGCTCATCTTGCAAAATGGGGAAAATACTGTGCTGCACTTCCATGTGCTATCACAGAAAATACTATTATTGTGATTGTTATTATCATCATTATTACACTTCCTTGTACATTTACTTGCTGTCCTCTCAGCTGACAGGCCAGGATTACATACCCACAATAAAGTATGGAGTGTTAATCTCTACTTATTAGTCTGGCTGCTCCCTTAGAAATAACAAATAATAAAAAATGTCTTGCTCCCTAGCTGTTGTTGTCCCACAACTCTATATCATTTGAGTGTAAGGTGCTAAATCCCTACCATTTTCACTTATTTTCAGTTGTTTGCAATTTTGCTGATTTAGGGATCGAAGCTTTTTCTATCTTTTTACTCACTGCCAACTCCTCTATATAAGCTCCTCAGATAAATTGTGAACATGCAAAGATGTAAGTAAATTAAAAAGTTGGTTGGGAGGTTTTGTTATTTGGAGGAAAAGATTTGATCAGAGGATTTTTTTTTTTTTTTTTTTTTTTTTTTTTTTTTTTTTTTTTTTTGGTTGCTGGCCCAACAAGATCCCTTATTTTGAAGTAGCTCACTGGTTATAATGCCATATCCTAAACATAAGGTGTCTTGTTTTTTATCTCTAGGTTGGTCAAATCTCACAATATCTTACATGTGGAGTTGCAACTAGTAATATGTATATATATATATATATATATATATATATATATATATATATATATATATATATATATATATATATGTTGCAATGATTAATGGACATATTGTGTTTGTTTATCCTTAGGTTGACCATATCAGCAGAATGCCCCATGCAGCTGGAAGATTTCCCCATGGACGCGCATGCCTGCCCGCTCAAGTTTGGCAGCTGTGAGTAACAATGCTGCTGTTGATGCCCTCGATTATCATGTACTATTTTGAGACAGCGATATATTAAGGCAGTTTTAAGTCGAATGCATCGGGATAGATGAAAGAATGGAGGAAACAACGACCAATAAACTATCATTCGGCTTTGTCAATGTCAATGAAAAAGTGGCTTTTTTTCTGAATTTGCTTCCCTAACTTGGCACTCACTTCCTTTATTATGGTCATATATTCTTGACTTGGCTGACATGTTTCTAGTTTTTGAGTGCTTTGAGTGAGTTTTTGATGTCCTATTTCCAGTCTTTTCCCTTTTTAAGGCCAAAATCAAATAGTCATTCATAGTAGAAGTGACATGAAATGCTGCGTCTAAACACTGAGCATTGCTGGTATACCAATGCCAAGGTTTCAAGAGCTTGGGATACATTGTCTAAGTTCATTTTCAGCAACAGTAGGACAGTAAAGATGATTTTTGCCGGTGAAATCTTCAGACTTGAGTGCAGTGGAACAGAAAAAAAAACAGGTTGAACATATCTACACAAAGACATGATGTGCAGCTTCTCCCTGAGGCCTTGTTCGCCGCGGGCAGCTGCTCCGTTGCGGCTGTGCACAAATAGCCTCGAGTTTCTGTACATACACACCTGGGAACTGACCAGCACAACCACAGTCTGCTAACGTTGGGAATCTAAGCGCAGCTGGGGGTTAAGTGCCTCATTCAAAGGATATTTGGAAGTTGTACAGTGGCTCAGTAATTAGTGAGCATTTGCCTCCCCCAACTAAATCGCTCCAGTCAAAAGCCTGTCTCTCCAACATTTAGGGGGCAAACTGAGACATCTGGATCAATTTGAAGCGATTTCTAGTAATTAATTTTTTTTAACATAAAGAGGCGATCTGTGAAACTTCTTTGGTAACATTTTTGGTGCTAACTGCATTAATATTTGTACATTAATCAAACTGTCTGTCTAGTACTTTGACTTTTTTTTCCCATGGATTTTTGTTGCTGTTGAAGTCTGCTTTTGCGCAGACTCAAGAACATATGATCAGAGGGGAAGCAAGGAGAAGGCAAGGGAAGAGAAGAGATTAGATCTATCTCCGGACGCTCAACTAGGGCAATGATTGGAAGGGGTTTCCCTGGTGACTCCTTAAAGGGACACCCTGTCTCTGTGTCCTAACAAAGAGGTCATGCACGGAAACCAAACTGGTCCGTGGGGTATTTAAAGACAGATCTGGTCAAAAGCCACACCCTGGGAGCCTCTTGTGCTAAAAGGATCAGCCTCTTATCCCCAGATTGCTGTGAGACACAGTCCGCCAACACAAAGGTGTAGTAGAGGCACACAGGTCTGCAATCCAATTAGACCGTAAGGAGCTCCTGAGCCCTCTCTTGGCAAACAGTGATCTAATCACCACATTGCTATACACTGCAGGTGGCAAGTGTAACACCTGATCAAGACAATGTGTTAACAGCAAAGTTAAGTGTCCCAAGGGTTAGAATATTTTAAAATATGACAGAGTGACGTTTCCCTGGTTGGGATCAATAAAGTATATCTATCTTTAGTATCTCTAGTGTCATCTGGAAGCATAACTGCACAGAAATGTATCCTCTTAACTTCTGCCTTACCAAACCCATTGTTAAATAGTTCCTGCAATTCCTTTTGCAGGACACAAACACACGTTTGTGCACTGACATTCTACATAAGGTCCATCCATCCATCACTTTATTCATCTTTGCACATGACACACAGTGCCAAATTCAGAGACGGATACTGTAAAGTGAAGGCTTGTTGGAAATTTGGCAGCGGTGCAGGACTCTTTCCTCTAAATCCTGAAGCTGTGGTGGAAAGAGCATTAGAGTGTACTACTCAAGTAGACAAGTCGAGTACTCGGGTGTAGTACTGGCACAGTCAAGTGATGTGACAGCTCTAAACAGCATTTGGATGGTATCGGCTGTTTGGGTCATGATAGGTCAACAGTGTAACTGCCCTCACTTTAAAGTATTTATTCATCCACCCATCCATTTGTCTATAGGTCCATATACCCATCCACTTGTGATACAGCACTGATTTATGGTTTTAAATATTCATAAAGCGTGGCGCAGTAAAGCATGAAGAACTGTTAGAAAGTTGGCTCAGGTGTGTTTTCCTCTCTGCCAAATCCTTTAGCTCACCCACTGTATAATGGAATCTCCCTAATCCCCTATTCTGGCCGAACCGTCTCCCAATTTAGGAGCTGGCCTTTGGCCATGCAGCTCTCAAATGTACTCCGAGGACAATTAATTCTCTCTGGTAAACCGTTAAGGGTGAGCTCAGGGATGTATCCTTTAATTCAAGATGTGATCATTTGTTTCAAAACAAACAAAATGGCAGCCAGCACTGCCTCACAATCTTGTTACATGAACCTACCCACTTCCCATATCTTGACAGTACACTGAGAGTACTGTACATGTTTTACACTCAAAGATATACAGCATGCACAGTGCAAAAGATTAGGAAAATGTCTTTAATATTGAGTTGCACCCCTTTTGGGAATCTACGGTATGTCTCAGTCGTCTCGAGGCTTAAAAATCCTTCTTTAACAATCATCTTCACCTGTCCTTTATGGCAGGATTCTCTTTATGGCTTTCACCTGAATCAACATGTTCAGTCTATCTCAGGAAACTAAGACGTGTTTCTGGCATTTTGAAGAACAAAAATATCTCCGTGACTTATGATGTACAGCGGGGAGACAAAAGCACCGAATCATCACTTGCAGAACCTGCAAAATTATGTTTGGTGTCAAGGGAAAACGGTGACAACACAGGTCAAACTGAGACAAACTGCATCAGCAAAAGCAGTGCTCCCCAGCTGAAACTCAGTCACTGGGATAAACAGACAGTACAGTACTGATAGTTGTTAAGCACCACAAAACGACCTCACAAATTACCAACATCGATATTCTCCAAAAAAAAAAAAAAAAAAAAAAAACTCCACAAAGATGCACAAACCTGCACTTCTGAGCAACGCAAAGCTACAGTTGTAGAAATACATAAGACACTAACTGGTGTACATGGAGGATCAGTAATGGTATGGGCAGCCATCTTGGGGGGGTCATTAGGGCTGATGATTGCTCTTTATCATCATATAACAGCCGGAGAAAAGGAAGTCATTATACTCCAACCATTTGTACCCTGAGGTGCAAACGATGTCTCCATATTCCAGGATGATAATGTTCCTGTGCCGGTGCTGAACAAAGTGGTTTCATGAATGAGGTCAAACTCCCTCCGTGGCCTTCTTAGTCAGCAGGTCTGAGCATCGCTTAACTTTTATAGGAACTGCATTTTCTCCTCCTTTGTCCTCAAAGAACCGGAGGCTTTCTTTTTTTGAATAATGGTCCAAACGCCTTCTTTGTACTGTCCTGGGCTGGAGTGACAGCCTCACAGGCAGGACAACAGCTGGTCTCAAGGCAAAGGGCCCTACTTCTTAAACAGATACTCTCTTTCTAGTATTTTATCAAGGTCTTACTGAGGAAATAGCACACAGATAAGGAACCAAATCAGTGGTAGTAGTTGACTGATATTGAACAATGTGGAATACTCCAAAGTTTGGGGCAAAATAAATATGAGAGGAGGGCAATGAGCAATTATCCGCACATGAAGTGGTGAGGTTAAAAGAATACTCCAACATTGTGGGCATGAAACCCTTTTTCCGACTCATCCAGACTGAGACAAGATGTTCGATACCATTTTCACCTCTGTACGTCCAGCGGTTCGGTTCCTATGGGTAGCATGTCGTGTTAGCTTAGCATAAAGACTTGAAGTCTATGGAGGTCGTAGCCTAGCTCTGTCAGAGTGACAAGATAAACCTTGCAGCAACTCCAAAACTGTCTTATTTATACAAAATGTTAATCATAGGAGCCAAACCACTTGATGTAAAGAGGTGAAAATGGTATCGAACAACTTGTCTCAGGCTGGGTAGCCTAAGTCGGAAAAAAGTGCATTTTGCCCCAAAACTTTGAAGTAATCCCTTAATAACTCAGGATGATTAAAAACTATATATTAATCTTGTTGGAAATCCTGCATTTCTGACAGCTTTCCTGGGAGTGCACGGACTTTTGAATTTTTGTTCTCTTTGCTTCAGACACAAAGTGGGAGCAGCAGAGCGTGAAGTGTGAACTGTTGAGAAGTTGGCCCAGGTGTAATGTCTTCCCAGCCAAAGCCTTTAGCTCTCCCTCCACATAATCCCTTATTCTGCTCTAACTACCTTCCAATTTAGACTCTGGCCTTTGGCCTGACACTGCCCACATTTAAACACGACACACATTTCTCACCGGCATCCTGCGCACACCTAGAAGGGAAGCGCCCAGCCTCAGAGGTGATCCCCAAGCCTAAAATAAACCAACAGCAACACTTCCTCTCAGGTGACAGGTCAAGGCTTTAGCCAGTGTTAGCGACAGCCACATAACATGCACATATATAGACATAAATAAACATATACTCTGATGCTGTCAAATATATTGATCATTGTTTGTGTTATGTTGATTTTATCGTAACTGGGGTTTTTAAAATATCCGTTTGATGCCCGTAACAGTCTAATTCAAAAAACAACCTCAGGAATTTCCCGTTAAGTGTGATAAATTCTCGCCTATTGAGAAAATCCAAATAAATATATTAATAACAATAAAAATGAACCAGCTGGCTGTATATAGTCGGTACTCTGTCTTCTCTCTCATTAGTTTTCCTCTCAGTATTTTTGTTATTTTAGCCTCCATCTGTCTCTTTTTCTCAGATCCTAATATGTTTTTTTGTGTGTCATCTCCATCCAATTGGCCTTATTATTCTAAATCATAAGCCAACGTGATCACAGATCAGCATCAGCATCTCAGTGCCTGTGATAAGAGCCAGTCTTTCCTTTACTTAGACTTGGAGGTTTTATTTATTTATTTATTTATTTGTTTTGTTTTTTTGTTTTTTTTTTGGTTGTATCAGTCATTCTCTAATCTATTAACAAAATTGTTATCAGTCGGACCGTCGCTCTTATTCCACACAGGGCCGGGTACAGAATAATTTCATAATCCTCATCTATGTTTACATCTTCAATGTTAATAAAATTCTGCGAACACCTACTGCAAAAGGAGACAGACAATGCTCAGTTGAGTAGTAAATTCATTTACTTGCAAGGAGTGAGTAGCTTACCACGTTGGGCAGCGACCTCTCACTGAGGAACTTTGTTTACATATCAGCAATCATCTATTCTATTCTAACAGGAAATAAATCCTTATATGGTAATCTTCAACAGCTCAGCTACAACACATATAATTTTACACACTCACTTGGGTGAAGAGTGGAAAACTGCACTCTTCCATACAGTTTCATGGAAATAATGGTAATATCATAATGCATTTTTCATAACATTCAATGCTGTGGACTTCCGCCTAAGTAACTTCAAAGTTTGACATTCTTCAGTATTGAATGACAATGTCACGTATATACATATTGTGTATCTGCTCAACTGAAGCTCAAACACACATGCAGTTGTTTTATGGCTGCAGCATCACATCAGATACAAAATATGTACATGTCTTGTGCATCATTTTACATACATTTCCCTGAAATTCAGCAGTACATATTTAGTATCTTCGGAAACCCTGGGATCTCCACTAGAATTTCAAATAAAGTTCTGTGAGTTTGATCAAAACTCAGTTGCATTTCAACGCTCTAAAAATTCCATCTTAACAAGTCATTTATCCCAGTTTTCATTATGTTAAAAGTTAAATTTTGAACAAATATGTTTTATTTCACCTGCTCACACTGAAAAAATCCAAGTGATGCCGGTGCAAAGGCGAGGTGCATTAGAAACAATCGAAAAGACAATAATGGGAAGCATGATTCAATAAAAATAGTTATAAACAGGATGCTAGCCAAATATATGAGACCACATTGATGAATTTCTCACCTTGCAATACAAAATGGTAATTTTCATGTTTCAATATTTTCGTCCTCATGAGGGAGAAGTGGAGAAAAAAAAATCAATGCCCAGTATTTGTGCGAGGTTCAATATCAGTAAATGAAACAGCAGCACAGGTTGTCGAGTTTGGGCTTTGTTTTTCAGCACAAGTGTGATGCAATATATTACAGTTAATCTGAGCAGGTCTGGTTCCTGCTGACAGCGAAGATCACCTCTGACTCCAAACTGCGGTTTAAACAAAATCACACACAAAACACACCCCCACCCCCCACCCCCTTCCTCCTCACACACGCAGACTGAATAAGCACGCAAGCAAAGTCAAAATACTGCTCCTGACCTTTGGCCTGTGGTCTTAGCAAAGAGTGCTGGACAAATTATGGAGCATAAACACACTCGTGCAGGAGGGTGTTGCTAAAAATGCACACGGACCTGACCCTGGCTAAAACTAAAAATGTTGAAAGAGTCAGTTTTCTCTTTACTTATCGAACATTTCCCAGATGCTACAACTGGTACAGCAACACCTCAATATTAATTCAATTTGTAGATGCATTATTGTTTGTGTATTGTTTTCTTGTTAAAAATAAAAGCTCTCTCTCTCTCTCTCTCTCTCTCTCTCTCTCCCTCGGTGTCTCTCTCTCTCCCAGATGCCTATCCCATATCAGAGGTGGTCTACACTTGGAGTCAGGAGGCAACCAAGTCTGTGTCAGTGGCGGAGGACGGGTCAAGACTCAACCAGTACCACCTCACGGGGCAAAGCGCCGGCACCGAGAACATACACACAAGCAGAGGTGTGTGTATGTGTGTCTGTGATTTCGTGTAACTGATTATACGCAAGTAAAAAGCGCACAATCAAACATGTCCAAGCAAATAACCTACTAGATAGAACTTCAAATACAATAGAATAGAATAGCAGGAACTACTTCTACTTATTGTAAAGGTGTTGTCAGAGCAGCAGCAGTAATGCAATAGCAGTAGGGGCTTAATCTCAAAGTGTCAAGGTCTTCCATCATTAGAATAAAATAAAATAGAATAATTCAAAGAGAAAACAAGTAGTATGTTAATATCAAACTGTGGCTTATGGTTAAATATCCAGCTGAGGGATCAAAGATGTTATGAGGAAGGGAGCAGGGCAGCGACAGAGTCTGTCCAACCCAGACACCACCAGCTGTCACCCAACCTAAACCCAGATGTCAAATGTAATGCACGCTGCAAAAATGTCCACCATAAAGGACAATTCTAGTTGCTATTCATATTGTCGTCCATTTCCCTATTTATTCCCACCAGCCACTTTCCAAACAAAACACCGCATCTGTTCAGGTTTTTTAACTCATTTTTCCTTTCAGATAAAAAAAAAAAAAGAATCTATTTTCGAAAATCAACCCTCAGAGACTCGACACTTGCTGAAGAAGCCACCTCAGCGCACGATTAGTTTATCACTGTGCACACTGATCTGAACTTTATGCGTGTTTGCTGACACGGTTATGTGCTCGCAGGAAGCGCCGACATTTGGGGCGTGTGAATGATTTTCCTCCTGACTGCAAAAAGACACCAGTTTTACAGCCCTTCCCTGGTTCACCAGCTGCACGCTAGGCACTGACTGTTACTGAAATAATCACAAATTACTTGTGCAAACCATCATTTTTTAGGGTTAAAATCAAGCAAAACCAGCTCAAAGATTTAAAAGGTCCCATATTATGGCTCATGAGAAGAATAATATTCCTCTCAATGGTTTGGAAATAAATGTAGTTTAGTTAAAAGTTGTTGTTTTTTTTTTTTTTTTTAATTATTGATTAAATCTGAATGTCAATACTGGATGCTTATTGGCCAACACCAGCACCAGCATCTTTGATTCAGTGCTGAATGTGATGTTGCTTTCCAGTTCAAATGCTGATGTCTGACCTGATTGGACGGATTTCAGTAATTCTTCGGCGAGGGAAGCCAATCAGGACGACATCCAGTTGTGATGCATTTACTGGAATTACCTTCAAAATGCATGACCGCAGATTTAAAAAATAAATAAATAAATAAATACGGCTCCTTGTTTAACCGCTCACAATAATCAAATTTGAACAATGTTGTCATCACGCATTTTCAACGATTTATATAAATAAATAGAGGAGGATTTAACTCATGTAATGCAGGAGCTTTGAAGTCATATCCATGGCAACAACACCTATCCTTACTCTGCTGTCGTCTCCATCCTCCTTCCATACATACATGTCATTTTCATAATAAATAATGTGCTGTAACTAATTTTAGATTAGGAAGCGGAAGCGAAAAGCTGCGAGAAGAGATGAGCATATGAGGAAGAGCGTAAATGGGGGGGGTGGAAGGGGGTAGGGGGGGCATTATCAGGAGATCAGAATCAATGAGTGGAGGGTAGCGGAGGAGAGTAGCCTATCCCTCACACAACCAGCTGTCTACAGGCCTTGCCAGTTCTGTAAAACAACACTTATCCCTCGCATGAGCACGCACGCACACACACACACACACACACACACACACACACACACACAAATATAGAGAGGCCTGAGACCAAGGGTTAATCCCCCACCCAACCGCCCATCAGCTTTTGCATAAGAAGATGACATCACACATCAGCGGGAGATTGGTTGGCTGGCTGTCCATGATTGTGTGTGTGTGTGTGTGTGTGTGCGTGTGTGTGTGTGGGTGTGGGTGTGTGCAAGGGGGGTGTATACTGGAAAGCCTTGCTGTGACACGTGGGGGGTGGGGGCGTTGAAAGGCATCTGCTTAATACCCTTATGTAAAACGGAACTGTAATTCACTTCCCCCCCTCGGTTGCCAGTAGAATCATGATAGAAAAAAAAAAAAAAAAAAGTGTGGATTTCCCCTTTTTTTTTTTTTTATTTATTTGTATGCCACAGCTGAAACCTTGCTGGTGCTTTCTGACTGGCGGACTAAGTGGTTTAAACAAAGGTTAAAGGGTTCAGTGGCTGATTGACTGGTCGCCTGATTGGCTTGGCTGCCTGGCTGGTTCACATGGTCGAGCGGCTGGAGGCTCTAACTGGGCGACCAGTTAGCTGACTGGAGGACAGGAAGGTTAGCTGAAAGGCTGACTAGTTACTTAGGTAGATGACTGGTTGGCAAAAAGGCAAGGTGAGTGGCTGGTTGACTGGCTGTTTATGTGGCAAGCCAGGACATATCACATTTTATCCTCCTTTATCTCTTGGCTGCAACCGTCTCTTTAAAAGTGAATAAAATGAATGATGGTTGTGCCTTCTATAAATGCCCAACATGGAAAACTAAATGTCCCTGGGGCAAGCTGAGGTTTAGAGTTAGGGGTGCCTTGCAAATCAGCAAGAGCTCGCAAATATTTTCGATAAAACAAGTCAGCAAGCGAGCGTTTTGGCAAACCGTTCGCCCCGTCAGGCCGCCAGGTTTGGATTGTCACTCACACCGCGGGGAGAGAAAAGTTTCAAGAGTATTTGCAACCAGACTAATTTGCTGAAACTTATCACAACTCTACATTTTGCCCACAGCGATGGGAATAGTGATGATAATTAGAATGGATCAGACAGGAGGCAAGGCATTAAGGAGATCTGACTGGGGCACCAAAGCTGGGGAAAGACATAAATATGGAGATTTCCAAATCAAATCTGGTCTATTTCCCGCTGATGGGCAAAACAGTCTACTTTTCATGCACTAGTCTACCATTTCTTGGCTTCAGTGACACTATTTAATATCACCTGACCTGGGCCACAAGGTATTGGAATTTATTTTAACATTTTTATATTCTGCTTGGACTACTGCAGTACATGTTTGGGGGTTTGCAACATAGATCATTTTGTGTACTTTGATGAGATTGACAGTTTACTTGACATTACCTGAAATGCCCTAAATCAATAAACCCCATCTGGAGCCCGGAGAAGGTTAAAACAAACACACACACAAAAAAATTATTTGCAAATCCTATTTAACCTGGGTCTTGTAAAGACAGTAGGCCATCGTTCAGCCCAAATCTTCTGTGTCTGGAAGCTGTCCAACTCTGTGGGGTTTGCTGATGAATTTCAGCATTGGGGTCACATTTAGTCCAGCAAGCTGATTTTTTTTTTTTTTTTTGCTCTGTATGTTTTCAGCTCTATTGCAAATGCCTTTGACAGAGCAAACACCCTTTCAAATGTGCCCGTGCAGGCCTCATGCACAATCTTGCATTACTACGCATCCTTTTGATGCCTTAAATCGAACATTGCCTCTCCTGGATGCACTTGGCAGCTGTGTACTGGAGGAGTAATCACTGATATATATTTAAAAATAGATACCACCTTGGTCTGCTCATTCCTAAATCAAAGCCTGGAGCCATGTTTTTGTTACTACGTCCAGTTATTTTAGTCCTGCTCAGTCCTGCCACCTGTAAGGCACTTAAATCAGTCAAATACTGTTTGTATAAAGTTTTGATTGATTGAAGTGTTTTGGGGTGGGAGTCCCAAGAGCCTGCAGTGAACTTTGTCACTCAGACGTTATTTAATATATGTATCAAGACTGTTGACAGCTTTAATAATTAGAAGTATTGACATGAAAGTCAGTTCAGCTGAGCTGGTTTGGTCCAACATGGCTTTCAGCCCAGCCACAACCAGAGAATTAAACAATACTGCCTGTTTTGGAAATACTGTTATTATGTGAATAATGCAGTTACACGATTTGCATTTTAAAGATAATCTGAAACAATGGAACTAAGATGTGTAATATTTTGTATTAGCACGAGTACCTGTGGCATTTTTCAGTAAAATATGCCCATTCTTTGGCCAAGATCTGTAACTGCGACCTAACTTTGATTTTAGAAAACAAATTAAAGGCAGGCGTCATGGAGCTCCTCTGAAATGTGCACATTTCTAGAAGGTTAATTATTATTATTATTATTACAAACCAGTAACAATGGCAATCAAAAAGAGGTTAAGTTATAAAGCACCGGGAAGATCTTGCGTGACAACATGGAGCTGTGTGTTTTTTCATGGGCGGGATTTATCTTCAACTGTAACTCTGCCTTGTGACCAAATTACCTGCTTTAAATAGTTATTTTAAATTTTGAAAATTTGGTTTTGAGGCCGCTGGAGGTTGCCCATACCTATTATGATGGCAGGAACATTCTGGTAAGCAGAAGATCAACAATTTGCTGACACTATGAGCCAACTTTTCAACAGCTTGGCATACCTCACCATAATACTCCTCTCTTATAATTTCGGATTATGGTGTTATCGTGTGTTTGGCAGTGGGTTTACTCATAGTTTGCAATTCCTAAATGACCAGGATGAGTTTTTTCAGTTCTTTAATTGATTGAGTAGACACTGGGGAAACACTTTACTGGATATCATGAGTCTTCTCATGATAGATGCTAACATGATCATCATCATTTGAGGGTAATAGATCATTTTAATTCAGCATGCTCACTATCTGAACACAGATCTTGAAAACCGTACGTATGGACAGCCGTGGCTATAACTATTGGACGAGTGGGTGGATGGATGAGTTGTTGTGGGTCCTTAATTAGCACGGCTAATCTTAGAGAACATTCCCTTTTGGCCTAAATAAAGGACCAGCTTAGTCCAGAAGTCTATCTTTAAAGGCTTGACATCTTTAAGGGCGTGACATCCTTCCTTCTCAGACAGCAATATCTTTCTTAAAATAACTCCCAAATTCTTAAAGTCCTGAGTCAGTAGATAAGATGCTTGCTAAATCTGTCCGCAGTTTATAAGGACACGACTTATAAAGAAAAGACTTGAATGCTTTGGAATATTTTCCTTTTCTTTAAAGTGGACTTTATGGGCCAACGTTTCATCTTTGTATTGCACAACCAATCCCCAAGAGTAACAAATTTCCTAAAAAAAACATCTGTCCCAATCACTCTGCTTAACAGTCTAGCCAGTGTACAGGACATTCCTCCCCTACTCACCAGTTGACCAGCATGGCAGCGTTATTCTCCGAGATGAACGGAAGTTCCCCGCGGACGCACTGAAATACAAATCCTTGGGAGAAAAGCAGTAAAATCCACCAGAGGAACATGTTCGTCCTCATTCCTCTGCCCCCAGTTCTGTCGGGATCCATGCATCAAGGGCAAAAATGGTCCCGGGTCGTCCCGGGTCGGCAGCGCCCGGTGTCCGGATGTTTCCGACAGCAGTGGAAGTTGACGGGGTAGTCGTGGGCCAGCTGGCCTGGAGTCATGGGGACCTCAGGGGGCCCAAGTGATGAGGCAGAGGTAGGAAGTCGTGGCGGTGGTGCTGATCTCCTGATCGAGGCATGTTGGTGGCGGCGGTGACGCACAAATCAGCTGCGAAATCAACAGATTCACCTCACTTTTCAGGCTGTCATCGGCTGGTGCTGAGACGGCCACAGCACATTGTCTAAATCACTTTGCCTCTTCTTTCCTTCTGGCCAAGCAGTCCAATCAAGAGTGCGCCGGCATCGTTCCCGGCACTCCACAAACAGCCTCGGAACGGCAGAAAAAACACACACACGTAGAACGAGCAAAGGAAGGAAGATAGAAAATGTCCACGCTGGTTAGCCCCCCTCCATCCCACCAGTGATTAGCGGGAGTGAGTGTCCCTCTTCGTGGCTGAGAGTGTGCGCCTTGGTGTGTGCTGAGGTATGGAAGTGTGTGTTTGTGTGTTTGTTTGTGTGCGCGGCTGTCAGCGGCCAGAGATCATGCTCCGTGTGTGTTTCAGTGTGTGTGTGTGTGTGTGGGTCTGTGTGAGTGTCTGTGGTGGGATTGGCAGGGCAGAGTGGGCGGGGCTCGGCGCTCTGTGTGGCTTCCCAGGACAGGAACCCTCCTCCCTCCTTCCCTCCCTTTTCCTCCCCCCCTCCTCATTCCCTCTTCCTCTCCTCTCTCTCGCTGATGGCAGGATGCAGATTGTAACCAGGGATTAGGGAGGTTCAAAAATCCGATTTTGCCTGGAGAAAGCCTCGTGTATTACTGTGTGTGTGTGTGTGTGTGTGAGAGAGAGAGAGAGAGAGAGGAAGAGTGTATCTGTGTGCGTGCATGCCGCTTGTGTATGTGTGCGTTAGTGTGTGGAATATAGTCAGTGGATTTTTCATAGTTTACCAGAGCCTGCAGTCAGAAACTGCTGCTGGGGAGAGGATTTTTTAAAGCCTCAAATGCAATCTTCAGTTGGTTAACAGGATATTGTGTTCCCTATCTCATTCTCTCTCCTCTCTCTCTCTCTCTCTCTCTCTCTCTCTCTCTGAATGTACTTTGTGAAGGAACTGTCATTGCCCATTGTCAAATACCAGACATTAACAGAATAATAATCTATTGTCATGTTCTCGCCATCAAACACAATGATTAACGCCGCTCGCTCCGGTTGTTCGGTTTAATAATGGTTTTGAAGTCGGCTTCATTTGCGCACATGTTCGGCCGAATATGAAATTTTCTCTTTATTCCGGCTTCATTCTAAGCGGCTCCACCTCCACCGCTTTTCCATTTTTCCATTCCACCACCTATTATTATTTCATTACTGAAACAGCAGGCAGGAGGAGAGACACATGAGTTGAGGGATGCCAGTGAGAAGTAGTTCCGGCCGGTTTGCAAAAAAAACATCATTGCCACTTGTTTGATTGCACTTAATTTAAGCACAATCGCAGCCTGTCACATAAACTGTCATTCTCAAAAATAACAATACCACATCTCTAGGACTTATTGTACTGTCCTGAGTGGTAAACACCATCGATCTGGTGCTCTACAAACACCAGGACAATCCTAAACGCTATTTACCCCTGGACTGACAATTGAAACTTACACTTTGATAATCAGGAAACATCAATCCACTTGCCTTGTTTACTACCCCATCTCACTGTATACCCCTTTTATTGTTTGTTCCCTTCAGGACAGTACACAGTGATGATGGCACACTTCTACCTGAAGAGGAAGATTGGATATTTTGTCATCCAGACATATATGCCCTGTTTCATGACTGTAATACTGTCCCAAGTGTCGTTCTGGCTAAACAGAGAGTCAGTGCCTGCAAGGACTGTCTTTGGTGAGTACTTCTTATTGTTTACACATTTTTAAATGGTATTTTTATGGGTGATACTACAGTTATGCACATTCAGGGCAGAGAGCTTCCCAAAACAACAATAACTGTTAGGCACCGAGCAGCAGCACTGCAGCAGTCGTGGAGGTGGAGCGCTGTTAAACCTCCCATTTTTGTTCACCTACCCGAGCCAGGCTGTGGAAACACCGGCTAAACTTGTTTGTCTTGGCTTTGTCTGGGCTCAGGGGTGACCACGGTGCTGACCATGACCACGCTCAGCATCAGCGCCAGGAACTCCCTCCCCAAGGTGGCCTATGCTACAGCCATGGACTGGTTCATCGCTGTCTGCTATGCCTTTGTGTTTTCCGCGCTCATCGAGTTCGCCACGGTGAACTATTTCACCAAGAGGAGCTGGGCGTGGGACGGCAAGAAGGCCCTCGAAGCACAGCACCCCAAGGTACAGATTTTACTCGACATATTAAATCGTTAATTGGATCTTCATATTGTGGCGGGGGTATCCATATACATCGTGATGTGACTCATGCATGCAGAATCACATTAAATAATCAAATCACTGTTCATCTTGTAGACCTGAATGGTAAAGTTAAACAAAAATCAAGATTTTCAAATAATAGTCATTCAAATATTTCATGCCCAATTCTGAATTTTCAAATACAAACTGCTATCATCTCGCTATCATCAATTATCATCAGTTTAAATCACAACATCATTACATTATGAGTCTATTAAAAGACAATAAATGATAATATTTCAGGGGGAGGAAATCATCTGCCGTCCCATGATACAGTATTATCACAATACTTACAGTAAATTGCACCTAATTACATTACTTTACTAATTACTATATCTACAAATAATTAGATTACTGATTACTTTAGTTTTGTAATACTTTCTAAAGCAGAGATCAGCCTTTATCAGAAGACTGGACACCAAGTCATATGAGTACAATCTAGTATCAGTCTCATGTATTTAATCATAACAAATAGGATATAAAAATCAGATTTGAGAACAGCAAACATGAGTCTGGTCAGGACAATCAGCTCACTTCACTACTGCAAGTAATGAAATTATAGAAATTGTAATGTGATCACTGAAAATTAAAAGGTAATCCATTACTTTACCTCATTACTGGGAAAACTAATCTAATCTGAGTAAAGGTCATCTAATTATAATGGGCATAAGGAGAGTGATAGTTATCTCACAATATCAGTCATTATATTGGTGGTTCAGGTTGTCAGGGAAAACTGACTTGCCATGCATCTGTTATAGAAATACAAATACGTGCATTTAAAATAAATAGTCAAATGCAAATTGCCAGAGAGCCAGTGGTAATCACACGACTAGTTACTCTACTTCGACTAATCAGATTGACCTATAAGGCAAACCGGAGTGAATTTCAAAGAATCGGAATTTGTTTTGCCGGTAATAGTGCCTTGGTAAAATCAAAATCACATCATTCCAGACAGACTGAACTTTAAAACACTATCACCAGACCCTCCTGGATAATACCAACACCAACTGGAGAGGGGCTTAAGTCTTATCGGTCCACTCATTGTTCAATGTAATCTTTCTGACCGTAGAAGCGGGACCCTATGGTGCTATCGAAGAAACCCAACAATGTTTGCTCGGCGGGAGTCAACTACACCCCGAATCTTACCAAGGACGTGTCCATCTCGACCATCTCCAACACCACGTCGGTGCAGCTCCGAGCCTCCGAGGCCAAGATCCTGGACCCCAAGAAGACCTACAACAGCGTCAGTAAGATCGACAAGATGTCCCGGATAGTGTTCCCCGTGCTCTTCGGGACCTTCAACCTTGTCTACTGGGCCACATACCTCAACAGAGAACCGGTGGTCAAAAGAGTTGTCACCCCCATGTAATCTCCCCGTCGTTTTTTTTATTCAAACACTTCAGAAGTATTGTTTGTTTTTTCTTTATCGAGATGGTGAGGTTTACATAGTGAGAAAGGGAGGATTTCTCTATTCAGCAGCAGAGTTAGACGGACTTAAAATAGGAGAGGGGTCGCTGCCAACGTTAAAATCTACGGCCGCGCCTCCGCCTAATGATCCCTGAGAACGTTTTACTGCCCTAGACAAAAAATACGATATACAGCTGCGCTTGAAGAACAAAACCAGACAATACTTAAACATAATTCAAGCACTTTGACTGGGCTGCAAGGCTGCAACAGAATCCCTTTTGCCTTTTTTTTGTTTTGTTTGTTTGTTTGTTTGTTTGTTTGATTGTTTTCTTGGCCTAAAAGCTGCTTGATAGTAGAGAAACTGCCTCTGAGACGTTTTCGAAGAGAGAGCGGAAGCTTCGTCTCATCGCGTCATCTTTCTCCCGCTGTGATTTGCATGATGCTCTCCTCAAAGAGAAACAGTGGACACTTCTTTGTCTAATACGACTATGTATCTGTCAGTCACTGCTTTAAGTACGAGGGCACACGTCATTGCTATTACTTGACAAACGGTTTTAACTCAAAACCAGTGTGGATATTTTGAAAAACCTAAATTTAAATGCTTCGTGTTCTTATCATGGTACCGACAGCTTGAAATACACAAAGCTCGTGCTATGAAATGTTTCTGCAGTATGCATCTGAAGAAAAAAAAAAAAAAAGAAGAAAGTACCTAATTTCCTCACACACCATATGGACGAAACCTATCTCATCCCTCTTGAGATTAACGCTGCAAAGTGCATTAATAATTTTGTTTTATGTTCCTGTTTAAAAATAATAATAATAATAATAATGTCGCCATTTCTTTTCCTGTTGCAGTGGGTGCTTGTCAATCTCTTTGTACATCTTTACTTGAAGATTCAAAGCCTATTGCTCTTGGCCTGGTTTCCCAAAAGCGTTGGCAGTCAAGAAAGCACACAAACAAACACAAATCATGGTGGGTTTCCTCAGTTTTAGAGGAGTAAAATAGCAATTAGAAGGTGCTCATCAGAGGGGTTGAAACCAAGACACTGGTGTTCGCTTATCAAAAAATAAATAGCCTTCATGTGGGCAGAGAGCTTGTGTGTGCTCAGGACAAATTTAGCAGTGGTTGGATGTACTTCTCCAGCTGATAGACCATTTTTCACAATTCAGTCTGCTTCACTACAAGACAGCAGAAAATACAAAGACCCCCCATCAACCAGAGGACAGGTTCAAAGTCCTGCGTAGGCAACCATCCCACCCTGCTGAAGTGTCCTTGAGCACGACATTGGACCCCGACAGGCTCCACGCCGGACCTCTGATCCCAGTGTGGAGGAGGAACGAGCAAAGAAAACTTCCCTACAGGGATCATTGAAGCACCACATCACCAAATTAGGGGTTCTGGCTCTAAAGGTTTTACACTGTGTGCTGCTGAAAAAGTGAAAGCTTGTTTTCCTAACTTTGTGGCACAGCTACTGCCACAGAGCGATAGTTTATTTAGCTGTTTGTGTGAGTAGACAAAAAAAAAAAATCCCCCAAATCTATGGCTAACAGAGGTCGATGAAGGACAATTAATGGCTGCAAGGATTTTGGGAAATTAGGCCCAGTCTCATAGTTGAATCATGTAAATAGAGTGCATTCTTTTTTCCAATTTTTCATCTGTGATGACACACAAAACAAGACGGTGATTAATTTGTCTCTACATCTGAGTGAGAAAAAAAAGACGTTTACTTTATTCACAGTTTGTTTGTCTCTGATCTCTTTCAATTAATGCTTTTGTGTGGCTACATATGTGATTTGTTTGGTTTTGTGCATAGGTGTGCTTACATCGAGTTAAACCTTCAATGTTCATTATCATTTAACATTTAGTGTTGGATCATTTTTCTGAATTAAGTGAATCTCACTGGAGACAGTAAGCACACATTATGGCATTATGGCTCAACCATATGTGACTTGTTGGACTGCTCTTGAACACACTCAGGAACAAGAGGACCTATGCTGGCGGCAAAAAAAAAGAAGGTTACAGGACAATTTTTTTTAAAACATTTTTGACGGCAACCATGCCTAAAGAGCTGCCTCAACAATATCGCTTTAATCACATGGATTACTGACCCTGTAACTCACTCTGTCACCTGCTGTTAGGAGCATTGTCCCTGCAAACATTTGGACCTTTTTCAATATGTGTGTAAATACAGTGCGTAAATGAACCGTTTCCAAAGATGTTTAAATAGGATTTTTTTACCATTCATAACACCATATCAGAAAAATGTTGATGCGAGTTTGGATCAAGAGTGAAATTGGCTACTTCCTGCGTACCGCTGTCCAATAAATAACTTGCCGGGTGTTCCTCAGCTTTGATCAAAGACGTCGCTCCTGGAATCAAGCTTTTTGAGGCAGTCTTTAAAACAAATCAAATAAGAAACGCTATTGAATTCCCATCCATACATCTATTCAGCCAAGGTTGCTATGGCAGCAAGGCATAATGAGCAGACCAGACATCCCTTTCTCTGGTGAAAAACCTCCAGCTCGGTCTGTTCCTGCAGCCCCTGTTTGTTTCTGATTGCGCCGGCCGAGTGCATAATAAAGCACTGAAACTTATTTATGGGAGTGCAGGCTTTCCTTTGGAACATGAGTCTGCCTACAGTCGCTGCCTCCTCCGTGAAGTTTTGAAGTCGGGCGCACCACTTGTTTGTCCTGTGAGAACTCAATTGCATCCCACCGCTGCTGGGAAACAACACTCTCTATTCAAGCTGGTGCATCACTGCCGAAATCCAAGCTACCCTGTAAGTGGTGCACCAAAAGAAATGAAAGTGTTTTAAACATTTTCTGCACTAGCCTGGCGGGGGTATGTCCTTGGAGGAACTACTTCTTGAATCAAAGACAGTGGGACACGGGGTTTGATTTTAGCCACATAAAGGCTACCCGCAGAGAGGTGATGGGTTTCCGGGGTCTACGAAAAAGCAAAGCAACCAATCAGTCAAAAGGGGGTAAATATAGACTATTTTCTTGGATGACTTTGTCCAGGACAAGTCACGAAGGGACGTTTTGAAAGCTTGGATTTCACGGCTCAAAGTCAAAAGAGACACCATTTGGCTGCTCCTCGGTCAGATCCAACATTGTGCCGGATTAAAACTGAATCCATCCACTTCTCCGTCCATACGTACATCCATACATCCCACCTCGTTCAACCAGCGAGCGCCCCTATCTATCTATTTATCCATCCATCCATTTAACATCCCTCTCTTCTGTATTGCCAGCCGAGGAATGATTACCTCCCCACCCACCCTCCTTCAGTCACTGTGACAGACTCATCTGCCATACATCTGTTAGGGAAGGGATTTAGTTCCACTTAAGTTGCTTTCAGCCATTCGGGGGGCCCCTACAGTGCAGCGCTTCACTCCAATTTAAGCCCTGACCAGCCAGCGGATGACAAATGCTTGTTTTTCTATGTACTGTCTGGACAGCTGTGGCCGGTGCGTGTTAGGGACAAATTTAGGATTGATTATGTGTACTTTATCCAAAGCTCACTCACGGGCAGTGAAGCAGACTGAATTTTGAACCCGGGGTCGCTCAAGTGGGAATCCAGTACACATCGACCATTCAGCTCAAGGACACTTGTGCAGGGTGATGACAGCAACAGTTGCCTATACCAGGAAGGCTGCATACAGCTAGTGTGCCGTTTCTCGTGCATGAAACCTGTTTTTTATTTTTATTTTTTTCCCTTTCGTTTTGTATTGTTATGTTTTCTGAGCTGGATTTGTACATGAACTCTGTTTTGTTTTGTTGGAAGAAAAGCTAAGCTGTGACCTCTGTTTTTAAACAACAAAAAAAAAAGTGCAGCAAAGCCTTTGTAGCTACAGCTTGGCTTATCTGAATATTTGTGTTACGCTTTCTTTGTTTTATGTATTTATGTTCAATAAAATGATCAAATAAAAAACGATGAACAAAGAGGGCATTTGATAAATCTCTCAAACAGATTAAATATGGAATACGGCTGCATTATAGCTCTGCTAATGAAAGATACTCCCTTCACTCAAACTGTTCTGATATGAGCCATGAGGGAAATCTGGTCCTGGATTTATTGATTTGATTCCAGATTAATGTATAAATGCTTTGTAAAAATAGACTCCATCAGTTTGACACATGTAGGGGCTGCATTTGCTATTTCAGTAATCACACATCTGGAAAAGCACTATTTATATGTGCTTTTTGAAATCAGTAATGCCTTCACTTTCCCCAGAGATGACTACTGCATGTAAGAGACTGCTCTTTCAACTTAACTTCAATGTTTATAGATACCAGGAAAACAACAACAACATTGATGCTAAGTATAGGTACGCATATTGAAGTTTAATTGTCTAAAAATTACTGATGCCAACTTCAGAAATCAATGTTATTTGCTTCCCTAGGTCATTTACTTAATAAAGCTCTGAGGTTGAAGCATTTTTATTAATCCATTTATGAATGGATTTATTTATTGTATTATATTATATTAAGTATTTATATTAGTTTAATTTAATTCAATTTAAATTTAATCACTTATTTATTTATTTATGAGGAGGGCAGGGGGTAATATAATGAGCAAGGTGACAAATTACTGCTCCTAGGCAGTGATAAACCACAGCATGTCTTTTTTCAATGAATAATCACTAAATAATAATGATGAGCGAAACATTTTTCTGAGTAATGAGCCCAACAACACTGGTCACAAGGCTAATCCCAGTTGCTGCACTGCAGTGAAATTCCAAAAAAGCATTAATACACAGGCCTGTTTTTGCTCGCACCGCTTTGGCCACTAGAGGGCAGTCTAGCCTCTTCTCTAGCCTCTGCTCATGTGAAGCGGGAGGCTCGCAGGTTTGTAGGCTGCACACCGGCTGCCTGGCTGCCTGCCTGGCTGGCTGGCTGGCTGTCCTACTGTGTTTCAAGCCTGTTCGGAAATCACCTACTTTGTCTGGTGAGCGGAGCTGCGAGCTGAGACGCTGTGGTGGACGAACAGGTGGGTGAAGCTGGACTGTGACTTCCAGTGGTGATCATCACCGGGCAAACAAGGACTACAAATAAAAATCAATCACAAAAGCACCATCATCATCATCATTATTATTGTCTCTTTAAAAGAATCTTTTCGTTTGAATAAGCTGGAAAATACTGATGATGATGTAATCGAATGATAAAAAATTGTCCAAAAACTGCCTTTTTTAGGTGGATAAACTTATTCTGCAAATAAAAAAAAAAAAGACAGGTGAATTGAGGTTAGTGGGGTTTACCCTCCACTAAATCTGTGTCAAGACGCCATCATCCCAACCCCAAATCAACCCACTGTACCGGAGCAACTTATCCAAACCCGTGCAAATTCAAACCTCAGCTAATTGCCTCATTAGAGTGTTTCCCCAAAAAACAAACCCAGGTAGATATGACACATTTAAACCTGCAGAAAGGGCAGTTTAATGGATAGAGGCATGACGTCGCTTGCAGACAAGAAAGGAATTTGGAGGGGGTTTTTGGGAGGGGGTCGGTGAGGAGGGGGGGGGGGGGGTTGTTTGTTTTTCACCCTAATAAAGCAACGCGTCGTGGTATGTAGGCTACCCTATGCACGGTGTATGAGTCACACAAGATGCTCATCTCTTAAGGTTCAACCAACACCACCAGACAGCGTCACCACATGCCACTCTGTTGCCCACACTGGCGTTTGGAGGGGAGGAGGCGCTGGATGCTGTCGATTTGACTCTCCCACTGACTGATCACATTGATTGATCGTCGGACGGTGGCGGCGGTGCACCCCGGAGCATCCCTACAGCAGCTCGGATCAAAGCCTGCTGTAGTCGCAGATGACACGCAGAAGAAAGTGTGTGGGCGGATGAGGAAGTTCAGAGGACGGATTGATGGTACACACCTACTGTATTGGCACTTTATCGCAGGGCTGCACACGCCAACGGATCTCCAGCCACCGAAACCGACTCCTTCTGTGATCACGGGGGGATCCGCATATGGGAAAATGACAGTCAAGTTTATGGTCATTCTCTTGTTACTTCTGGCCGTGCACGGTGCTCGGTGAGTCTGCTTTTGGCACGTTTTGTTTACATGATCAACAGCTGAGGCATGTTTGTTTGACGCTTGAAAAAAAGTTGCAGGCTGTGAAGGGGGAACTGATGTGTGTTATTTTCATGTCAGGCAGACGGTGAATGTGTTTTGCATGGGGCTTCTCTCCTGTTCTCACACGCGCACACGCACAACACAATGACAACAGCCATTTATTGCTTTGCAATCTATAGAGTCAGTATCTAACCCTGACAGTGATTTACTAAATGCATGCAGGTTAAATTCAAACTCGAGGCGTTTACATACAACCAACATACACCACTTGGAAGTTTATCCTTCCAGTGTTGTTTTGGACAGAAGGGGGACGCAGAGCATAACATCATTGACACCCCACAACCCCCCTCCCTTTAATTGCCCCCCTCCCTTCAGCTCTGATCTCCTGGAATACAGCGACGACTATGAAGATCACCACGATGTGACTGTCAATCAAATGCTGGTCCCCAGGACGCACCAGGCGGATGCCACCCATATACTGAACAATTTACTCAAGGAATATGACAAGACACTTCGCCCCGATATCGGCGGTGAGTTGGGCTCTATTTACTGTAGTTCAAAGTGTGTGTGTGTGTGAGAGAGAAAGAGAGAGGGAGAGAGAGCGTGGGCGTGGGTTGTAATGAAGTGGTTGCTTATCTCACTGTGTCTTCGGCCTGTGGAAACTTGCGCCGAGCACTGGCGCTGTCCAAGGTGCTGAAACCTCTGCCGGTCATAGGCGACGCTGCCACTGCCTCCACATGCATGAAAAACTATAGAGCTACTAAACACACAAAGAAGATGATGTAGACATATAGAAAGAAAAAAAGAAATTTGGAAGAGATTGATTGCACCCAGGTGACTTAGGTGCAATCAGAGGCTTCCTACATTTAAAAAAAAAAAAAAAAAAAAAACACTCCTCTTCAGGTTGATTGGTTGGATGACTCAATCAAAAAAAAAAGTTGCTTCCTTGAACTGTGGTAGCTGAGGGCTGGTGACCGGAAAGTTCCTTGTGTTATGCATGTATGTATGTCATCAGGGAGGGTGTCCCACTTTTGCACTGTGCATGCTTGCTGAACTTGGGCTGCACTTTGGCTTCATCCTCAAGTGGCCTTGTATGGACAAGAAAAAAGGTACTGTCTCTTTTGGAGTGGAGTGACAAAGCATGGTGTGGTAACTGGAGCACTGATGGGTGGGGAGGGGGTTAAAGTAAACTAATTTGGTTCTACTGCGTGCCGTTTCTGAGACAGGACAGATCTGGTGCAAATGCATAAAGGCAGACCTCTGCAAAAGCTTGTGCTGCTGCCTCTGCTCTCCGACCTCTCCGGTTACACACATGCAGGAAGCTGTGCATGTCTATCTAGGAGGGATATGGGAAAGCACCTTGCTGTCATTACAAACGAGCCCTGATCTTAACTGTGATATTTTTTGCTAATCGAAATCTTGACACAGAAAAGAGCCCAGCACTATCAGTAGCTTGATAATCCCTGTAGCTTAGGTAAAGGCCCTCAAAGCTCGTCTCAGCAGATAAAATCCGAAATAACTTGTATGACACCCAGAAATGGCATTTTTTTCATTAGCAGTTTGAAAATGATGGGCCGTGGCCACCTACAGTCTTTATCCTGGTTCCATCTAAATATAATTTTAAATCACATCGGTAAGCCTCTGCCTTGAGGAGAAGGGTGGTGCAAAATTTAGAGCTGCCACTGAGGGGAGTTTTGCAGTTGGTTTATTCTTTGTTTTGACCATTACTTGAAAATGAGTCATGAGGGCACAGTGCTGTCTGAGGTGTTGAGAAGATCCCAAAGGAGGTGCCAATGCAGCACAGTTGTAGAAATCAGTCCAACACATTTGAAATGTAAATGCATAAAGAAAAAATCAGAGGCATTTTGTCTAAAACATATTGATCATTTGCATTTTTTTCTGGATTTTGTGGCTTTTGTTTGCAAGTATCTGTCTATTTTCAGTCGACAACTTGCTGACAACATCTGCAGAACTGTGGATTATCTGATCGTTGCAGTGGAAGTCATTTGGGAATTGCTTGACTTTCCCATGTTTGAGAGCATTTTAGATGCTGTGGTCACTGTTTCGTTTTACGGATTTGTCACTGAGAGTTTCTGTTACCCTTTCCCTCTTTAAATCACCTGCATTACATGCGAGCACACATATTTACACGTCAATAGACGCCCAAGTGTCATTATGCGGGCCCTGGAGCATCTCTGACGAGTTTCTGTTCACGTAGTCAAGGAAATGAACTACCCTCGAAGCAAATTCGACTAAATCTCGCATTTCCAAAGGCTTAAAGTGGGATTAGAATGCTGTGTTCAAACATACTTTTCACAGCTCCATCCACATCTATTGCAATGTGGAAATTATAGGCCCCTAATCTTTGTTTAATTCCGGGACTGTGTTTTCGAAACTGGCCATGTTTTGGTAGTGAAGCTCATCCATCACGTTGGCAGATGCAGCACCCGTGGGTCCGAGGCCGGCGAGGGGTCTTCAGAGACTCATCCTGAGATCAGCAAGCCTCAGAGAAATTCATCTGTAATGGATGCAGCTGAGAGTTTTAGTGTTACGTGCTGGAGATGAAGTTTTCGCACGAATTTCCGCACCGGTGTGAAATGACTCTGGTGGGAACACTTTTCCACAGGTCATTAAGAGTGTTTATGTGTATCGGGGTATTTAAAATGACCAAACACCCAGCTTTTAGAGGTGTTAACCCTGTGGGTATTGTTTTTTTTTCACCAGCAGCTAGCTCACTTCGCCTGCTTCAGCCTGGTAGTTCACCTCATGGAGGGGGAATCTCCCTCCAGCTCTGCTTCCATAATTAGGGATAAAATTTTGATGAGATCCAGTTGACAAACTCACTGTCGTCCATGAAATGTTAATGTCTTTTGCAGGATAACGTGAAACAGCGGAAACGCATAGGCATGCGCATATGCTGACACACACTCCCACTCTTTATCTCTCTCTCTCTGTCTCTTTCTCACACACACACACACACACACACACACACACACACACACACACACACACACACACACACACTCGAAGATAACGCTCATTCAAAGACAGATCTGGGACATTTAAGTCAATGCAAAAGGAGTGAATCCAGTTGAAAGCTATTGCAATGAGTCTCTGTGAGATAACACAAACACACACACAAACACACATGCGCGTGCACACACACACACACACACACACACACACACACACATAAAGTACACTTGCATAAGCCGACAGCCACTGATGTCTGAAGAATATGGGTCATTCCTGAGATACACCTGGATTTTGTCTAAATCAAAGTCATCGTCTCTGGACAGACACACACACACACACACACACACAAATACACACACACTCACATCAAACACTGCTTTTTCTCATGCACCTCGGTAAATGTGAACAACCGCTACTTTGTCATCTGCACGGCAGTAGCTATTGTAATGTATAAGTGGGTAATACAGTGGGTTATTTGTGTGTAACAGTGAAGCTCGATGGTAGAAAGAGTCTCCCTCAACTAAAACCAGGTAGGGGAGACCAGGGATGGTTATAACACTTCACATTTCCGTCAATCCCCTTGCTCATTTGAGTTAGGTCTTTCAAATATGGTGTAATCCCTCTTACAGCTGCCTATTACAAAACTGATTGGCTTCAGAATCTCCAAGGTGAATAGAACGGGAGTTATTTTATGTCAAAGACAAGGAGGGAAATCTTTCATCCTACCCCACACGCTGAGTTCGTTGGAAAGGCAGTTAATGTAAAATGTAACGCCTATAAACCGGATGCTGTTTGAAATACTGTGTGTTTTCATGTTTATTCATCATAACTGAACAACTTGCATTAAATGTGAGTGTTATATTAACTACAAGTGACTGTAAAAGATTTGTTGTGCGCATATTATTCATTGTACTTTCAAATTAACTCCCTTTTTTTTTAACACTGGAACAGAACTGTTTGTGTGAATGTGCGTGTAATCTCTCTGTGCTTTTGATAGTTGCTGTTGTGTGCCTTTAATACGCCATTAGCCCTTAACACTCGCCATACACCCCCGTGATGCTACACCTGATGATGCACTCGCGGTTTCCGCAGCAGCAAGACAGACCCCGCTTTCCTGGGTTTAAAGTCTCAGTTTGATCGAGTGAGGAGAATGATTAGAGGTCTTCAGGCTCTCTTGCTGCTGCTCAGATGCTGCTTGCATCATCAGGTGTAGGATTTAAGGGGATGAATAGAGCCGTCCTACGAGATATAGAGGGTACTGACAAGCGTAGTGGTCTATATGGGCAAGCTATGGCAAACACCTGGAAATACTGGTTGAAAATCAGCGATGTGGTCGTTTAACCGGGTTGATTTGCAGCATGCCTCCTCTGTTCCAGCTGTCCCCATCTCATTTCTCCGCCCATTTTTGCTGTTGTGTTTGTATTTCAGTTCACTGGACCTCATAGCAAAGATGCCAGCTAGCATGGGTAGTCCCAAACCAATTAAAAAACAGATCTACGGGCAAAACTGATGACCAAATTAACTGTAAAGAGAAGAAAAATGACTGGATTGAGTTTTTTCTTTCAAAACTGACTGACATGTAAGGCTCATAAATCCCTTGCTAGAAGTTGTAGAATGTGTTTTGTTATAGTTAAAATATGACTTACTAATCACATAATAAAAAACTTTGCAGTAAAATTTCTTTAAAATTTAAAATTTTGGCTCTCAGCCTCTTTCCCATCCTTTCCCGTGCATGCTTTGAGGAATTGGAAGTGTTATTTAGTTTAGTTTAGTTTAGTTAGTTTAGTTAGTTAAAACCATCCCCGGTCTCCCCTCCTTGCTCTTCATTTGGCATAATTTACAGGTCATCAATTCACGCTGGCAAGCATGGGGTCGAAAATTAGTGTTGAGATTGTCTTAAGGCTGCTGACTGCCGGCTACATTTCATTCAGTAATCTTTAAAAAAAAACAGACAAAAGTACCGCTCATTTCCACAGCAGGGAGGCAAAACGCATGAAAACAAGTGTTGAAATCCAACATATCAAAGTTATTATCTTAGTTTCCTAGTTTGTTTTCCCGCTGTCTCCTCTATTCTCGTGAAGTCAGCGGCAGGCCTAATCTTCATGTAAGTGGGCGACCGGTTCACTTCCCGCAAAAAAAAAAAAAAAAAAAAAAAAAAACACACGACCCGCATTTTCCCCCAAGTTGAACAAGTGTTGAGCCTCACCTGAACCGATGAGAAGCAGTTCGCCTCACATGAGGATGAGACGCTTTTGTGTCCCTATTGTGTCAGTTTCCTTTTGGATTCAGGGTGTGATCACGGCGCGGGATTTGTGTGAGAACCCCCGTGTAAATGTGGATGTGGATGTGTGAGTATGTGTGCGCGGCGAGCGTGTCGGTGTTTGCGTGTGTGTTCACCAGTGAATTCAGGACAAAGCGGGTTGGAGTACAGGACTTTAGTATGCAGCGATGCACTGCAGCCACCCACATTTGGAGTTAGGGAGCCACGGTAACTCAAGAAGTTGGATTAAAGTTGGGTTTAGCAGCACTCTAAAAATACACCCATCCTCGCTGCCTGGGATAAAATAACATTTGAAAGGGGTCCAAGTGCTTTAATTAAACGCGACACCTCAAATAAGGTAAGTTGTCAATCCCAGGAAACTGATTTTCTTGTGATCGTCTAACTATTCTAAAAATAACCCTGGCCTATGTAGTAAACCCCGCCTATCTTACAAGCAAATAAAGGATCCTTTGTGAAATTGACTCAGTGACTCGGTTTACTGTTAGAAACCCAGCTGGATGGCAGCCGACTAGCATCAAACAAAAGCCATAATCCTCATCATCGCCATGCATTCCATGTAAATAAATGCTTTTGCTGTATTGCTGCTCTCTTTGCAGTCGATGTGCCACAGTCGCGATTCAACTTAAACTTTGTGCATTAAAGTTTTTTACATTTGCTATTCTAAACCCTTGGTGTCTTTCCCAGGAGAGAACGTCTGACTCACAGAGAGCGATGTTTGGAGTAAACAGGAGGGGGGATGCAGCAGATAAAATAAGCAGCGACAGCCACCGTGACTGAACAGATAAAGAAAAGAGCGCCATCTATGCAAAGTCAATCAACAGAAAATCCAAGGAAAAATTAAAAAAAAAAAAAAGCACATTTCCACTATATTACAAGCAAATTTTCCCTTCTACAAATACACGGCTTTAAAAGAAACGCCAGACAGATTGATTTGTAGAGCAGAGAAATCCTCCAAACATCCCAACCCAGCAGTGCAGACGTTATTTTTCAGTCTGTCTAAGCGCACGGTTCGGTTTCAGCGTGCGTGTTGCACAGTCGGCCTGACAACCCTTCAGCACAGTCGGGCAGCAAATCTGGTTGCAGCCCGTGTGTGATCAGTGTGTCTGAAATCTGTAATTGTCCATTGCTAACAAGCTATTGATCTGCAGTGACTGACCAGGTTGCTGCAATCATATCAACCATTATTGCCTTGCTGATTATGTCTGGCTCTTACAATTAAATCTGTGGGGGGACCGAACAGGAAAAGACTGAGTGTGTGTGTTTGTGTGTAGGTGTAAGTACATTTCCACTGCCCTTTATTTGTGCACTTGTATGTGTGTATTAAGCTGTGCACATGCCTGTGTTTGTGTGTGTGTGTGTGTGTGTGTCTAATTGCTACCCAGCAGCAGCTGCTGTTCCTAATGAGAGTCTATTGCATTGGCCTTTCTGTTCCTTACTGTGTGAGACTTCATTATTTCCAAAATTACCAAGAAAAAAAAAACAAAAAAACTTTTTTTTTACCAATTACCTGTCCATCTTGGTTTTATTTTATTACTATTTTTGTTTCCCTCTAGTTCCTGTTCACTGATCATATGAGGGGAGTTGTGCTCTGGATTGATTTGGCAGACTTGTTATAGAGGTTTGGTTTTTGCTTGCATAATTTGCACGCAAAAATGTGTGTGTGTGTGTGTGTGTGAGAGAGAGAGAGAGAGAGAGGAGAGTGAGAGAGAGTGGGGGGCACGGGGTGGTTGGTGGTTGTGTGGGGTGACTAAAGAGAAGGACTTTGATTCAGACAAAAGCCAGGTGCATATCAGAAATAGAAACCAAAACTGCTCAGACATCAATGGTTTGGAGGCGAATGCAGCTGTTTCCTTCTCTCTCTCTCATGCTATTCTCTTTCATTCTCCTTTTTTCCTCTCTCTTTCTCTCTCTTTCTCTCTCTGTCAGTGTCTACCATGCTCACTCTTTCTCATCCCTGCCCCCACCCTACTGCCCCTGCACCCTGCATCCTCCACCTCTTCCTCCCCTTCAATAGTCGCGTCCTCGTCTTGCTTCATTATCCCCTAAAATCTTCTTATTAATTCCTGTACGTCACTGCACTCTCAACTATATGTGCCTGTGTTTTTGATACAGATTTCAGACAAACGCTCGTGAGTTGTTGGTATCCAAGTGACAGTTTGACCCACTTCTGATTCTATATTAAAATCTCACGGATCCATTTCAGAAGTCATGTCAGATTCAATCACTCCGGGGCAAAGCGCCGTTTGAATGAAGAGATGGGAGTGGAGGATGGGATGTTGGCGATGCAACATTGGGTTGTCTCACTTGGCAAAGTCTCCTCCTGTTCTTGTGTAAAATACCTCAGATTTACCCCCTTCTTTCTTATTAAAATTCTCATATAATCTTTGTTTTATTAAAGTGCAAATCCAGTGGATATCAGATTTGAAGGCTGTTTCTATTATTTGCCGGGAAAGTTCAGACGGAGACATTATCTCTCTCCCAGAGCCAGAAATAAGAATAAAGTGTTTGTCTTGCAATCAAAACCTGTGATTTCACACCGGCATACAGCTCTAACTGGAGACGATTTGGAGCAGATGGAAAAAAAAAAAAATACTTGGGATGAAGGGCGCCCTATCCCGCTTTCCTGGTAATGAATGTAAATGAATGCAACTTTGTTTAGCGATCGCAGTTTATTAGATTTGCGATACCATCCAAAAACTCACTGCCTCACACTTTGTTTCATACTCGGAAGCGTTTGTCTGGTGTTGTCTGTTTTGCAACACAGGAAATCAAAAAAAAAAAAAAAAAATGCACCAACTCACTAATCCAAACTCAAATAACAACTGAGACAAAGTGTAATATCAGAATGCAAAACACGTGAGCCAGCGTGCTTCGTGCCTTATGCGGTCCGATTTGTTAATTCTTAATTTGCCAGCTGAAATGCCTTTAATTGCATGACTTGTGAATTACTGGAAGCAATTGCATATTATATTTTCTCAGCAGAAAATAAAACAAACAAGGATGCCTGTTCACTGAATTAAGGCATTTTGCTTGAGATAGTGGGTGGAAAAAGTGATTTTGACTGGAAAGATGCCAGTTCAAATCTCCAGACTGGTTGGGAAAATCTGAGCAGGGGACTCACATTGGTCCTTACACGCCTTTGAGCAAGGCATGCAAGCACAAACTCCCCCGGTGGACTTCATTATTGTCGGTTAGGGCGGTGTTGAAAAAAGCAGGCAGGATATATTTAATCGTCAATGGATAAGTAGTAGTTAAAAAATGCTCCTGAGCCTGTTTACTAAATGTCTTTTTGACCACAAGTATTCACCCACGACCTGAGATTGTCAAGTTGTGGTCAACATGCTGCTGAATAAACCACCACACATTAATCCAGTGGGCAGGTATCATTAGGCCTGCTCACACTACTGTTTCGCTTTACAACTTTCAAACTGTAAAATCATCCAGTAGCATGCCAAACTGTGTAATACAGCCGCTGGTAACGTGATGTAGAATAAAGAGAGTGACAAATGACGCATAAGGAGGAAGGTTGGGGTGGTGGACGGGTCAAACACAAGGACTTTCCCATCGGAGACCCCCCTGCTAACCAAGAATCAGAATCAGAAATAGTCAACATAAGCTTGCTGGCTAATGCCTCCAAAACGTAACTATAACCTTTCCCTTACCTTAAACAAGGCGTTTTGGTGGCTAACGTTGAAGTTAATGTAATGTAATATATACAAAATTGGACTTTGGCATACATGTACTGCACACACTTTGATGAGATTGGGTTGCTGTATCCTCTAGTGCAATCGATCCACCCAGATAATTACTGCGCGATTTGGTGAGGTTTCCAGTTTGCTCCAGTCTCTCCTGTCTCCATGCACCCCAGTGCCATGGGGCTGGATCGGTCTTCATTTGTGGAGCTCACACCATCAAAAATTCATGTGGAAAAACTCAATAGCTCAACAGCTCTTTCCAAAAAACAATGACACACATACCTGACATAACCCACAGCGCCTGGGGTGAACAGATAGTTGGGAACTATTTCCTGCTGAGGAACCTGAGCAAACTATCTATCCACCTCTAATATGTCGATGGCGGTGGATGGAGACTGTCTGGTCGTGTTTTTCAACAGGAAATAGTTCCCAACGACGCTCTTCGAGACAGGGAAGATCGTGATAATATTTATTTATTTATTTATTTATTTATTTATTTATTTATTTATTTATTTATTTATTCATTCATTTATTTATTTATTTTTGCATTTTGGATGAACTGTTTCTCTCAAGAAAGGAAAATTTAAAGAAAAAAGTCAGCCGGCCTGTGTTGCTTTATACCAAAAGATACCAAAGATTTAACATTGGTGAGTCCAGTTTAATTTGAATGGAGAGCTGCAACTAATGATTATTTCCATTTCCATTTCCGATTCATCCGGCGATTATTTACTCAATTAATCAATAAAATGTCAGAAAATGGTGAAAAATGTCGGTCAAAGCCCAAGGTGATGTGCTCAAATGTCTTGTTTTGTCCACAACTCAAAGATATGTAGTTTACTGTCACTGAGGACTTAAGAAACCAGAAAATACTCACATATGATGAGCTGGAATCAGAGAATTCGGAAATTTTCTTCTTGAAAATGACTCCAATCAATCAATTATCAAGATTAATTTAATAGTTGGGAACCAATCGATTATGTGACCAGTCATTGCAGCTGGAGATGGAGCTGCTCACTGCTGTTTTAGGAGAAAATTAATATCTCACTTAAGTTTTGATTGATCGCCTCCTGCAGGCACAGAAGTCTACACACCCAATGCCACCATTTTACTTTTCTGCTGCACTTTCACTTTGTGATTTAGAGCGATGAGTGTATAATCACATATTTATCTTGCCTTGTGTAAGTTTAAGTAAGAATTGAGAGAAAAGTACTTCTGTGGGAGTTAAATATTTACCCGTCGCACCTCTGGCTCTGAGATCTGTGGCTTAGTGGCTCTCGGGGTCCGGGCAGGTGTCCTCTCCTTGATCCTCACAGAGCTGACATTTGGCACAGTGGTGACACCTCAGCGGCTGAAAGGACAGATCTCAGATGAGCCTCCTCAATATTTCAAGTCCAGTGACATTTCATTAGATGAAGAGGAGTTTAGATTCCTGGCAAATGCTCCCCCTCCCCCCACCCCGCCGCCTCTTATCTGGCCAGGTGGATGGTGGATGGTGTAACCTCATTTCGAGCTCTATTTTGGGTCTTTTTCATGTGCGTTTACACCCTTGGATCTCGCTTGTCCACAGTTTAAAAAGGGGCGAAATTGTACTACTTCTTGTTTTGCCAAAGTTTTAAAGAAAAAAAAAAACTAGTGCCTCTGAAACAGGGCAGTATGTTACGAAGAAAGCTGACTTTACTGGAGGCGGCCAATCGTTTCACAGTCTGGGCAGTGGGAGAGGCGGATTCTCGCGGCGTGCCAGCCAATCGGAGCGGTGGCTCTTTCTGGCTGTCAGAGATGGGCACGAGGGCATCAGCTGGAGGGCAGCCAGATCCTCCAAGGCTGCCAACCGAGATCCACCCCCTCACTCTTCATTTTGCCAATCACAGGCCATGTGGCACTGTGTCTTGCTCATCTGCTCAGCCAGTGGTCAAACATTACTATCCCCACTTGGTGAAAGAGTTTTGCTGTTGAATAATCGCTAACTTTTCACATCATGTCATTTATTTTGAGCCGCCACCACAGTTTATGTCAATAACTTTTTCCACCTATAAAATAGATCATCTGATTAGATTTTGGAGCACCGTATGAATTAGGAGAAGGTTACTTGAAACTGCTTAATGCTTTAAGATATGGAGTTCATGTTAATGGCATTCATGTATCGTGCAGATAAATATACTGGCACTGACATATTGCTGCTGGATACATAGATTTGCTGAACAAATGACCTCATTAGCATATCTGGTCAAGCTGACATATCGTGTCATTATATCAAGACATTAAGTGGCTCCGGTGCCTCTTGATGTATGGTTCGGGATCGAACTGTGTAAGAAAAATCAAAAAGCAAGATAAAACTGACTGACTGACCAATGTGACCAACTGCCAGTAGCTCTGCGGATGGGAGAGGGGCACTAAATAATGAATTTCTTAAAATTAATCACATGAATAAACACAATAGGTGAAAGACGAAAGGTAATCCTGTAAGATCATGGAAACATGAAAAATAGCACCTTTAACCTCTTAGGACATCACATTGGATGTGGACATCACATTTTGGGTTATATTACTGTAGTAGTTAATTCTGCTTACCTGGGGCCGTCTGGCCGCGTATGTGGACCCTTACACTTCCTACCACACTTGTTTTATATTTTGTTACAAGCATATGGTGCCTTACTGTAGCTGTTACTGTCCAAAGGGGGCAAAAATGTTGTTACTTCATTTTGTTTTTTGCACTGTGATATTCAAAACACGTTCAAAAATATGTTTGTATGTGTTATTAATACAAGACAAAGCAGTCAGGACAAAAACTGCAATGTTCAGGGTGGAAATAAAGACTTTTGCACTCTATTACACAAAGGTGACTTTATTGTGTTTTAAGGAAATTGAGAACCAGTGTCCACATATTTGGACATCATTTTTCTTTAAAACTACACCATGTAAAAAGGCGATGCTTGGTTTTTATACTTATCAGGGTCCAATACGCCAAAATAGAATCACATAAATATCAAAAAAGAGCTCGGGTCTTAAGAGGTTAAAAGTTTTTCAGGTGGATGCATTTCACCTCATTGTCAGACAAGGCATCGTTTAGAATGTGAGCAGGATGTGAGCAAACATTTCTCTTGTTATCTCCCGTTTTTTTGGTTTTTTTTTTTTTCCCTTTTTTTTCTCTTGTCCTGTTCCAATGAGAGGTTTCGAACAGTCGTAAACCCTCGCCATTCATTCCCTCGCATTCCAAAGTTAATGAGCAACCACAAAGGAACGGCCAAGCAATCACCCAGAGGTTTAAAGCGGGGGCCAACACCGGAGTGAAGTGCATTAGGTGGTAATAAGACCGAGCGGGGTCTGGATCATGGCTGAGACGTTTCCCATTCCTGTGAGCTCAAACCATTTAATCGATTTCCATCTGTGTCCCCCATGTCCGCTCGCATTCCAGCCACAGCGCCGCCGCTTAGCCGGGGACTTTGAGGGGGAGAAGACTTTCGAAAACGTCAGAAAGGGGGACGCCGCAGATAGAGCTGCATCTCGGAGGCTTGTATTTCCATTTAATCCCAGCCATTAAGCGGCAAACAAAGAGGAGAACGGAGCCGCTTTTGGAGGACAAATGAAAGAACTCATTCTGTTTGATTTGTTTTATTGTGTCTCATTGCTTTTTTTTTTTTTTCAGGCGCTAATATTTGTGTCTCATTGCACTTGATGCCACTCGATGAATGAGCCATTCATTTTTTATTATTTTTTTTCCCTCAAACATTTCAAACCACGGAGTGACTGTTTGCAGGGGGGGAAAAAATGACAGAAAAAGTTTTTCCACATGCAACAAAAGTCAATAAATTGCATGCTTTTAAACACTTGGGAGACGCCTAACTCAACTGAGGCGCAAACTAATGGGTTATTCATTGCCGGGGGTTGCAAAGAGTCTGACTGAATGTTGAGACCGTCTCCAGCTGGGACAAGTGTCTCCCGATTTGGCGTCCCGTCTTCCAGAGCGCCATACACCCCCTCCCCTTCTGTCGCCTACCACGCTGAGGCGAGTGCAGAGAGTCGGCGAACACAACCTCACGTCAGTCAAACAATACAGCGGTGTGTGTGTGTGTGTGTGTGTGTGTGTGTGTGTGTGTGACTAAAGCGTATAATATTCTGTCTTCCCCTGGCAAAGAGATTAACGATTATAGCATTAACCTCTGTCATGGCAGACATTCAAGCCCTATTAGCATTATTATAAATGTATTCTGTTGTGATTCTTAACACAGTATCCCGGGATTAGCCTAAGCTGAGCCAAAAAGCTTCCCTTTGCAGCCATCCATTTGCATTCAAGCCCCCCCACCCCCACCCCCCTCCTCTCTACCTTCCCAATAAAGCTTCTGACACTTTTCACCCTAATCTTTAACTGCATGAACGCCAAAACGCAAGAATAAAGTCTTTACGGTTTAATGCTGGCAAGGTCCGGCACCTGTGCGTGTGTGGGTGCGCGTCTCCTGATGATGCACATTCTGTTTGGTCCATTCATGTAAATGATTATACGGCGAATGCGGTTTATTTATTTACCCGTTCTATACTGTGGAGTGTGTGTGCTGCACAGGCTTTCGGTGACAAACGTCTTTCTCGAGCCTTCAAATGTTCACAAAAACTGAATGGGAATGAAATGGATAAAAGAGCCTCGCCGTATGTGTGTGTGCATATTTTACCGTATGTGTGTTTGTCTGTAACAAGCGCCCCCTCCTCCCCTCCTCCTCCTTCCCCCCGTTCCCCCATTTGCTGAGTGATTGCTCTGCGTCAGGTGTGTGATTGCCTGGTGGCGGTTCATAAGCGCCGAGACTTCTCCTTTGCCTGGCTCTCATTAAAGCTGCGAGGGGAAGAGAAGATACCTTTCCCCGGCGCCGATCTATTATATTTGATTTCGGAGAGCTGAATAAAATGTGGTGCAGGACGGCGTGTGCCCGCTCGCTCACATACACACCCGCGGCTCACGGGTGCACACGTGCGCGCTCCACGCCGCGCACACCTACACAAGCCAGCCGCGTCTTTTCATTAAGCATTTTTTTTTTTCATTTTTTTTACTTTCACAAAAGGAATATTTGAGTTTTAACATTCGTGGCACACTGCTGACGTCATTTTATTTTATCAATAATATGTGAACTGCTGTTTCTATGGCATCACTGTGGGGTCCAATAAAGCAAAATATGGAGGCTAACTGAGTGGGGATACACTCTTTCATTTCATTTAAAGTACCTTTATTTATCCAGGGAGGATTTGCTGAGTAAGTGTGCTCTTTTTCAGTAATTCCCTGCTTTATGTTCAATCATTCATAAACTGGCCGCCCTGTACAACCAGTTTTACGCTGCTGGCCTTTGAGCAACCTTGTTGAGCACAAAAGCAGCACGTCAGCGGTCGAGGGAGGAGGAGGAGGAGGAGGAGGAGGGGACTCGGATCCCGAGTACGCCTCCCTAAGCTTTCCCTGGTTCAAGTTCCACCATTTTACAGCATTTTTCTTTTTCTTGCAGCGCAGTGGAGAGCTAAACACGAGGGGGGGGTGGCGAGGAGGATGCAACGGCCCCAAAAGAGCCTCATTTATAACGCCGCGCTTCGATTTCATTGTGAAGTGGATCTCAAAATCATTTCTCAAACTTGGGCGCTCTCTCGATTTGTAAAAAAAAAAAAATGACTACAAGCGAATAAAAGTTGCGCTCTTCAATCCATAACTCGGAGATGTCGATACATTTCAGCGCTGGCAGCTGAGCTCCACAGTCCCCGCGTGTTGCCAACGTCCGAATGAATTGCCGTCAGTCAAAGCTTCCCTTCCTGCTGCGCGGTGTGCTGAAAACTGAAGGCTTTTTTTTTTTTAAACAAATTAACACACACTCACCTCGCATCTCATTCAGAAAAGTATGCATCTTCCTATTAGTGCCGGGAACTTAACAGACAGCTTTATAAATAGTGACACAGTGTTCCTTTGTGTGACAGCAGTTTGAGTGTGTGTGTGGCTGATGGGAGAGGAGGAGCGGGACGGTCTGATGGACCTGTAGCATCTGCCAGAGGGGTGAGACTGGCAAACAGTTTTTTTTGGGTGGGAGTGTTTCGGCTCAGTGGTGAATTTCTCCCGGGGTATGAGGCTCTGTGTGCTTCCCAGTAGTTGGGGAGTGTGCAGCTGACGGCGCTCTCAGCAGCACAGATGGCTCAGTGTAGCTCGCCCAAGGAGCAGATCCTGAATTTTACAGATGTGGGTCAAAACAGCGAATCATTCTTTAGCGCTTGCATTCGCCTGCGCGGAGAACCGGATGGCCGGGGTTTGCCACATGTAGACTGGAAATTTAGTTAAACAAACATTACTGGGGGGCAGAGCTGCTATGGAGGCAGAAAAGATCTTATTAGGGTTAAATCTCAACGGATGGGGAAAAAAAAGAATTCGTTTTTCCAGCTCATCTTGTGCTCATGCCGGACGATGTTTGATGTAAATAGCATTTTCCGAAGGCGGTAAATAACGCTATCGAGAAAATGGTCTCCTCGTATTCATCACACCTCAAGCCAGGACCGGCGTGCATCATCAAACCGCAGAAATAAAGGAACAAAGAGACAAGCAAAGCATCTTTCATCTTCAGATTCATCACACCGCTATCAAGTGGAGCAAAACTCCTAAATCACAGATAGGGGCTTGCCATATATTAATAACAGATCAAAGTAAATATTGAACAAACTATCTTGCCTTCTTCTCTTCCAGGCTTTTGAGATGAAATATTTTTTTTTTTTTGTTAAATTAACTAATAATGTTACCTTTTGATGGAGAATTCAAGAGGTCGTGTTCAGCTCTCCGACTGATTTTAGTCAACGCTTGCAAGTCATAGCAAAAGGCCTCTTTCCTCCAGTAACATTCGTCTGACGTTCATTGCAAAGGGCAAAAAAAGAGAGGAGGTAGCTAACACCATTCTAACCGAAAAAATCCAGCTGCAAACAAGTCATCCCTATTTCATTTTTTAAATATTTTAACCAAAGCGACTTCTTTGCCATGCAAGTTTTTGGAAACATTCATGCTGAAAAACTGTGGTTTGAGATTCAACTAATTACATTATTTTTTTTCCCACCTGAGCAATTCAGCATCTGAGAATTTTTTTTTAAAGCTTGATTTCTTTGTTGCATTTTCCCCCTTGATTTATTCTCGTACAGCGGCTAAAATTAGCAATAATCTATTTTGAGATGTTTCTCGAGTCATCTGGGTTAACATGGCATCATTAGCATTAACGGGCATCAAAGATCAGCCACCAACAGTGTTTTCTTCTGCGGCGCTTACACTCCAACAGGCATGCAGTCTCATCATCAAAACAACAACAATCACCACGATGATGATATTAAAGAAGGCATAGTGGCCATGCCTGAACCGAGAGCCAGCCGCCGAAACCGCTTTCACATCAAAAAATAGTAAAATAATGGAGGTCTACCACCACAAGGGTGAATCTTTAATTATTAAAACAAGCGCATGGAGCTGTATGAGGAAAGTCAGTGGGCAGACACAGGCGAGGAGCAGTGTATCTCGCCACAGCTGTGGAACATATTACATCCCCATGTCACTTCACCGAACACCAAGAAAAGACATATCACACCAATTTTCAAAATCTGTTACAGCTCTACAGGTCATAGCGACTGCATTTCCATACACATTTTTTTTTTTTTTGCCCTTACTCTGAAAACCGCAATATTCCTTCTAGGCTGTTTACATGGCCAATGAAGAGGAATATTCCACTAATATTCCCGTTCACATGCAGCCGTGCAAACACAGCTTCCCTTTTGGCGTTGTGATATCTGTGCGTATCAAAAAACCCTGTTCATATCCAGGTCTTTCACAAGATTTAAAAGTAGGTGTGTTTTTCATTCCAACCATAAATGCGGGCTTTTATTTTGTGAATGCATCTTTACCCCCAGCCTCGCACACTGTTGGCTAGCTGGTTTGATTACGACACACAGGATTTGGTTTGGTTGAGATGCGTAGTCCGAATGCGCTGAATGCATGACCAAAGAATGCTCCTAAAACCTGAATAATATCGGCATATCCCACATGCCTTAAATGGAAAATGCTACATTCGGAAAAAAAATAATATCCAAACAGTATAAGCAGTTTGCATCACTTATATCGAATTCGGAATAATAGTGGAAAATTTGTGCATGTCAACGTACTGGGTGTCAATCACTCAATCCAAAAGAGCTTTAAGTGTAAAAGCCAGCTACTTGTATACAAATAAATAAATCATCACTGCAGTATTCACCAAAACTGACCACTGTGGTACACACCAAGCATCATGGATGTTTGGATTTAGTGGGTAAAACAGCTTTTTCATGAGGTGCTGTTTTCTGGTGGAGGTGCACAGTCTGTTGTGTGTGTGTGTCTGCATGGTAAGCATTTTTGAGTTTGACAGAGGAATTGTGTGCAATCATATGCTAACGAATGTGGTGGAAAAACAAACATCCTACTTGGTGCTTCGCCAGACAAAGTTATGCCTCTCTCCTCTTTCCCCTCGGCTCATAAATATGGGCAGGGGCGGCGCACTGGCAACCCTCGTGGACAAAACACCGCTGGGTATCTAGATTTTAATCACTGATCATCTAAAAATGTACGCTTTGACTGGTAATATAGACGTCGGTGCTGTGTGTGTATCCACGAGGGTGCTTGTGTTCATCTTCCCTTTATCTCTGCCTGTGTGTGTGTGCTTGATAGATTCGCTGCCTTAAACCGGTGTGGGAAATGTTTGCACCGTGGCACGAACCCAGGTGTGCCTTGACATTTTGCTCAAAATGTTAAGCAAACAAAATCATTACCTAAAAAGTTTTTTTTTTTTTTTTTTAGATTTATTTAATTGCAGCTCCATTTAGCACGCTTGTTATCCAAATCCGTTAGATCTGCTGGTGTTTTCAGATTCTCCTCCACACTCATAAGTTTTGACAAGTTCGGTAATCAACATTTTGACGTGCCTGGGAAAATACGGTTTTGCTGACGTGTGGCGCAGCACCAAGGCAGGCTGAGAGGCACTGACAGAGACAGTAGAGGGAGGTTTCCATCCTAATAGAGTCGCGCGACAGGTAGAGATTAGGAGCCGCCGTGCCGCCTCTTGACGGCATCTTCAAACCGATGTCACAGTGTGTCACCGTGTGCCATGTGGCAGCTGCACCATATGGCGTGTTGCAATTAGCGAGCCATACAATGTAGCGCACTTGTGATAACCCAGCCCTCGGTTTGTCGGCTTACATGTTGTTGCCTTGTTCGCGTCACATCACAAGAAACACGGGATGACATCTTGTTGTTACATGCAGTCGGATGCTTGGGGTATTAACATCCAAGCGGGCGGTTTTGTAATGTTAACTAATATTATCACCAACATTACCACTATTATCAAATGGAAGATGTTGGAGCCTGTAAAAAAAATTGCCACATGTCCCATTTTGTAATTAGCAGGCTGACATGAAAGTTTTGTTTCCCAGTGGGCAGCTCACGTTTACAGCAAATCCGATGTGACATGAATGCAACATTAATTAGATATAAGCTTTAAGTTACAGGGAAATCCGCGGTAGTTCATGAATTAAACTCCCGACTGCAGGCTTTAAAGCTTTAAAGGCCAGTGCTAACACATGAGGGAAAAGGGGTTAGGGTAAGGCTTTCTTGATATTATTACAATTGCTGTCAGATTCAGGTGCAGTTTTCAAAGATAACACTGGGAAATATTGTGATTTGTACATTTTCCTTTATTTGTTATATGTGAATTAGTCTGATAAATGTTTGTATGTCTTGTTTTTTATGGCCTCCAGGAACAGTATCAATAAAAGCAGTATATACATTTTTTTTTTTTTTTTTCCAGTATATAGTCTGTTGAGTTACATAATAACACTGTGGGAGCCCAGAGTGTATGCACAACACTGAACACTCTGTTGTGGCTGCGGTAACTTGTTTTTGCATGCAACACCAAGCCCAGGGCAGTGTGCCGGAGGGCCGTTACACATTTTAACAAGGGCACAGAGAGGTCACGCATGACATCGGAGATCCATAACCGATTTGAACTATCCGGCACCATGGCTCTGACTTTAAAGGAGCGGCGACGAAGCGGACACAGCGACAGTGCACAGGAAATATTTTACCATTCCCAATGAATTCCCTCTCCCGGAGTCATCAAAGTGAACTGTTTGCACGGCCGCTGCATGGAGTCTGATAAGGTTTGCCGTATTTGCGTTCACTAAGGAACTCATGACACTTGTTCACCTTGGTCTAAATACATGTCTGTGTATGGGGAAAAAAAAAAAAAAAATGTTTTCCAGCCAAAGAAAGGCAGCACTTTATACATTTGTGCGACATAATGCAGCCGCAAGTTTCTCCTATTGAGTGATTACTTTCATACAAGAAGGAAATTGCTTTTTTGAATAGGCTGTATTCAGTTTGACGTGGTCATATGATGTATTCTTATTCTTATATTAGTTTATGTGTGGTATATGGCCAAGGGGACTGTGCATAGTAACAGAGTACAGTTGATTGAAAATTGTAAGGACTTGCTTAAAACTATTTCTGATGCCGAAACAGACATGAGGCAAACAGCTGGAAGGCTTACACGAAATGGGATTTAGTAAACAGGATGTGATGAATTAAGTTATTTTCAAGTACCTTTGCATCTCGAAATGGAAGAATGAAGTGTGGGGTTATCTCTGGGGATGTCATACAAAAGCTCACTCAAGCCTGCTCCCAGTATGCTGCTGCTCGGAGAGGACAGTGAACATGTGGGAATCGAGCGGCCAGCTGAGACAGGCATGTATTTGCGTATGTGCACGTATGTTAAGGCTGACAATGCGTAATGCATTTGTCATCCCATGTGAAAGGTCAACCAGGCATGAAAGCCCTCTCGTCTTAGCGGAGGCCCATGGGGTAATTCAGTGATACAGATGGGGTCTGTCATGCTCCTCGGAAAAGGAAGAGGAGGCGGAGGAGGAAGACGAAGATCTATCGATCGATCTATCTACCTGGGAAAAAAAAAAAAAGTGTCAAGGTTTCTTTCCCGGGGGAGTCGCGTTGATGAAATGTGAAGAAAGAACAAAACAGGCTGTCAAGGCAGGAGGAGTAAGGATAGAAAGAAATAATGAAAGCAGGAGTGAAAAACAAAAAAAAAATCACCCTGTATATTCTGTTTTATAGCATCATCATCATTAGTGGGGATGTCCGCGTGACAAATGAATGTGCCACACTTTATTTAGACATATGTCAGGTCAGCTCACCATTTATGATGCTCATGGCGTGCTCACACATCCGTCCACATTCCAAGAGGAAGCAAAAAAAAAAAAAAAAAGACAGGGATAACCATTAGTGCTGGCCTCTAACATCTTCTATTTATTATTCCTCACCCTCTCTGTGGTGGTTTGTTAGAGAAACCTAAGTGGGGAAAACAAAAGCGTACTGTAGAAGTGGCAATTATTGGACCGTCCTCACTGATCCCGATGTAAAGCATGTCCTCTGCACAGCCCAGAGTATCATGGTGTGATGTACCTTCATCTTCCAGTGTGGCGAGAATTTAGAGCGACTCCCTTCAGGATGTCCCAATTCCCGAGTGCCCACAAACTTGTTCAGCTGTGAAAGATAAAAGTTTCCACTCCATGCTTCCACTTCATTGGCCTTACAGTCTCCTCCTTTGCCACTGTGCATGTGTCTCAGGGGCGGCGTGGTGGTGACTCGGTGGTCATCACAGCTCGGAGGGCCACAGTTTGAATCCCGACCAGGGCTCTTTCTGCATCTCATCCCTGTGTTTGAAAGGGTCTCCCTGCCTCTGCCTCTCGGTGCCTCTGAATTGCCTTTAAGTGCAAATACAGCTGTGTGTGTTTGTCCACGTGTGTGTGAGCCCTGTCCACGGCGTATGTAATGCCCTTCCAATGCATTCAGCTCCAGCCCTCCATGACCCTGAGCAGGAACGAGCAGGCATGGACAATTAACCTCTTCAGCATCTAGATATTTTCTATTAGATCTAATGGTACAGCCATAAAGTGGCATCTTGGGTTTGAATATTTCCTTCAATAAAAGCATGTTATGGCTTGTTGTTGGACAGTATAAAAAAAAAAAAAAAAAAAAAAAAATGAAGCTACTTAAGAAGAAATTTAGTGAAGATTAGAGTTTAAATGGTTATGGCATGAATTAATATGTCTTGTATGTTCCCCTATATTTTGTATATTCTGGCTACATTGAACAGTATTTTTTAAGGGACAATAAAGTCTTATAGATTTGATCTTGAAGCTGCTACTGGAGTGACCAGAAATAGAGCGCCGCTTGCATAAAGGTTAGGAAAATTAGCTTGCGACCAGATACGCCAATGAAAATCCCTGCTGCGACTGGGAAAATTAACAAAATTCTGCTCTTTCTACCCACAACAATTGGTGCCATTGAACTGTGACCACCACATTGAGCCCCGACGACTCCAGAGTAACTACGCGGAAGCCAATATGTTCCTACATATTAGGCGTTTATTTCTGTCTGAATGCAAATTTGGATACAGTGCCTACAGAGGGCACACATGCAGTGTGGGTCAAACTCTTGCTAAAGCACTGAAAATCCAAGTAATTAAAAGAAAGTGCAATTATTAATTGCCATGAGACTCAGTGGAAAATATGCTTTTGTCCCTCATTGTCCAGTTGGTGGAGCATAACATTGCTACTGGAGTGAAATCGGCTTTTCCCAGCAGGCCTCTACCAACCAAACACTTTTGCATCAATGGCCCAGCACAGCGAGTCCCTTGGGATATAACACGCAAATGAGCAAACATAAACACACCCACGTGCGTATGAACTCATTTACTCATATCCACCTCACACGGCATAGAGAGTGATATGAATAGCGCGGATGCAGATGATTTAACAGATTGCAAGGACCGCGTGGACAGCATGAACGGCGTTTCCACATGAGGAAGGATTAATGTGGAGTCGATAGCTAACAGGTCACGGATACATAAAGTAACACTTCACCCACATATAGCAAACAAACGAGATTACAAGCGAAATGCCAACTGGTTCGCACTTTGATAATGCTGCTTTCTGTAGCTCTTTATCCACAATCCTTGCAGACATGGCCTAATCAACCAAATGCAAACACTAAACTCCACTTATCAGGGTGGGTACAAATGCTGGAAATCCTTGTAAATGCTTAAATTTCAGAGTGGTATTTGCAAGATTTGAAAAATGCTTGGATCTTGAGTAAAGTGCTTTAAACTGTTTGAAACTGATACATGTATTACTTTCATAAAAAATGGCTGGGTTGGGGACACATTTTGTGAAACTTTTGTCTCCCCTCTGCAGAATGCTCTCACTAAACATGCTTCTGGTTGTTTATGGCACAGTAACATCTGGTTTAATGTGTTGAAGGGGTGATATAATCATTTTGAGTTGTCGTAAACAGCCCTAAGGTGCTGGAAAAGCTTTAAAATGTACCTTGAAAGTGCTGGAAAAGTGCTTGAATTCAATTTAAGGAAAGGACCCAGATATAGTTTTGCATTTTTTATTTTTGTTATGTTTTCAATATTTGCTTTCAATTGAGTTAAGTTTCAGTTAGTTTCCAGAATGGGTTTGCTCAGTTCAGTTCAGTTTTTTTTTTTTTTTTTTTTTTTTTAAATGTTTAGTTTTACTATAGTTTTATTAGTTTCAGTATATAATATGGGCCGTAAAATATTTATTTCACACCTAGTTTTAGTTTTTGGTTTAGTTGTAGTTAACTAAATAATAAATAACCTTGGTAGGAACCATTAATAAATATTTGCCCTCATTTCATTTCACTGTTATATATTCATGGTACACCCAAAACATCCAATAGTTTCTGAAAATCCACTTTTTCCACGGGAATTTTGCACTGAGCACCAAACGGAGGAGATGCTAAGCTATGACTTGCAAAATACTGCAAACTTGTGACTTACAGTCCATCATACCTCCTCAGTTTCCCCAGACAGATTTTCCTAAGCCAGTCCACGGACTTGAAACATCAACCCCCTGCTCACAAGCACACACATAAACTATTCATCCAAACAACGGTAAAAGTACAAAAGCTTTTACAGATGCACTGTACTAACCCCCATGATCAAAACAACTGAACTTACATTTCAACTATTGTTTGAAACAGGGTTTACGCTTGGAGCATTGTGTCCAGTAGCACTTGAAGGGAGCAAATTGTGTTTGTGGGAGAATGGTGTGTGTGTGTGTGTGTGTGTGTGTGTGTGTATGCATGTATGTTTGTGTGTTTTCTGTCTATTTGCCACCACTGAAGTGAACAGGTGAAGTTACAGAGACCTGGGGTAAAGAGAGAGAGGGCAAGAGGTACTTAGGGACCTTGTTCAAGCTTGCACATTTCAATTGGATGTAATCATGTTAGAAACACAACAGCATTTAAATGAGGAAAAAATGATGCATGAAATCCATGGTGTGAATTTTAGATGAGATGTTTGTTCACTAACTTCACCCATGCTCCAGTGGCCCCTAAAAGCATTCTCACAAAGGCTATGTTGTCAAGTGCAAATTGTTTATTTGCCACAGCTGCTGGATCACTGTGTCATTTTTTGCACTGGAGGGTCCATTGTATGTATTGCATGTTCAATTAAGTAAGTTTAACAATCCTCTATTTAAAGCCTTGCATCCAAAACGAAGCGAAAGCAAGCAAGCATTTAGGTCGGGTCACGTTGCAGCACCGAGGTCTGCACTGCTCTACATCTCTGCTAATTCAGTTTTCGCTTCCTGGAACCAACCTGGAAACCAAATGTTGCTGCCAAGCAAAATTAGCCAAGTCTCTTTGTACTGGCTGCAATTGTATTTGTTGCCTGGCAACATTAGCTTATTAGCTAACACTGTATAGAGAAGCACTGTGAAATATCGGAGCTTTTCTAATTTCAGAGGCATAACTTCCGACCATGGATGGATGGCTTTGCCCTGATAGAAAGGAAACCGATTAGGTTTAGTTTTTACTGTGACACTGTGAATGATGGTAATCACTGTTAAACCTCAACACTGATTTGATTTTTGGCCATGCACACCCATGCAGTTGCAGGCACAGATTTAATTGCAGGCAGAAACAATAAAGAAAAGCTGACAATGTGACAAATAAAGTAGAGGCACTGCATGTAAACATGACTTTTCTTCCTTCTGGCCCTTGCAGTGAAACCAACGGTTATCGACGTGGGTATATATGTCAACAGCATCGGACCCGTGTCGTCCATTGATATGGTGAGTTAAAGCTTCTCTGTGTTGTTTTTATCTCAGCCCGCCTCTGTTTCTGCCTTCCCCCCGGTCCCCTCTCATTCTTCCCCCCATTTACACACACATATCCATGCTAATATTCACACACAAAGTCACACATCTGCTTGGATATGGTCCAACATTACCATTATAGGAGTACTGCCATTTTTCACAGGGTATTTGGAGGTGATGTTGTCTACCTCGGAAACAAGTGCAGCTGTTTCGATAGTGAAAGAAGCCAGGGAAGACAGGTGCGGAAGCCTTTTTAAGTCCCATGCTTCCGCTAGAATTAAGCAAATGAGTGAGTTTAAAAACCCAGAGGAGCCATAGAAATTTTGTTATGAAAGCTGCTTACTATTGAGTTAGATAAAGGTCTGTGTCCCCCGTGGAGAGGGGGTGTGCCTCCTCTAGCCTGGGAATGATAAAGTTGGCTTTCTGATTCTTTATTGGTTTATTGCATCTTTTGCATCATCATGGAAATTCCACTAAACAAAATCTGGCTAGAGTGTGAAAAAGGGGGGAAAAAAATACATACAGAAAGAGACTTCAGCACAAATAGATCAATGCACATTTCATTATGGAAGGCTTGATCAGGCGCCATAAAATATAAGGAATTGTTGACTATGTATAAGCTGAAAGGTCGATGAAAACGCTAATGGGAAAATAGCTACTTTGCAGGCAAGTAAAAGTTGTTTGGCCTTGAATGGAGTGCAGTAGACTAAATGGATTCAGCCGCTCATTATGCATAATTCAAAGCGCCTGTTCTGCAGCCATCAATGCGCTCCATTGTCATATTTATTTTTCTACTTGAAAATTCTCTCTTTAACTGACTCTCTGAGGCAGAACTTCATAAATGTATTGCTTTGCCAATGTTAGCAGATCTACACATCACAATGAAAGCATTTTATCTTTGAACTTAGCGGATCACCAGCTGTTGAGTCGCAACTGTTGCCTGGCAACATTAAATAGTTTCCTGATATAAAAGCAATTTAGCCCTTTTCACTGTCAGTACTCATCTGTTGCATGGCTCCAACTCGTATCATATGAAATTACATCCCCTTATTCAGACTAAAATACATAATAACATGATTGCTTTGGTCAATATTCTGCACTGGATGGCATCACATACATCGAGTGCAGTGTTGCAAAGATAAATGTCTTTCTGTTTTGATGCTGTAAGAGCTGCCACTAACTCATTTATTTGTTCAGTCTTCTCTTTTATTAGGCTTATATTATTGTCTGTGGGTTAATAAGCAAATGCAAGCAAGAGAGATATACTTTATGCTGGTGTCATAGGTTTCTTTGCCATTTTATCTGGCAGATTAAAGGACAATACTAGTCATGTTTTAGAACTTTGATATCATTTTTCCTACCTTTTATCTAGCCAATGAAATTATCCACATTAGTTTTCCTAACAGCGCTATTATATGTGAAATCTTTAGTGTCCCTGCATGATTTGCATAAATGGTTTGTTGCAATGTAAAATGTGGGTAAATTGTAGTAAACAGGCCTAGCATTCAAAATTAAAGTGTGCGAGACTGGAATACATGCAGTTATTTAAATGAGCCAAACCTCAATATTGTCCAAAATTCAGCCTATTCATTTTGGCCCACAGTGTTATTTTGCATCCATTTGCAGAGGCCATATAGCGTTCCTCCCAGTTTGCGTTTGGGTAAATTCAGTTTGGAATGCATAAATGCTGCAGCTGAACTCGTAGTTCATTAAGTTGTTTTTGTGCCGTGGACTGGAAGGAGCCAGCAGGAGAGGCAAAGTCACTTGAGTAGGCACTGTAAACTGTAGCAACTGTAATTAGTGAATTAATGATAGGATGTTTCTCCCTGAACTGTCATTCCACTCACATGAGAGCGAGAGAGCAAGACCAACATCATTGCCAGTCTGTGGCATGTGGTCAATGCAGGGTGGTCACACAGGGGGGGTAAGAGCAAAATGCATTTTCTCTGACACTGAAATGCCTCATAACCTGCACGGTATAAGTGCAGGAATAAAGTAAAGTGAGCTGATGATTATTGCAAAATGAACCAGAACAGGTACCAGAGTCGTGTGGAAGAGTTTTAATCACCCTGAAGGGGCTTATTTTTCAATAATGACTGGCTCCCTGCGCATTATCCTGCTTATTACATGGCTGCTTACCAACGGCATTAATCACTTGACACAAATTGTTGATAAAATTAAAATGATTTTTATTACTAGCTAAAGTAATTTTCAAGCTGCTGCCAAAAAAGCAGTCCAGCTGGACCGGCTGCAGTAACCAGCAGAGTAAAGTCTGTCTGAAATGAGCTAATTTGATCAGAAATCAACAAAAAACAACTCTAGAGACTCCCTCGCTGCACAGGGATATGATTAACAGTCTTCCCAGCGCCTTTACTGGCCAATCAGGATTGGGCATTACAAGGCCATGGGTCTGGTTTCACACTGTAGATTGTCACTGTGGAGCTAATAATCAGAATTTAGCATGACCTCGACTATGCTGTTGCATTAACACAGGACTTGGAACATTTTTCAAAAGCAGCCAACACAGTAAAGATACAGGCTTTGGGTTTTAATGCTGTACTTTTGATTCAGCCCTCAACCGAGGAGAAATGAGTTCTGCTGATAAGCAGTCAACATCCTGGCTTATTTCATTGCATTTATACACAAACAAGGCGCAGCAATGCCGTTTGAGATATGTGCAAGAGGTTTGTATCGTGTAGTTATAAAGAACCATGAGGCGCCTTCCAACTTCTCATCCTCTCATCTGATTGTTTTAATTATCTCACATTATGTTAGTATACATTTTTTACTCCTTTACATATGCAGCACCTTTTGCTTTTATATTCCTTCATCATATTATGTAAATGTTTCAAAGTATTTTTTTTTTCTTTTTTTAAGCATTGTCTACCACTTTCATTTTTTTCTTGTAAAGCACTTTTTAAAATTATTATATGAACATTATCCTTATATTATCATTATTATTATTATTAGTAGTAGTAGTAGTAGTAGTAGTAGTAGTTGTTGTTGTATCTATTTACACTGCATGATGACAAACAGATCATAAACTGTAAATACATGCAGTACTGTAACTTCTTAAATTTTAACTTATTAAATTAATTAATTAAGTTTTAACTTTAATCTAAATCTGAGAAATCTTATTTTCTCTTAAAAAAAAAAAAAATGAGAAATGCTGCCGACAAGATGAGGTAATTCCAGTTGTTCAGTGCAGCTCGCTTGTTTCGGGGATTTTCTTGAAACAAGCATATGGGTCTTCAAACAAGTCAGTGGCCATGACATCCCAAATGATTGTCTCGCTGGATGTAATAATTTAGTTTTTGTATGCGGGACGTTCAGTATCAGAGATGTTGCTGTGTGAAGCTTGGGGACTTTCTGGCCTGTTGGTGGCGCTGTGGTGGGTCATACAGTTTCATTTTGTGGATAGTCTATACCAGTATGAAAAAACATCATTCTCCATCAAATTAGACTCAGCAGTGTCCGAGACATGAAGCCTTTAGTTCCCAGGGTTTCTGCTCCATACAAAGCAGAAAGGCCTGGAGGAATATGCCCAATTATTGTGGAAAAAGGATGGAGAGGAAGTTAATAAGACCAAACCATCATCCTTTGATTGGTCTTTCAATCTGATCTTGAACATGATAGTGCAACATTATGTGCTCAATCATTGGTCTCTTTAATAGCATGATTGAATATTGCCTCAGGTCCACCTTTTCCACCAAGGTGGTTTGAGGGCTGGTTTAGAGCCAGTCCCTAATCTCAAACCAGTTCTTCATGTTTCGACAGCCAAAGCACCCACTTGGTTCCAGAGTGGCACCAACTCAATCAGTTCAGTGTTTCTAACAGCAAGACAAAACTGCACTAAATACTGTAAAACCTCAGTTAAGTCAATAGAGCCATGTCCGCATTGGTGGACAAGAGGTATGAGAGCTCCATGGTTTGCCTACCAGTCATTTTGCACCTTCAGTCTTAATTGGGGCAACATTTTCCATGAGGAAGGCAGTGGCTGTGGAAAAAATTCCCTCCATACAGCAAAAATGAAAGACAAATGAAATAGGGAAGCTTCATCCAGACTATATCAGCCTGACTACGGTGTTGTGATGAGGCGATCGGGTTTGTATTAAAAATGTCAGAACCCAGTGTCAAAATCCATCAGTCTCCCAAGTTTCATCCAAACCAGGACAACAGAGGCTCAGAGCACACAAGACAGATGGACGGACAGATGGACAAAGCCCAATGCAGAGTCCCTTCCCCAGATTTTGATTGTTTGGGACAACAGAACAGAGTAAGGCGGATCACTCAGCTATCAACTATCAAGGAAAAGATTAAATAAAATCTTTATAACAAGTTGATTTTCCCTAGTGACTTGAAGTAATTTTACGGCACTAGTAGACTTTGAAACCACAATATTTAACATCATGGTGAGATGGAAATTTTTCTTGAATGAAGAATGTATGAATGTATGGGTACTCATGCAAGTATGTTTGAGTTTGAATGATAGGAAGAAAGTGTAACGTTAAAGACAGGATGATTGTCTACACATGCGCATGCACACACACACACACACACACACAAACACTCACACAAAATCAGGAGAAACACAGTTGTTGAAAATCAGAAACTCCTGCAGCCGCTAGTGGGTCAGTGGGGCATGGCTGGCCTCGGCTGCGCTTTGGGAGGCCAAACTTTGTTTCAGCAGTGCATGAAGTCCCACCGAGACATTTCAGTGATTTTCCTCTGAATAAGTGCTGATTGGCTTTATCCTGTCTGGGCCGATGGGCGCTCATCGGTGGAATGTGAATCTCTGGCCGCCTCCAGGGTTGACTGGTCTGGAATGAGTACAGAGTAACAACTCCTTTATCTCTGTTTCTCTCTGTCTCTGTCTATCTCTCTGGTTCTCTCCCTTTGCCCCTTTATCCATTTCTCTTTGGAAATGTTACAATGTCAGAGAGAAAACAACAGATTTCTTCAGCCTGGCTTAGCTTGGCCTGGCCTGGCCTTGATTTTTTTTTTTTTTTTTTTTTTTTTTTTTTTATCCCCATTCACACTTGGTTGCACAGAGCTCCTCCGCTCGCTTGCTGAGTTGCCTGAGTCCAATTCATCACGCGACCCAACAGCTCCATTTAACGTGCTCCGTACTTCTGAACTTCCTGCGTGTGTGTGTGTGTCTGTGTGTGCGCACGTTTGTGTAGGGGTGACTTCTAGATGAAAAAACCAGGTCAAATCCCTGGGGTGTATTAGATGCACAATCCATATTTATCATATATGATACAACAACTGTCTGCGATGCAAAACAGTCAACTTTAGACAACACAAGGACACGGTCAGTGAACAAATTCCAGAACCGCTGGAGTTTCTCATCTGACTTCAAATGAAATACATTATCGTTTCTCATTTGCTCCAGTGGTAATGGGCGCTGGCTGGGATGATGCAATGCTAAATGAAGCCAATAGCAATTTAGGCCATACTGTGATGAATGGTTGAGTGATTAAACGGCATTAGCAGCATTAATGTCAAGTGAAGGCACTGTGGTTTTATAGCTGGTGCTGGGGGAGTTAGATAACACAAGCCAGTAAATTAATTGACAAAGATGGACGCACTTTGACAACGACACTATGTTCTTGTCTTCGCTGCCCAAGCTAGCGAGTGGGCGGCTTTTCGAGCGGGCCAATGGTTCTGCCACAAAGTGTATAAATACAAAATAAACCAAGTGCACAAAATATCGAAACCACCTGCTCTTTCCATGAAATAGCCTGGCTCGGTGAATCCAAGTGAAAGCTGTGAAACTCTCTAGATCTCATGGAGGAGGCAGATTCAAGACGGATTTTTTTTTTTTTTTTTTTTGGCCTTGAGACAAATGTGACATCTACTGTGGGAAAGACGGCACAATTCATGGGATTATGGTTCTAATGATATGTGCAGTGTATCGCAGCATACCAAGGAAAATATATCTATAAATCCAATCCCAACGCTAGTTGAGTATTGGCCTTGAAGGCCAGTAAAATCAGTGAAAGCTATCCACTATTGACAGTGTATAATGCAATGTGTTTTGAAATCATGAGAGAAAAATTGATATTGGTTGTTTTCTTGTGTATTGCTTCGATCATTAAATGGATGGCCATCCACATGGGCTAAAACGTGGCCTATTCATTTTTAAAAACATATTATAGTTGAACATGATGTAATGTGTGAAGGTAAGCAACACTAAGGGCTCTAGTTTCGCAGACCTGGCGAGGCGGGGGCGTAGCGCAGATGCGCTTCGCCAACTGGGTGTGGCCAGGCGGATTTTCCAAGTTTGGCACGCCGTGCTCGGTGGCGCAAGTACTCCGCCGTTCCTCCTACCGGCGCAAGGGAGGAGAGAAGGCGTGGAGTGGGTTTGACACAGCCGATTCACATTTAACCAATCAAATGAGCCCCTGTCCTTGCCTTTAAAATGCGCTGCGCGAAGGCGTAATGAAAGTTTACACAGCTGATATGGAGGTCTATTGCCGCAGGCGGAGCGGAGCTCAGGAGACAGGCGCGGAGCGGAGACCGGCGAGCAGTGCGGACACGTCACCAAAACCTCACAGGCAGGCTTCCGGAATGTCAGGCACATGAACGATGCAATAAATACCGAAAAAAACACTATTCAATGCTACGATCACAATCAGCACATACATATATCTCCATATCAACTGTCCCGTCACAGCTGATGTCAGATCAAAGGAGATTGGCACCGTTTGTGCTGTTCGTGAGGTTTTGGTGATGTGCGCCAGCCAGCCAAACTTCCACTGCGCCGGCTCCGCTCCGCCTTGCGCGGAAAGCAGACGTGGTTTCAGGAGGCGAGCTTTTGGCGCACCTCGGCGAAGCCTTTTGGCACGAAACTGTCAGTGCGCAAAGTTGAATCTGTCGGCACCTCCCCCCGCTGCGCCACCACTCCCATCTCCGCGCAAGTCCGTCTGCGAAACTTGGACACTGTCCGCCTCTCCCGTTTCGCCGGTCGAAACTAGCTCTGCGCGGGGTTCGCCTCACTGCGCCACCCCGCGCTGCGCCGGGAAACTAGAGCCCTAAAGCTTTAATGCCTCTGCGTTGATGTGTTTTGGGCAGGTATGCAACACCAACGTGGAGGCCGTTTCCAATCCCAAACACATATCAAATAGCTTCAGCTTGTGGGCAGAGACAATATAAAATGTGCTTTAGTAACACACTCTAAAAAAGCAGATAATACACTATACAAGTGTCTGGCTGCAGTTCAAGGCTGTGTTATAGTATCTTTCATATCATATTTTCTTTCCAAAAAAAAACAAAAAAAAAAAAAACATGAAGAATAGGATGTTTGAATGTGACGGTTAGATCTGTGCCCAAAGCCTGATTGGTCAACATCTTTTTATGTGTAAGTCATTGAGATGCTTTATTCAGGGCTTCACACCAAGTACACAAGTCTTGAGTAGTGCTTGCACACTTACACACACACACTCACCAAAGAACACCAAACATCTATGGTAAAAACTATATCTGCAGTGATATCTCCCCTAACATATTTTGTTATACAGTTGGCTGGGTCTAGTGTGTTTTTCCAGCAGCACAGACACTACTGAATAATCACAGAACTATTACAGGAATTTGATAGGAAAACAGCAGGCAGCAGCGTGTCTCTATGATCCCCTCGCTCTTCTGCAACGGCACGCTGCCGCTTGTCACTTTGATCATGAAGGTGACACCACTCAATAGCGTATAGAGGGTACAGTATAGTTTGGGATCTGCTATTCAAAGTATATAGTTTTGAGAATATTACAGGCCCAAGGTGACACTGGCAGAAGGGCGAGACTGTAAAAAGGGAAAAAGGCACAGTTACAAATCCATATGCTACTTCAGCACCACGGACAGCGCCATGGATTTATCAATACACAGCACAGTTAATTCAGATCCATGGAAGTGCAAGTTAACAAGCAATCTAATAAAGCAGACTGTGACACAGAGCACCTGGCTATACTATTTTCTATACCTCAGTTATGTAAAAGACTGTCATGGAGATTTATGAAAGAGTTGAGAAAATGGAGAGTAATTTCTTCTTTTTTTTTTTTTTTTTTTTTTTTTTTATGTCTAAGCACCAATTCCGCAAAGATACATTTACTGAATATGTTGTGCTTGTGTGATTAAATATTTGATTTCTGTAGTGTGGTGATAGCTGCCAAGTTCAAATGTGCATCCGATCGTAATGGGTCAATAATTATTGGAGTTTAAAAAAACATTAAAATGTATCGTACATGAGATGAAAGATTAACCAGCCCATAAATAAATAACGTATGGCGAAGCAGTTCACCCATACTTGGCCAGTTTCTCATGAGGTTTGTGCCAAAATACTGTACATCAGATGTGTTTTTTTTTTTTTCCTACTCTGTCAGTTTGCTTTCGTCTCTGGTGAATGGCAAAAGATTGATATATCCAGTACAGACAGCCATCTACAGAGGTCCAGATAACTGTGTTTACATGAATAATTTGTACAGAGATGTCACGCTGAGCCGGCGGGAAAAAAAAATCCCTATTTGACAGATGCCGTGTTTCAAAGCGGCTGCATGTGGGAGTGTATGTGTGTGTAATGCATGCTTGAGGATGTATGTGTCTGTGTGTATTACGAAGACACAAAGAAAGAGACAAAAAAGTAGCCATTATGTGTGTATGAACTGTTCTTAGCTCCTTTGCATGAGCTGATGAATGCCTAAACTACAAATGAGCGATTCAAAACATTTTTCTTTCTTTATCTTCTCCCACTTTGAACACTTGTTTGTTGCATTTTCCCTCTTTCTGCTTCTTTCATTTTGTGCTGTTGGTGGCGGAACAGCAGGTAAAAAAAAACATTCATTTACTGGATGCTGCTTTTTCTGATTAATCCTTATTCATTCAGGTTAGTCTCCAGATCAAGGGCGTCTTTTCCCAAAGACAACCTAACGGAGATTGCCGCCACTTACATTTCAGACATAACAGCAATAAATGGATTTCGTAATAATTACAGGAAGATCTAAGGAAGAGAGAAACGTGGAGAGAGAGCGAGTCAGGGACACAGATTATTATTCTCACTGGCATGCCATCAATCTAGCACAGCCTTCAGTCCTGGCATGGAGACACTGCATCTATTCGTCACCGAGCACATTTGGAAGATGTCATTACTGACCCAAAACAAGGGCAGGTCACAGCAATACAGCACAGCCAAGATTTTAATTTGCTCTGAACGACTGCTGTCAATTCACGGTGCAGTTTTATTTTGCTTTTTTTTTTTTCTGGCCAAAGGCGGAGTGAGCAGTCATCCCTCCAATTATTTCAGGCGTCTTTTTGTGGCCAAGTGTGGTGACAAGAAGCACGAACAGGGCTTCAGATGACAACTATATGGGTGCATGCTTTCTTGAAAACAATTTTTGGCCCAAAAACTTTTTGATCACAACACTCAACAAAATGCACAGCAAAAAACCTAAATGAATTTATGGATAGCTACACAGGGCGCTCCCAAAAGGTTTACCCATGCATAAAAACCAGCACTGACTAACAACTGGCCAGTTTGCATGGGCTTGCTTAGGTCTCTAATCATTGAAACACATCATGAAAGCGATGAGGCAGAATCACAAGGCCCGTAATGCTTTGGTTGTGTATCGATCTATTAATGCATCATTATCTATCGACTGCACTCTTATATTTGACCAAACAAACCACCAGCTAATGAGAAAAAAACAGATTATAGGAATAAGAGTAAACAAAAATGATTGATTGTCTACCAGAAAACTTCAGCATCACTCTATAGTCCTTTGTCATTAATTAGGGCTTTCCATCTTGAGAAAGCAGCACCAATAGTTCTACTTTTTTGATGATGCTGATATATTTTTTTTCTTTTATATTTTCTACACTTTATATGCCGACTGGTTTCAGATTCAACTCCTGCATCTGCTAGGATTGTGTAACCATGACTGATGAATGAATCTGTCTCCAAAAACAACACAACACACACTAACTAGCCAACACTGACCTAAACAAAGCACAGCAAAAGGGAATAGCACAGGCGAAACAGTCGGTCATTTTTATATATTCCTTGTTTGTGGTCAAAATGTCGCATTGCCCTTTTATAGGTGCGTTATGAAAAATGGTCAGGGGCTGGTTTAAATGAGAACCGTCCACAGAAAACAAGGCATGACCACGTGATTAATCAGCGAGTCGGGCCACTAATGAGGACCGTGCAAAACCCAAGCATCTAATTATGCGCTTATTCCACCATTTTTGTCAGCAGAGTCTAAAGGGTTCTCACTTAAATGAACTAACCCTATAATTAAATTAATCCTTGTCAATTTTGCATAGTTCATAATTGCATTGCTAAACTGTACTTGAGCATTAGTTCAGTGCAACTCCTGCTGATAGACATGATGCCTTTCATGGTAAAATAAAAAAAAATATATATATATATATATATAAATAAATAAAAATGAATGAACCAAAATGATCCCGAGTGCTTCAATTTATACATGCTCAGACTGCGGCTGTCCATATGAATGGGAGTGGCTGGGAAGAGGTATTTCTCTTGGAGAAAAACAAAAACACCAAAAAACTAGGTCAGTGTGTGCAAGATGGACCCCTCACACAGGGATTCTCATGTTTATTCCTGTTTTATTTCTCCTCGGCGAGTTGTGTTTTAGAACAAAACAACTCAACCTGTGCCTGCACTTAAGGCCTTAAACACAGCATGAAAGAAAGTCCGCACTTTGAGTTTGTGTGTGTGCGTTCATGCGTGTGTGTGTGTGTGTGTGTGTGTGTGTGAACTGTGCATAACTTTCTCCCTCATTCTCGACAGAGTGTTGCAGGGCTTGTACCCTCGGTGCAGCAGCAACAGGGGATGGACTCACTGAATAATTAAGTCCATAGAGATTGAAGGACATTGTGACCCTCCACAAAGAACCGGTGGTTATTTTTACACCGTGGAAACTCCAGACGCAAACAAGCTTGTGCACGGACACAAACACAACCACATTAACTCGCGCCGATTTGCATCATCTCTCTATCCATCTACCTATCCGTCTATCTCTCTTCACACACACACACACACGCACGCACACATGCACACAAACTCAAAAAAAAAAAAAAAAAAACATGCAGCAAATAAACATCAAAGCCTCCGAGCCTCAGACTCTTGCGCTTGAAATGGAGCATTGTGTTTGCCCCCTGCGCCTCTCTCTTTGGATTTATGTGTGATGTTCTAAACTCATTTTGGGTTGCTCTAAATTGCTGTTATAAATCTATAAAGGGTTACTCAAACGTATCGCAGTGTTAAAAATAATATCTGTAGCACCTGTACAGCAGGGCACAGATATGTTTGATATCGGTGTTTTTATTATTTTATGTCATCTTATTGTGTTTTAACTTGCATTTTGAGTTTTCCTGCCTTTCACACTCACTTTCTGGCCACTGTTTCTTTTTGGAAATTGGAAGGCTTTATTATTTGTGTCAATTACAGGTTACTGTAATTCAAGGGAACTGGAGGGGTGGAGTGTGGGTGGATTTGTCATTCTGCTGCAATGCTTAGTGGGCACAGGCAGGGGTTGATATAGGTCATGCACGATTATTTAACGCCCCTTGAAACTCAGATAAAAGGAAGATGGCAAATTAAAAAAAAAAAAAAAAAAAATCTGTGTATGACCATGCACTCAACAGGCAGCACAGCCAAGCAAAGCAAACCACAGACAGCCTGTTAATCAGTCTGCCTCGACATCCCTGACACTAATCATTTGAAACCCACTGAGAGAGCGTAAATCATTTTGAGTGGGCAATAATGAGGTTTAAGATGGCTAAGATGGCCGTGTATTTATTCAGCGTCACTCCGCATCCACCGAAATTAGGGATTCAGCCGATGACGCAGGCGCAGCTCGCTTGTTTATTGAATATGGCCTCCCAGAGTCCTTGAACTCTTTCGCTCCGCCGTATCTCAGAATCTGAGTCGAGAAACCCTCATTTGCAAGAGCTGGAAAATTCATTTAGAGTCTGCCCAGAGTTGTGAGGCGCACAGTTCAGACAATGCTTTTAATTTCCAGACCCCACCCGCAGTGCCACCAATTAAAACAATGGCTGCCTCTTTCAATTTTGTGCTGGATCTAACAGGGTGGAAGGCGACGCCACTGGCCTCAACAATGTGGAGCGCAGAGCCGGTCTGATTGAGAGGAAAGTCGTCACGCACGGCAGAGAATTAGTGCTTCTCCGGATGTCAAACTTCACTTTAAAGTGCCTTTTAATGTAGTCTCCAAACTAGGCTTGTGAGCATGTGTGTGTGTGTGTGCATGTGTGCTTGAAGCATTTCCGTACTTGACCTTTAATGATGTGACTCATTTATGTGGTGTCAGTGTCAGTCATAAAGGAAACTAACCTGTGCGCCGTGCTGAGGTTCGTCAATCAGCATTAAGAGGGCTCCCCAAGTTAATTCGCAAAAAACTGCGATGGCATTGCAGCGGTGTTTAATTACACTCACTTAGGTGGGTGAAGGTCCTCCGTGGCTTAGCAACAGGAGTCATAAAATTGAAGATATATATATTTTTTAATTTTAAAATGACATACCTGCCCTTTTGAAAGGGTGAAAACTGCAGAAACCTCCAGCAGCGGTGAATAACTCCAACTCCCTGTTGCTACCAGTGATGCCATTTCTCTCACTCACATTTGAAATTGAAATGATTTCTTTACCCTGCAAGCACACTTTCAAGATTTGGATTTCTCTATCTCCCGTGCTTGTCATATCGGAAAAATCAAAAGTGAGACTTGACAACGTATGTTGACGACTTGAGAGTGTTTGTTCAAGGTTCAAAGTTTGTTCAAGTCGATGTGGAATGGTCCCAGCTAACAATTTATGAATTAATAGCAAATGCTTGAGCCAGCGCTAGAGTGTGTCCAATGAATAAATGTGTATAAAAGTGTAGAGAGGCTTATTTTGACTGTAGGGACCTAAAACAAGCACTAATGACGACACTTCAATAATGAACTTGTAGCAAACCCCAAGTAATAAATATGACAAGGAAGAAAATGTGAACGATTTCTGCTTGCCTTTGTGGTAAAAAGGTGAACACATGAGCACAGCATAAGTTTCATCATCACCTGTTTGGCCAAAAATCTGATAGAAATCCCGACTGATGGGCTTTGTGCCGCAGCTCAAGGCCGATCGGTCCACCAAATTTCAAGAAAATCTGTTCAAAGGTTTTTGAAGGTTTCTTCATTACAGTAAGAAACACAAAAAAACGAACAGCGGTCCCAGGAACTGGAAACAAAGGGAATCCCGAAATTCGATTCAAATGTTTCCTGGCAGCCAGCTACTGGTTTGTAAAAGCACATCAGAGCTAATGCCGCTGTAAGTCCTTGGGCTCTGCTGCTCCCCAGAGATGCCCAAAAGGTTTCCCTGGGTATCATTCCCTTAAGAATTTTTTCTCACATAACAGTTTATTAGAAAGGAGAGAACAGTTCCTTTATTCGTTGCAGTGCGTGCTGGATTACTGGGTCTTCCTCTGCTCCAACTTCCTCTCGCTCCTCCTCCTGTCCTCGTTTATCTTTCTCTTTATCATTTCCCATCACTACTTTCACCTCATTTTCTCCGTTTCAGTTCTTCCTCTGCCTCTGTTTCCTCCCGTCCTCTCTCTCCCTCCTCTACTTTTTTCCATTTCTCCCTCTGCCAGTGTTTTGTTTCTCAGAATGGGTACACTGTAGTGCTTTCAAATGAAACTCTTTGTACAGAAAAATATACAGAGAGCAGTTTGCATTTGATAAACTATTCTTAATCCCTGCTTAAAAAAAAAAAAAAAAAAAAAAAACACCATTTCAAAAACACAAAGAGAGGCTTTAGATGTAACATTAGGGTAAATATATTTGCATATTTCAGATTTCTAAAGAGAAAAAATACTTATGCACATTGTGCATCAAGGCAAAGTATTATAACTGATATTCTTACTAATGGAGCTACAACTGCATCTTCTGTTATTGCTGCATTTTAACCATTATTACTAGTGCACTGTATGTATACATATGTCCTGTACACTTACAATGTTACTAGTTATCTTATGATGTTACATACTACTGGTCGTATTACTATAATAATATGAGTACTACTGCTGCTATATGACTGAACAAATGAATGAATGAATGACTACTGCTGCTACTGTAACTATTACTACAACTACTAATATCAATACTGCTACTACTGCTACTGCAACTATTACAAGAGATACCATAACTCCTGCTGCTACTGTATAATGTCATTATTACCACTATTACTACTACTACTATTACCAGTGCTATGACTACTACTGGTGCTGCTGATGGTACTGCTACTGCTATATCCAATATTACTGCTACTAAAAATAATAATAATGCAGAGTCATAATAATTATAATGAGTACTTGTTTTAGCTATTCTTTCTCCTGCTGAGAGAAGCACAGGTGCTGATTGTACCTCAAGCCGGATGCTCAGCAAAGCAAGGGTGACAGTTTGCGTCATTTTTTCATTTTGTGCTCCTTCCTGCCTTCCTTCCTCCCTCACATGCAAAAACTATCGCAACAATAGCCAGGAATGCAAATCGTTTTCTTTTGTTTCCTTCAAAGGTCCTTCGATCGACTCTCAGGAACGAACAAGACAAAAGTGTGTTCACTGAAACAGCCAGCATCCACCTCCACCCCCCTCCTCCACCTCCAACCCAAAAAAAAATAAATAAATAAAATAAAGCACACAAATACACACAAATGAAACAATCTTTAAAATGCCATTCATAACCGCAGGTGCCGCGCAATTTGTTTATTACACGTGTGACATAAGTTCATGGTTACCCCTGAGTCATGTCTGAATGGCTGTGTTTAGAGTTATTTCTGCCCATCACACGCAAGAAGCGTCACTCGGTGGCTGAAAAACAAATGCAATGGATTCTGGGTCATATTCTGTGTGTATGTTTTTTTACTTTTGCGGCAGTGTGGATGTAAGGGGTTATGAGGATCAACGATCTAAACAGTTAAGTATCATTCCAACAATATTAACGACAAGAAATGCGCTTGTTTGCTGCGGCGGCCCGTCCCAGAAGTGGACACATCGCTTGCGAGATTAGTTAAATCAAGTGCGCCTCATGTTTTTCTTTTTGCTTCTTCTTGAGGGATTCAAAATGTAGTCCAGCGACCAATTTGCCAAGGTCTGGGGATATAAATATTTCACTTATAAATATTTATACCAACTATGCGGCATCAGTATCGCCTCAAGAAATACATTAGTCAGTGATCTGTGCTTAAGTATGAGATTCCCTTCCCTGCAAAGCATAATACAGTAAAATGCAAGACAGTGTTTTAGAGCTAAGTTGATTTTAGTTGATCAGCATTGAAGCAGAGTCCATTATGACTCAGCTGTAATGGTGAAATATTTATAAGAGCCGAAATGGGCAGGACTGACTTTTGGTAAGTTCGCTAAGAAAACCAGTGGAAGGGGGGGTAAAACACATACACACACTTAAGTGATGGCGAGAAAGGCAAAACAAATGTTTATTATTCACTTTTTTGTGGACGGTTTCCAAGCTTTCACTGTTTAATTTTCATTTGTTCATTTAAACAGAATGAGGGATCAATGGGAATACTGGATAAGTGGTTTTAATGACTTAAAATATGTTTGAGTATTACCACTCGGATAAGTGGTTTTAATGACTTAAAATATGTTCGAGTATTACCACTTTTATGCCGGTCGAGCCAAGCTTTAAGATTTTTATGTTCATAGTTTTGAGATTTTCGGGCAAGAAAAATGTGTCTGGCTCAGTGAGCATAAGGATTCAGAAGTTCCCCTGAAACAAAACAAGCAAAAAAAAAGTTTTTAAGATAGTTTATCTCCTCTCTCGGGAAAGGTTTCGGTACATGGATGTGGAAAACGTGATTGAGTGAAGACTGTAATTGGTAAGAAACCATCCGCCCCCATGCAAAAATGATGAGGCTGGGATAAGAGGGAAGCTATTTGTTCTGACGCTGTTTGAGTCAAGCTAATTAATTTCAACCAGACTTACTTTGCTGTCAACATCCTTTGCCTTTAATAATGGACTCATGTCATCAGACCCGGCTGTGGATTTGCATTCCCAGAGGGAGTAAATACCAGAGGCAATTCTGCTGATTTCACCCACTTTGGCAATGAGACATATCTGTGCAAATGTCCACAAATATTCATAGCTGAGTCATTTGATGACATCAACCATCATAGTAAGAGGTGTGAACCACAAGGACTTTGAAATATTATGAATGGAAGATGTCTTATGTGGAATATCACTCGATTTTAAGCAAAAGTGCAAGATGGAGTGTTTATTTTCTTAAATATATAGCGTTTATATAAGTTTGACATCTGAGTGACGTGAGTAGAATATTCCCTGTGCTGAACCTTCACTTGTTGCCCCCTGCAGCAAACCGGATTCATATCTCACGTATGAAATTATTAGTTTTTTGACAGAGGCAGAATTCCCTGCCACTTGGTACACATCATTTCTGCAATGTAAACCTCAGGGACAGGAGGGGAGCACTGTGGTTTATCATCGCTGGAATATTTTAAGCACATAAAAGAAAATATTTACAATATACCCCAGTGAACCTGCTTCTCTCCGGCTTGGACTCTGTGTTGGATTTCCCAACAGGCCATACACAAGGCAAACTAGATAATCTCACCTTCAGGTCTTTGCTTCATTGTTTTATGTCAATAGCCTTGAGTAATGGACTCACTAAGTGCCTTCAGTTTCTGACTCTGGGTTGGATTCCCAGGGGAATTATGCAAGCCTCTGTAGTTAATTTCAGTCGGATATCTCAGAACACTCCAGTTCATTGTTTTGCATATAATGTCCATGAATAATGGACCTGCTCCAGTGCCTTGTCTTGTAGGTGTAGTCCCCAAAAGGACACCATGGAAATAGAAAATCCCCATGAGGGGATTGCCACGGGACTTAATTTCCACCAGGCGTAATATGCAACACTTTGCGGCCCCTTGTTGCTGCCTGTGCATTAAATTATGGCCGTGTTACCTTCGGCATCTGTCTTCCTATCATTATCCCCCAAAGGTCACCCAGTCCGACCGTGACAATAGGGACCCCGGTTACAGATGTATCAGGAAGGTCAGGTCCCGTCTGTCTGTTTTCCGAAAAGGTCACAAAGTCAGAAATCCGGAGTGGGTGTGTCTGTGTGTGTGTGTGTGTGTGTGTGTATGAGTATATGTGTATGCCTGTGTGTGGTTGATGATGATGATTTGGTGCATGTGCACTCCAACATGTTACTATCAACACATTCATGCATCCATTTTAGGACAACACATATTTATGCTTTTGACAAGGACTACCTGTAAAAGCTCTCATGCATATGCTGAAAAGAATAACACAAATTGCATAATAAACAGATTTATTGCAGTTATTGCAAAAGCACTTGTGGACATGCTAAAAAGATGGCATTACCACAAAGTGTGTAGATTACACCACTAATCATCAGCTATGCAAAATGGCTCTTACTCATATAGAAAAAGATGGGAAGAAGCTATATATAGAGGTGTGGTTGCACCTTTCCGTGTTTGACCTGACTTAGATCTGTAATGATCAAAACACGCGTGCTTAATGCACTAATTAAATGTGGCAGGGGTGACCTCGAGTTGATCTAAACACCGATAAAAACTAAAATTAAAAAACAAACAAATGAGGGCTGAAAGGGCAAAAACTGAAGACAAGGTGATTATCTTCGTCACAGAAACCTAAATTTGGAAATATGTTTGTTTCCCTGTAAGATTACTGAATAGACATGCGCCAGTCATACAACTATTTATTGCAAGTTGTATATTTATCCATTACTTTTTTGCATAACCCGGTGACCAAGGTTTATGAGCGACTGCAAAGCCACTGTAGAGGTATGTGCGGTTAAAAAAAAAAAAGAAAGAGAGAATGGAAAAAAAATGAAAATGTTCGACCAATGAGGCAATAATACCCCCGACATTGTTCTTGGGATGTGATTATGGCTACCGTCGTAATGTGACTGTACGAAGCACAGCTGGGTACCATCTGCAGCACACATGTACCCACAATCAGTGTCAAGATTATTAAAGGGTGTCAGTAACCTCAGTTTCAGCTCCGCTCTGCCTGCCTCACCACTGGGGAAGAGAGTTGCGACGGAGAGTGGCAATCAAATCAATCTGATTATGTCGAGTGGAACTAAAATACAACACTAATGTAATGCACTGAATGATTTTTTTTTGGTTGACATACATTCGCATGTGGAGGTAACGCCGATCGCCTTATGTCTCCCACAAAGCCTAGAAACAAGTCTGCACCTCAAAAATACATTTTAGTGTCTACAATCCCTTCGGTTAAAGAGTCAAAATAAAGAATGGCATTGCTGAATGAGCTCCGGCTACGCTACACCAATCCTGACCCAATATCCCTCTGTTTCTAGTCTGGTGCTTATGTATTTTGACATATTCTTCAGTGAAACTTCCATGCCAGCCCAAGCCGTGACACTACAGGATATGGACAAAATCAAACATCACAATATCTAATGCCTCGATATCGATATTGATGATATTGTAGGGCCTACAGATGCTTTTAAAAGAGATATTTGATGAGCAGGTAGTAATGGAGCTATGATGGTAGAAGCCAATCAAAAAGCAGCGATAACAGTGTAATCACTTCCAAAAAAGCACGTCTCTTTGCTGTAATGCAACACCTACGCCATATCGTGATATTATCCAAAATCCCGGATGATATTTTGTCAAATGTCATGAACGTAAAGCCCTTTCTTTGCTGGATTCAAGCGTTCAAGACCAGAATAGTCCAACGATGATGGATTCTTGTGGGCACATCTACACCTTCATCCGGGTTGATGTGTTCTAACATGTAATCTTCATCGCGAGCCAGCTGCCTCTTCTCAACATGGAAAACAACTCTTCCTCACACCACAGCTCCCCAAAGGCATTTTATTTATATGGTCGAGACAGAAGGCTTATTTTGTTGCTTTCACGTTGTGTGGTTTGCTCCATTACAAAGGAACTGGACCGGATACTTTTTTGAGCTGCCTTTTCTCATGCTCTTCCATGAGCAGCATCAAATCACGACTAACTTTTTTAAAATCTGTGATGGATTGTTTAGGTGTGATGCATTGCAGGCCCATTTGCCCAAGTCTATATTAGAGCTACAGTGGGGACACATCAGCTACCTCTCCAGCAGTTCTTATACCCAATTAATGGGCTTTATGGTCCTTCAAATCTTACTGACTGGCTAACCTTTGGCATTAAGGGAAAATAATAGGTATTCAAACCCTTTTTACCCAAGGCTTTAATATATTTTGTGCTGAAAATAAAACAAAAGTACATTGTCATTATTGAAGTAGACCCGGAAATCTCTATATAACAATGCCCTCAAGAGAAATTCTTTGACATTCATATTACCCTTTAGAATAAGGAGATTTTGGCTGTGATATAAGGCAATATTCTGAGGCTAAAATCTCACAATTTGGAGGAGGGGGGGTCATAGCCGATCTGACACAACGCGCAGAAGGAAACCATTCGCAACACACTGTTGTACGATTTCCATATCAAAAGCATGAAGTGATATGAGGGTTTCGGCCACATTGCCTCTTCAGGAGTACCAGATCAAGACCGTTGACTTCATCTGCCACCTGTGTTTCTGCCTCTCAAGTGCTTTCAACACGACTACCGCATGAGTGTTATGACTCTTTTTTTTTCTTCTTCTTCTCCCCTCTTCCCAGGAGTACCAGATCGATATTATTTTTGCCCAGACCTGGGTGGACACCCGTTTGCGTTATAACAGCAGCAGCATGCGGATTCTGACTCTCAACAGGTATCGGTGTTGATTTGGTGATACTGATTGTTTATATTTTGGTATCTTATACTCTGTTTTACTGTACTCACCTTCATATTTTTATAGTTGCCCTATTTTTCATTAGGCATCTACAAGCTTGTTCCAATATCTCATTGTACTTGTACAGTCACAATAAAGGTATCTTGTGTCTCTTGTATTGAAACATGGAACAACTAATATGACTGATATAAAAACAGTGCAATCCAAAAATACTAAATGTGTCTGTTTTTGCTGGTGGACTAAGCAGACCTGATATTCACTGGTCATTATTACTGATAATTACAGCGTTTTATATTTAATTATAGTCTTTAGGTAGCACTTTGTGACTCCAATTAACTGCAGCGAGTTTTCCTTTAATCCTCGCAGTCGCTTTGTTTCAACATTTTCACACCGTGGATATCTCATTTGAGACTAAAATGATGTTCCCTTTGTGAAAGTAGCCTGTGATTGTGCGGGTATTTTTTTTTTTTTTTAATTAATTTATTTTTTTCTATTGTCATACTGAAATTGTATTATCTTCTTGATGGAAAGTGGAGCTGCTTCATGAATTTCAGAAACATCAACTGCACTCATCCACTCTTCCCTTCTATCTTCCCTCTCTCTCTCTCTCTCTCTCTCTCTCTCCCCAAACAAGCAACATGGTTGGCTTGATCTGGCTTCCCGACACCATCTTCAGGAATTCCAAGAACGCCGACTCTCATTGGATAACGACGCCCAATCAGCTGCTCCGGATTTGGAACAACGGAAAGATACTCTACACGCTGAGGTAAAAGCCATTAAAACGCCTGAAAGCACGTGGCTTCACGCCGTATAAAGTCTGCAGGAGGATGTCTTAAGAAAGCTAGAAGAACAGTCGGAAACTTAGCATGGACAGCAGATAGACAGAGAAAGACAGTACTGCACTCACAGGAAATCCAATGAAGTTAAAATTGATTCATCACTTAGCGGAAGGTTAGTGCGTGAAAAAGGAAAATTAACATGAAACTAAATAAACTAGCCAACTCATATCTGGGCCAAATCTAGACATGAAGGGCTTTTAGTGGCTTACATGCAAGCTCACTCAGGAGACGGTCCTTTGGGTCGTAGTAGAGACCCTCCTGTGGCTTGTCTGCACTATTATTTTAGGAAATGCTCCTGTTGGTCATATAGAGGGTTGGAACAAACGACATATGTGATCGAATGGATTGGAGGACTTGTTGGATCCAAAAGACCTAACATGTCATCAAGCTCTTGAAACCATCACCAGAAGTTTAGGACACACAATAGCCCTCTTTTTCTGGGGTTTTTGTCCATTACATTAGTCACTATTTCACAGTGGAGATGGGCGCTATAGCCTCCAGCAAAGATGGTATTTAGTAAACAGGATAAAACGAATGGTATTTCCCTAACAGGCTTTAGAGAAAAGAAGTATCGTGAAAAGATACGTCTGACAGAAAAAAACTGGGGGAAAAAATAATGCCCACTGACACATCATGCCATTTAGAGAGACTCCATCTCCAACGGAGAGGGTATAATATGAGGATGGCGTGTTAAAACATGTCAGGTGCTCACAGCAACCTTTAAGAATGTACACAAAGCTAATGCTTTTCGACAGCTCACTGGATGCAGGAGGAAAAAAAAAACGTTGTGAGTTCATGTAAGGAGGCTCGTACGAGGAGAAGAACATCTTCAACTGATTTTAGCTGATCAGAGATACCGTGGACTGGGTAGACTTTAATTTTGAAAAAAAACAAACAAACAAACAAAAAAAACCCGTTCCCTTGCCTTAAAATAATAATCAGCAACATTCTTGGCTTTAGCACTCTCTATTGATGATACAGTAACACTTTACAATAAGAGTACAACAATTAACATTAGTTTACATTAGTTAATGCCATAATGGTTAATTAACTGTTAGTTAATGATTATTATGGCATTTACTAATGTTAATAATATCTACAATAACCCTTAAATAACATATAAATTAATGCCTTAGCATGAACAGCATTAGTACATGATTCTTAGACACATTAGTTAACAGTTAGTTAAGTGTTACTTAATGTTTATTACCTGTTACTTAATGTTTATTACGGCATTAACTAATGTTAATTGTTGTACTGTTATTGTAAAGTGTTACCGATGATACAGTACTGATTGAAGCTCGGCCAAGGTTCATGAAAAATGGGTAACACTTTACAATAACAGTACAACAATTAATGTTAGTTAATGCCGTAATAAACATTAAGTAACAGGTAATAAACATTAAGTAACAGTAAACTAACCGTAAACTAATGCTGTTCATGCTAAGGTATTAATTTATATGTTATTTAAGGGTTATTGTAGATATTATTAACATTAGTAAATGCCATACTAATCATCGACTAACAGTTAATTAACCATTACAGCATAAACTAACATGAACTAACATTAAGTAACGTTAACTGTTGTACTGTTATTGTAAAGTGTTACCGAAAAATGTCCTAAACACTGTGTCTGTTAGGTATTTCCCAGCAAAACCATTTGCAGCACAGGAGCCGAGGTGTTTTACGAGTCCCGCAAAAGCAACAAAGTAATATCTTTGGAATAAGCTGAGGACCTTGGGCACCTAGCATGAGCAAACATGAGTAAACTGTCCTTATTTCAAAGAGTACGCTTAGTGGACTCAGCCTCCCGGAGACAAGGGACGGAAACTTCTTTTAAAACGTGTTGTCTCTCTGTTCCAGCAGTTGACTGATTCGCAGTGTAAGCAGAATGACACACAGAGGAAAAGAAAGGTCATTGAGTTTGTTTGCTGTGGTGTCAGTGTGTGTGTGTGTGTGTGTGTGAGTGTGAGTGTGTATACTCAGACAACAAAATAAGAGCCTCATTGTGTGTCAAGAGCCACCTCATTGTTGTTGTCCCCGTGCATCTGTGTGTCAGCCTTGATACAAATGCATGTGTGCATATATGATAGTTTTTCAGTGGATACAGCCTTTTAGACTTGAACATTAAAGCTGCAATAGTAGTTTTTTTCTGTCTTATGTTTAACAGCTGTATCTATAATTTAAAAACAGGCTTTGGTCAAATAGCAATTACGACTCTGAGCATTTCTTTTTACCTACATGGAGTAGCAGATGCACAAGGTCTACTGCATCAGGGTAGCTCAGGTAATCAGGTGAGGTAAGTCAGTCCCATAAATGCATACTAAATTGATGGCAGGTACTTTTATATGCATTATGGCACTTACTGTGTTTGTCTCAGGTCACGAATCCCAACCCATTTAGTGCTCCGCGAAAACAAGTGCCAAGAGTTATGTGCAGAGAAAGTAGTTTGTCTCAAGTGTGCCTCTCCTTCAAAAGCGAGTGAGTGACGTGGCTACCTGAGCAGGCAATATGGGAGGCTTCTGGAAACCCTTTCCTGCGTTACAGGTGTCATTCATGCTCGAAAGAGTCTCGGCTCCTTTCAGGCCCTTTCTTCATCTCAAACCTGCATCTCCTGTGCCAACAAGATCGACAGCTTTGTTCCCAGTTGAAAAAGCACATATTTTTGATCTGGCGGAAGGCAGCATTTCTACTGCAGAAGTGAGTTTAAAGCTGCACTAGACAAGAATTTTGAGCAAAAATAAGACCATTTTATCAGGACTGCAATAGAGAAAAGTGCCCCATCCCTCCCACTGAGACACTGTAGACTGAAAAACTCAAAGTGTTGGGCATGTACACTTTGAAGTGACAAATCAAAACAAGCTATCTCCTAAACAGCAGTGAGTGAGCGCTCTGACCAGAGAAAGCCGAACCCGCCGGCGTTAGGCCTCGCTCGTCGCTTTGGTGTCCTTTGCTCTGAGGCATCGCAGACCGGCAAGATTGGTAAACACGAACGAGTGCAGCCTAAGCAGAATTTTCCATTGTGTGCAACTTCAAAGTGAAATACGCTTTAAATGTGAAACCGAGCCACTTGGTGTTGATTGGAGGGCTGATTTGTCATTGGCGCCCCTCTCTTGGAACATACGGCTGTGGTGACCTGACAAGTGAACGCAGGTTAATATTCCTGTTTTTAGATGCTTTGCACCTATGGGCCCTGACCTATAAGTTAATACCGTCTTCGCGAAAAGATGTCAGATGCCGATGATTAACCAGGGATTTCACGCGTCAACAAAGCAACCGAGTGTGATCCTGCACCATCTGGCTCCTGCCTGGTGTCCAGTATACCCTGCTGCAAGAGGGCACCACGCGAAATGAGCAATGATGAATACCGGGCATTCATAGCTGCGTTTCCAAGAGCAAGAGACGAGGGACTCATGCCACCAGCTGCACTCTGGGAATGCTGTGATGATGTCGAAGAATGTCTTTGTCTCGGTTTTCACATCTCTTTCTCCCTTTCTCTCTTTCCCTCTCCCTCTCTCTCTCTCTCTCGCTCTCCAGGATGACCATCAACGCCGAATGCCAGCTGCAACTCCATAATTTCCCAATGGACGAACACTCCTGTCCTCTCGTCTTCTCCAGCTGTGAATATTGGCAATAGCACGCACATGCACACGCTCTCAAACACACTTCCATACTGGCGCCTATATACCGAACATCTGCTGTGCCATACTGTTAAAAACACATACATATACATGCCAGTGAGTTAAATAACAGCTGTGATATTGAGTATGTTGTATAAAATTACTTGTTTAAAGTGGTCGTGTTAGAGAAGTTTCATTCAGAGTTATTATTTAATCATTTAAAATTCAGCCATTATCGGTCCATCCACCAGTAAGTTACACACTCCCCTTTAAAAGGCATTGAAATTAACTTTTTGTTGTGGCAGTGAGAAATTAACTGCTTGATTTTGTAGGATTCATTATGTTTTTAAGGAGAAGGTGTCTTTTTTTTTTTTTTTTCAAAAGATAGATCTGATCTCTTTTTGAAATGAAACTCCTATTGATGCCTGGTGATGCTGATAAAAGGCTTGGTAGTGTTAGCAGCTGAAGATGGACATTATTTGCTATCGGCTGTGCTCTCAGCGCTGACTTCAAGTAATCAATTGAACACAGAATTTGTTCATAGTGTGATGAGATTGGACGTTGGGTACTGAAAGAACTATTGGCAACAAATGGCCTCCCATTATGCCTCTGCTTTCACTGGCAGGATTGGTAATTATAAATCCTGGCCCACTCTGTCCATGACCTTGTGAATGGAGTAGTCTAACTCATCTGGCCGCAATAGACGGACAAGTTGAGTGGACGTACGGTTTCTTCTTGGTCAGCGATTTCAAAAGATGACTGAACCATTAATAATCCATTACAGGAAGTCAGAAAATTCAAGCCGTGACAACAATGATATTTGGAGTTTGCGTTTTTTTGTAGGATGGTGTCCTATTCCATCCGTAAGGCGTTTGCCCCGAACATATGGCACACATATCCTTCCCAAGTTAGATTCTCAGAGTTACATTACAAAAAAAAAAAAAAAAAGATTTAAGATTTAGGTTAAAGATTTCTTCCAGTGCTTCTTTTTGATTCGACCACTCAGCAAAAACGATTTTTATTATTCATCACTTATGAATACAAATGCAGCCCTAGATAGCAGTAACTTTCTATTTTTACAAAGTGAAACGCTGTCTTTAGGATAATGTCTCACAGCAGGAGCTCTAGGTTCCCCCCCAGTTACCCAAAGCTCATATCCATGTCCTCAGTCAGGATTTCCTGATCTCTCCAAGATTTCTTGATCATGAAGGGACGATGGAAATTACATTTTGAAGAAGGGTCAAAAACGCAGTCGAGATTCAAAATGACCAGTGTGACTCCGTTAAAGACGTTTAAGGGAACGGGCCAGGGCCTCTTTATTGACAATGTTCTTTCTCATAATGTTTACTTCTCATTAGGGAGCTGAGTCATTACGACAGAGGTAACCAAATAGTTTAATGACATCTGGTCTGTGTTCCCTTTCCTTTTGTTCTATTGTGAAATGTCCAGAGCCTTCCATTATGTGTATTAGATGTTCTGGGAAGCCTCACTCGGGATATTTTTGGAGACAGCAGAGCCGGTAGTTGCACACATGATCAAATTCAATTCTTTGTTCACTCTCTTCTGCAAAGTAAAAAATGCAAATCTGTTTTCCAGCTATTTAAACAGCAGTGATGAGCTATTACTGTGCGTGTACATGTTCAGAATCCATTCAGACTTGGCTTAGAGAAAAAAAAAAAAAAAATCTGAAACAATTTGTATCAATCTGACATTACAACATAACGTGAAAAGCTTTCAGACAGAGCCGAGATGTTCAAAGTACATTAACTAAGTGAGTAGCAAGTGTTTCACTCAGGTCTAGCCAGTTTGTTTTGCATATACATGCTGCCTGCCTACAAATGACATATTCTCTGGCAGATGGTTTGTAAGATGAAGATCTGGTGCAAAGGAGGAGGGGGAAGAGGCAGATCAGAGGTGACTTATTGTCTGTCTCAGTTGCTGTACATCAGGCTGACATCTGATAATGAACCAGTCTGCCACATTCACCCCGCGCTCTTATCCAATAACCGAACACACCGTCCTTTCCTATACACTTTCCACTCCTATCAACCTCTTTGACCACCTGCCCAAGACGGATTTTCTTTGTTACTACTCAAGGCGTGCAGCTATAATGCATTATGATGCTGTTTGAGCCTTTGGGAGCCCATTTAAAAAGCTTTTAAAATGCTCTGTCTCTTCATCGTGAAGTAAATTAGAAACCTCTCCATTAGGGCTGTAATCTAATCCAGTCATTGAGATAGGACATTATAAACATTATGTTGATAGAGCCTCGCTTATTATGCATCCTGATTAATTCTGGATGTTCTTGCTGGACTTAGGAGACATATGCCTGGATCATACAAATTTCAGCCAAGCAATCTGAATGGTAGAAAAACTAATTTCAGCTATGTTTTTTAATCCCCAAATTGCTTATTGTGCCAGTTCTTTTAACAAGGGAGCTACACAGCGCTTCCTTACTCACTTTTGATTTTTTAAAGGTTTCATTTTATTTATTTATTTTGTTCCTATATTTGCACAAAACTTCATGGACGGCCTTTCTTTGCTGTGAATATTGCTGATTGGTCATCCGTCACGGGCACTTGGCTGCGCCTCATGCTGAGCTATATTGTGGTTATAGCCATAATCACACTTTATAGAACGCTGTCTGGGGTATTACTGCTATATTGGTAGGCTATTTATTTTTATTGCACATAACTCCATATAGGCTTTGCAATTGCATCATAAATTGGCTAAGTGCAAATAATGACTGAATAAAAATCAGGCTTGGAAAAAGAGAAATATCTGAGAAAGATCAAGGTTTTTATTGAATATAAATGAAGTCTGATCAGCATTAACTGTAGTCCTGACCCTATATCTAGTCTTTGCTAATTTACCAAAGTAACCAAAGCTAATGTTATTTAAAGGATGCACCAGTGTATTTTAGCTTTTTGCTGATTGTGTAAGTCGAGCATCTCCTCCACATTACACCAGGAGGTGTCTGCATGCAGTCAGAATATGTGCAGATATCAGGGTTCATTTTTCAGCCTTTATAAGAGGCCATTTATTTTGGTGCGGTGTGAAAAACAACCGCAGACTTGACAACTGAAGCCTTAATTTGTTTTTTTTAAGAGCTTCTCCAATTTATCATGGATTTTGCACTTGAAAATGTATTGGACAAAACTCTAAATGATACTATTCTTGTTTTAACTAGATACATTAGCCAATGCACACATAATATAAGAGGTGTTTGCAAGCCAATCATGCAAGGTGACCGGCACTAATAGAGAAAATTAACCAGTTGTCAGTTGTTAAATGATCATATCCCAGTAAGAAAAAAAAATGCACTAAATTAACCATGTGAATTCAGCTCTGCTTAGACATCTAAGAGGTTGTACACTTGGCAACCAGCTGTTCTCTGTCACTGTTAACCCTATAAAGCCATTTGTATCATATATGATACACATTATCAAATAATACATTCCGTTTTCAGTTTAATCAATACTTGACCAACATACTGTTGTATACCTTTGGACACTTCCCCTGTTCACCCTGGACCATACCATTGGCACTTCAAGTACTGTCATATATGATACAACCGAAAAATCGTATGTAATAACATTTTTTTTTTTTTTTTTTACATTTTGCTATAGGACTAAATAAAGGGTTCAATTTCAAAAAATTAGAATTTTCTGCCAATTCTTTCATAGTTCAGGCTTTATAGGGTTAAGCAAGCACCAAAAACCTCAAATACGGTTTCACCACCTGAGAGCTCTGTAGAGGAGTTTACGACTGGTCCACTATCAAACGTTTCCAGTCTGTGGACTTCCTGTCATTTTCAAAACCACCATCTAAAACCTGTGCTCTTAGGTAATTTATGCCTATTTAAGAAACAGTATAGAGAACTGGGAATGCAGTCCTTAATGTTCATGGTTTAACCGTATTCCAAAGGCAGCTAACACTGCAGATTAACTGTTATTGACCTTCTATACAGGTATGAAAACTGAAAAAGGGAGCCTTCTACAAAGGTGGAAAATTGCCTTGAGGAAACTGCTTTCTTTCCCATCCTTTTATGATAATTTCCTATCTGTACTGAATACACTAGGCCTCAGAGATAGGAGAGAGGAGTAATTTTAGACTGAATTCCTCTTACAGCCATGCAGACGCATACTGTAGGTAGTTAAGTGGGGTTTTCCACTTACCTACCTACCTACCTTCTGATGTAGTGATTTTCAAAACAGATCTGACAGTCACTTCAGCATCCATTTCAGTTGACAGGCACGTTAGCTGACACTGTGTGAATTACCCCGATCCACACGCAAGCACAAACACGTAAATGCACGCCTCTTAAAGGCGGCTGACTTGTAGCTTTGATGCATCATTGGCCGAAATCCTGACACTGTACTAATAACTGGACTTTGTTTACAGGAGAACAGAGAGAGCAAAGCGTCCCATGTCTCTTCTGTGAGGAGGATATAACAGGGAGGATATTAGAGCCAAGGCCACAGAAGGCTGTAATTTATGACCTTGTAGAAGAACATGTTGCTTCAGGGGGCTTTTAGACGTTTTGCAATGGAGATACAGTAGTAATACAACAATAATATTGCCAATGGCCGACATCATGGTGGTAAAAAAAAAAAAAAAAGCAAGCGAAATATAATGACGGTAATCATTTCTTGGCATCTGTATTATTATGGCATCTGTGTTTCAAAAAATGGCTGTCTTATTATGGACTTGGTGATTGCTCTCCTCGGTTATAGATGGATAGCCCCTAAATGGGACCATTTACATAATTAGCCTGATTTCTACTACAGGGCTGAGCAGGGTTAGCCATTGACTTGCTCATTATTACTGTCACTCAATTTTTTGTAGTAATTGCCTCAACTTGAGTCAAACGAGCCCGGCTATATTTTTAAGTGCAAACACCATTGTTAATGTATAATGTTGTAAGATATCGTCTTCATAGAGGACATACTTTATACCGTGCACGTGTTTAACTGTTGCTCCAGGCCAGCGAGGGATTGCCTGTAAAATCCTGCAGTTTTAATGCTGAACACGTGCTGCAGGATGGGTAAACAGCTACAGTGATCCCCACTATAATGCATCCAGAGCAGGTCAGGGTCTTGTTAAGCCCCACTTGGCCCCTTCATGGAAAAGTACTTCAGCGCTACAAAAGTGCAACAATGGGCTTGTCGTGGGAGGATACAGAAGCTGCAGAAATACAGTCACACTGCACAAACATATTCATTTAAATAAGTCAAGGGGAAAAGTTGGCTCAGGCGGGGAGATGTTTCACATGTTTCCATAGCGGCCTCACCTTTTTCAAAAATATTTTGAAATAAGGTCAGATCATTCCACCAGTGTTAAGGAAATGTCACTTTACTCAATATAACTTGGAACCAGCTGATGTGCATTGGAAACAAATGAAATTATATGGATTGCACATGGGTAAGATAGGTATTATTTTGCAGTGCACATTCATTGTTAATAGAATTTGCTTGTTATTGGTTACTAATGAAAACCTTATCAGTAACAGTATCAATTCATATAAATATCAACCATGCATACAGTAAAACTGCATTACTACCTCCCACTCTCTCTTTTACCCTCTATCTGTTGTCTTTTTCTCTCTCTTGCATTCTCTCTCTCACACACATTTACCTGATGGTCTGTCTGGTTCCTAGATGGCTACCCACGAGACGAGATTGTGTACAAGTGGAGGCGAAACTCCGTGGAGACATCAGACCAGAAGTACTGGAGGCTTTACCAGTTTGACTTCATGGGCCTCAGAAACACCACCGACATCCTTAAAACGACCGCAGGTAAAAAAAAAACGTCAGCAATAAAAGGTCAACATGCTTGATAAATGACAGCTATTAAATAATGAAATGCTAATCTGAGCTCGGTTCATGGCATATTCCCCTGAAGTGGGTTATACGAGTTGAACGGTGGTGAGTGGGAGCTCAGAGCTACTAATAATAACGTAAAAACCTCATCCCTGCAGGGAAACTCCTCTTTTCCACCTCTGACCCTGCCTCCAGGGAGGTCACAGGTCAGGGTCAGCAGCCCTGCAGCTGGTAGGGGTTCAGTGCTTTGCTCAAGGACACTTCAGAAAGGCAGCCATTTGCTTGGACTCCGAATAAATGACCACTTGTCCACCCCGCTGACCCAAACAATGCGCAGGTTAACAGCAGCACCAAGCCCATAAATGTAATCATACAACTACAAGCTCTAAGCTCATAAGTATTCCCCTCGGGTGTAAGGGCAAATAGGTTTTTCCACTGACATTAATCACCAAGATTAAAGATTAAAAAGGAAGTTTAATTATTCAACCCTCTTTCTCTCCTCCCTTGCTTCGAATGTGGTTATCAGGCCTTATATTCCTTGATGATTTAATTTTGGTTTGTTATTTGGAGGCAGGGGTAGGAGCAGCTATAAAAAATATTGTGTTATACAAACAGGTGCTAGTAATTATACCCACAAGTGGCACTGGGCGGACAACTTCCTAATACAGTTTTAATGTTACCACATCACCCTTGAAGATGAATGCGGATTTTAACGGCCTAATAAGTGAAACATTATAAACGGGGGAAAGAGAAAGTGCATGACGCGGTGATTATTAACCCCTGTTAACCTTGTTTATGAGTTGCATATATTCCTCCCTGTCTGTGCCATACGGTCTTTTGTCTTTGGAGAGGCAAGGCCGGATCTGCATAATGCGACCTGATTCAGCTTTCTAAGAGCCGAACCTCTGTTCATGAATATTCTAGGAACAGGAGCACTTGGCATGATTAGGGAAGGGATAACGGGGAATGGCATCGAGTTATTAAGGACCACAATGGCTTTACGGCTTCATTGTCTTACCCTGGTATGTTTTGCTTTGTGTGTGTTTTAAGGCTTAGCACTGTTTTCTCTGACAGCGCATATGCTTCGAGATGACTTATGAATGTAAATTAATGTATTCAGTCACTAACCCTGCAGTGACTAAATCCTGCCCTTGTCAGTTGTTGTTAATGACAAATACTTGAGGGGAACCACAAGTCATTTAGTCTCATATTCGGTCATAAAATCTCGTTTCACTTCAAACCATTGAATCATCTAACGATCGGCTGAGATAATCGCACTTGTTGTCAGCGCGGTTGCACTTGTTTCAGGTGTTTTTCTGGGAGGATAAATGTAGAAACAAGGCAGAATCAGGCAGATCAGCAAGCCAGCATCAAGAAATAGCACTTGATTCGAGAAAAGTCTGAAAACAAGTTGATTAGCATTGGAAACAAGTGGGATTATCTCATCCCACTGGCATTTTTTTCACTTGATTTAACAAAAAAAAGGATCTTAACCCTGAATATGTGAGGACCTGACTTGTTCTGATGGAATTTTTTTTGTTTATTTTGAACATTTCACTCCCATTGTGAGTGCGTATGCAGACTTAAGGCATGGCTGTGTTCATTTCTAATGGGGGATTATTGTCTCCCTGCTGTTTGGGCTTTCCGATCACAAAGAGAAGGTGACTGATTAGCGCTCTCATCTCAAGACACGTTGATGACCTGACAAATGATAAGTTTGCCTCGACTCCCGCTGCATCTTCAAAACACTGCCAAATTAATTTTCTGCTGAGATGCTTGAAAGCGATGGCAAACCTACACATCTACCTCATGCTGTTCAAGAAAATTAGACGTTTTCTCATTTATTTCCCCCCTCTTTTTTCCAGTCTTCCTGTTTCACTTGCCGGAGCTCCATCCTCACATGCATGATGATTAGATCCCCGGCTAAAAATACGTATCATTAATTTACATCATGACAAACTCGGAAAGTGCTGTGTTTCTCTGCCTTTCTCCTTTTCCCTTTCTTTCTCTCTCTCCATTCTTCATCCCTTATAAACAATATGAGGTATTGGGCTGTTTTAATGAGGACAGAGTGGACAGATCCCATTCCACTGAACCACTGGGGACTCCTGCCACGAATACTCCTTCGTTATCAATTCAGCAGCGTCCTCTTCAAAGGCCCCGACGTGGAATCCCAAACGCTCCAGCACTTTGTTCCATGATACCATCGCAAATTCCCCAAAAGCCTCTATTATGCCCTTTTCTGCCATTACGTTGTTGAAATGCTGATGCTCTTCTTTCGTTTTCTTTCTTTCTTTCTTTACAAGTGCACCGAGGAAATGTCGAAATACCTAGGCCTTTTTGTCATGATTCTGTCGTGAAATCGCTGACAATCCGATGCCTTGTTCTCTCATTGCACCTGTGGGTCACAGTGCCGGTATTCCATCTGAAGTTCCCATTCTGCATATGGGATCCGGATGCCAATCTTTTGCACTTAATTATAGCCTTGCATGTGCTCAGTTCTGTGGGACTCAATAATTTCATTTAGATACTATACAGTATGGTTAAAAAGAAATAAATAATATGATATGAAGAAACAATCATTGACATGCATGTATTCATGTAACTTTTTCTTCATATGACTACATTTTCACAAAGTACATCAATTTAGAGGAGGGTGAATCCATGAATTTTCTTGAGCTCACTGATGAGGAAATTTTCTCCCCTGAATATTACCCAGGAGTTTCCACATGACACTGAGACCTGGCAGTGTGGCATAGCAGAGACTTTATATTACAATGCGGCACACAAATACTGTACAGCCAAATGAGCTTAACAAGACTTGTGGGGTCTATAAACAGTGAGACTGCTTACTGCTGCTCTATGTGGATGCACTGTTGGAACAAGCACTGACACATACAGTAGCCATAAACAGTCACTCCAGGGATTTATGATTTTGCAGTCACCGTAGTTAATGCAAAGTCAACCGAAATTGCTATTTGCAAGAACTTGTAATTTGGCAAAATTGCTGGAAATTTGCACACAAATGGCTAAACTGTCACATTTTTCACGCAGAATGATCTAATCAAACCATACATCAACAAACTGTGTTCGAGCTGGAGCTTCGTCTTCTCAAACCGACAACTGTGCAGTGCAGTTTTGAGAGGGAAAAAATGGAGGATGATTCAGAGCTGCAGTTTCAGTCAGCCAGACTGGTGAAAGAAGTTGAATGCACTGTTTTCATTTCACATGCATTATTATAGGTTTCATTTGCCATGAGCCTTTGAATTGCATGCTGCAATTACAGGTGCACACAGTCTACTCCAAGCATAAATGGGTGCTTTTTAAATGAATCCAGGCTGTTTTATTTTCATGAAACATATCGAACGGAACTAATTTCATGTGGTCCCTAATGTGCTGATTTTGAGATTAAGGTATATTTATCAAGGCTGGAATCCAAGCATTTATTTAAATATTTTACTTTGCTCTAACTTTGTTTTCCTTTCGTTCAAACAATTTAAAAGGCATAAGCGTATAAGAAATTGTGGTAGTTCCTGGGGTATGCAGTAAGCCTATGCTTATTATTACAAGAAATGATTACTTGTGACTTAGGTCTTGTGGAAACACAACAAATCAAGCATTTAATCACAATAATCATCTAAAAAAAATGTAATAACTAGAGTCTACAGTCCATTGTATGCCTTTTACTGAAACTTAATACAGTATAAGTCATACTGTCCTTGTCCATACCCATATAAATATGTTGTATAACTGTAAGCAGTGTGTCTTGGTGTGTCTTTCTAAGACACACTGCTCTACATTCATTGCACTTGCCTATTAAAGCGATTCTGGTTTTAATTCAGACTAGAATATAAGGTGAAATTCAGCTGCGCGTTGAGGACAAAAGGTCTACTTTTACAGATGTTTTATTCAACCCAACATCCTTTTTATGCGAAAGCCTGAGTGGCAGTAGATCATCAAAAGGTGTGCTCCAGTAGGATTAAAAGAAATGCTTTTTCAGATGCCGAGACTCTGTCAAGGTTACAGAACAATGGCTTTTGTTCACAAAGAGTTGTAGCTCAGTATCTCCCTACTGCTGTCAATTAACGGCTGCAATAACAAACATCTTAGTTGGACCATGAAAGAGGCAGCAGAACAAACTCTTCCTCACTCATTTTTCTTCCACTGACATTACCACTGTACAGTCTCTTCAGTTAGACAGAAGTTAGAGACTTTTTCCCCTTTCTTCTGTGCTCTACTAGTTTTTCTCTCTCACTCGGTCTCTCTCTTGATCTCTGTATTCATATTATATTCTCTTTTTTTCCCTCCACTTTCCATTGTTTCCCCCCATCTTTCCTGTCTCCCTCGCTCCATCTGCACCTTGTCTATCACTCTCCTGAATTCCCAATTATCTATACTGTATCATCTTGCTTTTGGCAATTATAGACCTATTTCCAAACTGGCTTTTTTAATCCAAGTTTTTAGAGAAGGACAAGGCTACACATCCGATATCAGTTATGAACAATATTAACATTTTTGAGAAATTTCAGAGCCTTTCTCAGCACATAAGCAGCCCTGATATGACCTCCTCTATGTGGCTGATGCTAGTGATTTTTACAACACCAATCATACTATTCTACTTGAACAACTCCCAGCATCTTGGCATCATGAATCTGCTCAGATCATCCCATGTCCCTCAGCTCACCTTTCCTGTGGTGTCCCCCAGGGATCACTCCTTGGCCCCATGCAGTTTTGACTTACATACTTACCCTAGAAGAGATCATTTTATTCCTCAACATTTCTTCCCATTGCTATGAGGATGACTCTGGCAGCTGACCCTAAGGCTTGACTCTTTGATATCAAGTGCTGGATGTCCTATAACTTCCTCCAGCTGAATGAAAACAAATGAGATTTCCAAAATTAGGTCTTTTTTACCCTTGGCATGGGTATGCTTGAAGGTTACCCATGCCTTATCATTCCACGTTGAGATTACTGTAATTCCTTTACTCTGGCCATGACCATCAATCCCTCTTACGTGAGCAATTACTTCACAATGCAGTCGCTATGGTCCTAACCAATTACAGGGATCATATTTCACCCATGTTAGAGCTGATCTTGAGGTTTCACTGATAATAGTAAAGGTACTGCATGGTCTGGCCCCCAGCTATGAATGAGATCTTTGAATTACTTAGGAGCCAGTGCACAGCCCCAGATCCTCAGCGACAGCCCTCCAAATACCCAGGGCTCTGACTGAAAAAAGTCAAGTCACCCTCAGTCTTTAGCCTGGACTTTGCAACTGTGAAACCTCTTCTTAAAGCACTTTCATGAAGAAGATTTTCTGTAATTGCCATTTATATGAAATCCTCTATCATTTTATAGTTTTAGCTTTTATTTTTTTCACTTCCTAGCACTTATGTTTTGCATTTATTAGTATTTTTTTTTTATTGTTTAAAGTTGTATCTATTTTGCACTCTGATGACTTTTTGCCATTTCTTATGCTGTAAAGCACTTTGATTGGAAGAGTAATATACAAATGACCATTTTAGGGTGTGATCACACCTACAGTTTGTTTTGGTCATTGGTCTGCAAAAAATCTATCCTCACCCTCTCTTTTTTGTTTTTCTCTCAATCCAATCTGACATTTTCTTCTATCCATGGATATCAGTTTGGGTATGGCAAGGTGTTGTGTGTATTGTACCTTAGCCTAAGTGTGCCCAAATTCAAACCTGTAGTTTTTAGCACAATATTGGAGGAGCCTGAACAAAAAAAAAGGAAATCTAATCCAAAGCCATGTTTAAAGACAAAAGTCATCAGTGACGCGTGAAAGACTGATGGTCTCTAAGCTGAAAGTTTGGTGACCTGTGTCCTATAATTTATCATATTGATGAAATCATGTTGTCAGTTATCAGTCACTCCACTTGTCCCCAAAACTTTACTCTATATCAGTGAGTTTTCGAGTTTTGGTAAAAAATTATATTAGCTGCAGGGACTTTGACATAGCTGTGGCTTAAGTGAATTGATGGCCTCGGGCCTATCTCCCAGTCTAATTCGTATCTCTCTCTCCCAGGTGACTACGTCGTAATGACGGTGTACTTTGACCTTAGTAGACGGATGGGTTACTTCACCATCCAGACCTACATCCCCTGTATTCTGACTGTGGTCCTTTCCTGGGTCTCCTTCTGGATCAAGAGTGACGCCACGCCTGCCAGGACGGCCTTAGGTACAGTAAAAACCAAGTGTGCATCAAGCAGGCTCAACAGACCTAAGAAGATATAAGTTATGATTCAAAAAGTAGCTTTCTTCTCCCGTGAATGTTCAGAGAGTTGATGTTCAGTATTTCAATAACCAATTATAGCACAATGCAATTACTGAGTTCTGCAGTACTATCTTTCTTTCTTACATGGGAGTTACACAGTGACCACTTCTAAATGAGTGTATCTTAATTATACAGTAAATGTTACAAGCGCATTCTTGTGTAATTGTTGCACCCGCAGTGTTGATTGTTTACTTTCATTCTTGATCATCACACTACATTTCATCTTTCTCTTGATAAGTTGATAATTGTTTTACATGATTTTATGATTTCCTTCCTCGCCGCATGCCTACCATTAGTTCATTTGCTTTCCTGTGGATGATGGTGATGATGATGATGTTGTTCAAGGTGCTGATGATTTCCTGTTTGAGGTACATTTTGAGGTAAGCCTGCAAAGTGTTTATTTCCAAAAGTCTGTGTTTGTGCTGGATATACAGTATATCCATATTAGAAATAAAAAATCAAAGTTGAACAGCCAAGTCAAACAGCTAAGAATTTAAGTTACACACTATCTTTAAAAAAGTACTAGAATTTGTTTTCATTTTGAGTTATCGTTTCATTTTTTATTTTTTATTTTTTTTATTTTATTTATCCTTTATTTTACCAGGAAGGTCCCATTGAGACACAATGTCTCTTCTTCCAGGGAGTCCTGGTCAAAATGGCAGCATAAATAAAGTTTCAAACACAGAAGGACACCAATTACACATAGACACACATAGGGGTACCATTTCACAAAGACAAAGGCTGACAAGACAATACAGGCTAATCCAGGGCTAGGATCACCAGCACTAAGCAGAAAGAGGAGAAAAAAATAAAATAAAAATCATGATTTCAGTATCATCTTCACTCAAATGTTGGATATCATATGGGGAAATAAAACTCTTCAAACGACCATATGTAGAGACAGTATAAAAGCATTCTGACATGGACAGTGCCATCGTGGATCATTTGAAGCATGTTTTCATGCATTATTGATACACAATTGATAATTTGGTGATATGCAGAAGTTGTGAGGTAGTAGGTGTTTACCATGGCAAAGTAATCTTGCAAAATCCACCAAGTTTGTGCACCAGCAACCAGCTTCAGACAAGATAATCCTGCTCAAATCTACAGTATTCATCTTAGGGCAGCAGTACTGTAGCAACCTGAATTCGTAAGCCAGCTACACAAGCATTGTAATCTCCCTTTAGATAGCCCATTTTCTCCAGGCTTGCTCATTGCTGTGTCTACAGTGATCCAACACGGCCTATGTTGTGCTTCACCATCAGTCAAGGGAGCGCACCATTGCACAAAGTGTGTACATTAAACGGCTCCAGAATGTCAGCAGCGATTAAAGCTTCGTCATCTAATGTCACGATCTCACTTAATATCACGCCTTCATTTGAATATGAAGAATACCAAAGAAAATGTGATTGATTTTCAAAGTGGCTTAAATAATCACATACCAGTATCTACTGAGAGGCAAAGCACTGATGTTGTTGAGCATTGCACTTATTTAGGAAGAATGACTGACTTTAAATTGGCCTGGGAATTAAATTCATAATAAAGGGCCACAACGACTGAATTCTTCTCAATTGAAAGTGGAGAATGATGTAATAGTTTTGTTATATTGCTGCAATTTCAGAGTGTGTTAACCTTCTGCTTTATTGTGCGATATTCTTCTTTATCAGTAAGTAATAAAAATAAGACAGAAGACCTGCAAGCAAGATTGTGTCTTAATGACGTCCATCAATGAGACTAACACGATCCCGGAGGACACACAGGGACAATTTTACTTTTACTTTATGTATCAACTAGGCCTGTAAAACATTTGTGCCTATCAGACTTGCTCTATTAAATTGGCTTTGAGGTTTATATGACTCTGTGTTTGAGTTGGCATTGTTGTTTATCATAAGTACGTCTCCTGACAGTATTTTTTGAATAAGATATCAAATATAAGATGCGGTGAGTTTTTAGGTATTGTTATGACATTTTTGTTGTGTTTGTCTTTCATGGTAGCTATCATCCTTATCATCAACTCAGATTTAGTAATGGCATTTTTCATTTTGTCAATTCCAAAGATCTTGTGGAGTCATATTTGCTGACAGGCATTATCTTCAGAAATTTTGCAGGCTGTCCGCAGAGCTCGAGCTGGAGCAGAACAGACTTTCACATTCAGATCAACACAGAGCGGCAGCTGTTTTTATGTGTTGCATTGCTATGGCAAAGAGCCTTGGCCATTGTACAGGGCCAACTACCACAGCAGCCAACTTGCGGCAAGTTTGCTGATTTGCTGAGGTGAGAGGTTTACAGCAGCAACCAAATGAGCAGTGGAATATGGAGCATGGAGAGGCATCCTGCGCCCAAGCTCTGTTGCCTTGATGCTGGAAGGGAATCAAGGATTGTTGGACCAATTGATGGCAACTTTTAACGTTAATTACTGCTTTTAGCAAGCAGCCACAGAACAACACATCTTCTCATTTCTCAAGCTAGTGTGACACACTTTATGGCTCCACTGGCATGCATTGTCACTGTAAGAACAAAACACGACTGTCATTTTATTCTGCACCAGCGAAATGACCACAGCGAACCGTTGCAAGTCCCTTCTACCTCATTCAAGTTCTGTATAAATAAAAAGACACCATGTAAAGCCTGAAGTGCACTGTCAATTCACGGATCGCTGTAACGAGCTCATTTCATCCGTGTGAAAGTGAAAATTCTCTTCAATCGAGTGCAACACTCATGGTGATGCTGCTCTGGTTCTCCCAAGAGTGATACTTCAGTGACACTTCAACTCTGGAGAGCATCGTAATGGCACATTTTATATTAAACCTTTATTTACTCTTTATAACAAGGCAAGCTGAACATAGCAGCCACGCATTCACGCCAGCTCCAGATCTCGGTCCTGCTTTCTGACATTTTCGGCAATAGTTGATGAGGGAGGGAAGACATAAACCTTCATCAGCCACCTGATTCAGGGATTCAAACCAAGCCCCCTTCCCTAGCTTCCTGTCTGGCGTCCTTGTCACTCCTCGACCCTTGTGTAACTTGTGACGGGGCAGCAGACACTGATCTGAATTACTGTTTTAATGCCACACGGACATGAGTGGCCTTTCATCAGACTGCCACTCAGACAATATCAAAGAAGGTCATCTGAAACGTCTCTGCGGTAATATAGAAGTTATATTGGAGTTCCATCCTTCTCTGTTCTTTATCAAGCCCAAAGACAAAACTTCTCTGACAATTCAGTAATACGTCCGTCCTGTGTTATATCAACTTTAATAAGCTAACGTTACTCATCAAGCATGCACAGGGCCAAATGGACGCTCTCCACTTCTGCCGTTAATCAGAGTTGAAAATAACACGGCATTGTGCTCAACTTTAAGTCCCGTCAACTTACTTTTGCTGTTCGGTTGAACGTGATAAAAGCAGCGCGTCAAAACAGTGTAAGGCATGGACATGGTGACAGCCGCAGAGGCTAAAAACAGAATAAAGGTTTATTTTCAGAAAGTCTTGATAAAGGTTTGGTTCAAAGGAGCGGCAGACGTAGGCGCTGTCTAAATGTTTTATGAAATACCGCTGCTTTAGTTGCTTCATCCCCAGAAAGGTTTCTTGGAATCTTTTAAAAGGATGGCAAACCCAGTTAAATATGTAAATTTTACCATTTAGCATTACTCTTGAATACTACTTTGGTTAATTTGGAAATGACAAAAGCAGAACCAACAAAGCAGAAGCAGGTTCCTCTTCTCCTTCCTCTTTGATGACTGAGCTTTTATTGTGAAAGGCCCCACAATCTGTCATTGATCATTTGCTCTCTGTAATGGATATGATTTAAGATGTAGTGAAGTACAATACTCAAGTAAAAATTTACTTAAGTAAAAGTAAAATTACTCAAAAAAAAAAAAAAAAATACAAATACACAAAAAAGCTGCTCAATTACAGTAATGTGATTAAATGAATTATTTCCACTTATGGGTGCAAGGAATTGTTTGGTAATCAGTGGACTGAGAGACACAGGAATTGTTTTGCTTTATATTAAATCGACTGTAATTCTAATGTATTCATGTGTGGACGGCTGGTTTAGTCATAGGCACAACTTATATCAGCCTTCACCTTTCCAGTGTCAGTTTTCTTCGGAGGAGGCTGAATGTTCCCAAGGCCGTGAGCTGTGCATCCTTCTCGTGACAATGCAGGCCTAATCACAACATCCACAGCGCCTCCTTTATGTGTGCGTCCGCCCGTCTGGCTATCTGTCGATCCACCTGACTGTCTGGTTAAGATACAACCAAAGACCGCAAAGGCTTATGTGCTTGGGCATGTGTGCATCTTGTCTGATACATGACCAAAGGCGGCAAAAGCTTGTGATGTTCCTTTAGACAACAGGTAGGGAAGAGAAGCAAGCTGTCCTGGTAGAGATAAACATCCTCATTCAGCACAACAATAGAAAGTCATTTAGCCTTTCTTCTCCAGTACATTGCCCCCCGCTTTCAGGTCACTGTTATTTCCTGATCCCAAAGCTGAAAGGGAAACAGTGAGATAAGAGAAAGCGAGAGGAGAGACAGAGAGTGAGAGTTAAAACCAACATGAAGCTGATGGAGAAAGGATGTCAGAGAGCCGGCGCCCAATGTGTGGAGAGGAGGTGAAGGCTTCTGGCATGTAGTGGCAGGGAGAAATGTCAGAACGAGGGAGGAGGCTGACTGAGATCGCGGGGAGGATGAAGTCCAAGGAGTAAGCAGGTGATGACACTTCCCCCAGAGGCTGGCTGCCTTGACAAGCCGCCAACATGTTCCAGGTGGTATTTCCAAAGAGCTGTCACTCACCTGCTACTCCTACAAAGTAAGGACATCTGGCTGAGCGATGGGCTGGGAGTGAGAGAGATGAGCTGAGGTTGATTCCCTTTGAGACCGCAATTCCTGCAGCTGAAATAGATCGCGACTGAGATATGCTTGGTGGGGAGGCGGCGGCTGTTCAAGGGAAGAAAACCCATGTCAAAACAGAATCTGAGTCCAAGGGTAGAGGCTCGCACAAAGCGTGAATGCGGAGGGCCATTTCTCGCTGCGTCATGCACATTCGGCTCTATTCATTTCCAATGTTTTCACCCCATCAGGGGAATTTTGGTGCACAGGCAGGATTAAAAGTAAAATCATTCTACAAGAACATAAAGCAAAAATCAACTCAGAAAACACATTAAAACATAACAAATGACCACAACCATGCAAAGCTGAGTGGATAGGAGCTGGCAGAGAGTCAATAGCTCCATCCAAACAGTGTGTGTGGACATTATGTCTGGGCACTTCTCATTAGCATACTTGTCAGACTGCTAGGTTTCTACACCTGTCCGTGACACAGCTCCTCATCATCACAACAATGAATAATTCTGTGTGGGCTGATGGTGGTTTGTTGCGATGAGTAATAAATACATGATGAGTAAATTACAACAGACTTTCTGGCCACACCAACCCACTGGCCCACTGATACTGATATCAGATTCAGAAACAGAAATTCTTCATGGATCCCCGAGGGGAAATTAGGTCAGTTGCAGATGCTCAAATTCTTCAAGGAAAAATATACAGTGTATAAGCATATGTGAAATTATAAGGAAAATTGGGAATATGTGCATTAGAAATTTTCAAAAAAAAAAAAGTGCATTATTTAAAAAATATGTGCATTCACCCTGCAAAAATATTACAACAATACATACAGAAATAAGAAATTGAGTATATGTTAAAAGTATAGAGCCTGGTTACAGCAAATTGGCAACTTTTAACCTGACTTTTGTGTATTTGGTTGTTTTGTTTTTTTTTCTTCTTCTTTCCCAGGCCTTACACTGGGAAAGAAAAAACTTGGGTAAGGATTCACAGCCATGAGGTTTTCAAATCAATAAAAATATGAAATGGTCATGCGTAAATTTAATGCTACCAGATAGCAGAGACACTTAGGACATCCTCAAGTTCAGCTTCAGTTGTTAGACATCAGACACAACGGCATCCTTCTAGAAGTCCTCAGCTCTCAGGAAAAACTTTTTTTTTTTTTTTTCCCAAGTCTTTGGTCTGGCACAACTGGATATCAGACAAATCAACGTCATACAAAAGTCCTTCAGACTGAACCGCATCAGACAAAACTCCTTCAAACAAAATGGCATCACACAAAGCGGCCTCAGGCGAAACTCCATCGGACAAAACAGTAGGGGATCAAAACGAGACAAAAACTCCTTCAGACAAACTGCGGACAAGCCAGATATTGTATTACCGGACTTTACAAGCCAATATTTTTGAGCCGGGTGTTGCAACATTTAACAAGTCTCGTTAAAAAGCAAATTTGACGCCTCACCTGGGACAACGTTTGATGTCTTCAGAAAGCTGTTTTCCATTGTTGTCTATGGTGAGGGAATCAATTACTCACAGCGGAGGAACGTTCTAAAAAATCCATACACAAAGAAATGAAAATAGATTAAAGCAATGAACGAATTGAAAGGATAAAGAGTCATGTGTTAAACATGCAACTTTGGTACGTTTGTCTTTTTTGTCTTTCCTCAACCTGAGACTTGACGAGGTTTCTCCCGTGATGTGAAGCCTTTTAGTCTGAGGAATGATGCTGTTTTGTCTGATGTCTAAGAACTGAACCTGAGACCTGAGGATGTTCTAATGAGCACACCGCACGGTACATGAGCTTTTGTATCGGGCCTGCGGGCACCTGCAAACCTCCCTGGGTTTTTCAGACACCGAAAACTACCTGGGAATTTCCATCTTCCTCCGTCTTTTGAATGGAGTGCAGCATGAGGAGCACCTCAAACTCAAAACGTCCAGTCATCCCTGTGAGAGCTGTCACTCATGATAACTCCTGTTATGCAGAACCCTCTGTGCCTCGCATTCCTCATCACAATCGAGAGGCATCGCTAGCAGCAAGCCGGAGACGGGAAAAAAAAAAGGCAAATTCAAGAAACTGAGGTACTGTATCCCTGCGAGAGCCGTCACTCACGCGAACACTTGTCACCGCCGACAAGACAGCTTAGATGCAAGAATATGGCAGTGTTCCTCATGGGACTCCCCGCTGAGATGGTGGTAAGTTAGAGATAAGGTGATATTACAGACACATCGCTCGCTTCAACTCCCCACTGTGTAGAGATGGGGGAAATCTAAATTGGGTGCTCTGTTCACCACGGGGACCGGCTCACTGTGATAAAATCGGCTTGATGTAGGTCGTACGTAGAGGCTGCCTTACAAATGTCTTCTTGTTGAACCCGGAGGCATCGAAATGACAATGGGCAGCACAAATCTAAACAAAATAACCCGCAGTGTCAAAAATCCAATCTCGCCGGCATGATGTTCCTGGGTTTAAAATAATGTAGAGGACATTTGTAGTCACTGTGGCCCATGAGAACGGCCTAAAAAGTTTGCCAAGAGACATTATGCCCACTGTCAGGCTACAACAGTCAAGCTGCAGAGTAGAAAAAACCTTGCCGGAGGCTTTGTGGTCCCGACTGTCTCTTTTGGTCAGGAGGGACTCACGTATGGCCATCTGATTGATTACATGCATGGGAGTCCTGGCTTTGAGTCAGAGCCGCCGCAGCGTGCATGAAACACCTCTGATTGAATTAGATTGAAGTTGAAATGTGTAGCATTTGAACATCAAGGAATCATTACCTCATTAATTTGAGGCATTAGCGCAATTACCATGCATAAATGAGACTATTTCTGAGGCGACCGGCGGCCTCCAGTGACCTCTCCGCCGCACTTCACACCGTGGGTCATCATGGGAAATCTGCTGCAACGCTTTATCTCGCAAAACAAGAAACATTTAACTTTGTGGGCAGTAAACAACTTCAATCCAGCTCCACTCGTGTTACCGCATAGCTCGAGCCTCATGCTATTTTAACTGATTCCAGTACATAACGGCTGTTCTCAGGGATGGGTGTGTATTTTAATTACTTTTGAACATTTTGTATTTGATCAGTCTGGGGAAAAAAAGCAATGTGTGATATGTTACTTATGATGATGCACATTGGGATTTGCCCGCTGGTGGCCCCGGAAACAAGATGCAAACTCTTCTAAACGTAAAAAATAAAATGCTAGATGCTGCTAAAATCCCAATGAATAGTAAGATATGTAACGGCATCTAATTGGTGATTCCACTTGCCATTCTAAAATTAACCCACTCTGCCTGTTGCCTTTTAATCCTGTTATTGTGTGCTCTTTTGCCACATGATATTTGTGTATAATCGCATTCAAAACATTGCAATACAGAATTCTTGTGTTTTTTATTTATCCATTAGCACTGACACTTGTGGAAAAATCATTATCACGTATGTTTAGTTTTAAGTTTTAGTTGGGTTTGTTTTTTTTTTACATGGTAGTGGAGAATTTAGACACCTATATTTTAGTCTTTTATTTTATACCATTTGATAAGTGTTTGTATTTTGCAACATTAGATTATGAATAGGCGTGTGACAGTCCAACAAATCCACAGTTTGGTTTGCAAGAAAAAAAAATCCACTGACTTCTGTCTTTTATTTTATTTGCAAATATATATATTTGATAACAATAAAATAAACATAAAAATACAGTATATTTATTAATTCACCGGCTGAGTGTGTGACGTGTCAGATGTAGCGGTGCCTGGGGCGGGGCAGAGCGAAAAAAAAAAGCAAAAATGAGGTTTGGTTTATGAGAAATGGGGTCTTTACGACGACCGCACCATGATATACATTTCACCTTTCTGGCTTTTCTCAGCTGCTTTAACGCACTTCTCCAGTCGGAGGTTCTCGCTCTCCAAGGAGTTAACAGCCACTGGAACTGGAGTCTCATTTTGCAAAACAGCCCGACTCCCCTGCATAATGAAGAGCTGCTTCCCTTTCAGATCCCATCTTTATAAAAGCCAAATACTGACATCAAAAACTACACATGGCATCTATTGATACGATAATATATTCAGATATATTCACACAAGAATACTGATGACAAAACATGTTTATCAGAGAGCCTTTTCTTATCATGTTATTTTTGGGGATTTTATCCAGAATTCTGTTGATGAAATGATTTTTCTTTCTTCTCACCAAAAGCAAAAACAATCACTGTTTAAAAGAGAACCATTTGTGATGCTTCACATATTCACATGTTGGGGACTGGCCAGTTTTCATGATGCTGTATTTGACATATTAACATTTGTCAGATTTTTATAGGTGTAATACAACAAGCTTTGATGAGTGTGATGAATCACAGTGGCGTGTTACTGCAGCTAAAGGTGCTGCTGGTTTTGAGACATTAAGAGCATGGACTTTAATTTGGAGGAAAGTGTCAAATTAAAGAAAAACCGGCATTAGAGCGTGCAGGCTGTGCCGGGTTCAGGTCGACTCCGGTGCCACGGTGAGGTCCGTGCAGCCGTGTGACCTGACCGCCGATCCTTGATCGGTACTCCTCTGTGCTATTTATAGCGGCTGCATGCACGCAAGCCGTGGTCGGAGGTACCTGCTCGTGCGGGGGGACATTTCTCTTTGTGATATCCCTCCACACGCAGCAAAGGTGATTTTTCTTAACACGTTCGGCAACACCCCTGTCATCCCTGGAGACGTGTGACATTCTATTAAGCCAACAGTCAAGTCCTCAAAATCTCATTTAGCCATATTGCTTGGATGTGGGGAACAGAGAAAATATTTACTTTCTATCTTGTCATGCAATTGAGAGAAAACAGGGCTGTTTTCCATCAAGTGGCTGAGGATGTCTCCTGCATATTTGTATTTTAGAGGCGTACATACTGGGGTTTTCTCACTTCTGCGTGACCCCCCCTGTTCTCTTTCTCCAGATTTGAAATTTCATGTTGTTAAGATTGCCTGCACTCACAGGGAGTCACCCAGTTGCCATGGCATCATGTAGCGACAATTCCCACACAATGAATTCAGCTGTGCAAAGAAACCAGATTTGAAATAGCAACCGAGCGAGCAGCCTGTGGGTAGTTTGTGATTAAAACACACACACAAACAGTGGCGTTGCCGCGTTTGTCCCCCCACATGCAAGATAACAGGTTGATTCCTCAAAACACGGTGGCTACGCTGCTTATGGTGGGCTACAGTCGCAAAGAGATGTCAGGGTTTCATGAGGAAACAAGATTCTGTGGGAATCGGCAGCAAAGAGTTTTCCATTTTTCCTAGTTTGGTGGTGAAATGTAATGAGTGGGGAAAGAGAAAGTCTAGACGAGAACTAGACCAGAGGAGGTAGCTTGAAATAGATGGGAGCACTTGTCTCTATGGAAACCAGAGGCAAAAACAGTGGCACACACTGCCATGAAAGACATCTAGGAGATGTGGATGAAAGAGATGGAGAAGAGAGCGAAAGAGGAGGAGAGAGAGAGAGAGAGGGAGAGAGAGAAAGAGAGAGGCTAAGACACGGCACGAAGAGAAAGGAGTGACGATGAGAGAGCTGGTGCAAGAACAATGTGAACATGTTTCAGCTGTAGATATTTATGCCCCCAGTGGCCATTAATGTCGTTGGGTTCATCTCTCTTTGAAAGAATTGATTTCATTTCACCAAGCGAAGACAATATTGTCCTTTATAAGACACCGTAGGGATTAATCTCTCAAACGGCGACACTGATAACATGATAAAGTGCGCAAGAAAGAAAGAAAGAAAGAAATCCCCAGTCATGATCAGGACAGGAAACTCAGAAAGCAGGTGGATTAAAACATTACCGGCCACGTTCAATATTTTATAAGACAAAATAAAGCTTTTGCAATATAAAATAACAAGAAAAAGATGCTTAGTGCCTCCCAAAGCAACAAGTAGTCGACTTTTGAGGTTTCATCAGACATGAGGTCAACGAAAGTGCTGCTGCTTAATGATCTATGACATTCATCACCGTTATTAAAAGAGAAATGCACTGATAGGAGCTTTTCTGTCAACATAATGTGTTTCTTTTCATTTGAGAGGTCGCCGTCACCTACAAAATCAAAACGACTAGGAAACAGCAACAACAACTATACATTTTCCTGTATGTCCTTGTGTTTCTTTGGCGATGCCTAAGAGCTTTTGATAATGCTGTGATGGGAAAAAGACTCTGGTATGCACGAGCTGATGTGCTACCATGGCAAAGACATCACAGGCTGAACTTTACTCTGTCAGCTTTCTGAGCGACATGTGCTGCAATTTAATCAGATCACGCTCCAATGGCTGTTTACATGGAAATTTGCCTAAAACAGCAATTATTACCACCCATTAAAAAAAATGAGTCCAGTTAAAGTTAAATTTTAGCACTAATATAACTATCGCTTCCCTTTATTGAATATGTGCTCAATATAAATGATTTATCAAAGAGGATTTTTCACCAAATGTTTGGTATAGAGGGGTGAAGAGACTGCTGCTTCCCTAAATTTGGCGGATGAAGACATAAAAAAAATGTAAAATAACACATATTAATACAGCCAATAACTGAGGAGATGCACGTTTCCACAACACAATTATCAAAATACTTCATGGCTGCAGACTCTGTTGACTTTACCATGTAATTTCAAAATGTGGTATTTTATTTAATTAAAAACGTATTGAATTAATTTCTGTCAGGTGCATTGGAATAGAGGGCTGGCATTTTACTGCAGGCTTGCTCCTTTTCACTATTATGTTTTTAAACTATTTCATTTTTAAATTGTTCTTATTGTTTTATTCATTTATTTGTCTCATTGTCACGGTCTTTTCCCTTTTAACACTGTTAATTTCACCTTGATTTATTTAACATAATTTTTCCTTCATTTCTACCTCTTCATTTTCATCGGTGATTTTAGTTGTGTCTGCTCATATTGAATGTCTGTACCTCGGCACTGCAAAAAAAAAAAAAAAAAAAAAAAAAAAAAAAAGGCTTCTCCCTCAATCTGTTTCCTGGTGATTTAAATCAATCAATCAATAACTGCGTCATGACATAATGATCATTTGCTGCCTTGTCTTTGCAGGGTTGCTCTAGTAACTAATCAAGTAAAACTCCCCTATGAGGGACAAAACAAAAAATCAGAATTCGATGCCACCGTCGGTGCCAGTCGTTCATTTACACCTGAAATAGCGGGCATCACTTTGATTTGCGGGGTTGTGAGCCAAAAGGGCTGAGAGCGGCGGCCGCACAGCACTCAAGCCGATGACTACGGCGGCAATTGAAGTGCTAATGGAGTGCTAATGCAGGATTGACGCAGGACTGGGGACGTCTACCCAGAATACCCGTGGTGATTAATGAACCTCCGCCTGGCTCTTGTATAATGAGTGGCTTCCTTCAAGGGTCACTGCACCGCTGACCCAGGCTATTCATCACTCAGTTACAGTTAATGCTATTGTGTCAGTGTAATTATTATTGGTATGGCAACGCTCATATGCGCGTTACCTTCCTAGGTATCACCACGGTGCTGACCATGACCACCCTGAGCACCGTCGCCAGGAATTCGTTACCCAGAGTGTCTTACGTGACCGCCATGGATCTGTTCGTCACCGTCTGCTTCCTGTTTGTCTTCGCCGCCATGATCGAGTACGCCATGCTCAACTACTACTCCTACAGCGCGCAGAGACCCCCCGCCAAGACACAGAGGATGGTAAGGCTCCGTGTGCCTGTGTGTGATAAGTCCAGGTTACCCTAACCCTAACCCTAAATCCAGGTTACCCTAACCCTAACCCTAAATCCAGGTTACCCTAACCCTAACCCTAAATCTAGGTTACCCAAACCCTAACCCTAAAACAGATAAATGTGATCATGTCATGTCATGTTACATAATTGTTGAATTGTTGTTTTGGGAAATTCATTTGAAGATGTCATGTGTCCCAAAGCTACTTCTGCCATTGAAAAAGCGAGACAGAGCGTCGGCATACGGGCCAAAAAAAATGGATTTTCTCTCCTTGACTGTCCATCAGCAAGCCAAAAAAAAAAAAAAAAAAAAAGCAAAGCTGGTTTTGTGAAATTAGAAACGGAGAACGGCAACAGAGCCAGTTTTTGATTTTCCATTTTCATCCATGTCCCTTGGGATGTTTGTTTTTTTTTTTTGCTCGCAGGCTGGCAATGCAAAAAATGGAAACCTTCTCGATATTTCACTTTCTTTTCCAGTGGAAACGTCACAGCGGCGCCTGGAAATTTAATCCTTTCGGCCTCGGTACATGGAAGTCTCTCTCTGAGCACTAACCCTAACCCCCCCTTACGTGCTGCCTGGAAAGTGTAAGAGGCAACTACCTACTAATCTAAACCACGAGCCACAAAGTACAACAGGGCATGTCACAGGCTGTACCGGGTCATCGTGACACCTCGGGGCATAGATGGGGGTAAATGAAGTCTGGGCTTGAGCTTGAATTTCCCTTATCATATGATAGTATAAATGCTGTCTCAGAGGCTTTTTTTCCATCTTGCCAAGACTAAATTTCTGGGGAAAAACAGCAACCCCCTGTAATTTCTGGCATGAAAATAGTTATATTTAAAGATACTGAATACTGGCATAAAATATCTGCTATCAGCAACTTTACTCTAAAAATATGAATAACGGCCTCCAAAAACTCAGATGAACCCTAGGGTGTAAATGTACGAAAAGGTGCGCCCGTCCACGTGTACAGGTCCGGCTGTCTTGAGCACGTGCACGCGTGTTCATTTTTGCGAGGCGTTTGGGGAAATTTCACCGAGAGCTGATTCCCAACCCTAGCAGGGCTTCCCGTGCGCGAGCCCGAATCCCGCGTGTAGGCAGATTCGAGGCGCGCACCTGCTGAGAAAGCTTTAATGGCGACGGCACACATCCACTCATACTGAGTCACCAACTGCTGCTGTCACTTCCCGCTCTCCACAACCCGTCCCTCTTCATTATTTTGTGCCACTGTGGAATAGTTCTGTTCTGTGTGTCTGCGTGTTAATGTCAAAGACTGCCAGCCATGGCTGAACAATTAAGTTGTGTTACATCCAATCCCCTCCTCTGCATTTCTAGCTCCATACTGTATATTGGCCGGTCTGTCTGTGGGGAAGCCTCATATTTTCCTCCCCCCTCCCTCAGTGCGGTTCCTTTGTGCCGCCCACTCAGTCAATTCTCCTTCTGCACAACATACATCTAACTCTCGCTCACTTTGTCACTTCCCTCTCGCTCGATCGCTCTTTCTCTCTCCCCTCCCACTCTTCCCCTTAGAGTGGAAAAGAGGTTTGAGAAGAACTGGGAGGGAAAAAAAACGTGATTTTATCCCAATTAAGCTATCCCACACAATTTAAAAATCACCAATACATTTTCCACGAAGATACTGAGTGAGCACTACAATGTAGAAATTCAGGCTATAGTGGCATAGGTGTTGCAGAAACAAATTATAAATAGTCCTGTTACTAGAAGTGAGTAGTTTTTGTGTTGTGTTTGTGTGTTATTTTTAAGTTAAGCCATTTTCTGCTTTGCTACATTTGAAATCACAATTTATTTGAGAGTGTACGTTTTGTAGGCTTCCCAAAAACATCATAAAAGAAAGCGGCAAATTGTACGGCACCAGAAAATTGGCCAATTTCGGTGGCATTAGCCGTCGATGGCTGGTCAGCAGGAGGAGAGAAGAATCAAAGCTGAGAGGAGTAAAGAAAAGGTGCAATCTGGCTTTACTTTTGTTAATGCACTTTATTTTTGTACAGTTTCTCGTGTAAAGATTTTTTTAATCAAAAGAGGCATGAATCTAGTTTGAACTTTATGTCAGCACATCCTAAGGTGTAGCTTATCCTGAGTGCATTTTATCCTGAATACATTTTAAATGGACCTGTCATTTTTTTAATTAAAAAAAAAAAAAAAAATCACTCCGTTTTAAAACTGTTTAAAATATCTCTGAGTGATGCACCTGGAACGCCTGTGCCAGTTTTGTTGATTTGGTGCCTTATTTCTTCTTTTCTTCACCATTTTGCCCTGATGTTCAACAATTACAAAGGGAGAAATCCATTACAGCAGAGCAGATAGCAATTTCTCTACTGGCAGCAGTCTCAATAGACCATGAAATGCAGCCGAAAGATATATAATTTGAGTATAGGGTGAGGACATGATCAACATTCCCAATTTTGAAAATTATTTTCCTATGTTTACATGCCCATACAACCACCTTGGGCTGAGAGCAACACGTGTGCTCATTTTTTTGGACAATTGAAAGTCATTCTAGGAAATGTACCTGAACCTGAATTAGATAACAAAAAACTCCAACCTTAAAGTACAACATCACAAAAATCAATATCCCAAGGTAGATTTTTCCTTTAAATACTGTACGATTCGTCCACATTAACTTGCTCTGTCGTCCCGCACAGGCCTACTCCGCTCTCAACATGGGTCGTGCCCCTCGGACAGCGATGCCCATGGGCAACTCCCTCTTCTGGCACGACTACGAAGACAACTGCCTGTACGAGTGCCTGGACGGAAAAGACTGCAAGAGCTTCTTCTGCTGCTACGAGGAGTGCAAAGAGGGCGGCTGGAAGAAAGGGCGGATCCACGTCAACATAAGCGAGCTGGATTCCTACTCCCGGGTCTTCTTCCCCACCTCGTTCCTGCTCTTCAACATCGTCTACTGGGTCAGCTACCTCTACCTCTAGTAGGGCTCGGGCTGTGATCCGTCGAAACAGCCGCAGTCCCCGCCACTTAGCTTGGGACTCATGAGTTGAGGTCCAAACTAAGCGTGGACGAACTGACGTGGATCAGCTCTGTGGGAGTTGTGGAAGACATGCTGCCGCTGGACCGGGGACGACTGAAAAATACGTTGAAACCATTTGTTCACCGGTGTTGCTGTGCGTTTACGGAGGCCACAGTACTTTGGACAATTTGGCATTGCAGCGCTCCGATATCCGGATAACAAGGAGACACTCGAGAAGGAGTCAGAAACAAATGAGAATAAAACGCCCGGCGGTGGAGAAGAAGTCGGCAGCATTAACTGGAATCGACTGGTATTGACTATGACTGTCAGAAACCAAAAAAAAAACACAGACAGCCGCGACTCAAGAGACATTGGGGAACAGGGTTGCATTGCTGAATCTTGGTTGACGAGATGGCGAAGCATCCACAGTGCCTTCTTCAGAAAGGGTGCAACACCGAGAGACGCAGCTTCAGAGTTCCCTCCATCATCTTTATTACCTCATCCATCACATCACTGCATGCTAAGCTGTTTATTCTTTGATGGCAAACGAACCCGGAAAACAGTTTTCACCACTAGAGATACTCAAACACTCCACTCACCGCTCATTTTGTGGCACTTTAGTTTTAGTTGTACTCTAGAATCAGTTAAACCCTCTAATAATAGTAATGAGTTATTATCATTATTAGAATTAGTCGTACTTTCACAGCAAACCTGCCAGCTCACGCATCAGTTATTAATTGTTGAGTAAGAGCTCGTGTCACGGGATGTGATTGTATGATTAAATCGTTGTTTAGCAAGTCAGCAAGCCTCACAGAGACTTAATGCTTTCTGACCAGACAATGCAGCTTAGATGCCGAGAAGATTAGGGTGTTTTTAACATAGGATGGGATGAATTCTTACACATACAGTGTAGAAGATCCGCATTTACATCCAAGCACGCACTCAAAAAACATACATGAATATTAACCACGTGCCCAGGCAAATATATGCTACAGTGTGAGAATACTGAATGCAAAAAAAAAAAAAAAATTGCCTGGTGTGCATTGTGGACGTTACTGCCTTGGCCATTTTCAAAGCATAAAAATTTCCACTGCACCAATAGATGGACACATGAGGATCAGACCAATGATGGAAGTTACAGCTACAACAAAGTCTGCAGCAACTTGCATTGAAACAGTTTCTTTGCTGTTTAACTGTACCTTCAATTGCTCATTTATGCTGTCTTTTGTTTTTTTATTTTATTTTATTTTATTTTATTTTATTTTATTTTATTTTTTGGAAATGAAACTCCGAATTTCCCCTACAACTTAATAGGTGCAGCTAGGCAGTGAGTCATGACCGTACAGGAAATTGAGATGGGTGTCAGTGGAGACCTTTAGTGTCCCATCACGGTCTAAATGCTGTTTAAGCAACTAAGTTTTGGGCATTTCTGCTTTATGTGACAGTAGACAGTAGAGAGAGAGACAGGGAAGGTCATATTTAAAGATACTGAGCATCCACAGCCGACAGGTAGGTGGAATAAAAGCCTTCAAGAATCCATACTGGCTGAGATCTAATGCACATCCATACATACACAGTGTATTTATTTTGCATTACAGTCATCCCATCTAGCATCAAAACTTTGTAGAGTGGGTAAAACTGGGGTCATGATGAAAGTTTCAATACTGTTGCTTTTTTCCTGATGAAAAATGAAAGGGATTTCTGATGTCCTACCACATGTAGGACCTTAAGGCAAATCCTTTTTTTTTCTTCACCCAGCTGGTAATGATCATAGGTGCTGTAAAATAGGTTTTATATATTGTGATGGTCCATACACCCACATACACGGAGTAGTGCTGAAAAATGGATGATCTACAATGGTTGTTGATGACGCTTGATGGAGTCCCACATCCCTTCTTCCAACATGTAAAATTGATGCCATACGGAGGTATATAGACACAAATGTTCAAAGAACACAGTGATGGATAGGACGGGTGGTGTTTGAAGCATCTTGTTTGGGTTTTGTTTACTGTTATATGGTGTTTCTGCAGTTGTTTGGCTTTGTAGAACAATGATTACCCCCCACCCTCTTTTCTCCCGGTATTTGTATGTTCAGAGAAAGCTTTTATGTACGATGTATCTAATTAATGTTTCTATTTTCATACAGTTATATATGGAATGTATGTTAGGCCAGTAGCAAGGCCGGAGTCACTCTGTTTGCAGTTCAGTCAGTTCAAGGAACAAATGAATTCATACTTAGCGGTCCTACATATTCATGTGGCTTCGAGACAATTTGTGTCCCGGCCAGAGGTTTGGACTTGCAAATCAAGCTGCCTCAAGCTGCCTGTGACAGCAGAGAAACAGGAGACGGCCTATCGCCTCACAGGCCAGCACTTCCTTTGGTATCTTGATATATTTGCTGATTTTAGATAACTCAGAAAGTGAAATTTCATAGTTTTAGAAACGGAAAACCATGGCATCTATTCAGCTATCTATCCATCCACCTATCCATATATCTATCTACCTATCTATCTATCTATCATGATGAAATTGTTGTCTCGGTCCTTTATGAACTGACTGAATTGACTGAATCGGAGTTTGGCCCACACAGAAGTAATCTATCCTCACCTCTGATATTTCTACTACACTTTATAAGTGTCTTAGTCCGTTGAGATACTTCAATAAAACAAAATCACTATTTTCTACGTCTTTATGGAAATCACCTGTGTGTTTCAACTGATTGGGACCTGTGTTTATAAAAGCCTCTTGACGAGAAGAGTGCCGACCCAAGATCAGGGGATGGCGTCACGCGGGAATAATGAGATCACTTGAAACCGGGGGGGCGAGCACGGACCCGGGATCACGGATGAAGTCACACAAGTGGACTAAACTCACTTGAAAGACTCCTCCAGGGACCTCGTCGCCGCTTTTAAATTTCTGAGCCGCTCTGGAAACAACCCGTCTCAAAGATTGGTGTGTAATTACATCTGTCAGTTACAGTCTCAGTCAAGCTGAGAATCAGGGCTGTGCAGGATTTGATGCAGAAAGAATGGATTTTTTTTGTTTTGTTTTGTTTGGTTTGGTTTTTGTTTTTTTGTTCTAATTGTCAGGAAACAGTTGTTGCTACTCCCCGCTTTGCCTTGTAAACCGGTAATTTTTGTTAATTGCTCATGAGGTCTCTGGAGGAGTGGGCTTTGAAGAGCCATTTCGATCTTGGATCAGCACTCCAAAGTGAATATTTTATGAAAACAGGATCTAGAGTGAAAATAGTCAGGTATGTTTTTCTAGTGTGTGGTACATTGCTTATATTAATAAATAATGTTTTTGGCCAAGTGCTACTCTGGTGTCTTTTTTATAATATGACTATGGCAAAAAGAAACTTAACTTTAAAAAAAAAAAAAAAAAAAAAGACTAAAATAAAGAAAACATCGACAGAGTGTCCCAAGTGGGTTGGCTCACCATAAGCCACAAATAAAATGTTTCATTTTGCCTTGTCACGGAGTGTGAAAGTGTCTGGGACTCTGTAGGAGGGATCCTTCACAATTCCTCCTCAAGAAACACCGTCAATTTGGGGTTTTGCGCTTTCATCCAGTTTCCCTCGAATCGATGATGCCTTTCATTCAGAGTTCAAAGCCAATACGTGGCCACTGTGCCAGCCTTTTCACTGAGGCTCCTGCCAAATGTGACAATCGGCCCTCTCGAATCAATAACCACGTTTCCACCAAAGAAATTTGATTGTGATGCAATTTAAAACAGAAATGAAAAATAAGCAGATTGTTCGTGCCAGTATGCTCACAATATTGTATGAATACAACACACTGACTTGCATTATTTCACCAGTCACAATGCATACACCATAATCACAGCTCTTTAAAGGAATGCATCATCGCTTTGGGCAAAATCCCCTTTTCCGATTTCTCCAGACTTAGAAAAGATGTTCGATACATTTTCACCTCTGTATGTCCAGTGGGTAGCATTTCGTGCTAGCTTAGCATAAAGGCTTGAAGTCTATGGAGTCTTTAGCCTAGCTCCATCAGCCAAACCACTGAACATACAGCGGTGAAAATGGTATCGAACAATTTGTCTCAGTCTGGGTTGTAAAAAGGGTATTTTACCCAAATCGTTGAGCATTCCTTTAAGTGTGATCAAATTGCACATTTCTCGTTGGTCTTTTTTTCTGTCCTGTCATTTCGAATGCTCCAAATAACACCATGTCCCATCTATGCCAAAGCAGAGGTGTCACTTTACAGAATCGTGTAAATGGCTTGATTGCACCATTGTATTCACCCGAGTGTTGCCATTAGCGGCATTGTCGTGGGCATAAAAACACAGCCACCGGGATCTAATAACGCCCAAATGATGGGCAACAGTGTGTTCCCGGCTTTTCTATGAATGACCCTTAGAATGACGGGGTGCAAACTGCATCGGCTTCCTCGGTACATTTTTATCCTTCATTTGCTCAGATATTTTTCCTTACTTTGCCTGCAAATTCACATCCAGAAGCCGTTTTATTATTTTATGTTGTCCTTGCTTCTATCATTAATCCGTTTGATCTGGGTTTTATCTCAAATTAAAGAGAGGAGGATATGAATCTACCTTCACTGTAAGTCCTCCATGCATAATTCTTGGTGGATTTTGGCATAAAGCAGCCCTCACAGAAAAAAAAACATCCTCCTGTGTGAATCCAGGCAATTATTACAGCGACGCATGCATTAAGGTGGAAAATCAAATGTGCTTTTTGAAATTCTGAAGTCATTTTCGCTTGCTGCAAGTGCCCTCTTTGGTATCTGTAACCGTTTGCTTATGATTAATAGTCGGAATGAACGGGGTGTGTGTTATCGCTGGCTTCATTAGTCCAAAATGCGGCTGTGTCAAGAGCAAGTGACGGGCAAGTTGAAAAAGTGCGTCGACACCAATCGAATGGGTTACAAGAATCCCGCGGCAGACTCCCGGGCTAATAACGATGATACGACTAATATTTAGTGACAGATGCACGGGCACGCCATTGCTTTACCCTGAGTTTGTTGACCTACATTTGAGCGACCGGCAGAACGGAGAACGAGGGAGGGAGAGACAAATAAGTGGAATGGAGTCAAAGAGTGGGAATTACAGCATGGGGTTCAATCAAAGACAAAACTGGAAGAATCTCCCTGCCGCCCACATGAAGCGACGAGACGCTGGCACGCTAACACAGTGGATATGGGAAAGTCACTTATGCAGCGGAAATTGAGCTGTCAGTGTGTGCGAATATGTGAGTGTGTGTGTGTGTGTGTGTGTGTGAGGTAAATCTACATACACTCACGCCTACCGGGGGATGCATCCAAGAGCAGCCATCACATATGAGAAATCCTTCTGCAGGGAATTAATTGTGTTTGTACCATGTGTGTGTGTGTGTGTGTGTGTGTGTTTGTGTGTGTGTGTCTGCACTCGTGCATACCATATGTGCATAAATTCATGCATAGGTGCGTGTGTACTTCAGTGAGAAAGGTCACTTCCGTTGTCAGTGCACAGCATGTGTGTGTGTGCAATGTTTAACAGTGTGTGTGTGTGTGTGTGTGTGTGTGTGTGTGTGTGTGTGTACGGGTTGATCAGTGGCGTGCAGAGATAGAGAAGGAATGCATCAAGTCTGGGAATTCCCTTCTCCCACGTGGGATGACATTTTGCCACTCAGGCTTACACACACACACACACACACACACACACACACACACACACTCACATGTGTACACACACACACACACTCACACACACACACCTAACCTTTGCCCCTCTTTCCCTCACTTTCACCACAACTGAAAAAACTGTGGCATGTGTGCATATGTGTGCATAATCTAGTTCATGTATTTTAAATGATAACTGATCTTGAGATCTAAGCGGGTGTGACAGGTATATGGATCACAATTACAAGGTGTGACTGTGCGTGTGTGTGTGTGCGTGTGTGTGCGTGGCCCAGCCTTCATGCATATTGATCCCACAGTCCCTGTCAGGGCAGAAACTGCTCCGTAATAATTGCCTTGTATCTGCGTGACTTGATAGCCTGTCGGTTTCTAAAAGCTTCATCAGTGACAATTGATATTTAAAACCAATTTTGCACTGACATAAAATTTAGGAAGTAAAAAAAAATAACAAGTACAATAGTGTAACCAGCACCGTCCATGGCATCCTATGCTGTCCACACATCTTAATTCCTAGGTTCAACTGTATAAATTGTTGTATTGTAAACTATACCCATAAATGGCTGTTTTTCTGTGTTTTTACATTTCAGGTTTTTTCTCCATGTTGTCGGTGCATCATTACATTTAGGTGACTGACAGACTGGTAATGGGGGACTTTCAAAACCATCTGCTTGTGCAGGTGAGCTGAGCTGACCCCTCTCCAGCTGCAGCTCAGTGTTTTGGAGTAAAGACTACGGCTGTGTAATTGTAATCGGCCGTGGAAACAAGTTCAAGTCAGACTTTTCACTTAAATATAGCACTAATGAACTGACCTGAAGTGACAGAGCAGCAATCTTGATCAATCAGCTTTGCTTTTCTAGCGATTATTTTCACGCAGCCAATTCTCCCAGATATTCCCAGGGGTGTTTACTTGGAGATTGTTAAAACCTCTATTAACCACTCAATGTCTTTTTAGAGACAAGTGTATAGAGCTTATATATTGTATAGGGCTGAGATGGAGGGCTAATGTGGGGGATATGCATGACTGGAGTGACTCCATCGCAATCTCCAGTGAATTTAAAAACTTCACCCATTAAGACCAAAGTGCTGTAGGAACACCGCATTGTGACTTAGGCCACGTCAACACAGATGCGGATATTTTTGGAAACTACTTTTCGTCCTCATGTTGGAAAAAAAGTCAATCCAGTCAGTCATGGGAGCCTTTTGAGTATGTCTCATATGATATGTATGACACACGATGACGCAAAGACACACATGTCTGCACTATGTGAGCGTGTGCAGAGAGGCTGAGGAGCGACTGGGACGGTTTGTTGACATCAGTGAGTCATAAATGCAAGTGCTGCACAAAACACGATTAAGACAAGCTGATAATGTTCAAAAATGCAGAAAATGTTGGATGACAAGGGTAAGTCGTTTAAGTGGACAGACAAAGTGAAAATTCAAAGTATGCAGTGAACCAAATTCGTGGTGGCGATGTCAGCATTATCACTGTTTTTGGAAACCACATGGCATATCTTCCACAAGTTGTGTTCTCAGTGATTAAAGATGTTTTTGTGTGGACAAAAATGGCAAAATGGAACGAAAAAGTTGGCACTGACTGAACATACACTGTATTTCCCTTACATTTTGGTTATTGTGACATTATTGTGACTGGTTAGAGGAATTCCAGTCGCTGTTAATCTGAACGAGCATTATGTCTTCTGTGTTGGCATCATTTAAAACCACTCCAGGGCAGGCAGAATTAAAGATGCTGCATAATGCCAACTTATGATAAATTTATACATTCAAGGCAAAATTCATCCAAAGCAACAAAGAATTAGGGCAACGCTGAAATTATCTCCAAATCCTGGATCATCAAAGTCCCAGGCAACAAAAATAAGCAGTGCAAAGGTTTCGGTGCTTTAGTGCTTTTATAGTGGTCCTGAGACGGTACAACAGACCATAACATCAAAAAGGAAGAAAAATAAAGAACTCCCAGTGTTTGTTATGGGTGCTCACTATTATTCTTTATACAGACAGTGGGAATGAACCGCACACAGGGAGGCATAACAAAGGAAAGAAAAGATAAAGCTTCAAAGGGATTCACTCCGAGGTCAGCGGGGACACATGGCTCTGGAGGTGAGAAGTGCCGAACGGTGTCTGGCCAAATAAATGTCAAACACATTTTTTATTATCTTAATAGTGTTGTTTCATTAAAAAAACGGCTGCCGTGTACAGTGAAAGGTCGAATGCAGGATTCAGATTCAAGTCCCACAGCATGCGCTGCAGCCCGCGGAGCCCGCAGGCTCGATACCAGGATGTAATCGAACGTCCACTTCCCCTTCACTCTTTGACAGTATGCATTTCATATTCTCTGTGTATCTACAGTTTCCAGAAGTCATGGGGTCATGATGCTCTCGTGGTCAAAACATGTTTTTCTTAACTCTGTAACGAAGAACCAGCACCATCAAGTCTTAAAAAAAAAAAATGCAATATGATTTCTTGTATAGGGGAATGTTAATGTCTTCCAGATGTGTTTAGGATGACGATGGAAACCAGATGTTGTTTACCTCGTTATATAAAAAGGTTTTCTGCCCTCCCGCCATTGTCGTTCTTGTGCTATCTGCGCCAGCGTACAGTTGTCTGACTCAAGCTCACTGATAAATGCCTGAAATGATCTATATGTGAACGTCGAATTTCTGCAACAGAATCATCCTTCAACTGTAATTCCATCCTGACATTCTTTTAAGGTTTATGTAGCCGCTGCTCCATAATGTCAGCTCGTCCATATCCATAATTGATGCTGTAAATTGCCGGGTGTCTGCACAGTTAGCAGCATGAATGGCTGTCGATGTGTTCCTTTATGTCTGTCAGCGGACATTCCCGGGCAAATTCACGTCGATACGCGGCCAGACATTCGTCAAATAGCGTTTCAAAATAAGCCTCCGTGGTTTTAACCTTCTTGGGAGCGCAAGACGGATGGAGTCGACGACATCAAGGCGGTCCAGACGTCAGTGTCAGGAAAGTTGTCGATTTGTAAACTGTCTTTTTTCTGAGACGGAGTATCCGGGCAGAGAAAAGGAATAAGCAACCTTCTCCCACCCTCAGAAATTATCATTATTGTGGCCCTGAGCAAGGTTTTTCACCCTCACTTACACCAGAGGAGGAACTGTTACATCGGGCAGGTCTCCTGTGAATTTCTGAACGCGTAGCTGCATGTTTTTGAAGCTGTGCCCGGGTAAATAAAGGCTGAATGTACTCTGATATTCCGAGGAGGTTAAAAAATAAAAAGTTGGTCCATTTGATTACAGTTGTGAACCTGTAGTCAATAGCAGGAAGGTGCTGCATGCAGAAACCTGTCTACAACCACCTCCAAAACATTTTGGCCTCATCCGATGGTTTTCATTAATCAGAACTCGAGGGAAATCTGTTTGCTGGCTGGGCTGTAACATTTGCAGAGATGTTTACAGCTGCACAATAGAGACGGGGGAGGAAGTGCAGGATCCATCTCTCAAAGCCCAATAGTGATGACTTCGTTCAGGTTGTATCCAGCTTCTCTCTTGGTACCAAAATATTTTTTCGGCGTCAATTTTGTGGAGACACATTCTTCCTACCAGGTGGAAATCTCACATCTGACTTGATTTCATTTTGATGTCTGCAGCTACACCGCGACTACAACTATTTTTTTATAGTACAAGCATTGCCGTTACAATGATAATGATCAGTGTTGCATCATTTATTTGATAAATAGCTCGAGGTCAAGTTCAGCGTGGACCTGCTGTGTGACAGACCGCTGGGTAATCGTCCGCAAATGCCAGGACACGTCATATCGCACCGGCATCTCCCGAGTTTGATATTCAGTTTCACTCTGAGCTGAGACGCGCGGCTCCGGGGAAATCCTTTGACCGGCACAGTCATTATCAGAGAGCGATTAAGAGAAATGAGCCGCGGTTGTCCAAACATCTGCGACAGTCGTGTTCGTTTTTGGACCCTGCGGAGCGAACCTGAGTCACAGTCATCACATCCGCCAGCTGTCACCGCCGAGCGGGGAATCTCCCGTGTAGGCTTGGGTTTTGTTTCGAGAAGTCTGATGGCTGGTGCTGATATGGGTCGCTCAAATCCAAGACTGCCACTACAATATTTGTTTTGATACTTAGGAACTAGTCATCTACACGGTGTGGTTTTGAAACGCTTTTATGATGTGCATGAAACACGCCCGTGCTGGGACCCAGATGCTCTAATTGTATTCAGCGCTAAAATCTCCACCAGGTGCACCTGTCACATTGTAAGACGTGCTCTGTTCGCACATCATTATCTGCTGCTGTGTTCTTTTTACCCTTTAACTCTACTGATTTCCACTTGCACACAGGTGGAATGCAGAAATATTGCATTTGAGGTTGAGATTTGGAGCTTAACTTCGTTTGAAAAGATTGACATCAAGCAAACACATAGATAAAATAGACAGTTATAGTTCAATTCATTCACAATGAACTACAGCAGAACTTTTGTACCCTAGAGTTGCTGGTAAGGAAATGCTCCCTGAACCACACCCTATAATCCCTAAATCTAATCCTAACCCCGGCCTGGCCAGTTCTGCCAAATTTCTGATGTGATATTTGAGATGCTGTAGTTGAAGCCAGTGCAGATTGACAAGTTAATGCTGCTGCGACACTCACATCTTGCTTATAGTTCAGTTCAAAATACTTGATTAGTCCCAAAGGACAATTCATTTTTACAGCCTATCCCATTCATGTTGATAAAGATAAATAATAAACAAAAAAGTACATTATCAGCAGCAGTCAGGGGACAGAGTGAAAAGGGTTCCTCCGCCATGGAAAATAGTCCCCGAGGGAACTTTTGCTTTCCGTAGCCAATTATCAGCTGTGTGGTTTATGAATGCTGACGACTTTATTAGCTGCAGAACCAGAACATTTTAAGGTGGACGTGTCAACCAAATGTTCAAACTTGAAACTGAATGGGATTTTGATTGTATGATGTGAAACCTACAGCAGCCCTGCATGAGTTGCAGACTGGTTTGTTGCAGTGGCATGGCCCTTTAAATCTCGACGACCAATTGCGCTTAGACTCATATAGGCTTGTTCTTTTTTATGAAATAATCATTCATTATTGATTGTGACATCCTAACACTACAAGTGCAATGTTGTGCTGAAGTTGCATTGGTCACTTGCCAATTGGCTACAAAACAAGAACTCAGCAGCAACGATAAAATGCTTTGCACAGTTTGGATGTGCAGAAAATAATAAGACACACAAAGTCAGAGCGCTGGAGATTAATGTGAAAAATGAAGTGCGGCAAAGTGTTGTGGATAACACAGAGCGGGATGGAATGCATCGCATCATTCAGCTGTAATTGGCCAAAGTGCTTATGATATTTGCTTTATGCTGCATCACACCTGAAACTCTTCAAGAAACACCATGGAAACTAGTTTTTATGGGAGCCCTGATGGAGCAGCAACGTGAGGCAAATGCAATGGATTTTATTCTCATTCACCCGGCGCTTTGTTTACGGGTCATCTCGCCTCTCTGGCATGCTATCGAGCAAATCAGAAATGCTTAAAGAAATCTTGTGCGCTCCGTCAGATGGAGCGCCGATTTTACAACACAGTGCTCCCCGCTGCGCCGAGCTTTTCTATTTGCATCTGAAATGGCGAATTGGAAAAACCTGAGGCAAAATCAACACCAATCTTTTGGCAGCTGCTACCTTGCAGAGTGCTTTCTCTGGATTCAAGGAGAGGACGGGGCCAGATGCCACAGGAGAAGGTCGAGATGAAAACATCATCACGGTGCAGAAATATTCACAGACGCACAACCCAGGCCAAGTGGTAGCATTTGTGAAATTCACCTGATTTCCACTCAGAAGTAACATTAGGACAACATTACAATATATATAACTGCTTTCTGTATACTGACTCCCCCTGAGAGGTGTTACACAGCAGGCCTATATAACCTGTAACCATCCTACAAGCATAAAGTGGGCGAATACACTAAAACACACAATAGGCTGTAGATGATGCATTTCTTGCCATATGTGTGTGTTCTTGAAAAGTCAGGTTTTCAGGAGTTTAGCTTCACACTGATGACTGTGCATTTTTGGAATGCAATCGTGGGTTTTGAATTGGTTTCAAAGGCCTTGGGTCCCTCACACCTACTCTGCCCATACGGGGCCATGGAAACCGTCAATCATTTTCTCTACCTGCTTAATCCTGCGGCAGCACCACGGAGTGCTGGAGCCCATCCCAGCATACACTGGGTGGAAGGCGGCCTGAGCAGAACGCCAGTCCGCTGACCTTTTTTCAGAAAACCGGCGCACATGGAAACAAGGGCAGACAACACAGACGAGCCAGATCAACAAGACAATGGACTGAGGGGAAGGGAAGTCCTACTTTACTGGCTTGTTAGCCAAATAGTCAGTCTAATCACAAGCTACAGCGGGCAAAATATATAGGCCTATTACCCTAAAATGCAAACATCCTCCCAGATTATTGAGATCCTTTTGATGGTAATACTTTTCAGAGGAAGGCTGCAAAATGATAAATGTTTGTATGATGTGCATCGTGGCATTCAATAACAAGACGTAGGTGGGTATACCTGTTATACCTGTGCACAATTTGGAGTCTTTATTCCATCTGATTTGCAGGCAAATATGGAGAGAAGATGCAACTTACGTTCCCTGGCCCGTTCCCTCAATGTAATTTTTCCAAACCTGAAAACAGCCCCGTCTTCCCTCAGTCCCACGTTCCCTCAACAAAACCAAACAACAACTTCCAAACATCTGTCATGTCAGCAAATGCATAATCGAATGTGTTCTGTGGTGGTGTTTATGGTCAAGCTGCTGCAAAAAGCCTCTTATTCAAACGCAGGTGTACTAACATTACAAAACATTAGAGTTTGGCATTAGAAAGCAACATTAACCATATACCATTAAACATTAGCAACACACACAATCAATATAAAAAGAAGAATGTCCATAATGTCCTTGTCCTCTGATATATTAACAACAATGTATAATCTGATAGCACATGGTCGGTAAGTAATATTTTAAATGGTATTGAGAAGTGATAAGAAATAATTACATTGAGGCAATATAGATTCAGTCCCAATGCAAACTTTACACAGACCATGCAAACTTCACATAGTCTTGCAATGATGGCCAAAATTGCCATAACAAGACGGAAAAAGCCTCAGTGGATGACACACATGGTGCCTGTATGGTAATTTTGGCAAAAATGGTCATCAAATTGATTGGAGTGCTCTTTTCTTTTATTTCTGTTTTTTTTTTTTTTTTAAATCGCCACTTGGGGCACAATCGCTTAATTCGATTGGCGCCGCAGAATCCGTGTAAATTGTGCGAAGGGTGTAATCACGTGTGAAGTGGGGGACCTTCAACACACCGGCGTCATCATCATTTAGAGGCTGCGGCTCGCCGGCGCGCATTTTGTGCTCACTCGAATCGAATAAAAAATTCAGGCCTCATCCCTGCGAGCTGAAGACACTCCGGATGGATTTTTTTTTTCTTTTCTTTTTTTTTTTTTTTCTGAATGCGCACTTTGCTCCTCTCTCCCTCTCCCTCACACGCACACATGGTCCCATGCACTCAGACACCCACCCTCACCACACACATACACACATACTCACACACACACACACACACAGTGTTTGCCTGTGTGCTCTGTGTGCTCCAGATAATCTTTATGAGGCAGAGACCCCATTGAGAGTATTTATAACCCAATCAGACGGGTATTCAGCCTTTTCTCCTCCTTTTTCCACTGTTTCTGCCCTTCCCTCAGTTTGACTGCCACAGCTACTAAATCAACACACCCACGAGAGATCCACATCAGTCTGGCAAGCGCACATGCTATGTGCAACTCTGCGTGTGTGTGTGTGTCATGTACTGCATGTGCATGCAGCAGCAGGTGGTAAGCCTCAAAAGAAAATCAGCGCTAATCTAAACATTTAATTAAAAAGTAATTTCCCTATAGCGAAAACTAACTTATCACGCGTCCATGTGTAAACGCCAACAATAAAAATGCATGGCAGACAATAATTACAGTTGTTAACGCGAGATGTGGAACTCCAGATGGCAGATTTGAGGTGAAATCTTGTTATAGACGCGTGTCACATCGCGGAGAAGTGTGTTGTTGCCCCCGTTGTAAATTACTTCACATCGCCGTTGTCAGTATTAGGTGACGGGGGACGAGCGCACAAGTTGGTGTTTTGTGTTCGCACGTTTTGTGAAGTCTTGCAAGAGGTAACAAGTCAAAATCCCAAAGCTGCTGTAGATTTTTTAGTAATGGAGATAAATATAGAAGATGACTGGGTGGTTATTCTTAGATAGACCAGACATGCTGTGTTTTTGTGTGGGTTCATAGAAAATGGCTGGTAACAGTGATGTCTCACTTGCTTTCATTGTGACAACCAAGCACAAAGAGTGATACTTCAGTGAGAACAGCAGTATTTGATTGTGTGGGCGGGTGTATACAATGGATACAATATTTATTGTTGTTTTAAACTGACACAACAGAGTAACAAGATACAGTACACAATTGGCAAATAATTGGCATAAGGATAAGTACGAGAAAATAACTGATTTAATGAATATAATAGAAGTTTTTTTTCCTGAGTATACATAATGATGGGGTCATCACAGAGCAACATTATGCTTAAACTGTGCTCATGTGCACATTTGCTAGTTGGAGTTTGGAGATTTGATAGTATTGCTGATTTGTAAATATTTGGCGATTTTTTGCTTGGAAAGCTCTCTTTGCTTCTCTGCTCTGCACGATTATCTGTTTCATAGCTGCCATCAAAACATCATATTACCATATATCAACCATAATGGATCAAGACAAATGCACGGGATGACAACTCTCTTAATTAATCAGCTAAGTGAGGATCAGTTATTAAAAAACTAAAAAAAATGGTTGTATAGAATTAGGTTCAAAGTCATCGAATCAAGGCAAATTTAATGAAAGGAATTAATTTTAAGGTCTGATGAAGTAAGAATAACAGAAAATAGAGGGAAAAAAATCCATGTTTACATTGAATCTTGGTGCGATAAGATTAATGCAACAGGAGAATAAGTGTCCTCTGATGGAAACCAACAAAAGTTACAGTATGTGTTCGATGGAGCTGAAAATCTGAAAGAAGCATAACATCAGTTTTTCTTTCATTCAGATCGGGTGACTCAGCCGTACACAAAACGCGCGTCACGGGTAGCGTTCGCGAGTTATGAGAAGCTGGTCCGCGGCCAAGTGTGCACCTGCACCATGAGAAACTTCCCTCTCCGCTGAAGAGTCGCTCGAAAGCAGCCGATCTGTGCTCTTCTTTAAATTACAAATCACAACAAAAGTGGTGGCTGCCAAAGTGGCTCGCGTCTTCTCACGTCAGACTGCTGCCCTGCCAAGAACCCAGTGCAGTGCTTTGATAGTATGGGGAATGGCAGGGTGTGTGTGTGTGTGAGAGAGAGAGAGGGTGTGAGGGACACAGAGAGAGCGGTGGGTAAGTGGTTCTACAATGTGTGAACAGTGCATCAAGGTTGGCCACTATAATCAGTGAGTGCTAATGGCTCCCTGCTCAGCCTTTCACAGAGTATTATTACATGTACACGTTCCTGTCAGAGGCTGCAAAATCAAAAAGGTCAAAAAGCAGCATACGTTCTCCAAACACCATATTCAGATTTCACTAGATTTCTTCCCCGTTTCCAGCTTTGTGTGTGTGGCAAAGCCTGATCTATGTGCGGATACATCAAATGGGACGGTCGCACGCTACGCCTGCGATGCAAAGGCGTAATTTCTGATGATGTTTGACAGCTAAAAATCAATGTTTTCGACACATCTCATCATCAACACCCTATTGTTTCCCCCGAGGAAGGCTAGATCAATCAATCAAGCGGCACTTTGGCTCCCGCCTGGCCAGACCGCGCATCAAGCCGGCGCCGATTTGTGATTTTATTCGACCCCGGTGATGAAAAGTCACGCGGCTGAAACACCGAGCGGGGAAACGGGACGGCGTTTGTGTGTCTGAGGTTGTAGGCAGGGGGGTGGAATATGGGTGGGGGTGGGTGTAGCGGTGTCGTTGCACGGGATTAACAATCTCAGACACACCTTGTGAAGGAGAGAGCTCTTGCATTGCAACGTTAAATCTTCCACATTTCAGCGGGGAACGCCGCTCGAGGATTGCATCGTAATTCGATACAGTCTTCAGTTTGACATGGAAAACCAAGAAAGCCGTAAACAAGGCGCTTGCGGCCGGTCTGAGGTACAGACTCAAGTATAAATCGTAGGAGCTGTAATTAAAAATGAATGAGACAGGAATATTGAGAGGGAGACATGCGGGAGTGCCGGCTGAAATTGGGTGTACTTGACAAGCGGCACTCCGAAAACGTGTAGTGGATAGTATTTTTAAAAAAGGAACATTTTGGAAACGGGGGGAAAATCTTCAAAATTGATTTAGTGTTTTGTGGCTGTGGATTTTTGTATGTTTAATATTCATTTTCACGGCGTTTCTGTTGTAGATACTGAGGGGTAGTGTGAACCTGGCAGCCTGGGAGAGACAAGAGATGACATATACTTGTACGACAAAGGTCAAGCGTTGTTTTTCTGCTGGGTTGAGCAGAGCTATTTTGATTTAGACATCAATGTTGAGCTGCCTGCTACAAAGCTGCCGTGCCTTGACCCCAGCTCCAAGTGGAACTGTTTGCAAAAAAAAAAAAAAGAAGAAAAAATAGATGCCAAACAGATTCCAAAAAGCAGATGCAGGGGGGGAAATGTTCGACAGGTTCAAGTTCAAGTTTATTTAAAGTCCGACATCAGTGTTTACAGCCTCAAAGGGCTTTACGTGCCCGCAAGTTTACAACAAAGAGGACAACACCCACTGACTTAATCCTCAGGTAAGAAAAATGGCTGCCAGTGGGGTGTTCCACCATTGATCGAGCATCACAGCGACTGAAGGTTGAAAAAGTCCAGAGTAAATAAAAAGAACTAGACAGTCACCTCAGAAAATGTTCGTTTTGACAAGTCATTTAGCCTCATAATGCAGTCAGTCTTCCAAACTTACTCATAAAAAAGATATGTACTGTAGAATTAAACGCCTATGGTCTTGTCTTCCTATTATTTACATGCCTATTTATTAAAAAAAAAATAACAATAATAAGTTTCAGCTTTAAAGTGCTGTTTGAAAATGGGAAATTAATGGTTTAGTCAAATTGAAAACTACCTGCAAACTGTGCTTTTTAACAGGTTTACGTAGCATTGATAATAATACATTGCCTGTGCAGGGAAACTTGAAAAATTGGTGCTCTTTTCTCAACTCAAGAGTTTTTTTTTTTTCATCTCTTGGCATTAAATTTCGCTGAGTTACTCGTTAGTTATTAGTCATTCCACGTGGGGCCGCGCAATTAATCAAAATCACATCAAACTCGCAATATGAATAAGTGCAATATCCAAATCGCAGCAGCTGCAAGTTTTTATGAAAGTTAAATGTGACAGTATAGCATTATAAATGAGGTGTTGTGGAGCTACAGTCATGCCCTGGCCCATAGATCATATTCTTCAGATGATGGGTTGCATGGAGTGCAGACCCCAGCAAAAATCACATCACCCTCATTTTATTATTATTTTTTTTCCAGTTAAAATGAAAAATAGGATGCAAAAATCTAAAAAAGTTGAAGCAATCACAACATCTGTCAAAATAATCACAATATGGCACAATGATGCTGATGATACAATATAATAATTTTATCATTTTTACATTTATTCTTGGTTACTTATTCAATTTTGGCTTATTGTTTAATGACAGCATGTGAATTCTGGCCTCTAATTTTGTAGGCAGGTCTCCGATGAAAAGACATTCCTGGTCTGATATAAATGATGGACATGTTTTGTCATGATGAAGTAATTGGATTGTGAAAAATGCATTAATATCGGGAACGGCGCTGGGACCACGACCGCCGCGTTCCTCGGTGCCTTCAACACGTCAGCCCGCCGAGTTGTTTAATCTAGCGAAACCCGACTGAACTCTCGACAAAGAAACACAAAGATATCGGCGGATTGATAGCAACATGTTCCCCGGTTTCCATCAGAGTCAATCCACTATTCACCAGATCTATAATTCCATTTACTGCCTGTCTGCTCTGACAGCTAAATGGCTCTCGGTGGACCGCATCCCTCCGCTAATGATATGCAATTGTCAAGATATGCCTGTTCCACATGTCAAATTTTCACCAAAAATTAATCATTTCCTCCATGCCCCATTACCGACTTGTTGCACTTGAGAGGACGCACACATCTTCATGACTGTACGTGGAATGAGATATGCCTGTTGCAGCTTGAAATGCGCCTGATATTTTGGACATGGCTGAGAAAATTTTGACCCAAAATATTGAAAATCCACCCGGAGCCTTATAACACCAACCAGCCACAGCCTCAATAAAACACTGTGTTTATACGGGAGAATTTTACCTGCAGGCTACACTGCACGGCACCCGCTATATTTAATTTCGCCGAACCTGACCCGACTCGACAGGTGCAGTGGGGTCCCATCAGGTTTGGGCAGCCATCTCGAGCTCTAATGACTGTTCCACTTCAAGACACTTTACCATTTTAGCCAATTATTGTCACAGCATGTGGTCAATCAGCATGAGGCTCATTCGGCGGCCACTAGAGCTACCATTATAACACGTTTCATAACCTTTTGGGTGGTTGTGTGGAAACCAGAAATGAGCTCTCTGGCGTCCCCCCCATGCTGTTTGATTGGGCTATTAATGAAAGCTACAGTGCTTTTTTGCCCGAAATGTTGCATGTAGCACTGCCGCTCAGGTTGGGTTAGGGTTAGGGTTACAGTTACAATCAAGGCAGCTTTTGGGCAGTAATAAAGAGTTTGCTTTTCTTATCTCTGCTAATAGGGACTCAAAGTTTAGTGTTTCGTGAATCCATTCAGAGGTTAAAATGTCTTTTAGCATGCCCACTATCACACGCCCCCTTTGGCCAATCAGTGTGAAAAGCCCATCAGGTCTTCGTTGCCCCATGGCCAACCCGTGCACAAAGTTTTATAGAAATCCATTTCTAACTTTTTCAGATCTCCTGCTAACAGCCAAACAGACGGGATGGGGCGTAAACATAACCATAATGAAGGTAATAATGAATTTTAATGACAAATGAAAAAAAAAAAAAAAAAAAAAGCGCTGTTATCTGGGTCATAGTGGTCTGATGGGCTTTGTAATGCCTTACACAGGTGGCTTGTGGTGGGGTGCAGAAAGGAAGGTGTGTGTGTGTGTGTGTATCTGTGTGTGTGTGTGTGTAGATCTAACAGAATCCTCATCTCAACTTCACCAAGAGCGGCCCCTGGATGACATCAACTTCCTTTCAATAATGAATATAATGGGACATAAGAAATCTCGTGGCCTATTTACTCTGATAAAAAAAAATGCATTTTGAACAACGAGATTTTGGAAAGGCTCGATGTGAACTATGCTGATTCTGACTTCACATCGAGCTTTGACCCACTAACTGCACAGGGAATTCTTGCACTCTCACAAACCCTTTTTTGTTCTGTCATGAAAGATTATTATGCATGATTATTGATTACAGGTACAGTGAGTATACCTGTACCTGTATACCTTTTCATCCTCTAGAAGTTACAGGAAATGGTTTAGCCATTAACTGGTTTAGAGTTAGTAGAGGTCTTTGTTACAGTGTACAAATTTGATTCTAATATGAAATATCCAACAGAGAGATGTCTCCAGTATTAATCCAGGATAGACGCAGGATAAACGCACACTGCATCAAGCTCCCTGCAGCTTTACCTCTGAAGGAGAGACCGTCAGGAGACTGATTTTCCTCACAGTCAGTGCAGTTTAATTCTCAGTGGGCCTCCTTTTTCATGGTCGATGGCAGGCAAATTGACTACTGCCCACAGAATGGCGGAGTGGGGATGGAGGACAAGTGCCTCTGTCCCCAAACTCGAGTTAACTCCGAGTTAAGAAAAGTCCCCCCTGTGATACTCCTACACTGTTTTGTATCATCAATTTGCGGTGTTTCGGTGCTTTCCGGCAGTTATTCTGCGATGAAACGATGTCATTTATTCCCACTTTCCCTTAACCTGCCTCATCGAGATCTACTTCATTTCTTACGTTTCAAAGAATGACCTGCAACAGCTTCCAGATAATCGGCATGGACTTGTTGCATTCAGCGGTGGGTTTTACTTAAAAAAAAAAAAAAAAAAAAAAAATTGCCATAGATGAAAAAGTTAAAGGACTAGTGGTGGGAGTAGTGTTTGCTTAATTAGATTGTTTTTTTTCCAGTAATAAGGTAAAATAAGGGATTATGTTTCTAATTTCAGCAATCACATTACAGTTACTGTTTAATGAGATCTTGTTACTTGCTTTATATAAGCGCAGGAGTTATAATGGCATATTTACTATTTCAAAAATCACATCAATCCGCAGTGGGCTGCTGATCAAATGGCTCGTGCCTGCTTGTGTTAATATCATCGAGAGCAACAGGCCGGATCGATACACTCCTGAGGAAAATGCGGTGACAGAGGTGTGCAAATAGTCAGGGAGTTAATTCAAGATCAATCAGAACCTGGGAAAATCTGCAGGCTCTGGCCGATCATGCTCCTTTTGAAATATCAATTCTCAGCGGGGTGAATATATTACATGAGCTAAGTTGCCTGGTGGAGGTTAGCCTCGACCAGTTCGCCGCCTCATTTCTATTCCTGTCCACTGAAGGCAATATGAGCAATTTAATTTTGCACAGCCACACACTAACAGACTGATGAGGGCCCAGAAACTCCTCAGCGCTTTGGATGATATCATTTGAAAACCCAAACTGGCTTCCAAGCACTCTTGACACTTTGGACATCGCAACGAACACCGATAATGCTGAGAATAATACTTATTGGGTGCTGTTTTTATATCACAGACGATACTCAATCAAGATCATTTTCATGCAAACCATGTCAAATCAAGCCTTCACAGGAATGTCTGAATGCACTTGGTGAAAACAGGAAAATGCACTGAGGACAAACTACACACACATATTGTATGGTTGGGACACTAAATGATCAGCAGACATTGATTTAAAAAGAGATGTGGTGGCTCAGGTCAGATTTTTATCTTTTTTATTATGATTTAATATCCAAAACTGATCGTAGACCAACACTCATATAATTTGGTGTCCAGTCGTGTATTCTCCCTCTAGTAAGGACTGATCTTGGTTTTAGAGAGTAACTAAAAATAAAGTCTTCACTAATCCAATTACTTTTTAGAACAAGTAATTAATTAGTAAACTTAGTCCACTTTGTAGAAATGTCACAGAACTTGTGCGAAAGGTTAAACGTCACATTCCCTGCTAAAAGCTGTCCTAATCAAAACCAGACAGAGAAAAATAAAAACTCATGCAGGGCAAAAAACTTTTGCGATTTGCTGGCTTGCCATGTCGTTCGCACAATCGCAGGATCCCTCATTTCTGTTGCTTTTCCTGTGCGCTGATACGCTCAGGTTGAGAGGCCAGTCGGGAAACGTTGCCTCTGCTGAATCATGCTGAAGCAGCTGGTCTGCCACTGATTAGGGCTGACAAGGGCTGCCTGTGCGGGACGGGACACGCAACACAAACTACAGGTGATAGTTGGACACAGGCGGCCCACAGCTGACCTTTGTCCCGGGCTTGACAGTCCCTACTCAAAACACAGCGCCTTGTGGCTGCAGCACATTCTGGTCTGTGCAGCCCTCCATTAGTGGGAAAAGGCGGTCTCTCTTCTTGCGCCTTCAGCGATGGATTTATCCTTGATGATATGATTGTTGAGCGTTGATGCAAAACGAAAAAAGAAAGGATGCCTTGATCTTTTATTGTGAAGGATTGACATGCCTAACCACAGAGCGGTCCACCACCAAAAACTAAAAAATATATATATAAAAGACGGATACACACTAGCAGATTCATTAATTTTGCTGGTCATCTGCTGCATGAGCACAGAGAGAGTGTACCCAGCTGGCATATTTGTCCCATCTGCCCCCTTTGATTGTGTTTTTGTGTGTCTCGCCGCGTTTTTATATCATTAAAGACTTTGGAATCTCCACTTGGACTGAAACTGATTGCTGGAGATGTGGAAAAAAGCAAAGAAGTAACACTTAACACCAATATCTGCACTGCTGCCGACAGATCTGATGACAGACTGATGCACTGCAGCCCTGAGACTGAAGAAGAGTTTGCCCTGCCACCCTACTTCCAAACCCCAAAAATACTGTCAAAATATTGTAATTAATTATCTACAGCATCAAGCGATTTGCATGGGAAATGAGGATCATTATGATATTTTGTGGGATTTCTTGGCCATCGGTGAAAGTTGTTTTGCCACAAAGTTTCGGCGTGAAAGAGGACAGAGGAGAGAGGATCAGCCACTTCCTGCCGAGCCAGCCATGATTGACAGACAACGTTGTGTGGAGACAGAGAGAGAGGGAGAGAGAGAGAAAGAGAGAGAGAGAGACAGGTGTGGGGGGTTAATGAGAGAGCGAAGGGGAGGAGAGGAGACGGGAGAGGCAGGAGAAAGACGGAAATAGCGGGGGAGAAGCAGCAAAGAGCAGAGGAGGAGGAGGAGGAGACGGGGGAGAGAAAATCGCGGGGAGAGATAAAGGAGACACACAGAAGACGTCAGGGATGGTGGGAATCCAGGGGAGAGAGGGAGACGACAGAAAGAGAGAGAGATAAGGACTGGCAGGTACAGGGGCAGCCTGCTGATGTGGATAGCTTGGGGAAAGCACATCTCAACACAGCAACCCCCTGCTTTGGGAGACTTCATACCAGGAAATAAAAAAAATAAATAAATAAAAATCATCTATCCTTCAAAAGGTAGCCATAGCAAAAAAGGCATTTTAAACTTGTGGCCATAAAAGAGTGCCTGCCTAGGCTTTCTTTTCTCTAAAAAACAGATTCTAGACTTGCATCCCACTGCTTTTTTTGGCAAGCAATAAAGGCAATTCTGACCTAGTTTTCACACGCAATTTCAAACTGGTGACTGGAACATAAAACAACTCTCTCAGCTGTTCATCAAAGGGCTCGCCACGTTGACGGGAGAACGTGCCCGACATGCGCTGTAATGTATTAGTGATGCTGAGCCTTTTTGACAGCTCATATAAACAAATGGAGGTGCGTTTGTGACCCCTGACACTGCCATATGCAGCTCTGTGACAAGGTGATTGTGAATTAAAGTATTCTCTCTCTCTCTCACTCTTTCTCTTAAATTATTCTCTTGATCAATTATGGGAGGAGGGCTGACGTGAATTAATATTTAGAATATCGAAAACAAACCAAACACAATTCTAAATATGGTGCCATCTTTTTCCTATAAAGTCCTTAAATCTTGCAGTGTACCCAAAATTAGCTTACAATCCTCTGAGAGGTGTGACTCTCACCAGCGAGCAACATGATCAACAAGTCCATTAATTTCCCATTGAGCCGAGCGATGGGGGAAACTCGGCCAGCGTGGATGCAAAGCGCCAGCCAAGGAAAATTGGCCACGGCTGAATTTTTTGTGGCCATTGGCCGTCAAACACGGGCAATTAAAATTCCATGCTTCCTCGTTTCCCCACCGGCGTCGTTTCGTTTCATGAACAACGGTTCATAACGCAAAACTGATGAGAAGTTGATTAGAACTATTCATCGCCTCTCACTTTGACAGAACTTTTATCTGCAAGACGACAAGAATATCTGTCTCAAAATCAAGGACGGCCACACTGTTTCATCTGCTTCCACTGATGATAGAGGTTATTTTATTCCAGTTTCCTGCTTATTTTTGATTAATGCCATCAAAATGATTAAATTTGAAAAAAAAAAAAAAAAAAAAAAAAAAAATACAACTTGCTTGTTTTGTTTAAAGACAGAATCAGTAGGATTTGTTGGTTGGTCAAAGTTTGCCCTCCATCCATGGCTAAGATACCCGTCAGCAGCAAATTTTCAATTCTGAGGATAAAATAATCGGCCAAAATGTAACGCCGCCGTCCTTGGAAACAACTGTGCCGGCCAACACCGCGTGCCTCTTCATCCTCACCGTCTCCCTCGGCAGGTGAAAGCCAACCCCAGATTCACTCTCAAGCTCTGTCCGCTCGGCGTTTCCAATTGGATGTCATGCTATCAATCTGTCACGGCGCGCTGTGATTGGCTGAGGAGTCCCGAGCTCAGCACAACAAGAAACTCCAAGCAGAGGGCAGGGTCTCTGCAGACACACACACCAACACACACTTCTAGTGGCTCAGAAGATCATTTATTTATTTTTTACTTTTTGGGGGAAATCCTGCCGATTCTATCTTTAACTTAATTGGATGCCCATTGGCTGCTATACTTGTTACATAATAACAGTGAACAAACTTGAATAATGTGTGACAAACTTTATTATCATTATTATTATTATTAATCTATGACTTAGACTACAGAGAAAAATAACAGGGAATAAATAGTGCAAGGCTGTGCCCTTAGATATTTTAAAATTGCCTTTTATTGCCCGCATAATGCAATATAACAATCAGTGCTTTCATTGGTTTACGATTTAATGTATGTTGTTATGTGGAAATGTTTGGTATGTTGAGTGTGAGAACATTTTTTATGCGTGCCTGGTGGTTTAAGCATGTTTAATAGAGCCATATGAGAGCTGATTATACACGCTGTTTGGGGTTTAATGATGAAGAAATACATCTTACATCATTAGACAGCTAATCTGTCTTCCACTGTTCTCCAGCCTAAACAAGCAGCCGTTTTATTAACATTAGCTCTTTTATTTTTTTTTTTTTAAACACTGAAGAGCAAGTCTTGCAGTTGTTATGAGCCAGCTCCGATTCTACCGAGTCCTTTACAGCGTCTCAACATGTCACCGGATGATAATCCATGTGAGTCAGGATTAATGTCTTTATGACTTCTGCATCTTCATGACTGACAGAGCTCTCTAACTTTGCATCATTTTTCCAATGTGCTCTGGCAGAGTCTAATACGTAAACATTTACTTCATTCTCTGCACCGCGGTTAATCCCTCGCCGGGCTGATGTTTGATTGACTGATTTGTCCTGAATAAAACGCTTTTTTATTTTTGATGTGTCAGCCACCAATTTAGCATTACTTGATCACCGACTGGCTGGCTGTCGCTCCTCATTTTGGGCCACAGGTGGCTCACTCGCTGAGGCTGCTGACAAATACAGTGTCATGCCATCTGCTTACTTCCAGACAAGTGGATCATTTCTATAGCGACTGAACATTTAAAGTGTTTATAAGAATTCCACCGGACAAAAACAGCTATTCATCTGAGGCCTTGGCAGTGTGTGTAAAGCCACAGCGTTTGATGCTGTGTGATAACATATTGTGGCCAGTTACATCAAAAGATGGAGAGAAGTCTAACAGCACCGCTCCCACGACCTTCTCATTAAATGTGGATGTAATTCAATTACTTGCCATCTGGGTAAGCGCTGTCCTTGAGTGCCTCTGAGAATACTGAACGTCTGTAGTCAGTTTGTGAACCAAGAATTAATACATCTGGTCAAATACTTTTTTTTTTTTTTCTCCTACGACTTTTAACACACAATTTCTCCCATTACTGCTCAGACGTGGCAGCAGACTGACTGGTTGACAGCTGGACCAGTAAGCAATTCTTTACACAACCTTTCACATTGTGCACAGCCAGTGCAGCCCATCAAACAAGTGGCAACCAGTGGATTCACTTAATAATCCTGGCTAAAATCCTCCATTAAAAACAATGGGAAAGAGCTCTGAGCTCCATGTGCAAATATGCAAATACTCAAAGACAGATTTTTTTTTTTTTCACCCAGTGTTCAATTGGTGGACATCATAAAATAGGCTTGCATTTCATGCTTTAAAAGGTTAAAACATTACTAAAAAAAGCTCACTAAAAGTGTTCCTCAGGGTCTAACACCCAAGAAAAAAAATAAAGATAATTTACTGAAAAATTATTTCATGTGATATATGCTACGACTTAAGAATCTCTCTTGTATAAAATGTCAAAATTTAGTTGTCAGGCATTTTTGGCACTGTCCTTGTCCTCTTGAAGGCACACTACAAACTTTCCTGACAGCATGCGGTGTGGAAAATGCAGCTCAAAGTCTGTCGTCCACCAGAGAGGACACAGTGGCACTGGCTTGGTCTCAAGAGGTTATACTCTGCCTTAAAATCAAAACAAGTGAAACTTTTTTTTTTTTCAGCTCTGGGATGGCACACTTGCACTTGTTTCTAATGCAGTAGAGTAGATATGCTGAAACGAGGCGAAATCGGTCAGTTTCAATCAATACAGGAAAATGACATTTAAGACTACTTGTCCAACAATTGGATGTGTTTCGGAGAAAATGAAAATATGTCAACCCACTGGCATATTTTTTTAGACATAGGAGATTTAAAAAAAAAAACATTTTAGGTTAAACTACTTGGGGGTGAGGTGGGGTCGTAATTTTTGCAGTGTAATCAGTGCCCGGTTTAAATCTTCATCCACATGCAACACCCAGCTCCAGGGTTAAACAGGAAGATAAGGCAGCACTAACTAACACTGGAGTAGTTGTCATTATGTGCAGAGGGGCAATCAGGCTTACTTTGAGTGGCGCTGACACAAAGGGTGTAATTACTAGGCAGCCTGTTGTGTGTGTCTGTCTGCTGTCTGTTGATGCGTAGAAGAAAGCATGCCTCAAATTAGAGGAAAATTGAATAAATACAATAAATGTTTAATTGCTATATGATATGCAAAGACAGCACTTCAAGGAAAAATTTCACCGTCAGATCTTCCTGCACCGTTGTACATCACAAATTCATGATGGCGCGCTCTAGGAGCTGCCATGTGATTTCCTATATTTCCCAGGATGCCCTTTGACAACCCCCAGAGAAATCAGCTGCACTTGATTCCTGGCTTTAAGGTGTAGGTGGAGAGGGTAGTTTGTGTCAAACAAGGAGAATATCCGCTGGAAAGGAGAGGGAGCTTCCAGTTGAAAATGGCAAGAGCCACACCACTTTCTCATGTTGTGGAGAAACTGGTCTTTCTGCCTCTTGGATGATGCATTTCTCGGGTGAAAATGGCAGCCCCAGACAGAAACCCTTTCTTTTTGATTGTGACGGACTGACATCAAAACCTGACATTTACTGCTGATGTCTCTAGCTCGGGGCAGATACCTATATTCACCTGATTTTCAACAGAAATACAGACACAGCCAGTTTATGTGTGGTTGTTTTTGTGCAAGATGTACAGTCAGGCACTTGAACGGAGCCTCCCTGGGGTCAGATGAGAAAAAAAAAAAAAAAAAAAAAAAGTAAATCTGTGCTCTCAGTTTAGGACAGTGGTTCCCAACCCAGTCCTCAAGGCCCCCCTTGTCCTGTCCTGCAGGTTTTTGCTGCAGCTCTACCTTCATGCCACTGGTGTAGAAATCTGTGCGTATGGTTTACAAACCATGCTCTAAGAATCCATAATCCATGCCCTCAGATTACAAATCCATGCCCATGGAATTGCCCTGGAAATCTGAGGGCACAGCGCACAAATCCGTGGGCACGGATTAGTAATTCACAAGCGTGGTTTACAAATCTGCGGGCATGCATTCGTAATCAGAGGGAATGCATGGTGAATCCGCGAGCATGGTTCGTAAACCATGTGCACGGACTCCTAACTTCGTTGAAATGAATGTGTGAATCTCTATGTAATGAGAGTGAACTGTATTTGGCCAGCTAATGGGACACGCAAGGCACAGATATTAATTTACTGTTTTGGTGTGTGTGCTCGCTTGTATGCACAGATGCTTAGGGCTGCATTCACTTACAGAATTTACAGCTTATTCAGCAGCAAGGACATGGGAGTGCAGTTTTATCCTGAAGCAGCAAACTTTATGTACAAGGAGGTGTGTAGTTCTGTACGCTGGGCAAAAATTATGCCACGAGGGCCGCTGAGGAAGACATGGGATTTTGCATCTGACCACCAACGAGCCCATGCAGCTATTTGGTACATTTCTCTCGTCTGTGGCCTGTCCTTCTGCTGACCTGCCATGTTTCATTTGTCTGGTCTGTATGTTACGGCGCCTGGTGTCGTTTCCTTGCCCACTTCCAAATCTAAGGTCAGTTTAATTCAGTCCTGCATTTCAGCTGCAATAGCATTATTTCTCCAGGGGAAAGAGTGACCGAGCAGGAAGGATAGAAGTGGGACTTAAACCACTGCTACGTCTGTATGTTGCGCACTTTTTCAGGGAGGTATTCCTGTTTCGAAGAGGCAAAGAATTACAACAGTGGCGCGGCGCTCCCTCATGTAAACTGGTTTAAATAAATGATATCTCCTCTGAAAGGTTCAGCGCCCGTGCTTGCAGGCTTAGGGTGGGTGGAGTAAGGAAAGCCTCTCTCTCTCTTGCGCTTTCTATTTCCACGTCCAATCCTCACCTGCATTCAATTCCCAACAGGGGAGGGGGGAAAAGCGCGCGACTCTCCCTTGCAATCCCTCATCTTTTTCTCAAGCTCATTCTCTGCCTTATTTCGTCTTTTTTACCCTCTCTCCTTACTCTCCCAGTGGAGGAGAAAAAAAGAAAACCTTCACCAAAGTGCTGGAAAAATAGCCGGCTTCTGCTCAAGACGTCACGGAAAGAAAAACGGAAAAAAAAAAAAAAAATGAAGTGGGTAGATTCAGTGAAGCCAAAGGGAATTTAAAGGTTGAGGCCGACTGGCAGACATCTCTGATATGCGTCTTGAACGTCTCATGTTGAGTGATCAGCGCAAGTGACACTTAGATTACGCCGCTGAGGGATGTTGTTTAGTCTGCTGCAACACATCAGCTTTCACGCCAGGAGTACACAAGCCTTGGCTGACTTGTGTTACATCAGTTTGACTCTGCCAGCGCTCAAAGTCTTTCCATATATCTGGGATTTCTCCACGAGGTAAAAGCAGCAGAATCTAGCAGAACGAAAGACTCTGGCGCATAAGCGTTCTTTCTTAGGGCCAATTTTGTTGTTTTCCCCCCCCACATGAATATGCATCATCTGTGTGCAGAGGAGACTCTTCCCTCCTCCAGAATCGTGTGCTTGGCAGCTTTGGTTTACTCCCAGCAATCCCAAAAGTCCATTGAGGTTTCACTCTTATTTTAGCATATCAAAATGGCTTCAAAACACTTTACAAGTGTAAAAAACAATTAGGGAAAACATTTGTTCCAACAAAAAAGGACATAAAAAATGCATAATAGGGCTTAATGTAGATACTACTAGAACAATAAGGTGCACTGCTATCTGAGAGTTGATGTGTCACCTGTGATTGTTTGTGTAATGCAACTTCACTGGTGTTAATCTGACACACATTTTTGGATTTTGTCTAGTCTTAGTCTTCTGTCAGAGTGTAACTAACTGTTGTCACATTTGTTATCATTTCATTTTGATTTAGTTTAGCTGATAAATTCGCTAAATCTGTGATTGTATTAAGTTATTCAGCATGGCATCACTATAATTCCATGTGTTTTTTGAGTAAGCATGCCTATAATTGGCACTTCAATTGGAGGAAATGTTAATCCATTTTAACGTGCAAAAAAGAACCACTGTGTAAGCAAATCTGGCCAATGGGTTGCAATTTATTCGACATAAACTGGATAACTTGACTTTACAAGGAATTTAGTTTTTTTTCAAGGTGTGTTTGTAGGTATTCATGATTATCATTTGCTTGAAAAAGGGGTGTTTGATGAACATTTTACTCACAATTGTCCTGAATTTTGTGATTTCTTAATTTCCGCCACTGCAACATGGCAACATCGTATGGTGCACCAAAGGCAATACCCAGCGTGTGTGTGTGTTTACTGCTGGTGTAAATTCTGTGTTGGGAGGTGTCCGTTCTATAAAATCCAATTCTATGTCGGTGCCAAACTTCTTCCCCAAACAAAGTGCGCTCGTACCTTCACTGTGCGCAGCCTGCTAAATGCAGTGCATCAGCAAATGCACTGTGTGCTGCTCTGTAATGGAAGGAGCAGGAATAGCTAAGAGGCTTTCCTACTCTTCTCTCTCTCTCTCTCTCTGTGTGTGCATGTGTGTGTGTGTGTGTGTGTGTGTGGCTATTGGACAACGGGGTCTTTCATCGCATAAGTGACATACAATATGGAACACACTGTATTTTACCATAACGTGTTTTACGTCAGTGTGCTTGGACATGAAAAAAAAGTTGGAAAAGTTGAGTTTTTTGTGTTTTTTTTCTCCCATTCCATCTATTGTTTGCAACCAAGACTACTGAGTGAGAGAGAGAGAGAGAGAGAGAGAGAGAGAGAGAGAGAATGGGAGAAAGCAAGCACTAATATTTCTATTTTTGGATTTAATGGGGTAAAGAGAGCTTGAAAAAAATAATTATTGCGAGGGGTGAGCGAGCGGTGGGGAGAGGGTGTTAATTGCTTACTTGCCACAACATGTGATTTTTGCCCACCGCCGCCTGTCTTCCTTGAGCGCAGCACACCTTAATTGCTCGCTCTTGTTTGGCAGGAGGCAACATGCAAATCAAAATGCTATTTTGAAACCTTTCCGATCCGGACTACTGACTGGTTGTGCTCCACGTTTTATCAGCCATGTGTCGCTTTTGTCCTCTGTGAGACGCAAATGGCAATTAATTTTGCTGCTGGCGTAAGAACAACAACAACAAAAATAATAATAATAACAATAACAAGCCCACGCCTGCCATTTTTTTTCTCTGTTTTTGTCAATCAAGTCTTGATTACTCCCATAGGTTCAGTGCATAAATCTTATATACTGTATATACTGTACCTCAGGTTATCAGCCTAAATATTGTCAAATAAATTCATCAACTTGTGGACTAATATAACAATAGTGATTCAACATACAAGCATTTAATGAAAGCCTTTACATTTCTAGCAGGTAATTAAACAATACAGGGTGTGTATTCTTATGAAAGGTATTGAGTTTTATACTTTACTTTCATATCAGCAATCATTTTTTAAGAGAAAAATTTCCTATTTCTTAATTTGGAAGCCTTTCTCTACAGGAAATGATGGGCTCACTGTTCACTACAATGCCCATAACACTTGTACGGCGGCGCTTGTGTGTGCCATAGTGTCATGCACATGCGCCCGCAGGCTGAAATGCTGAGTAAATAACAAGTAAATAAAGGAGACTGTTGAGCGCTGATGATGTGCTTGCCCGCTTTCTGCTGGGATTGCATCATGGAAACATCAGCTGTTGCGTTCGATTCACCCACCAGATTCCACCGGGCGCCACACGCTCCCGAGCCGCGGCCAGAAAAATAACACTCGACAAACACAGAGTGCAGTCATCGGTAGCGTGCCGGGTCCTCTCTCAAAATTCAGCGTTGCGCGGACAATGCTGAAGCCAGACCGTTAATAACAAAGCGTGGAGTGTCCAAAATTTAAAAAGGAGTCAATGGAAAAGAAAAAAATAACTTTGAATTGGGATCCTGTGGAGTTTGGAGTGTATACTGGACTTTTAATGCGCATTCAGGCAAGAACAATGGTACGCAGCCTTCATAAAGCCAGAAGGCAATGATGGGCAGGAGGTATATAGGAGGTATATAAGCATACTATAAATAGACGAGGCTCTCTGTCAAATCCACTTGACAATAATTGACTAGGTGCCGCTGAATCCTCCAAACAATAACCCGCTATTGAAGAATGCAAGAGTGTTTGCGCCGCAGCTGAAATATCTGGGTGGCAGCGAATGTAAACTTGACCGGGAGTATTGCCCAAAGAAACTCACTAAACTGAGCCAGGAGTCGGCAGGTTGACTCAGTCCAGTTCTCTCCGTCTCCTCCCCTCTCTTCCCTTTCTCTTTCTCCCCTCTTCCCCTAAGGAGAACGGACATGTGCAGCCGATTCTCATTAAAAATAGGAGGAGGCCTGTTACAGTGCAGCCACCAGAGAGCTGCAGAGAAGGAGTCAGTTTCTCAGCTCATTACAAAGCCACAGTCTGCCTTTACTGGTGTCACAAAGCAACACCTTCGAGAGCTCACACCCCAAACAACATTTTCCTAGAGAACTGTGCAAAGTGTGCTATTATTTTTTCCGGACTTAACACGTGTTCTTTTCAACCACAGCGTGCAACTGGTGGCCGATGACTGGGGTGGGCTTCTTGGTCGTAGTTGTCTAGATCAGAGCTTTCCAATCTACACTACTCACAAAAAGTTAGGGATATTTGGCTTTCGGGTGAAATTTATGGAAAATATAAAAAGTTCACACTACAGTGATATTATATCATGAAAGTAGGGCATTTAAGTAGAAGCATACACTGGTGATTTCCTCATCTCAAACAATTTCTTGAAACAAAAGCCAACAACAGTGGTGGATGTACCACAACAAAAAATGTCAGTGTCAATAACTTGTCATGTGCCCTTGAGCATCAATTACAGCTTGACAACGACGTCTCATGCTGTTCACAAGTCGACTTATTGTCTGCTGAGGCATGGCATCCCACTCTTCTTGAAGGGCGGCCCTCAGGACATTGAGGTTCTGGGGCACAGAGCTCCGAGCCTCTACACGGCGACTCAGCTGATCCCATAGGTTTTCTATGGGATGCAGGTCTGAGAAAGTGCAGGCCACTCCATTTGAGGTACCCCAGTCTCCAGCAGCCGTTCCCTAATGATACGACCTCGATGAGCTGGAGCATCAAACACCTGATGTGAATTTTGCCGTTAAGCTCCTTGTTAGAGAACAGCAACTTGTGCAAAAAGTACTGAAACACTGAACAGTTGGACATGTGCATTCAAAAGTTTACAGAAGGTCACATTAAGTTCACCTGTAAAGGTTATAATGCATTTTAGGTTCATCCTGAAATTTCACCCGAAAGCTGAATATCCCTAACTTTTTGTGAGTAGTGTGTGGACCTGGAGGACGTTACTGCAAGTGGGCCACCAGATCACTGGCAAAATAATATTTTTGTCTCAGGGATAATATTTTTTTACATTTTATAATTTGAGCTGTAGTCGTGGGTTTATCATGGTCATCACATGACATACCTGTTAGGGGCTAATGTAAAATTAATAGGGCTGTTAAAGTTAACACGATAACGCATGTCCTTAATTTGAGAGCCTTGATGTGTTACTAAAAAATGAACGTGCTGTTGAACTTTGACCCACTTTTGACTCTTAACCGCACGCCGCGGCACACAAGACGCAACGCTTGCCGCCTGCAGGAATCGACTGTCGGTACCTACAACGGATCAAATGAGTGAGAAGACAAGCCGTGACCCGCTGGATGGACAGTTTTGCTTTCAAGAGGCCTCCTAATGGATCAGAAATAAAGTCGGAAGAACACACTGCAACCCCGAAGTGATGTTCACTCCGAGCAAAACAATTTTTAAAAATATCATCTCAATGCCAAACACGCTTCCAACTGACAGCGGACTGAAAAACATCAGATTGCGTTGGGGGGATCTATCATGTAACAACCAAGTGGTTTCAAAATACTCTGTACAGCAGTGAAAAGGTAAGCCAGCGAGTCATCTAATACAGTTTCAAAATGTGATTAATTGTGATTACTCTGTGATTGGAGAAATTAAACATTAACAGTGTGTATGGTGGAAATAATGAAAGAGCAAAGGCTAATCCTTTAATAATGTTATCTGATACGATATCGATCCCTCTGGCGGAATCACCTTATCTCTTTTCCACCTGAAAGGAGGTCAGAGGTCAGAGGTCGGAGGTCGGGGTCCGCTCAGCCCAGAGCTGCTCTTACTTTTCTTTGATAATGACTTTGACTTATTTGGAGTTGCATTTGCCCACACAAACATTTCACCGCTGGTTGCAATTAACTTTGCAGCCAGTAATTCAAGGTGAACCCATCGCTCCCCAATTCCACACACCCCTCATTTACCCCTACACACACACACACACACACACACACGACAGAGGCAGAGAGAACAGGCTGTGTGGTGTGGGCGCGGCCTCCAAAGTGGAAAAACAAGTTGCAGTGGTTCTGAGTAATCCTGGCCGTCTAAAAATAATGGCAAAGGTAAACACTTGCGAGGCCGGCGCACGCAGCCCGCGCCTCACTAAATCAGAATGATTGACTCATCTGCTCGCATAAGAGAGTAGTAAGACGTGCTCAGTGGAGGGCGAAAATTTCTGACGCATCAGTACGGCGTGCATGTGAAATAGCTGACGACAGCGCGTGACCTATTCACAACTGAGGCTTTTGCGGGAGACACAAATAAATACGGAGCATGCTGAATTTGTAATCCTCTCAGCATGCACACACACACACATACACATACATGCACATACACACACAATTAAAGCAGCACTGTAGCTCTGTTTCAGAAAATTGGAATTGGAAAAGAACAGCAGCATACGCGTTTTTTTTTTTTGTTTGTTTTTTTTGACATTCAGATGAAAGTTTGGATGGCTGGCTGGGTGTCGGTGCTAATTCCAGATTTAGCACATCAGCTTAGGTATCGGGAAACGACATATTGGTGAGTTCACACCCCACACAGCATCCGACTCTGTGCTAAATCGTGGAGCTTCGAGGACAGCTCCAACGCCGCAGCCTTCACCTGGAAACTCACCATCAGCCCAGAAAACTAACAATGTACAATCAGCAACCGGCATTTACTTGGTAAAATATGGAGACATAAACAAAGTAAATGCGAACTCTTGAAATACTACACCACATATACACATTAGGGGCTGTGAAAATTAATTTTTGCAATTTATTTGGAATAATTGATGCAGCACTTTTTTATTGAATAAGAAAAATGTATACCGAATAAGTAAATAAATAAATAAATGAGCAAAAAAAAATTAATTGGTTGTGAAATTGTGAAATTGAACGGACCCATGTATTTTCATGCTGCTTTTTTTTCCCCCCGCTGGCTATTGAATTTTTGATGCTGTTGGAAATTAATTGTAACACTTTAATTTTAAGACACTTTGAGAGGTTGAAGTGAATGTTACAGCGGAAGCCTCAAACACAGCCATCAAAAAAAAAAAAAAAAAAAGTAGAGGGAAATTGATTAAAAATAAATTCTCTTTGAAAAGGTTAAAGAGCCGTGGAGTCGAGCTTCACATCAGTAGCAATTAAGCGGAATGAATCATAACAAATTGCGCAATTGATTCGCTTTTTTTTTTTTTATTATCATTTCACACTCGTATTCCTTCAAAATATGAATACTGCCTTATTGATACTTCTGAATTGTTTGTCAATAAAAACAAAGCATGGCTGAAGTAAAATATCTGTCACTATTTGCCAATTTATGTCCATCTGTGTGGCTAATGAGAAGCACGCTAACCGGCACACACTGTGCAGTCACCAGCCAATAAATCCATTTTTTACTAAATACTCTACATTATACCTGCCAAGCACACAGAGGCAACGATGTAGGGTGTAAGGTTGGAGGTATATTAGCTAGGAGGTCACCCACCGTGTGTGTGTGTTTGTGTGTGTGTGTGTGTGTAAGGCAAATCAATATTTTATCTCATCAGATATTTATCTGAACGGCCATGCAGTGAACATGGCTGATGGCTGCAGGAGATTGGTTGACGGAATGTACACTATATCAATAGGTCAAGACCTTTGACACACACACACACACACACACATACACACAGAGAGAGAGAGAGAGAGAGAGAGAGAGAGAGAGAGAGAGAGAGAGAGAGAGATAAGTAACCAACAAAATTCCTCACTCTGGAGGGTTCATTCATCTTTCTATCCTTGAGAGGACATTTGGTCCTCATATAAACAGGATAGAGGTATAAGGACACACACACACACACACACACACACACGTGCACACAGCAATAACAGTGGGTAACCCTTAGTAATCCCAACTGCCTCTGTCTCTCCTAAGCAGCTGTGACACTTATCCCGAATGCCTTTGTGTGTGTGTGTGTGTGTGTGTGTGTGTGTATACTGTACATGCCCATGCGCAGTTATGTGCACATGTATGGGTGTGTGTGCGTGATCCCAGAGGGATTCAACAGCAGCATAGCTGATAGTGATGATAGTGGATGGATTATTGCTATCTCACACACATACGCACGCACACACACACACACAACCACTGCAACCCACTGTGTACATTTACACCCCAGATAAGGGGGGGAGGGGTTACCTCAGCATACCTAGTGAGGGGTAAAATTCATTTCCAGTGATTTGTTGGTAGATTTGCCAATATTTTGGATGGTTCAATGGTTTTCAAGCGCAAGGAAAATTTCCTATGTGGGACTGAAATTAAATCGAACCTGGCTACACTGATGAATAACCTCTGTGTGTGTGTGTGTAGAGGTGAGGAGGAAGTGTGGGTGGGATTAACAAATAAATGAAAAGAGTTTGAAAAGATTTATATATGTACATTGTATACATACAATACATACAATACAATACATACAAACAGAGATATGCAATGTGCAGTATTTGTATGTGTTTGTGTGTGTATATGTGTGTATTTGTGTGTATGTGCATACAGCGGTTCTGTGCCTTTGTATACTGTAGTGTGTTAAGGTTACCATCAACTAATACATAAAATATGTGTTCAAAAAACTTTACTGTGAACTAAAATAAATATAAAACTATAAGAATGTGGAAAAAGTAAAGCCATCTTGTCTGCTTGTAAAACTAAATGAAACAAAAATGTGTATGAATTTTTTTGGTTGTCTTTTTTTTATGTGCAGGATGAAAAAAAAAAGACCTTGGGAGGAGAATTCTGAAGTGCTTACAACTTTGACTTAGTCGAGGATGCACTGAAAAATTCATGAAAATATGTTTTCAAAAGAATGTTTGTTTGTATTACGCAACACCTGTTGCAAAATACCTGCTCCGAATTTGTGTCATTATACTTTTAAAATACGATCCATACCAAAAATACTCAAACTAGAACTGAAAATAAGTAGAAACTAAACTGTGTTTGTAAAAATTTAATTGAATAAATAAATTAAACAAAAGCTACAACCCTGATCCTAGATGAAATGAGCAGATACTGAAATGAAAACTTGCAAAAAATCCACACACTACCGTAACCCATACATTTGAGTGTGAGCATACTCAGTTGTGTATGAATGTCTATGCCGTGTGTGTGTGTGGTGTGGTGTGGTGTGGTATGATTCGAGTGTTTGCAGGAACTGGAATCACCAAACACATGTTTTCCGAGAAGCGGCTTGCCAAGCAAACCTTTGGGCTGAGCCTCCTCCACATCCAGCAGGAGCCGGCGGCTGGGCCAGCGCTCAGAGCCTGTGGAGTCTAGTTCCATCCAACCAGCAAATCTCTGTGAGCGGGAGGGAAATAGAGCGTGACTTGGGAGCCAGAGGCGCAGAAAAGTGGCCTTGTGACGGGAAGATCGCTGGTTTGAATTCCCAGAGTGGCTGGGGAAGTCCCAGGAGACGGGGTGAAGTGAGTTGTGAGTGAAGAAAAGCAGCTTAGAGAAGTGGCAACAATAAAAACAGTAATACACAACATTTAAAAAAAAAAAAAAAAAAAAAAAAAAAAACCCTAGAGAAGGCAATACAGGTCTATTGGAGAAGAAAGGACAATCAAATAATGTACAATAATAAAAAAGTCAGAGAAAACAACTTTGTTAAAGTAGGTCTCCACGTTTTGTAAGAGCAGGGATGTCACCTGGGGCCAAACATTGGGTTAATCAATAAAATCGTAAAGGAAAATTCCACCCTAAAACACATTAACACTGTTTAAAAACAGGGATTGATGACTTGCATTGTGTCTCGGGTGCCATTTAACTGTAGTTTATGCTTTTTTGCTATTGATTAGCTCACTTAAGGAGAGAAAAAAAGTGTGCTCTGCCTCCTCCATACTGTTTTTTTTTTTTTCTTCCTTCTATGTTTGATTAACATTGCTGCAAATCAGTTAGCAAACATTTATTTCTAGGGGTTGACATTGATTGAACCTCTCCAAGTCCTAACCTTTGGATATTGAGCTGCAGAATAATAAAAATTCAATATCATACAACAAAACAGAAACGGAAACACAACGTGAATCACCAATCCAAGGTTTTAAATAGCGTTGATGAATATTAGGCAGGAATTTTACTTTAATATAAATTCTACATTTTACTGGCATACTGGGAGCCTTGGGAAGCTCCCAACTCTGCGTGTGTGTGTTTGTGTGTGTGTGAATGTGTGAAAATTGCCACTTATCCCCCTGCAATGACTCCCCAAAGCTGTTGCTGTAAATCGGAATGTGTTAAAAAGGGTTAAATAAGAAAAGTGATTTCGCCCCGCTGGGAAATCGGGGGCCGATACGTCACCGCGTCAGTCGGCAGTGAGATTCCAGAGACACATATCTCAAAATCTAACTGGCGGATCGCCATGAAATTTAGTGACAGCATTCATGTTGACAGCCTGATGAAACCTAGTAATTTTGGTGACCCTATCACCTTCCCTCTAGCGCTACCGCCCGACGCTTCAGGGCATCCGCGTTTGAAATAATGTGCTTGCATGATATGAATATAATCTGATGTCCCGTATTTCCATCCTCTTCCTCCTCGCTTCTTTCCTTTTCCTTTTGGATGTGTCTCAGGCTGAAAATGGCTGACTCCCTGCGCAGGGTCAATTGAAGTGGGCTGATTTGAAACACATCCCTCATCTCTTCTTCCTTTCTGGTAGGACGTGAAGGGAAGGGAGAAAGAATTTTGCAAAGACGAACCAGTACAGAGCTTTGGGACGAACGCACGAACTCTTCTCGTGCGAGGCATTTGCGTAGTCTGGTTCAGTGAGTCAGGCAAAGCTCGTAAGGCCTTACACAGGCAAGCCATAGGTCACATATGAAGGCTCAACTCTGGGAATTAGTATGCTGAATGAGTGGGCATCCGCCGCTAGGGATTTTCATGGAAACTGTGTGTACTATACCATACACTATAGCTTCATGAAAATGCAACACACGCCTGTGTTCCAGTGATGAAAACCCGAGCCACTGGCCGCATCTGAAAATGACACCTGCAGAATTAGCATCCGGAATGCAACAGATATGTACAATGCTGCGGATATCTGGCGGGTCAGCTGCAGCGGTGGAGCCTTTCGTAGAAAAACCCAAGTCATAATCTGTCACTGAGATTAAAACTGTGCTACGGCTCTTAATCCTTCCCTGAGCGCGCGCACACACACTGATGAAGCTCGGCGGTACAAATCCCACTGAGGCAGCTCAAAAGCACGCTTTAATTGAAAGCAATCCACATATTTGATGGCGGCTGCCACACTGCCGTTTCTGTCAATGGGGGCGTTACGGTGATGCCTAGGTTATGCATGCGACAGAACTTTATCTGGGATCAGGACAGCACATTTGGCGGTGAACACAGCGGTATATTGTGTTGTAATGGTACGTGACACGCTTTGACGGCGGCGGCGCGTACAGCAGTTCATGTTTTTTGACGACATGCATGATTGAAATCCAAGCAGCGTAAAATCTCAGAGCAGCAGACACATAAAGGTCTTTGTGCTGCAATAGTGTTCATATCCAAAAAAGTCAAACAAAGCCACAGGACATCTTTTTTTATATATATATATTCCTATTTTTCCTGTTAGTGGAGTATGTTTTTTTTTTTTTTTTTTTGTGACCTTTCCGCAACCTGGTCTCTTTAACCACAAGGTCACCCCGGCTGCACCGACGACAGCGTGTGTGCGAACAGTGAAACGTACTGTGTGGATTCACAAGCTCGAGCCTCCCATCATCACCTGACTGTACAGATTAGAACGTAGTGAAATTGAGTGCCGGGGTGAAATCAAGTCGTGGGCCAGTTTGGCTTGTTTGGAAAGCTGTGTGTGTGTGTGTGTGTGTGTGTGACGTCGGCCCGGGGGCCACGGAGTCAGAGCTTTGTGAATAACACCAGCTTGTATCTTTAAATACATCACCAAACTACAAAAGGGGATCAGGATGGGGATTCGGTATGTAGGGCGTGGACAAAATAATGGAAACATGAGAAAGGACTTTGAAATAAGACTGTCACACACATGTCAGTCGGAGTAAGCTGCATGTCAGCCGCCAGTATATAGGTTATAACACCGAACACACATTTAGACACACATTTGCAGATACAAAAGGCTTATGTCATAATATATTCACTCTTCCGCTGAAATATGGAAAGTAAATACATTTGCCATTTATTTTCTTTCCAAGATTGAGCGACTGACCCTGTTCCCAGCATGCACTGGGTGGATGAGCAGGGCAACACCCCTGACAAGTCACGAGTCCATCACAGGGCTAACACAGCTCGACAGACACATCACTCACGCCCGCATCCGTACCTATGGGCATTTTAGAGAGTCCGATCTGTTTAATTTGCATGTTTGGGATGGCAGAGGAAAAACCCACGCAAACACAGGGACACACACACACACATGCACGCACACACACTCCATACAAAAAAAAGGACCCGCAATTGCATACAGAGCCGCTGAGCCACCCCATCTTTGTATTAGAAAAGGAAATAAAAGATGAGAAATTACTATTCGTTATTCTATTATTTTTTTTTACAACACAGACATGCACGAGATTCAATCATAACAAATGAATGGATTTCGTTAATGCGGCCCCATTGTGCAGCTAATGCCGGCAACGCTGTGCTATACAGTGACAGCATTTATTGAGTTTGCTTAGCGCTGGAGGCTTCGCTTGAATGAAAGACCAATATTGCGCTGCACAGGGTTAAGGACATGGATGACAGTAATTTAAGGAGGACAGAAGCTCTTCTGGAAGGACAGGGTGGCCTTGATCTTTATTAGGGTTTTCACATTATCATATTATACGGTGTTTCTGTTATTTTGTCCACCCACCTGTATACAGTGTAGCTGGCTTTCCAGTGTGTGGCGCTTGAGATAATTTTAACACAGTTTCGCTGTATAATTGAAAGGATTCAGTGGACACTGGGTAATGTGAGCATGTAGTGTATGTAGGTGGTGACAGCATATGTGAAACGGTGCCACAGAAGAGACCTCAGGCACAATTTAATTGCGTGGAGTCCAGAGATATGGTTGCTGCCACCGTAGCCTCTCTATATCTTACGGCGATAATACACAGGTATCATTTGGTTTGATAAGCAATTTTGATAACTCTTAGTGCCAAGAGCAGTTTTTCATGTTAATGAGGATGCTTCTTCATGATTCACATTAATGTGAGTGGTAACAATCCCCTTGTGAAACAAAATTTCCATCTCCATTGTCTCAAAGCTTTGCCTGTGTATCATGCCTTTTAATGATGCGGCAAAACATCCACAGCACCCACAGCAGCTGTTCTCAGCCCTGGAGTCAAGAGGTTGTGAGATCATTTGTTTTGTGTGAAAACCTGTATTTCCTGTGTACAAATTAGCTATCATGTTTTTTTATCTTTGTGTGAAATGGGGTTTTTCTTTGGGAAATAATGAACATTTGCAGCCTCGAGGCTCCTTCCACATTTTAATCAAGCAAAAATCATCATTTGGTGTAAAGAAGTTGTCATTTTGTGTGGATTGCACGCCAGAGGTTAATAATCGTGATCTCCGGTACATGTGTGCATTAAGAGTCTGTGCATGAGAGGGCTTAAACCCCACAGCTGCAACACAACCAAGTTACAGTATATTTTAGTGGAATAAATTCCACAGGCTCCATGGATTTCCCTACAGTAGGTACAGTTTATTCTGGGAAATTGCTTTAAGACACTGTGTAGAGACAAAATATGATGGCACTACATTGTTGTAGTGATTATCAACAAACTGTGCTCTAATTAGCTCTTTTGTTTCATTTGTTTGGCAGTTTGATTAGGCTAATAGCTGGAACATTTGCTATTATCTCATTCCAATGCAGAATTGGTAACCAGGTCTATTATTATTCTAAAGTTCATTAAATAGCTTATTTATTGCATAGATCAATGAGAAGGATAAGGCTGGAATAAAATGCAACACATTCAAGGTCATGTTGTATGCAAGCAAGAGCACATGATTCTCTCTTGTGCAGCCCACGCCTATATTATGTTCTCAGGTTTGTTAAATGTGAGACTCCACTCTCACAGAAGAAAACATACCGTAGTTACAAAAGGCACCGGGGTCTGTGTCGCGCAGTGTGATCTGTGATTAAGGCAGAATGCCCAGCGCCCAACAGTATCCAGAAATCTGGCAGCGGGTAAAATTGAGCTCTCTTGCTCAAAAGAGTCAGATGGAAAGGAAGGGAGCCAGAAATAAAAAGATAATAAATAAAGCCATTTCAGTGCTAGGCAGACAACCAAGACGCCCGAGCTGACAAGGGTTTATTTTTGCCATAATTTTAAGGTTGTGTGATGGCACTGACAATCATCACGAGAAAGGATTTGACCTTGTGTTTTCTGACTGATGATCAGTAGACGGTGCATTAAATTAATTTTGCGAGGAAGACTGTCTGTTTTGCACAAGTTGAGAGAGTGTATGCAGTGACAGCTTGGAAACCTAAAACTATGGTACAAATGGATCATATTAATAGATATTTTTTGTGTATTTGAAGTGGAGTGCAACTACATGTTGAAGCAGAACAAGTCTGTGCAAGCTTTTATGGAGAACAACGAAATGTTTGAAAGCCAAAACAAGAGAGAGAAAAAAAAAAAAACATAGAAACTTTGTATCTGCTTCTGCCCCGACAAAACAAAGAAAATGCCCAATTTCCCAGGATGGATGGGTTTGAAAATTTATGAGCAATAACTTTACAATCTTTACTTTATTGTCACTCCTCCAGCACAGTGGCATGGCTCTTACATAACCGCTGGTAAATGCGGTGCACTTGGAACATTCCCTGACAGCCCTCATATGAAAGCACCCCACCAGCACAGACCCAGACAAATAAAATGCACAGCACACTGTGGTACATAGCGGCGTAGATCAACATCTCAGAAACTGCTCCTTCAGGCAGAGTGAGGCATGGTGCAGCAGAATGCAAACACTCTGAACAATTCAGATGGCTACAACTGTAAGTACAGTGTGTACAGAATAGACTGTGAAAGCCGAGGGGAGTAAACGCAACACCAGAACAAGACTCTGAAGCACAATTTAATTGAAAGGATTCCACAGATCCTACAAGTCTCCGTTGGGCGGTAATATTTAGGTACACAGTGAAATGTAATTATGTACAATGTGTCTAAAGATCTGGCCGGATAAACAGACGGCAATATTTGCTGGGGATTCTTTAATTGGAAGGACGCCACAAGGCTGCTGTCAAAGTCAGCGAAAAGACTTGGAACTTGAGGACGGAGTTTTAAGCAGCTGTTAGGACAAGAAGAGTCTGTAGGAGATTATTTGTGCTTTGATCGAGCTTATTGCTGTGCAACTGTACCTCTGTTTGACCACCCCACCCCACTTTCACACCTCAGAGATTGATTAATTATTAGGACTTTTCCTTTATTGTTATACGTGTAGCTTAATGTGCTGCAACTGTGCTGACCAGGTCTCCCTTGAAAGAGATCCTCTGTCTCAAAGGAACAGTGCCAGATAAGGATAAATTAAAAGAAAATGAAAATAAGAGATAAGACTAAAAGAAAATGAAAAATGTTGCAGTTGTGTAGTACTACATAATACTCGCTGGGAATACAGTGGGTATTTCCAGCTCTGTAATTGGAGAGATAGTGTGGCTCGAAGCCAGCAAAGCATATCGTACACATTGCTTTATTTGCAGCGTGGTTACTAAGCTAATTAGCAATAAACAAGGAGCTAGTTATCCACCTTTGTGATTCACATGTTGTTTTGTATCTTACATCAAATGAATTAAAAACAGCTTTTCTTACAGAACTTGAAAATATTCCCCTACTTCCCAAACTTTTAGTTTTAGAACTTTTCATAAGTCTGAAGATTTTATTTATTCTATCCTCGCAGCCTTGTTTTATCCCTATGACTAGGACTTTTTTTTTTTACTGCTTCCTTTAACACTACAGTACTGACTTTAGGCAATGGGAGCCCATTCAGAACCCTATAGGAATTTATAGTGATGTCTTGGCCAATGGAAAGATACAATACAGATCTCACAATTTCATTCAGGTGGCTGTATTGAATCTTGAATGTGACTGAAGCATTTGCCAATTTCACGTGTACTCTGAGCATGTAAGTAAATATAAACTTAGATTAAAATATTATGTTGCTCATTAAAGACCTGTGGCTATAGTATTTAGATCAAGTGGCAAGTCCCAATCTATTTTTTCGCCAAGTGCAGGAAAACAACAAGAAATGGTCGGTTGTCAAGGCATTGGTACAGATACCCCAACAAACGTCCAGTTTCACAGTGAGTACCAACACAAATGATGAGGAAAACAAGAATTCAAAGAAGAAATTCTCTAATAAGGCAGCAGGAACTGCATGCCTCCAAGCAGCAACGGGTTGGGTCTCGACCCCAGTACCACGGCCACAAACAGAAACTGGGAAGAAAAATGCTGCACATCTCCAGAAAAAGCAGCTACAATTTCCTCCTCTGTCAAATGATTTTTAATGGAGCTGTACAGCTGAATGACATCAAGAATTGCAGGTGGCTCAACAATTGCACTCTTATCTGTAGCCATGAGGGACAGTCGAGTGAATGTTCAAAAATATGAACTGAATTGAATGAGGGACTATGAGGACATATTTTATCCATGAAATTCAATAATACAAGCTGCAGCATGGGCACCTATAGTCAAGTCAGTATTTTCACGAAATCCAAGGTAAGGCCTGCCCACTCTCCTTGACAAAAAAGGAAAAAAAAAAAGAAAAAAAAAAGAAAAAAAGAATTGTATTTGCTTGTTTGTTTTTCTCCCATCAAAACTAAACACTTCTTGTTTCCGTCCGTGGAAATGTCAGGGGGATTTATGTGGGCCACATTTCGTGTTGGTGGCCTATTTAATGGTACAGTGCACACCCTCCACAACGTGAAATGAAAGCATGGCTCTTTATGTTGCCAGCTATATTCAGTGCCAATCAAACTGACAAGTATACCCATTTCTAAATCTTGGATAATGCATCTGTGGGAAGGTGCTCTAAGTATCGATATGAATCTTATTTCCGGTCTGTCATACTCTGAAATGTGCTGGCTTACTGAACCCCTAAAGTGATGTACAATAAAAAACAGGCCCCAGGGCTCACATGTGTGCCGAGGTCGTGGTGGGGACTGCAGTGCCCCTTGGTGGAAATCTTGGCACACTACAGCTGAACTCCTGAATGACTCCTTAGGTACAGCCTTTCTTTGAGAAACATTTTTTGCACGTCATCCTTTAAAAATAGACTAAAATTTAGAGCACTTGATCTCTACACACAGCATAATTACTTGCTCTGCTTCTGAGACACAACCAGAGATTCGGAGTCTTGCTCAAGGACACTTCCACAGGGACACACACACACACACACACACACACCGACTATGGCAGGAATCAAACCTGTGACCTGGTTACAAAATCGTTCCTCAGGCAGCCCATACTTCATATCTTTGGAAATACTTGACCAGCGATTGAAAGGTTGCACATTCAGCCATTTTCTTTGGAACCCGCATAATTATTTGCTCTTTCAAGTGGTTAGGTACCGCAAGATTTGAAGATAGGAATCTACGTTAGTTTCCCCTCTCAGTCTGCTCATTATTCAATCATCTTCCCTTCCAGATGTGCTGCTAAGCCTGAGAGGCATCCAGCCGTAATCTCTGTCATCTGAATTTCAAGTTCTTTAGTCAAATCCTCCCAGCGTCACAGTTTGATTGTCAGATACAACACAGGGTTAAAAAAAAAAAAAAAAAAAAAAAAAAAACTTCAAAATGGTACTTACAGTGAGATTAAATGGTAACACAATATAGTCCACTGAGTCCAAAAAGTTGATTTAGGGATTATCCTGAAGTAGCAGGCACAGGTCTTTGTTCACCTTCGGCTGAGACTGTCCCATGCAACTACAAGTAGGAAATCTTATCCAAATTTAAACCTTTTCAGGAAATTAAATTAAAATGTATTTGTGTATCTTTTTAGTTTCTCTCCAAAGAAATCCTTGAGGATTTATTGCATCACATCTCTGGTTCCCTGCCTCAAGGCCGTGATGGTTGAAATACTTTAATTTGGTGTCAGGAGGAAATTTTGCCTTTGTATGTATCTGTTAATGTCCCAAAATTACTGTGGATGAAAATCCAATACAAACCAACTATTGGGTTGAACTCCAGTCAGCTTTCATTTATTCAAGATTCAAGAATCTGAAAGAGGTGCAAAATTCTTGACATTTTCCTGGGATGAGAGAATCTGATAAATAAGCCAAAAGGTACACACTAATCTGAAAAAACTGATCTCGCGGGGCTCACCATGTATTTGCAAAATGCTAATGAACCGAATCTAAACATCCCTGTTGTATCTTGTTATCCTGTCAACATGTTAGTCATAGTAGTTTTTATATTTGTCAGGATCTTCTGACAAACGTATAATGTTAAGAATCAATGACCTGAATTAAGAATCAATAATAGAGTAGCATCACAAGCCCGGCAACAATACTGTACAACTCACTTAGAGATGACTCAACACAGCACAATAATGCACTGCTGTAGGCTACATCAGGGGTAGCAGATCACTGACAATTCAAGAGACATGTATTACCACTGCACAAAAAAAAAAAAAAAAAAAATGTTTCTCGCTGTTTTCTTGTCATAAATGAAAGCACAGCTTGTGAAGTAACCAAGGCTGAACTGCTGTAGATCTCAAGACTCAACTCAGGTGTCTTTCCCTTTCATAGTCAGAAAAAAGTGCAAGTGAAAAGACCTAAAGCATAAAACTTTTAGGAATAATCTTGAAAAAATTTTAACTGACACTGTGAGGAAAAGCAGCATGCCTGCAGGCCGACAAGGCAACCGAACAATGTCACTCATATTTTGACTATTTAACACAATGCGTAACAATGCCAGCTTAAGCGGGTCAAAGAAAGGAAACACAGCACGTCCATATAACACGCTCAAAGATGACGCATAATTTTCACAAGATTATAAAAACTGCTGTAGGCTATGGGAGGGATGACAACTCTGACATTTCAGGAAAGGGCTTTTCGCACCACAAAGATAAGTGTGCAAGTGAGAAAGACTCTAAATTGTCATTATTGAAATCATAGCACGCTCAGTCCCCAAGTTGTAAAGCTGAAATTCTGCCTCCTTATTTTCGCAAGATCACAAACACGCTGCAGGCTTTGAAAGTGACTCTGTTTTTTGTTTGTATGTTTTTTTTAACTGTTCTATACACTGTATAGAGAAATATGAAAGACTGCCATTAAGCACTGCAAGCAAGATTTAAGAGGTGATGTCAAGAGGTTGGCGGCTCTAAAGACGTTCAGTCTAGATCTCACCTTATTTTCATTTTGCATCACCAAAGTGAGGTTAATCTCAACAAATAAATGTTTATCTTTCTCCTCAAGGTAAGATATCAGACTGCCAGACCTTGTCAAATTCTTGGAGCTTGTCTCTCAGAATAAATCAATTTTTCCCTGAATGCAATGTGCCTGTTTATTCATTGATCCACAATGTCAGTGCAAGTACCTCTTCTTTTTTCCCCAGTACATACAAATATATTTGTTTGTAAATTACTGAAAAGGTACAATATGTTATTATTTACTTTATCAAGTGAAAATGACCATAACACAGCAGCGGAGGTACATGAGTGTTGCTGATCAATACCAGCCAATCCACGTTTACTGTGATGGCTGCTGCTTATTGCTTCTAGTAGCATTACATATAATAACCTAAAATATGTTTGCCTTGCTGCCTATTTTCCCTGTTGCTTGACCTGATATTTCTTGCGGCCTTTTTAAACATTTCTAACCTTGTGTGTTTACCTAACTTGTGTTGCAGTGTCGCTCAATCCAGCTATAATAAATAAAATACAATTTACCTTATAACTCCCGACCTCATGAGTCATGCATACAGACGCAGATGGTGATACCCACTAGATGGTGCTGTACTGCGAAAGCAACATAGAATTACACAGTGTACCCTTTACAAATTAAGAACAAAGTATGGATTATGTTGTCTTACATTTCTCATGTAATAGGGAAAATATCTTCTGGAAATGCTCCGTGCAGTTTTTTTCCTAGAAAGGTGTTCTCTATAGTATGAAAGCCTTTATATTGGATTAAATGATGCTGGGCACTAATGGAACATATGTGAATTTACTGCAGCCTGTAACAGTGGATGTCATCTTGTGTCTCTTCCAATTTCAGCCTTCCATGCTTCCTTTATCACATCTGTAGATTGATGGCAGATAGCTGGTAATGGTGTCCAATAACCAAGAGATGACACAGTGTGTTCCTGCTACAGGTTTCGAGCGGACACCTGGTCTATTGGGCTCTGCTAGCTCAAAATTGGGGAAAATAAGCTCTTACATAATTTCTAACCTGGGGATATCTAAAGAAATTACTGATGGGAAATCCATATCTCTGCCCTGGGCCAAACTAAACAAACTGGACAATTTTCTGAACATTCGCTGTGAATGAGATGGCACATATGACACATTCTGTATTGAATGTCTGCAGGGCATCCTGTATACTGCCTCTTCCAGATTCTGTTGAGAGTGATGTTGAGTGCATATATGTTCCGCACAATGTCTTTTTTCTCTGTCTATATCATGACCTTCTGCAATTTCATGTACATCTGCAACTTGCCATATGCTGCACATACGTTATCTGCATCCACAAAGGCAGTGTGATTGGGAATTTAGTTGTAAAATGCATGTATACAGTTTAGACACTTTCTCTACATATGCACTGCATGTCTCTAGACTTGCTGATGTGGCTACTATACACATTTTCCACTTAATGTACTGTATATGCTAATATGCATCTGTTTTCTTCATATTCCTATGTCTTCTTTGTTGTATATTGCATAGGTACAGTATTTTGTTTACTATATCTCAGATTTTTTACATTTTAATATTGATCATGCTCTGCATTCATTCTTGCCTTGTCTTTCTTTGCCTTGCCTTTACTAAACATGTTTTAGTGTTGCAAGTGTTAGTTGCACAGGTTTATATAAGCCTTGTAGCTTTGTTCCATAGAGTTTCATCTTAGTCTTTATAGTGTTGCAACCGTAGCCTATAAAACATGTTATATAATGGAGTTAATCATTGTTCACTAGAAATTTAGTGAACACACTGGGAGCTCGACGCAGGTTCTGAGTAGGTGTAAAAGCAACAGCGCTTAGACAACCAGCAGACTGCATTCACCTCTTGTCGCTTCTCAGATCTGCTTACATTATAAGCTCGTTTGAGAGGGCAATTTACCGACACGAGTTGTTCCTCCCACTTAAATGCACTCAGTTTTGACAGTAGATCAAGAGCACCATCGCTCAATTTAGATGGGCCTTTCAGAGATTTAGCTCTGCAAATGGTGCAGGGCATCCTGCCACTGCTTAAACCATTATGCCTCTCTATCATCAAGGACAACATTTCGAGGGAACTCAACATTTGGATGACCCTCAGTTGAAGTTCAGAAATAGTCAGTGGCTATGTCAGACCCATTACTCTGAACAAAGTTGTTTATGCTGAATAAACAGCTGCAATTGCATGAAGGCTGAGTGGGTTTTCTTTTAGCTAACTCTGCGTTCACTCTCTGTTGTATGACTTCATCTTCTATAATTTCAAAAAATAGTCTCTTCCTCTCTCTCTCTCTCTCTCTCTCTCTCTCTCCATCTCTACATGGACTGTCTTTGTAAACCCTAGTTTTGGTTGAGCACTAACATGAATGAAGTAATTTACAAAATAGGAGGAAAAAGTCAATATGAGCTTGGTGTTTTCGTCTGCACTGCTCCAGTGGCTTCAAAAGTCAAAGCATTATATTTGAGGCAAAACAAATCAAGCACGCCTCAGGTCTTTAAACCATTCAAAGCCCTACTTGAAACCATTCCAAAACACATGGACTTCGCCAAAGTCTGTTAAAAGTCAAACCAAATTCATTTCTGCTTTATGGGAACTTTCTGGATTACCAGTCAAAGAATTTCAAGGAGAAAGTATCTCTGAGGAGCCATTACTCTGAGGCAAAAATCACCAAAAATGCAACACATTTTCTCACCCAAGAAGTGTTAGGGACCGGTCCAGCTGAATGTGTGAAGTGAAAAGGCATTGCGAGGAAGAGGAGGGAATTGCAAATATCAGTATGGAAAGGGGTGTTCAAGAAGGCAGACAGACAGAGACAAAATGATACTATTAAAAGTTGCAAGCACATCTATCGCTGCAGGCTAATGTTGGTCTGTTCAAAGTGCTGTAAACAGCAGCCAGCAGTGTATAGAGAAAGCAAAAGAGAAAGATGTTGTCTCACAAATGACCTATTGTGATGATTTAGCCCTATTTTTGAGAGTTTTGAGGATGGTTAGATCATCGGGGCGGACATGTCAACTTAGCTAGGCTGTTTCCTTGCCTTGGGGTGCAGCAGAAATTGGGCTGGCAAGAGCAAAAAGTGTCCATGTTTTCACTGTCATGCCTTTAACTGTTTCCCCTTCAATTTTAGAATTAGGTTTTACAAAAAAAAAAAAAAGAAAAGAAAAGAAAAGAAAAGAAAAGAAAAGGAAATGAATAACAACAGCTTTACAGTGCAGTGCTTTAAATGAGGAGGGCTTCTTCATGGTAAAATATGTTCTCGTGTAGGGAGCTGGTTTGAAGCTATAGCCATAGAAGTCATTTGTCATCTTTCTCACTCACTTTTCATTACCACTGCACTGTTTACTGCTTATTATCACATTTGTTACTGTTCTGGCTGTACCTCAATAAGTAGCTACTGCCTGTCTTTTCCAGCTGTGCCTTGGCAAAACGATTCTTGATCCAATGAACATTTTGCTGGATAAATAATACAACTGAATGAAATAAGAGCTAACAGGACAAAGTATCTCTCAGTGTTAAAATTGTTTTTGTGCTGCAGTGAAGGCAAGACCATTGTCCTTTTTAAAAGCACCCTCTGCTGTCATCTCAATGTATTCTGGCATTAAGCAGTACAGCTACAGGCCTTAGAATCCCCTTATGGGTTCAACCCCATGTCTAAGCACTGTGACCCCTGTGTGGACATGCAAATATCCAAAAAAAATCTGTTTGCATGTGTATGTGTGAGCTTGCCCCGAAAGTGGGAGACTCTGTCTGTCACAGAGGGTGCAAATGGACAAATACTGTACTTTTTCTAAAGCACACTGCCATGGAGAAAGCACACACACTGTGACAAACAGAGAGAGGGAGATAGAGAGAGAGAAATCCCCTCTAACAGAAGCAGAACGCATAGAGTTGGAGCTCCCTCTAGGGGTAGAAGCAGACATATAACCTGGTCAGGCGTCCTCTCTGTCAGTTCAGTCATCTGTTTTTAAAATTGCATTCTGCTGAAACCATATTTAAGGAAAAATAAACATCCTTAAATATTGAATAGTTGTGTCAAATAACTGTGGAAACATCACCGAACCCCTGAACACTGAGCTGCTGGATATTATAAAAATACTTAAAATTACAAAGTCACATTACTCCTTTGACCTAGGCTGCTCTAATTAGCATTTATGAACATGAGGCTCACTCTATAACCCAGAGACAAGCGCTCAGCCTGACATTTCACATCAGAGTAAAAGCGAGGGAATGCATTTGCATTGCAACAGTACATTCTGCAAAGATCAAGCAGGACACTGTTTGCAACAAAATGCAATTTAATAACAAACATGTCATGCTACTCTCTGACATCAACGCATGACATCAATAGAAAGACTCTATAAACTACAGTACATAAAACTGAATTATATTATTTCATTACATGCAGTTGTCAGTGCTGTGTTGAAGCTTGTTTGAATATAGCTGTGCTTATATATATATAGATCTGTGTGGGTGAGGGGATAATGAATTTCTAGTCTTTGTGCGAGTGTAGGAGGGGAGCTTATTGGTAATTTTGAGTGGGTGGGTGGGTAGCTTACAGGTGGGAAAGAGAGCAACCATTTTTTAAAATTTTGCATAAGTGGGAGGGTGACCAATTTAGAGTCTCAGCGGGTGAGCAGGGTGGGTATCGCGCTTATTTTATAGTCCTGCGTGGGCGTGTGCGTAGCCTATTTGCAGGTTTATAAGGAAGGTAATTTAGTTGTAGTCCTGTGCGGTGAGGGGACAGGCTATTTGCACTTTCATTTTGTGTTTATGTCTGTCAGTGTGTGTGTGTGTGTGTGTGTGTGCGGGGGAGTGTAGCTTATTCACAGTTGTCTCCAGGTGAGGGGGAAGTTGTGTCCATGGCCTTCAGTTGCTTCAGCTTGGCTATCACTTTTTTCCCCATCTGGTTAATCTCAGACCTGTAGGTCTCCTCCATCTGACTCTCCCTCTGCTGTCTGGGAAGAGGAGATTTCATCATAACACACACAAATATACAGGAATATACAGGAAAAAACGTTACAGGCTGTGATGGAGTGGTAAAAAAAAAAAAAGGGGTAAACTATGACTTCCAGTTTGTCATCATGCCCTTGAGTCTACTAGCAAACCTTATCTCAGAAACATAATAAACGCATTAAATTATCATGCTGCTAGTATTACATTATACTGATTTGCTGATAATGCTTAACTCCCCCAACCCCAACTGCTTCACTGAAGTACTATACTTTATATAAAATTTCAAGGCAGTGGCACTTTACATGTGTATTTCCATTTTATGAGACTTTATGCTTTTCCTGCAGTACATTTCAGAGGGGAATCCTGTACTTTTTACTGCACTATAAGCAAAATATAAAATACAATATGTTGTGAGAGCTGAAACTAGCCAACAGTATATGGAGCAGTTAGACCTACAGCACTGACGCTTCTTACATGTCAATGCATCAATAATTTAACACTCTGAAAGAAACTACACCTTACTGCTAATACCTATTTACTTACATTTTGAATACTTTTACTTATATTGGGGTATTTTTCTGCTACATAATGCATAATTCCTAACTGCTGGTCACAATCCATAATTTTATTAGCAGTGGCAGTGATGATGGTGGTGTTGAGCTCCCACCTGGTTGTCACACCTCTGTTGAGGCTTTGGTTGGAGAGAAGGCCCTCCGCAGACAGGAACTCTGCTCTGATCATTTCTGGTGTCAGCTGGACTCCTGAGTCGCCAGACCTACACACACGCGTGCACACACACACACACAGACACACACACACAATCTGAACATGAGGGCAGTGACTTCTCTTGAAACCTGAAAGCAATCAGCAGTTGAGCTGTCTAATGTGTCGCGATAATCACCATGATAAACCTATGCACTTATGATAATCCATTCAACACTTTTCCATATCCGCTTATTGCCATTCAGGGTCACGGGGGGATTGACGCCTATCCCAGCATGCACTGGGTGGAAGGCAGGGAAACCAGTTATGATAATGAGATTTCAATTAATCTAATTAATGCATTCATTACCCAATATTTCAATTCCAATATACTTCACATAAGGAGAATGGTAATAATATGAACTCTGTCTCTTAAAGCATGCAGGAGCTATGGTGGTTTCAAGATAATTAGTTTTTCCTCATTAATATGCAAATGTATGCAGCAAGGTGCAAAATCTAATTAGATAATCTATAATGTAGGGGAAACCTATTGTGTAAGTGTTTCTATCCTGTATTGTTCATGAGTGTGTGTAGGCATAGATGCATGATCACAGGACAGGGCAAAAAAAAATGAAAACCAATGATATTTTTGTATATGTCCTTTAAATCTCTGTATTACTTATACATGTATTTTGTTTAGTTATGTTGTCATGTCTGTTTTCTTTGTTTTGTATGCTTTGATGTTTTCTCATATCAGCTATTTTAGGAACCCTGGACATGGAGACTGAAATAAATAAATAAAGTGATCACCAATGACTTTTTTTTTTTTTTTTTATCTAATACAAAGATACCATGTAAATGAATACGTCTGTGCTTACGCTTTGTCCACTTGTCCTGCCAGATCATCAGGAAGGCCAACAAGAGGAGGCGGAGCTGTGAGAGGAATTATATCTGTGCTGTAGTCGATAGACCTGAAGAGAGACACACATACACACATACACACACACTCACTTTATGCCCTACAGAACCAGACCAAACATTACCAAATGGAGACAATGGTCAGATATCTCATCCATCTCAGTTGGATGAAAGGATCGCCCAGGGTTGTTTGAAATTTCAGTTTGAACAGGAATGATAAAAGTGCTCCTGAGTAAAGGCTGACACCCCCTGAGGTCAAAATAGTCCACAGCAGAATTAAAACAAAAACAGAATTTGGCAAAACGCTGTACTAACTCAGCCTGCATTGTGTTTTGTCCAGGTGAGCCTGTCTAGACTGTGGCATCACTCTGAACAGGAGGATGAGGACATGAGATCTCTGTGTGGCCCAAACATGGAAAAATGGACACATGGAGAGATGAAACGAAGGGCTCATAAATCTGGAAAATGCTCTGTTTTTTTGAGCTACAGAATTGTATATTACATAAGAGGTCATAAAATAAAGCTAAATAAACAGTATTCACACACAGTGTTGGGTCACAACATGCCCCTACAATACATTTAGAAAGAGGGCCCGTCTCTTAACACCTGTGAGCATTACAGATTAATTAGTTCTCACTGTTCCACAGTTTGTTAGGAGCAGCAACATGACAGTTCTTTGTTTCTCTCTCACATACATAATTAAACACTCATCCCTCTCTTTCTCTCTCGCTGTCTTGCTCACATTCCCTTTCTGTCACAGTCATCCGAAATAAATCATATTGTTTGTACTTGCAAGACAACCAGACACTGGCACTGGGGGTTTAACTGAGGGTGTACTGATAGGAAAGTTCAAGGAACTTTGCATGGAAGCTGGGGTAAAGTAATTAAAAATTTTAAAAGAATTTAAAAAAAGAAGGCCGCTATGTTCATGTGTGTGAGTGCTATCAGGCATGAGGAGAAAATTCTATGTCCTTGGCAGGCGGATGATTAAGCAACACAGGGAATATAAGGAAACACAAGAGGTAGACAGGAAGATGAGGAGAGAGAGATAAGAGAGAGATGAGACAGGGAGAGAGAGATTTGAACCCACGCACTCATGCGGTGCATGGTGCGAGCAGCAATCGTCTGAGCCACATGGGCGTCCGGTCCAATAGCGACTTGAAATGGTCTCACATCTCTCTGAGAATGAGATTTGCCTGATTAACTTTGCCACTTTCACTCTGAGACTTAAATAGGCTTTTAAGGGGAAATCCCATCATGCGAGGCAAACTGGTATTCTTTGTGACTGTATGCACAGGAGGAGCATGCAGCAATGCACCATGAACACACCCGAATAGCTGCGTGCTGTGTTCACTAATACAGTACATCAAAATATAATAATTTATTCAATGTCCATTTAGACTACACATTGAATAAATCATTATTTCACTGTGTAAGTGAGTGCGAAAGGGAGCGTGGGTGTATGTTTTCTTGCATACAATATAGCCTAGATACTGTATGCACGCGCACAAAGCATTTAAGTTTTTAGATGTAGTGGAGCGCTGTGGTTACTCACTTTAACTCTTTCATGTCCTGGAAAACAACTGGAGACTGAAACATTTCTACCTCCCAGGCACAAATATCTATCCCAGTGAGTTATTTAGCCTAATACTGGGTCATAGTTTTGCAAGATGCCTTAACAGACAGACTGATTTGCACGAGAAACAAGTGACAACATATTTACGGTCAGTGTTTTCTTGCATTATGGCAAATTAAAGGCTGTCAAAACATGAAGAAGATTTTTACAACTGTGAAATGATCTTGAAGAAAAGACCTGATGTTTTCAAAGTCACAAGCACTACAAATAAAGAAGAGAGACCAGCAGCAACCCTGGCTCTTTGTCAGGACCTGATGGGCTATAGAGCAAACTGAGCTCACTCCATAGAGCCTTAAATTCAGAATCAAGCATTAAAATCCCAGTTGAAGACTGGCATAATTACATAGAGTAGCCTGGCAGTTGCTTGTGGACACTCAGATGTGGGTTTTATATATCTTTTGTCCTAGGAGATATGTTTGTGCAACAGTGTTGCGGTTATGAAATGGTTATGAAACACTGAAGAGCTGTTCTACAAAGTTGTAGTGTATCTTGGTAACTGGAAAGAGATAGAGATTCAAGGTAGGATTATTCAAGGTGTTTGATGAAAGGGCATTATGAAAACACACACACACACACAATATTGTCCGTATGACTGAAGAACAGATAGCTACATGCTACAGTAAATGTCACAGATATATTTATTAACCTGATTAGTTAAGATGTGTGGTTTCAATGGGATTTGGCCTGCAACTGCAGTCTGAAAAATACAATATAAAGCACCTCTAGTATTACTAAGAGTAGCAAAACAATACTGTAAAGGTCTAATCAGGCTGCATCTCATGAACCTTGGAAATTTGCCAATCAATAATGTCAGGAGACATCTTGAGACCGGTAAATAGCTGCTGTCTAAGCCCTAAACCATTGTAGTGGTGTAGTGGTAAGCACAACAGTATCATTGCATAATAGCTCTGTCTGAGAAAGACAGACACCTCTGTCATCCTGACATTATAACCAGAAGTCTTCCTGTTCAAGTATAAGCAACATTGTTTACACTGTTTCATTCCTTCTGTATATCTCAGCTATAGATCAAAAGATTAAAGGTCAATGAGTGTGTCACAGGATGTGCTTGTAAAAATGTCAAAAAAAAAAAAAGTCCAGACTGCTGCACAGTACTTCAGAATATATCAGCAATGCATTGCCAGTTGTTGATCAGTGTTATTTAAACAGTCCTTTTGACCTTGATGGAAGAAATTTGATTAGAAAAGAGGCCTGCGACCGGAAGGTCCCCAGTTCAAATTCCTCAACCGGCTGGGAAAATCTGGTCAGGGTAAAAACACAAAGCATTCCCCTCTGTAAACAAATACAAGGTAATTGTTGATCCACGGCTGCTCCAGGTGGAGCTTCTCAGCAACCAGCTGAGACTGTGGTTCCACTTGGGACCGGCCAGGTGAATACAGCTGTCCTTTTCAGGTTTGGGGTCATTTGTCTCAATTTGAATGTCTTATTACTCATATTGCTTGGTTAGCTCAAATAAAACGAAAAATGAGAAATGGTAATGTATGCAGCAGTGCTGTGGCAAATAAAAAGGTGGGCAAACTAAGACAAGACCAGATAATGATCATAAGAAAAACGAGCAGTTTAAAAATTTTTGGGAACCTGCACAGGTGTTTTCAATGATGTTGGCTGATTAGAGCTGTGCTAAAGTTGATGTTAGGTGGAGCTATACTTGGTCCAAGATGATGTCAGCTATGACCAAGGTCAACTCCATAGGCTTTTTAAACCGCTGCTATTTTGACATAAATAGCAGGTAAACACAGGTGTTACTAATGGCACAAATTCAGTTTCTGTTTCACTGAGGTTTAACAGAGCCAGGGTCCTGGTGTTGTGCATGCTGGCTCACTGGAAAGGCTCTTCTACACTTAAACAAAACAAAACCTTAATTAATGTCATTAGTAACACCTGTGTTTACCTGCTATTTCATGTCAAAATGGCTGCTGTGAAAAAAGGTCTATATTCAGTGATAGTGAGGGGATAAGTTGTTCCAACAGCAGAAAACCTGTCCAAGGAGAGCCGGCATACAACCACACAGAGCTGAGTGGAGACAGAGCTGAGCTTATCCTCATATGACTCCTGCTTATGATACCTGTACATCCAACAGCATGACTTGATGCTTTCAAGATTGATGTCAACTAGTGTCAAAGCTGCCAGAGCCCTGCTAGCACAGACAACCCTCAATCTGACTTTGCCAAGCACAAGTTTGAGTCCCATTCTGGATTTTAGACAACCTACCTGCGTGGGGCCCAGTCACTGGTGAGAGTAGGTAGGTTGGTTAGACAGTTCAAAGTGACCGAATCAAAATTCTTCCAGGTCATGACACCCTTAATCACTTCCTGTTGTAAGTAAGGAAAAACACAATATTTGCATTATATGCAACATATTAGAAACACAACCACAAATTGGTTTAAAAAAAATATCTTAGAGTGAAGATCGTTCTTGATGACTGACTCAAAGAGACACCTACACTACTCACAAAAAGTTAGGGATATTCGGCTTTCGGGTGAAATTTCAGGATGAACCTAAAATGCATTATCACCTTTACAGGTGAACTTAATGTGACCTTCTGTAAACTTTTGAATGCACATGTCCAACTGTTCAATGTTTCAGTACTTTTTGCACAAGTTGCTATTCTCTAACAAGGAGTTTAACGGCAAAATTCACAACAGGTCATCGAGGTCGCATCATTAGGGAACGGCTGCTGGAGACTGGGGTACCTCAAATGGAGTGGCCTGCACTTTCTCCAGACCTGAATCCCATAGAAAACCTATGGGATCAGCTGAGTCGCCGTGTAGAAGCTCGGAGCTCTGTACCCCAGAACCTCAATGTCCTGAGGGCCCCCCCTTCAAGAAGAGTGGGATGCCATGCCTCAGCAGACAATAAGTCGACTTGTGAACAGCATGAGACGTCGTTGTCAAGCTGTAATTGATGCTCAAGGGCACATGACAAGTTATTGACATTTTTTGTTGTGGTATATCCACCACTGTTGTTGGCTTTTGTTTCAAGAAATTGTTTGAGATGAGGAAATCACCAGTGTATGCTTCTACTTAAATGCCCTACTTTCATGATATAATATCACTGTAGCGTGAACTTTTTGTATTTTCCATAAATTTCACCCGAAAGCCAAATATCCCTAACTTTTGTGAGTAGTGTATCTGAATTCACATACATTTCAATCCAGTAGCAAAGCAATAACTCTGTAAACAATACCTGAAAGACTTGTGCATGTGCTTTTTGGAAAGACTAAAAGTACTTAACAGAAAATACTCTAATACTGGAAAGTCTGTAAAAACAAAAGGAAAGGAAAAAAACATAATTACCTTACGATCCAGAAACTTCTTCTGAGTGTTCGGTGTCTTGATGCCATACATGTTGCTTTTAGGGATGGTGTACCTGCATAGACATCACACTCTTATTAGTGCCTGTTAACAGTCAGGGCCTAATTCGCCATCTGTCAGCGGAAAGAGAATTACTGAGTGTGGCCTGCAAGCTTTTTATTTTAAGTTTTTTTTTACACCATGCTGGTATTGCCACAGCACCAAGTCACTGAAGGGTAATGCACTCCTCTATAGCTAGGCAGAAACAAATTTCATGTACTCACTGAGCTATTATAGTCATGAAAGCACCGCGGGACTTTGTTTTTAACAGTGCTATTGAATGAAAATACATATCTTAAAATAATGATACTGGAGGCTGTTACCTGGGCAGAGGACAGAGGTGGAACTCTAAATCGCTCTCCAGGTATTTCGGGGTGGGTTTGTAGGTCTGGAGGCCTGGAGCTGGGTTCTAAGAGGAGTGTTAGTGAGGAAAAAAACATGAGTTAAAAATGCCGGTTGACATTTACTTTGGATTAATAAAAGATGAAATAAATGAAGTGCCTTACAAAGATCCTGAGTGGGTTTGCTGGGACAGGTCTGAGCAGAGCCTCGGGGGCAGTGAAGGTCAGGCCGACAGCCTCCTTCGCTTCTTTCTCCTCCTCCTCCCCCTCGTCCTCCTCCTCCTCTTCATACTGCTTTTCCTCCACAGATTTAGGCTCCTCTGATTCAGGAGACGAGGCTCGGATTACCTTGGGTAACAACTCGTCCTAAAGGGGGAAACCACAGTGAACAACATGAATATGTAATCAATGGATGAATGAATGGATGGATAGATAGTAATGACTGAATCAACAAATAATTGTAAGGCAGGGTGTGTACGGGAGAGTTCCCCCGGAAATTTGAATGAGGTTAAAGTATTCTGAAAAGACAGGCAAAATTCATAAATCCAGAGGGGCTGAGCTGGTAAAAAACAATGTGTATCATTTTTTTTTTCTCTTGATTTTCATGGATATTGTAACCAAATGAAACTAAAAAAAATATTTTAGGGGGTTCCATCTCAGGCCTCAAGGCAGTAAAAGCTAGAAATTTTCAAAAGACTGTAGACTGTAGACTATGGACTGTAGTGGCTAATAAATTGACAGCTGAGGAATGAATGAATGAATGAATGGCTATGATGTTGGCAAAATCTGAATTTGATAGTGGAGGTGGTGTGTTGTTACCGATGCTCCAGTGCGAAGCGGTCTGGCCAAGGTAGTGGGGATATATTTGTGTATTGCCTCCCAGGCGCACACAGGCTGGTAACCCATCAGCTTATAGTGCTGGGGGACCTAGAGTACCACAACAACACCAACACATTATACATTAATGGAAAGAAATTATTGCCAAAACTCCAGTTTGACTGCAGTAAAATGACGCAGACAGTCACATTTTAGTAGCTGAACACAATTACAATTTAGGCTCTGTAGCCAGTGGGTTGTCCTTAAGTTTTTATCATTTATTCGGTAAAGCTAAAAGGCTTCTGATGTGTCTTTTTTAAAGATGTACAGCAATAACATGGGCATGGCAAATAGGAAGCTAATACATCCACCAAAAAACAAAAAAACACTCTAATACACTGCCAAATACTGAGAAAAGGTCTACAGTGTGTTCAACACAAAATAAAGAAATACCATTCAAAGAATGCCTTTCAACACTGACACGTACTCTATTAAGAACCAAAGGTAGACCAGTGATTTGTAAGTGGTATGTTTGGTTAACCTCGTCTTACGCACGTACTTGGAGCTTGAAGAAAGGAATGTGTTTTTTTACAGGTACATCAATTGGATCCACAGGCACTGTGACCAAATTACTGGGAACCTATAAAGATCAAAGAGATAAATGGCATTATGTGTTCACTCACACACCACTGTTGACAGAGATACTAGGGCTCTGTGAAAGGGCTTTTCCTGAAGGGGCACCAGGAAAATGAAAGCCATCTAATCAAAGCACTGAAACGTGAGCATCCTTTTTGATTTCACTGTGACATCAGAGATTTATAAGGTGAACTATGAATGTGAATTCCTCAATGTGGAGGTTGATAATCTTTCATTGGTTTTCTGAGGCATTTTGGATTTCATTCCATGGTTTAGGTTTTGGATTCAATAGGTTTTAAAAAAAAAAAAAAAAACTATTTGGTTTGCAAAGAAAAGCTCAGTAAACTTCTCTCTCTCACACAGGCTGCTAATTACAAGTATTTATCATTAATGGGTTAGTACAATTCAAGATACTCCTACGTTAAACTACTGTAGCAACCTGCAACCTGCAGTGGGCTGTAATCATGCGGTTTATCTTAATTAACATTTTCCTTATTTTTAGAACTGGGTGTTTTCAGGTATGCTGTACACCCACCAGTTGGTCGGCTTCATCAGAGAAAACAGGAAACGAAAATGCAAACACTTTGTCTGGAGAAATCTTCAGACCACACACCGTCCCTTCGTCTTCAACTGAAATAGAAAGAAACATGAAAAATGCAAAGGTGAGTAATAAAACAATGTGAAAGGTAAATGCAAACAGTGGGGTCAGTGAGCAAATGTTGCCATTTTCAAATGTATGATTACATACACGCTGCACCATAAATAGCCCTGTCCCTGAAGCATGTATGTATGTTCTGGGAACCTCACAACACCCTGTGGTGATTTCATTTAAATTTCACATCTAGGAATAAATTAAATTAAAAATGCTTTACTGATGTGACATAAAGAGTATGGAACCTTTCTGTGCTGCGGGCGGGTTCTTCATACTGTCCACCAGCTTCTTCAAGCAGGCCAGTCTCCGGTTCATGCGACAACGAATAACAACCTGGAAGGGACAGGAGAGTGCAGCATGGCGCTGTTTTAGCCAAGTTACAGTTTATTTACACCCACCTACTCCAGCCTTGGAAGTGATGCCAAGAAAATCATTATATTACTTCTACTTTGTGGCTGGACCTTGTTTAGCAAGTACAACAAAACCAAGTTGTGCTTGCACCTGAGTACACTGTGAAACATCAGAGAAAGTACTTACAGCTGCAACTATGACACTGTATGCCTTTGTAACAGCCACTGAGCACATGCTTAAAAGGATCAAACAATACTCCTATTTTAGCATCATATATGCACCTGAAGATGAATGCCTGCTAGCTATAAATTGAGCCCCTACCTGTCTGACTTTCTAGATAAGCTGCAGGAAACCTTCAGAGTCACTGAGGAGATTTTAAATACCATTCAGACTCTATAAAAGTCGAAGAGAACAGATTTGAAAGCACAATTGGGTGTTTACTTCTCAGACTTGGAACCCCGCAGCCACCTTTGTCCTACTCTTGTATTACTGTGCAACAATAGACAGTAAAACGTGTCTGTCAGTCAGAAATAGCTGCAGTTAGATTTCAGTGCAAGACAGAGGTCACCTGAGGCACTCGGCAGTGTCAGCCGAAGACGTTCTTGAACCAGCCCACAAACCAGCCAATTTAATGTGAGTGAGACTGCCACCAAATCACACCATTTTGAAAAAGCCTGCTATCCCTATGAAGTTGAAGGTTTGCTGTCCATCCATAACACAAACCCTGACATGTTGGCTGATATTCAGTGCTTCGTTGTTAAAATAGTACAGGAATTTTTCATTAATATGCTGCCTCCAATAGAAAGACTCCAGTGTTATCTCACATCAGCCATTATTATCTCATTTGTGTTGTAATTTCAGACAAAATGGGAATTGCAGTTCACCTTAGCTCCTTTCATGTGGACTGGTAGTGATGCTTTAATAATAACAGAAGAATTTAAAATTGGTCCCTTTACATGTAGCTCAAAGGGAAGAGCATGGCATTAACACTGACAGTTAGGGGCTGGATTCCCACTGGGACCACCCATATGAGCTCAGATTATCCCACCTTTGGGCCCTGGGGAAAGCACTTGCTATTAAAATTGTGAATGAAGGGATTTGTCAAAACTAATTTTAGAATATAGATTAAGCTGCATGTAGCCTCTACAGTCTCTTTTTCTATCTCATGTTTATTCCATACTCCATTTATGGGTGTTAAGCAATTTACATATGTAATTAAAGTCTCTGCGTAAGGCCTAAGCTCTCCCTCCACTGCTGTACGTTGGGGCCCTGCATGTTTCTGGGCTTGTAATCTTTTTCATTTAAAATTGTGCCTGCATGAGCACATATCCAACAGAGACACTGCAAATTCATCAACACACGCGCCAGTCTTCCAGGGGCCACAGAATTATTCAACCTGCTTTCCAATAGTCCCAGCTCGCACCAATTCCAAAAATTTAAGCACTCATCACACTGTGAGCCACTTTAGATGTTAAGTGTTCACTGGATGATGTATATCATGTTATCATGTATACATGTTACATCAATAGAATGAAATGCACAGAGGTTACTTAAATAGAAATATCTGATAATATATTAAAGTCCTGACTTTTGCACTCATTTTTGCTGCTTGTAATATTAGGTAATTAAAGAACTGAAGTTTATTCTACTGTTTCTCTGGATCATATGATATATTTACTGAACTCCACCATACTAATGGTCAATGTTAGCTATCCCTGCTTTTACTGGACTGCACTTAACCCAGCAAAATAGTTCATGATATGGTGTGACTTATACATTTGGCCAAAATACCCTTTTAACGATTTACACAGACTGAGACGAAATGTTCAATACCATTTTCACCTCTGTAGGTCGAGTGGAAAAAAATAAACCTTGCAGTCACTCCAAAGCTGCCTTATTTACACAATGTAGCATGTGTATTCGAAATACATGCCTTGCAATAAAAAAAAACTTAATCTGGGCGTCTAACTTCTCTAACTCATGTATTTCAAATACACGATACATTAGTTTATTTTTTCATTTTGACTGAGCCAGGCTAACGACTCCCAACTTCAAGTCTTTCTACTAAGCTAACAAAAAACGCTACACATAGGAACCGAACCACTGGATGTACAGATGTGAAAACTGTATTGAAAATTTTGTATTTTACCCAAAAAATTGCAATATTCCTCTAAGTAGAAGTCATACACATGGCTTAGTCCCCTCAGTTCAGCCATGTGTGTAAGTCATACACATGGCTGACCTGAGGGCACTAAGCTAGAGGGATACCAACTTAGGCTGACTGAGGGGAGAGAAGTAATGCAGAGAGAAAGTGTGGGCAAATGCTCATGCATGTGTGCACTTGTACATGTGCCTCGGTGAGTGTACATGGATGTGTGTACCTTGCGTGCTGCCTGCTGGCACCGTTTGAGGGCTCTGCGTCTCAGCTCCAGCTGAAAACTGGGGTAAGGCTGAAAGGACGGGGTTCCCTCTGGGGTCTGCAAGAGGTTAAGAAGGCACATATTGCTTACTTATGCTCATTTGACATCTCTGATTAATTTATATTGAGTGCCTATCAGGAGAGCCACAAAGTGAAGTTTAAATGGAGTTTCAAGTCAACTTAGTGTATTCAAACGACAGTAGATAGACTGAGTTGGATTGTGTGTGAGTTTAGCTTGTATATAAAGGGTTGATGTATTCTCAAAGCTTTCTACTGCTTTTGCTTTTCTTCTGTGCGGTTCATTTTCCCACTGTCCCCTCTATTTTGATTTAAAGTAATATTCTGTTCCCCTTAACTTCCAGTACCTATCTCACAGGTTCTAAATAGCTTTAACTCACTTTCTCATCGGTTCCAGGGACTTGTTTATCCTGCTGTATAAATGACCTTGCTCTATCTTCCTCAGTCAGTTCAGACAACTCAGACTGACTCGCTCTATCCCTGTATGCTGCCCCCACATGTGGATAAAGACTTCACTGAACAACACAAAAGCAAAGAGAGGCTCTTCTCCTGAACAATATGGTGCCATGACTCAGATCACAGCAGACCTTCAAGGTGACTGTTCTCCTGACTGACTGAAAACCCAATTCATGTGACTGTATACTGGGATGAATGTCTGTGTTCTGAGCCTCTAAGAGGGCTGACATATAATATTCTAAATTGTGCTGTTTGAAGGAAAATGACAAAAAAAAAAAAAAACAAAAAAAAAAAAACTAATGGCTAATGGCAAATAATTACAGGCTATTGCAGGCATTGGATTTTTGACAATGGCATCCACACTGCCCGACTATTTGCTATCTCTAGATCATCACTTGCACGATCCTACTGTCCTGGAAGCTTGACACAATCTTAGTATTTGACAAGTTAAAGCAAAACTCTCATCAGATCCTGCTCTAGCTTAATATAATGCATGCGTGGTGTAACAATCTTTGGAGTCTCCTCAGCTTTTAATATTCTCAGTGCGCTTACAGAGATAAAAAGAGGCTCCCCATGCAGGATGCGCTTTGTATAGGTGATGCTTGCTCTGTTGTTTAAAGTGCCCACCCCCCACATTCCCCACATTTTAAATTGCAATTAACGATTTATTGAATCTCATGGGGGTAGTAAATATTTCACAGCATGTAATCAAAATCCACTCATTTTCAAATCTGATTTTTTAATTGAAACAGCCACCTTATAGTGTTCTGTTTCTGTGGCTAGAAAAGTCGTCAACATTCGTAAACCACAGAAATGATAAATGCTTCCCCGGGGACCATTTTCCCTGGCGTAAGGAGCGTTTCACTCCAATTTCAAGCCATCAAAACACGACAGTGCTGCTGCTTTTAGGAAAACTAACGTGGACAACTTTATTACGGTGATCGAAAATTGGTGTGAAGAACGTTTGAAGTCTCTAAAAGTTCATTTTTATATCTTAGTATGAATGGAAGAATGAATGGAAACAAAAAGCTGGATAAAAGGTATGAAAAATGATACTGGAGTTCTAAAATACCACTGCTTGCTTTGGGAAAAGGTCAAGTATATACATTTTGTAGATATTACTCTAAACATGCAGAATCACTGGTGTGATCCTTCAAGGTATCATTTTCTCTGTACATGCACACACTGGAATTATATCACATAGATTTATACAGTGTGACCCTCAAGAACTTGTTGAAACTTGGCAGAGATGCTCTGTGGTCCAGCTAGAAAGTTATTCACTCGCTCCCACCTCCACACCACAGTGACAGCTAGACATCACCGCCTCCAAGGACTCAGGAAGGACAGCAACCATTTGAAAACAAAACGTGACATGCAAACTGTTTTGTATTCATAGCGCGGGAACCTTGTTTTTCATGTTATCAGAGAGGCACGCTGAGTGAAATGTGAAAAGTTTTCAATCCAACTGGGAAATTATTCTAAACACACACACACACACAAGACGTTGTTTGGAAACTGGAGGTTTACCTGCCCAACTTCACAAACCACCCGTCTGCTGGAAAGCTGAGGCTCCTTCGTGGCAAAGTCCACTTGATTTAGATCTCCCCTCTTAACCTACACAAACAACAACAGCAATAGAAGAGGAATATTACTGCACAGAGAATATATTGGTTTGGAGGGTAACCATAAGCATCACAAAAAGAACAGACATGGTCCACAAAAATCCCAAAATTTGTGTTTTCATTGCAGTATTTCCACTGTTGACTTGAATTTATTTGACTGAGAATAATAATATTGTACATTCTAAACTGATACCATATCTTATTATATTTTGATATTGGGTTCAGACATACTCTTTGACCTAAACACTAACATGGCTCAGCTGTCACATATAGGTCATATATGTTTTTATTTGCAACTTCGAGCTCTCATCTGATTTTATTTCAGATATCTGACTCCTTAGTTGTCTGGTGCTGAAGTTCACCATGTTTCTAATTTTCTACCGATCAAAATTCTTAACAGGCAGTGGCAGCAGTTACAATGAAGGAAAGAAGGAAAAATAAACTTCAAAGAATCATGAAATTCTGTGCATGAAAACGGGAATGTATATACATAATAGAAATCAATTGCAAATTGCGTTACAACACAATATTAATCAGAACTAAGGCTTTCATGTTTCCGGCGGTGGTAGAAGGTGGAGGTCATAAAAGGCAAATGGAAAATCACTTCCCAGATGTTTATCCTCTAAAGACAAACAGAAAACTGTTGACCAAACAAACAACATTTTCTTTGCAACATAAGCAGTACCATTGTTTACATTAAATACACACAGCGATGTTACAGTGATGTGGACGTGCCACATTTGAAAGATTAAAAAAAGACTGTCAACCTTTATGTAAGGCCCTTACATAAAAATTCATACAATTACAAAAAACTCATGCCAGTGACAGCACCATGAGTGACCACATACTGTACATTATGTGAAGCTATGAAAAGTTCATGTCGCATAATCGTAAACCATATTGCTGTGGTTCAAACAGAAGAAGAGGGGTTAACTGGGGTTGTTTAAGTTCTGGCCCAGACTCAAGATTCAAAAAGGACATGAAGCAAGAAGATAAACCAAAAGAACAGCTCTTCCCTATCATAAAAACAACACAGTTCCAATAAAATATCACAGCGTGGTGATATGAGGCTGTAAACGGAGAGTGTGGAGAAGAGAACGACAGAGACAGAGAAAGAGTGTGTGAGTGTGTGTGTGTGTGTGTGTGTGTGTGTGTGTGTGTGTCTGTGTGTGCACGCATTATAAACAGTGAAAGTGGAGAGGAGATAGAGGAGGAAGTACTGTTAAGTGTCACCGAGTTCTCACAACTATTAATTTGTGAGGAAAACACACACACTCATATTTCACTGCTGATGTTACTCTGGCTGAGGCTGCGTAGTTCCTTGGTGGGTCTCAATAAAATCAATCACAAAGACAACATGACTTTTTAAGGACGCGCTGAAAACCACAGTGTCGATCTGATAGTGCTGCATCTAAATCAGGTTGCATCATTGGTATGCGTTCAGTGTCTCGGAGTGAGGACGCTGGTCTAGAATAAATGATCAGTCAACACTCACCCGGCAAATGTCATGTTTAATTAAATGGTAAAACTGACCTAAAAGCCTTTTATGAAATGGTCAATTGCAACCAAGCCAGAATTATCTATTCTATTATGAACATTTATAAGGAAGGTCAGGATTGTGAACTCCAAAAATTAAAATCAGTTAGACTACATCGAACATATAAGATCTGGGTGATGATAATACTCAAACCTTTTAACCAGGTAAGCTGATTAAGAGCACATTAACATACTAGAAGACGTACACACACACACACACACACACACACACACACAAGTTGTTCAGGATAGCTTCATTGGATTGGATGCACATCCAGTGCCGTGCTTGCTGCAGGGTATTTTGGTTGTAGCGGTGTTCAGTTCTCACCCACTTCCTCCAGATTGGCTGAGATTTTTTTTTTTTTTTTTTTTTTTTTTTTTTTTCCCAGTAACCCTCATTAAAACGTTAAGTCAATTATTCATTCAGCACCAGTTTGTTATTCAATTTATTTAATAAGAGTCTCATTCCAGTCAAGCCTCCACCTGAATTTTGAGCAGCTATAGGAGAAATAGATTAAGAGCCCTTCAGTTTCACAGTTGTGTAGAGCAATTTATAAATCTATGCAACGTGAGTACTAATCTTACCATATGTTCATGCAGAGCCATCTCTCTCTCCTCCAGTATCTGCCTCTTGGCTTGGTCTGACATGGGGTCCTTACCCAGGTGAACTTGCCTGAGTGAGTGAAAATGTTTATGAAGTAAGTAAGTAAGTAGGCCCAGCGAACTTTAGGCCATTCGCAGAGTGAAATCTCAGTACAGCCTACCATCTGAGGTGGTTGGCTCTCTCCTCCTTGATGTCCTGTTGGACCTTTTTCACAAAGAGGACCTCCTTCACCTGTCTGTTCTGCAGGCCCACCATACTGCCACTGGACATGGCTATGGTAAAGGGAAGAGCAGCACAATAACAAGAATGAGGCAAAGAAATACATGGCTACTGATTGGAAGGGGATTGGACTGGGTGGTTATAATGAGTTGCTGGATTGATTCCTGGTGCCAACACTACCCAGCACTGCTGAAGGGCTCCTGAGCAAGAGGACCCCGTGGAAACATACCACGCTGCTCCAAGGGTCATTCAAAACTAGGTAAAACTCTCTACTCTCTACTGTGTGACACAATTGTGAGTACAACACAAATATACAGTACAAGTATGTAGAAGTTCATACAGCACTCACTACCCTCACTACAAGTGATGTGATAGCATGTGACATGCAAGTGGGTCATGCACACACAGTTGTCATGGAGCTTCATGACAGCTGAATGAGGGCAATGGGTTGCCTGTACCTTCCCTCAGGTCTTTATAACTGAGTTTATCAGTGTCTCTGATGAGCATCTTGGACACTCCTGCATGGCTGGAGACGTCCACAGGAGGCTTCGGACCAGACTTAGCTCCAGCACTCAAATCTCTCACCGTCTAGAGCGTGATTAGAGGGAAAAAAAACATTTTGAAACACATACCCTGTGCTTATTGTGTGTTTCTTCAGAAGTGCTGTAAGAAAAATGCCAGCGTTGCTCTTGGATGTGTGAAGGTATAGTAGTGATGTCTAGAATAGATGGTTTTATTTTAATAAAGTATCAAATGTTTTTGGCTCTGTCATCTGCATAGGTTCCACAACTAGGCCTTATAAAAATGACAGATGTGGAACCAAAACAGGAACTGCCTCTAAATGGATTCAGGTTGTTTAGTCAGGTTTAAAAAAAAAAAAAAAAAAAAAGGCCAACATTTTTCCACAATGCATTATTTTACTGCTTATCAAAGTAGCCTGTTAGACACAATGTGAAATATATCCCCTTTTTCCCCCAAATGTCTGATGTGTAGTATGATAAATATGATCTGCATTGAGGAAAGATGGATTATACACAGGGATTTATGTGTTCAGAGTTCAAACAGATTCAATTTGAGATGCATTTAATACAAAAACAACAAGACAACAACAAGTATCATTTTATTTTTGTACCAGTGATAGCTATATAAAGTACCTTAGATTTGTCAGCCTTCTTGGTTGACCTGTGCTTGGTTTTATTCAGGGGAGGCACTTGAAAGGCGGGTGAAGGCCCTCTGTATTCTGCAATCACCGCCTCCCCGCAACCACGCTCGCTTTCCAGCTGACTGCGATGCAAAAAAAACAAACATGTCACAGTAAAAATCTGCACTTATTTTAATTGTGACAGATAGTGTGCCTATAAAAACCACTAAAATAAATGTGCATGCACTGATCACTATATAATCCTAATTGGATTGCACCTGATTTTCAGGCTGCACAAAAGTTGTGTTGTAAATATTGTAAGTATCAAGAAGAACAAAAGCAGTGGGTACAAAAAAGCTTGATATTGAAACTGTGGCATGTTTCCGTCCTGTTTTTGGGTGGGGGTAATTTCAGTTTTGAGATCGAGATTCACTCTTGGGTCCTTAAGGGATGCTGCAGTCTAAGATTGGCTCTTAATTGGATATGTATATTATGATATATGGACAGTTGGTGGGGGCTGCATGGGAGCTGTGCAATGAGGCCAGATAATGAATTTTCATTGTATTTGCATTTCTGTAGCTGTCGCCAGTGCAATTTTCAAGCTGTGAGGGACCACCGTGTATATGAATGTAAATCAAGTCCCCTATATCCTCCACGCAGCCGGCTGTGATACTGCAGCCACTCCGTCAGCCTTTTCTCTCACCAGTGTTGGATAACAGACATCAATGTGGGCACACAAAACTCACATCTCTGAAACAACTGCTTGCTTGATCGCTCTCTGCACCTTTTGATAGCTGGGAACAAAATTTGACTTTTCAACACGTCCTGATTCAAAAGTTGGCTACTGTTACTGTCCTCTTCGTACAAGACGGATTACCATCCAGGCCATGTTTTTTGTTTTTTTTTAGACTGCACAGTACGTGAACTGAATTGCGACACTGTTTTTGTATATATCTGTGCGCCTGTCATGAGGTTAGGTATTTAAATATCTGTGGTGTTGCCAACGCTCAAACTTTTGGTGTGAGACACACACTCACAGGTACAGTCTCACGCTCCACAAACACACGTCATACCAGCTTAAAATAGCAATTATTTAAAACTTTGATATATAGCAAGATTCAGTTTGAGTAAAGTGAAGACGCTGGCCAATGAACCATATTTTTTCTGACATGATGAAATCATACTGGCACATAGATGGCAAGAACAGACTGTGGGTTGGCTCATTCTGTCTTGGAGCATCGCTGTGTGTTGCTTTCTGTATGCCTAACACTTTCTGAATACACAGACCAAAAGTTCACAAAACACTGGTTACAGATCAGCCTCTGCACCACAGTTATGCTTGTTTTAGCTGTTAGAAAGTACTACAGCTGTCCACAGGTTAATTTTGTTGAAAAGACAAAAAAGAAAAAGAGAAAAAAAAAAAAAAAAACTTCTGAGCAGATCAAGAATAGCAGCTGTCTCCTCCTCATTGTCTGTGTTTGTCCTCTTTGGCAACCATTTAACACAATTTGTCAAAAAGCATTTCTCACTGCTGAGTTCACTTTTTCAAAACAGTGAAAATGACACAAAAAATATATTCAGAGACCAAGGACAAAAGTGACATATCGGCTCTCCTCCACATGGCTGGATATATCACAGATTACAGAGGATGTGCAGAGTATAAGATTTTTCCCGAGTGTTTTGCCAGAGAGAACATGAAGTGTGTTGCTGATAACGTGGCCGAAAGAAGACAGACTGAAGTAAAACTAGGTAGTCTATTGTTTTTCTTTTTTTCGGTATAGTGCATAGTAAAATGAGCTGTCTCATAATGTTTTACAAGCAAAAATATCATAAGCAAATTATCTGCAGCATGCAAATTTCACGCTATACTCCAGAGATCAATATAACACAGAGGCTCACTGCAGTATTGACTGCTGTTCTTAGTGTTTTCTGGTTCAGGCTAACACTGGAACAGTGTCTGTTATTTTGGTGGATTTCTTTTGTAACACATTTTTATTGTTCTTTTGAGAGATCAGCTACATTTTGTGCATGAAATTAAATAGCTAGACAGTGTATTAGAGTTGATTGTTGAGGTAATGGTTGAGAAAAGTGAGCTCAAGATTGAGTAATGTGCAGTATTTGCAACAACAACAACAAAAAAATCTAAAAAATGCGTTTTCCTCTTGATTAATCACAACAGACCATAAAACCATCTCATACTTAATTATGTTTAAAATGCAGAGTAAAACATGGTTAAGTATGTACTATAGCTTAGGTACCATAATTCTCAGCAGTTTAGGTAAAAAGTTTAATTATAGTGCGTGAGAGGTAAGTTACAGCATACGAAATAGGGCTGAAAGAGGAGGAGGCGGCGATGTTGACATTTCAAACAAATGTCCATGTGTCTGACAGGGACAGATGATGGCTAATAAACAGCTGTTTATGAATGATTTGGCTAAACAAATAATAAAGAGCTCTGGAGAAGACATGCAAAGACAAATGTTACAGCCCGTTCACGTGAGTAATCTCAATCAAGTGGGCTGACAAAAGTTAGCAGCCCTGATAGTTGTTTCCTATTTTTCTTTATAAGGTTCATCATGACGTATGGGAAGATGGTTCTATTGGCATCTCAAAAACAAACAAAAGAATTTAAAAAACAACATGCTAGTAATGCTAGCCCTCCTCATTCAAATCAACAGGTACATGTCAGCACGATAGCGGGCACCTAACTCTGAGCTCATTAGCTGTGTTCATCTTAAGAAAACAAGTTTAATAAACAGCGTAGAATTTCACATTAAAAGGTATAACAACAAAATCCAAAGTGCCGCGGTGTACTTTTAACAGAATGAAGATTTATCTCTCCTACACTCACAAAATCAGACACTGAAGGTTACAAACGCTGGGCAGTGCAATACAGAAGCCAAGTCATTCGGATATTACGATTAACATCTGTTTATATTAAAAATAGCCTTTATCTATGTCAGATAAGTAGCGCAGGGGACACTCAGGAACACAACAGTGTCAGGCATCGGTTCAAGCTGAGAAAACACTGGCCCAGAATGTATCTCTTCATCTCTCTTTGGCACATATCTCATCTTTTTATTTGGTTCCACTGCAGGGAACAACAAACGGGGTGATGGTGTTGGTGGTGGTGGTGGTGGTGGTGTGTGTGTGTGTGTGTGTGTGTGCGTTTTATATGCTAAACATCCATCGGTAGGCATATCCATCTAGATATCACCGCACCAGCTACCGAGCTATTTTCATGAATTATTAACTCCTGGCCGAGATAACACCAAGACAGTGGAGTGGATGGAGCCACTGCTGTGTGATGGATAGCACCCGCTTTCCCATGGGAACAGAATTAAACATTAGATTTGATACTGGCTGAAAAACAAGAGCAAACTTCTAATCAGTGCAGGGACATTTTCACTCCAGTGGGTGCATGTTTTCACCCCTGAATGAATCATCTACAGTTAATTAGTTTGCTAAACTGTAACAACCTGACAGCTTGTTAGCATTATCAAACAGCAAAAGAAGGAAGATGTTCCACTGAAACATACTGCGATTATTTGAAGGATTTCTGCTCGGAAAGACTAATAACTTGCTATTTATTAGCTCATCTGAGATTAAACTTTAACCTGAGCATTAGGTGAGGTAACTGAGTTAATTACATATGGCAGTTAGTTTAATTATGTTACTTTGACTCCATTTGTAGCCGCACTGGAAATTATTCTGGAAATTACATGATGTGATACGCAGTTTTCTAAGTACGGCCAGGCTTCTGAAAAATACACCAACAAGCCCAAAAATGCAAGTTACATCACAGTGCAATAGCTGCTTTAAAAGGAACAGTTCACCCAAAATGCAAAATCAAAAAACAAAAAAAACAAAAAAAAAAAGATATTTTCGAGTACCCCTAGTGCAATCTACAAATACAGATTGATTTGTGATGTTTCTATGTGATTTGGCGATGTTTCCAGTCTGCCACAATCTTCTCTCTCTCCCACATATAATATTTTGACCTGAAACTGTCAAAATATTATTTGTGGAAACACTTAACAGCAGCAGCTCTTTCCAAAAACAATGACACAGACACTCGGAATAATCCACAGTCTACAGCGGCTAAAAGTTTCATTGGGGCCTATTTCCTGTGTAAGAACACCGGGAAACTGTATCTATTTACCTCTGATCCACACCTGTTGGGTAGGAAAGATACAGTTTGCTGGTGTTCTATGACAGGAAAGAAAAAACACACAAAGAATACCAGCCAGTTTCCATTGTACTGCTGTGAAGGGAGACAGGTAAAATCGCGGCAGACTGAAAACCTCACCAAATCACACAGAAACTATCTGTATGGATGGCCTGTACTAAAGGGTAAGTGGGAAAATCTTCTTTTTGTACTTTGCGAGAACTATTTTCCTTTACTTGACCTGGTTGCAAGCAAAATCTTATCTAGTTAGCTGAGTTCATGCACTAACTGATCCCCTGCCCTCCTTACCTGATGAACAGGTGAGGGGCGGAGCTCCCGGTGATGGTACACAGGTAAGGCTTGGTGTTGAACTGAGAGACGACCAGCTGGATGGTGATCTGACAGGTCTCGTACTGGACAGGTCTGAAGGCCACCATGATCTCCATTTTACTGCTGGCTGGTATCACGCCTGGAACAAAAAAAAAAACAATCAAAACTAATTGGAATGTGGGAGTGTGTGTGTGTGTGTGTGTGTGTGTGTGTGTGTGTGTGTGTGTGTGTGTGTGTGTGTGTGTGTGTGTGTGTCTGTGTGTGTGTGTGTGTGTGTGTCTGTGTGTTTGTCTCTCATTTGTGTGAGCCATCCAGCCAAAGACTGCAGTATCAGTGGCAATAGATCCACCTCTTTCATTGTGGCTTGAGTACTTGTGTTGTAATTATTTCAAATCAACTAACTGCCTGAAGTGCAAGCATATTAAGTAAATCACTGGCTTCATATTGAGTCTATGGTGCATTAAGGACTTTACTGTGTGTCCTTTCAAATGTCTGACATCTGAAAGGCTAAGACACTACTGATAATATGACCAAAAATGCACTCCACCACTAAAATGTTTGACCAAGACGAAGCTATTTTCATAGATACCCATTCAATTCTTGTCATTTTAAAATGTTACTTAATACTGATGTGATACAGGATTACAAATGTCTGTGGTTCATAGCTGTGGGACTGAATGCTTTAGAGCTAAAGACAAAGGTTTAAAAATGAAACTCAAAGTCTATTTCTTGCTCTCTGCAAAGGCTTGTGTCGAGTTTAACACCGCAGCTGTCGGTGGCATCCCAAGTGCTGGTTCCGGCATGTGTTATGATGCTTCCCAGACGATGGATACTGCTTAGTGTCAGTCTGGCTGTGGAAACTGGAGGCGTCTTTCCAGTCCTACGGTGATGTATTTCATACACAACACATGCCGGTCTAAAGTTCAGAGAACACGCAGCTCACCTGATGGGTTATGGGCTAAATCTGGTGGGCTGGCTGTGTAGTATCAATGGAAAAGCCATTACATTTCCCACTGCATTTTAAAAGGCAGATCCTGACATTCTGAATTTTGGTCTGGCTGGGAGTTTTGTATTCTCGTTTCAAATAAAATCAAAAAACAGCATTACCACATGCAGTGCAATACAGAAGCCGAATCAAATTCTCACTCGACCAACTGTTTTTGATGTTGTGTAAAATCATTTGACAGCTGCTTTCTTGTTCGTACCTGCGAGGGGCTGGACGGAGAAAGCCTTATGGGCCTGGATAACATTCACCTCAAACTCAAAGTCAATGGGGCAGCTGCAGCTCAAGGGAATGGCATGGCTGACGCTGCGCAGATAGAGGAAAAAACATCAAAAATGGGATTATTTTTTTATGATTTGACACCAACGGGTGGATGGAGAGATGGTTGGTTGGACAAATGGATGGATACAGAGACAGACAGGGAAGCTCTCAAGCAGATATGCGGTCAAAATAACAGGAAGTGCCCATCACCACACACACACACTCACACACACACACACACACACACACACACACACACACACACACACACACACACACACACACACACACACGCACAGATGCTAACCTCTGTCCCAGCGGTGTGGCTGGTAGGTCGATATGAGTAGGGATGTGCAGGTCATCAATGACAGGGTAAGCATGAACCGGAACTAACAGGTTCTCTTCTCCCTGAAAAACGAGGGTTGAAGTGAATGACCAAAGAGATGGAGGAAGAGGGAGAGAAAGTGAAGAAATGGAGAGTGAAGGAAAGAAAGACAGACATAAAACATGAGAGGATTTGAAGTAAACATGCGGATGCAAAATCAAATACGAGTTAAAGCGGCTTTAGCTGTGTTAATATTAGCTCATTGACATAATTAACTGGTTTTAAAGGCTGCTTTACAGTAAAAGGATGCAATTTTCTGATCTTAGACGGTTCCAGCTGTTCTATTATTTGCCTATACATAGCCAAAGATATAGCAAAAGATATATCTTGATATTTGATTTTGTCCAAATCTCTTAGCCCTAGTTCAAAAACAAGGCCTGAGTTTCAATGACCTATTTCTTTAAGAAAAAAAAAAAAAAAAAAAAGGTCACAAAAGCTGGTATCCCCTGCACAGGTGCAAAATTGTGTAAAGTCATGGTCAAGTGCAAGAAAAAAGAAAAAATCCAAGAATCCAAAATGTTAAAACTTCACCACACGCTGAAAAAAAAATCCTCTTGACCCACTTAACAACAATAGAGTATCAATAGATCATTAGATTATTTGAACACAGTCCTGCTATTACAAGCAATAGACATTTGTCACCACAGTCATTTTGATGTGAAATAGCAGGTTAACACATGTGTTACTAATGATGTTAATTGGGTTCTGTTCCATTTAAGTCTCACTGAAGTTTTCCAGTGAGCCAGCACGAACAACAGCAGGGACGCCAGCTCTGTTAGACCAAACTGGAACAGAACCAGGACTCCCTTGTCATCGATGGACCCTTCCTGGCTGAATAAAAGATTGATAAACAAATAAAAATAACCATAATTAATGTGTTTACCTGCTGTTTCTTGTCAAAATGGCTCCTGAGGAAAAAAAGGTCTATGGATAGATTTCACAAAAGCGTCATAGGCTCACTCATCAATTAGGAGACCCATCAGCAGTGTGATAAAGACAAGTGGAGCGATATATCACACCTGTGATGTGCCTCCTGATTGATGGGTGAACCCGGTGAACCTTACGTGCAACGCATTTGTCAGTCCACTGCTTGCACTTGGAAAACTATGTTTAAATAAGTCTATTTTTGTCAAGTGGACCAAGAGCATTTCTTATTAACATTAACATTTTGAATTCTCTTAAAATGTTTACTCTCATATATACAAGAATCATTTCAATTTCCAAATGAGTGCCAATGAAGAAATCTTAAAGTATGTGTTCACAGTGTGTATGTTAACACTGGATGTGTATTTCTCTGCCGTCCCTTAAAGTAAGCTTGACTTTCTTTACTAATTTATCATATTAGACCACTTGATATCTTAATTCCATTGTCCATCTACAGTAATGTTTTTACAAATCCCATCCTGGTGCTGTTGTTTTACCCACCCCAGGCCCACTGGGGCAGCAGCTATTGGTAATGCCAGGAAAGAGAGCGGGGCCACCAATACTACCAGCCAATCAGCAGCCGGTGGCTCATTGATAAAGGATGAATGCCTCCAAAATGACTTGCTAGATACCAGATAGGAAGTTATTTATTACTTATGTGTATTTAAATGCCACAGACAACAGTGCATCATGTACATTTGCTAAAAAAAAAAAAAAAATGCCCCCTTTGCCGTAACAGGGAGATCCCAACCTGACAGTGCACCCTGATGCAGTCATAGAAGTAACGCCATTCGTCGGGACAGAACTGGACCTTCACTGTGTAGGACAGGCCCGGGACGAGTCGATACTTCAGAGAAAAACAGATGAAGCAGGGTAAAATTATTACAAAGAATGCTGCAAGCAAGAATCATAACTTTATATTTATGTGAACGATCAGTGACGAAGAACGTACCTTTTTTGTATAGGATGTTTGGAAGTACTTGGTTTGGGTGGGAATGATGTGAATATTCATTACTTCAGATGAGATGTTGATTAGTTTCTGAGAGACAGGAGGAAGACAGAAAAGATTAATTAATTTTCACTGGATCTTTGTATTTTGTATGCTTACTTGCAGCTATAGTGCTCCACCATGCATGGATGGGGTGAAATCAGTCCCTGCTCCAACGGGCTAAATTAAATACAGACTCTATAGAATCCAAATGAGAATTATTCAGGATATTTCTTTTTTTTTTTTTTTCAAAAACGCATAGTGTTTCTAAAGCCACAGCAGAACCCAAAATATGCCATGGACCTGTTTCTGGGTCGTCCCCATATATTATTGAGTCTTGGCCCAAGGGTATGGCAAATTTAGGTCTTGGGCTTAAAAAAATAATAAGATGTCCTGATTGAATGTATGTGGAGCTCCAAGAAGATTGAAAAATGCATTATCTTATCTAACAGAACCCAAACTGGCCATAACACCCCTGATGTCAAATATGAATTCCACATCATAAACAGATACGATATATTTATGCGTGATAACACAGCCAGTGCTCCTTTTCCAGCCATTGTTTGAAACAGACACTCTCGACTAAAATCTAGCGCAGGCTGTGACTTCTGGTGAAAACTCAGCAGCATATTTAAACCTCAAAGGTATTTTGCTCACCAGGACCTTGATGTAATCCTTCCCCAACTCAAACCCACTGAAGTGGAGCTCTGAGGGCTCAGCATGGATCAGACTGTTGCTTTTCAGTTTTGCATAGATTTCTATAAGAAATAAACACAAAACAAGGAAGGGATATAATAAGAAACACACCCGGTGCAACTTCAGTGCAACTTTTTCCCCCACAGTTGTGCTGAGTGAGCTCTGTTGAAGACTGTATTAATACCTGATGAAATCATATAATCAAAATCATGAATCATAGCTTTGTATCATCATTTGGACACTTAACGGTGAGTTTAGTGAAGTACCATCTGAAAAGACTTGTATTAAAGTTGAATTATGGAAAGCCTGCCTCAGAATGTCAGCTGATTCACATCTGGATAGTTTTCAGGTTTATTAAAATAAGCAAAAACATATGGATGCCTTAACTGTTATTATGAGGGTTAGATAATGCAAATGACACAACCAGCCCAGAAACAATTATTAATAAAGACTGCCAAAGGAAACAGATCTCAATAAACAGCACAATAAGCAGAAGTAATACCATGTTCAGCAAGCCTAACATGAACAATAATAATTTATTATATTTTGGAGTAATGCTATTGGCCTTAGTTTTTTAGTTTAATCATTGGGTTTCATATATATATATATTTTTTTTTTATCTTGCAATGTGAAGCACTTTGGGCCGCATGTTTGCATGACAGGTGCCATATAAACAAAGCTGAGATGAGATGAATAACAACAGAATCATACATCTGGCTGATACCATTATATTATATCTTATCAGAGATTTTTTCTACTGCTACAGTCCAATACTAAGCACATGTAAATGTCTGTACTCCAATTAAATTAAGTGGGTTTTATGTGGTGCATCCCTATCAGAGGGTCAGGGGGGGACTTGTTGATATGTACTTGATTCCAGCAGGTGATTAGGGATGCTGGCTCTGGGCCTGCTCTCCTCCACCAGCTGGCCCAGAGGCAGAGACCGCCTCCTCCTGAGGGGCTCCGGCAGGCCCCGCCGGGCCGGGAGGGCCACCTCCATGTCAGCTCCTTGTCACGGCTGGTTCCTGGAGGACAGTGAAAGAAAACATTACCAAAGCCAAAAAAGCAGACCACTTTGATTGGAAAAAACATAAAAAGTGTGCTACTTAATTTTGGCTCTGTTAATTTCTCATCAAGTGCAACAGACCTTTCTCACAGCAGCCATTTAGACATGAAATAGCAGGTAAACACAGGTGCTACTAATGACATTAATTAAGGTTCTGGTCCATTCAGGTGCGACAGAGTTTTTCCTTTGAGCCAACATGGCGGACACCTGGCTCTGATAGACCCAAATGGAATAAAACCTTAATTAATGTCATTAGCTGGTGTGAAAAAAAAAGTCTATTAAATGCTTTTACATACTATTCTGCACTAACGGTCATCATTAAGCAACTTAGCTTCCCCTTTTGAGTTACAACATGACATAAAAATGTTTGCACGCTATCAGAGATGAAGAAAAAGTAATGGTAACGTCTTAAAAATAAGTTAATTTTTTATCTGACTTCAATAATGCAAGCTAACGAAGAGTCAACTCAAGTTAATTAGCTTGTTTTAATAGAAAGTACGACATATATGTTGACAGCGGGAATTTTATGAGTTACTTTTGTCTTTTTTTTAGAAATTACCGCCTGTATTTTGTTGTTTGTATTTAACAAAAATAGCAATTTCCCACCTACTTTCGTGTCTGAAGCATTTTGTTTACACACTCGTGTTGGAGAGGACCCCGCCATCAAACACTGTGGTTGCCATAGTGACGCCGGGGCTCTGGAGGGCGGGACTAATGTCAAGTGGGTCGCAGCGATTGGTTGGCTAAAAGTTTTTACAAAGCTGCGTCAAGCGCGATTGGCTGAAGCCGGAACAGACCGGATGTCGGGCTGTTTTACCTTCAAGACTAAACGTTATCGCTCACCGTACGGTATCTTCGGCAGATTAATCTTATATAATTCATTTGATTATCTTGTCTTAAAAAATAAAAATGATTTGGCTTAAAAAATCACCCTCTTTATACATTTTCAAATATTCATATTTTAAAACACATTTGACAAGCCTATCATTGAATCAGAAATCACAAATTGGCAAAAACTATTAAATTAATTTGAATTTAATTTAACTCAAATTTAACCCAATTAATTAGCAGGCCTTTATTTTTTATGTCTTTATTTTCCCTACATTTTATTATTTGTTGTTGATTGTAAATCTTTGTATTTTTTAAATATATTTTTATAGATCATTTTTATACCAAAGTGTATTTACAGCAACTTTGTAACAATGTACCTTACAAAATAATAATAATAATAATAATAATAATAAACTAAAAAAGTTCTTTTCATTAACTACATATTCAATCTCAAATATGTCGTTTTTCTTTCTCTGGTACTCAAAAGACATAATATAAATTCACATGTAAGGCTTTTATTTTTACAGCATTGCAACCGGAAGTGAGGCTGTGCATTCTGTACAGCTTGACACCAACAGCGTGTGCGGAGCGGCACACTCACATTGAGTATATTTGGATTTCCACACTTCATATCTGCCGCATGATAGGATGCTCGCCTTTTATTCTGCTTATCAGATACACACCTAGGATTTTGATTTTACACACAATACCTTGATGCCTGCCCGAGAAAATGCAAAAAGTGGGGATTATTGGAATTTTAATGTTACCCAAGGTGAGAAAAACAAAATAGATGCATGCTTAATTTGAATCTATGGATGTGATAAATCCTGAAAACTGGCGCATCAGTGTTTGTGGTGATTACAGGCAAGCTTGTCTCCAGACTGCCATCCTCACGTCATTCTCGTCAAAGAGGAGGAAAAGTGCATGAAAGAGCTGCTCCTTCTAAACTCATCCAATGCAACAGGTGAGTCAACTCAGTCTGAAAAGTTTTATCCTGATAATGAAGTTGTTATTCATATTTAACCATTCAGTGAATTAATCAAGGGTGCTGTTGCTTGCTTTGCCAATAGAAACAATTTGATGCGATGCTGTACTGCCATCTAGTGGCCAATATAGGTAGTGCATGTTGAAATCTGAGGATATTCATCTTTTTTTTTTCTTGATAATTAATAGTAACCCACATCTGATTATTTTTCAGTGTTTATTCTGCGATGAAGAATCAAATGGGATCCTTAAGTTTTATTTAATTAGGAAATATGATCTAGTTTCTTCATTATTTCTGATAATAGAGAACAGTGTGAATTCTGCTGCATCTGTAATAAACAGTGTGAGTGTTTGCAGACTGTATAGGACTGTGGGACGGCTTGAACTGCTGGCCGCCTGCCTCTCTTGGGGAAACTGTCTCGCAGCCCTGTCCTGAGTACTTCGGCTCAGAAGGTGAGATACACACACACACACACATACACATACACATGAATGCACATGCACATACACAGACCCATTATCTTGTACTTTCCGCCGGTTAATTATTCGCCACACAGCCACGTTGTTTCCGTAAGGCACTAAAGCACTTTGTCTTTTCAGGGTCTCTAACCAAACTGTCAGCCATAAAACATTTGTGTACTTAGAGACGCCCTGGGCAACAGATGGGGGCCCTCGACTTCTGTCAGGAGATGAGGATGATACATTTTATAATAAAGTTTCTGAACAAACAGAGGTGTACTTTTCCAAAAAAGGACATTTTTTTTCCAGCTCCCTATACCCAAACACAGATGTACATACAGAGTGCCAGCTGGAACCTAAAATCGTTCTTTGGCTGGTGCTATAGGAGAACATTTTCTGATTCCATAAGGAAACTTTCAGGCCACAGTTCTTCAAAGACCGATTTCCTTACGGTTCTTCAAAGAATCCCTGAAGGTGCAAATCAAGAAAGTTCTCAGATGGTTCTTCCAAGCACTTAAACCGAAAGTTTCTTTTTCAAAACGGTTCCAATTGGTTCAGTCAGTTACCCTTTTTCAGATAGACAGTGCTGTGATTTTCTTAATGCTGTTTCCCAGGTAAAGTTTACCGCAACTGCACCGCCAAAGGCTGGACAGACCCCCTCCATGAAGATACCTGCGGCTACGCGTTCAACGAGACGCTCCACTTTCTTGGAGAGGTTGGAGGGTTTGAGTAACACCTCATGCTATTATAAAGTTCGAGAGCAGAAATAAAACAGCCATATCAAATATAAGGCATTCACGTTAGAGCAAAAGAATACCCATTTTAACATGGATTATTTATATCAATCCAAACACAACCATGTCTACTTTGACTTCTGGTGTTTTTTTTATCTATTAATACTTAAACCCCAATGGATTATGGAGGTTTAAGAGGCTTTATATTATTACAACCATGCATTTTTTTGCAGAATAACAGCACTGGTCTGTACAGAAAATGGATCCAGGAAACATAAATGGCTGGACATTTTGAAAGCAGTTAGCTGACACTGCCCTGGCCCTTTCCTCACCCAGCCCACTTTTGCATTTCATCAAACGAGGGTGTGCATAAATGTTAGGCCGTATTCTGACAGAACACGCTGGACTGGGAATTTCTGACTTAATTACTTGGCTCTGGGTCGGGCTCGGGTTCACGCAGTCAAAACGGCTGTCAGCAATTTAATATCAACAAATTATTCACACTTTTGGATGTTGGTAAGGCCTGAGTTCACTAAAAGCAATAAGATTTCCCCCCCAGGCTCAATATGGGTCCAATTTAGTTGCAGTTTTAGACACTTTAGAGTAGCAGATGTCAAATCATTTTCTATGTCTGTGCTAGAAGTGATCAAGCCTCATTGTCCTTTCTCCTGTCCAGTCATCAGATTCCCATTTGTATTTCTCCTACGTGAAGAGCATGTACACAGCCGGATACGCCCTCTCTCTCATCTCCCTCACCATCGCCATCGCCATACTGTCCCTGTTTAGGTAGGAACAATGTCGGTTTGTCTCCACATCTGTCCTTCAAGCATCTGTCCTACTGAAGTGTCCATGAGCAAGACAGTGAATCCCTGCCAGCTCTGTACAGTAGTGGCTGATCCGGACCTGTGGAAGCAAGAAATCAAGCATTAATTATTGGAAAGTGTGGAATTATCCTTACTCCCAACTTTCAATGTTTGAAAGTGACGACTTTCATAATAAAAGTCTGAACACCAGTATTTTTCCTGCTGGATCTCTAATGTCGTGAACGTTCTTGTATCCAGGAAGCTCCACTGCACCAGGATCTACATTCACATTCAGCTGTTCATCTCCTTCATCCTGAGAGCCATCTTCATCTTCATCAGAGACTCTCTGCTCTTCACGAATGAAGAGCGTTATCACTGTGACTATTACCCGGTAGGGAGCGATGAATGGACGGGCAACATTGTTTTGTCAAACTCTTCTGCACGGCAAAAATGTCTGTCTTAACAAGTCATTCAGTCTTCCATACAGTGTTAAAATGGAAAGAAAAAGAAAAATCTGCCAGTGGGATGAGATAATCCCACTTGTTCCCGATGCTAATCAACTTGTTTCCAGACTTTTCTTGAATCAAGTGTCATTTTATTGACCCCTGTTGGCTGATCTGCCTTATTCTGCCTTGTTTCAACATATTTATACTTATTTATAATTCCTGAAACAAGTGAAACTACAATGGAGACAACTGGCAGTTTTTACACTTTTTTTAAGAACAAGATTTCAACACTGAGCCTAATGAGACTAAATCACTTGTAAAGGTGAAGATTTTAAATGCTCAGTCAATCTTACATAAAATGTAGTACAAACTCTTGTTTTTTCCATGAAAACATTGACCAAGCTAGTTCATTTAAAAGTGAAATTAACGTCACCAACTAAAAGGCGCATAGATTCACAGAACTGCAAACCTGTTTACAAGATATTTTTTTTAATTAATGTTTTTATTTCAAATGACAGCTAGAAGTCAGTAATGTGAGATGGCCAAAGACATATTTTCAACACAGTTTTGGCTGTTTTTGAGACTTTGGTGCATTTTAGAGTTGAGGACATTTCATCATACAAACTCAAAAAAAAAAACTCAGACTCACAGCCAAACAAAGAGGACTATAAAACATACCTGCAGCACCAGCACATCCTGACTGGAGCTTCATCGGTTTGAAGCGGTGAGGTAACACACCCCGTTTGCTGTCGCTCTGTTCGCTCGGCAGGTGGCGTGCAAGGTGGCGCTGATGTTCACTAACTACTCCATCCTGGCCAACTACAGCTGGCTGCTGGTGGAGGGCCACTTCCTGTTCACGCTGGTGAGCCGCTCCTTCTTCTCCCTGAGGAAACACCTCGCCTGGTACATGGTCCTCAGCTGGGGTAGGGACATGTGATTACTCAAATCAAGCGCTCCACCTAATAACATTTGCCTCATTTGCATTCAATCGCTTCATTATAGATTTATGTTATTACTCAGGTTTGCCAGTAATTGTCATTGCCTCCTGGGGGACTGCCAAGTATTTTTATGAGGATGAAGGGTGAGTGTTTCACCTATATGCAGTCATTACATCTTTATATATATATATATATATATATATATATATATATATATATAATTGTAATAATTCATATTTCATTACCAAAGCTGCTGGGAAACCAGGAGACACGAGTGGATTTGGTGGATTCTCCGGGTGCCAGTGCTGTTAACCATATTTGTAAGTGTAGCTGTATTTTTTTAACGTCAGAAATTTTTTATCTCGGAAAATTCAAACATGTTGATTTCAATCATTTCAGGTGAATCTGATCTTTTTCTTGGGCATTTTGAGGATTCTGGTGGGCAAACTTAGGATGCCCGACGCGCACAGGAACGAATTCAGCCAGTATAAGTGAGTACGACACTGATCTTTCATATATTTCCGCATCATATGATACTTTTGCACGACATCCCTTTTAACTAGAAAGTGTCACTAAGCAATTTGGTTCATGTGATTAGGAGGTGAAATGGCCATCCTGATATTCATTCATATTTCAGTTGACTGATCCAAATGAAAACACTCATCAAAGGCTATTTTCAGGTGGGTCAGAAAAAACACAAGGGTGTATTACATGCAAAACATCATTAGGCTGTATCACAGTGTTTTAAAATATTGGTTCAAGCCGGTGCACCTGCACACAGGGACTGGTTGACTTCCTGGGTGCTGTCAGTATCAGGATCTGAACCCCGAACATCTTGCCAACCTGTCGGTGTCGCCCAGAGCAAACCAGAGCCGATTTTAAAGAGAATATGCATGAGAGGTGGGAAAACCCTAGTGGGCTAATGAGGGAAACTGTTTTTTTCTTTTTTTCTTTTTTCTGTCTGTCTGTCTGTCTTTAACCAGGAGGTTAATCAAATCCACATTTTTCCTGGTGGCTCTGTTTGGCCTGCAGTACATCCTCTTTGTTTTTTTACCTGTTAAAGTCAGCAGCTTGATGTTTAAGATATGGACCTTTGTGGAGCTGGCTCTGTCATCTACACAGGTAAACCAGAGGTGTGTGTGTGTGTGTATAAATATGCAAGTGTCTATTTAAGATAGATATGAGGGATATCAAAACAAAGAGAATTAAAAGTAAATACACCTGTTCCTGGTGTAATAACATACATGGTGTTTGTTTTTCCAGCATAAGAAGAACAATGATTATTATATTTACACTTACTGACCTTTATGCCTTTTCTCATAACATCTTCAAGGGTTTCGTGTTGGCTGTCCTCTACTGTTTCACGAATGGAGAGGTGAGTCCATATAAAAACTAATAATGGTCAGTTAAAAAGGCATGAATTTATCTTTGACTTTATATTGGGCTCTATTTGCAACCAAGGAACTACAAGGAACATCGATTGGCTTTTGGCACAGCATACAGTGGCCGGCCAGTGACATAAATGATAAAGTTAGGCTTTGGTAGCCCTTTTTTAGATCCCTCTAACCTTCATTTTTGTTCCATTTGTAAAAGGAAAGGCCTTCATGAGTTTTTTTGGGAGTCGGTGTGAGAAAAAGATTATAACCTGCATTTTAAAAGTAAAATTTTTCTAGTGGATCTTTTTTTTTCGAGGTGTCTTTATGTCTCCAATCCCTCCCTGTGCTGTTCACGTCCTGCTCCAGGTGCAGCACGAGATCCAGAGGAGATGGAGGCGCTGGCGGCTGACCCAGCACCTCCCCGGCCGGCCCAGGGCCAGGCAGCACGGCTCCCTCAGCCAGAGCGGATCTCCTGCCACACAGGCCTCCCTGCTGCCCTGCGCGGCTCTCGGCCCAGCAGCCGGAGGACACCCGCTGGACACTCTGGAGATGTGATTCAGACTGAAACCAAATTCACTTCGTCTTCCTCCTGCCTCTGACATGTAATGAAGCCTGGACTGCTGGCAAAGACTCTCTCTCTCTCTGGTGCCTACTTAGATCATGTAGTGCACAGACAGCTACCCATTTTTGGAGGGGGCACAGATCTACAGCATTTTATGTTTCATCAAACTGTCATAATTCCTGGTGCCCTCCACATGCCCTGGCATTTCTTTTGAAGTGCAAAAAAGGAGCAGGACAAAAGTCGAGACCACCCTTGATGACAGTATGCAGTGTGACACAGATTAGGAGAGTGGAACTACAATAATGTTGGATATTGCACGCAATGTAGTAAAAATGTTTCCTGTTTTGTGCTGCAGAGCAATCAGCAGATTTCAAATCAGTGGTCGAGACACTGTGACTGGGTAATGGGCGATGGGAAAAGTTTAATTGCTAAAGATGTCAATCAATCACCAATCACACTTTCAGATTTTAAGTAGCTGCAAAACTCTGATATTTACTACATATTGAAGTAGGGGGCAACAACTCAGCGACAGCACTGCTGAACCCAGGCAGGGCAACCGTTTGGGGTCCCTCAGACTGTGGAGCATTTTCTGCAAAAAAATACCATTATTTCTTACACAGGGATAGCTGCATCAATAGTAACCAAAACTCAAAAGCCTTGCTTTTTCCCAGCAGGTCCACTCAGCCATATGTGTTTTTTTTTTTTTGTTTGTTTGCAAAAACAGAACTGTTGCAGGGCAGATCACAGATGTCAGATAGAAGACACTTTTTCTGAACTTATCCCAACTGAGGCAAGATGTTCAATATCATTTACATCCAGTGGTTTGGTTCCTGTGGGTGGCATTTTGTGCTAGCTTAGCATAAAGACTTGAAGTCAATGGGAGTCATTAGCCTAACTCCGTCAAAGTGAAAAAATAAACCTTACAGCAACTCTGAAGCTTTCTTATTTATCACATGTTATGTTACCCATAAGAAATAAACCACTGGACATACAGCAATGAAAATGGTATCCAACATCTTGTCTCAGTCTGGGTAAGTCAGAAAAAGGACATTTTGCCCAGAACTTTGGACTATTCCTCTCACAGCACCTTAGCTTGTTCAAAACATCAGAATAGATACAGATAAAACTAATCTAATGTCTGTGCTTTTAAAACAATTAAGGCCTAAAATTATGGCAGTAATGATTTATTGACGTTAAAATGCTGAGATTGGGACAAAATGTGTTCTCCACCATTAATTATCTGGATTTTGATGAGCCCGCATGTGCCCTCTCAGCATCGCTCTGCTGTTCTATACACACATTTATATTCAGTCACACCTGGGAGCCGCTCCAGTACAGCTGCAGTCTCCAACTGAGCAGCTGCAGCCGAGCATTTGGGGTTCAAGTGCCTGAAGGAGCCCAGGGGCATTTGGAGCATGCACAGGACACCGATCTCATACATTATTGAGACAAAGTGCCGACTTTCCAGCCTGTACGGTTACCTGTAATCTGAACATGCACTGGGTACGTGGGGATTTGTGAATATGCTGAATGTTTCATACTAGAGCTGTTTGTGCGAAAGCGTGATTTGCTCATGCCTACATGGAAGAGACTGTGTCGACTGGTTTAAAGCAGGACAGAGGAAGACAAGAGGCCCAAAGAACAAGACTTTTTTTTTTCCAGAACCAGCATTTTTTTTTATATATATGTAAAATGTCAAACATAAATTTGTTTTGTTTATACAAATTATCTTTTACCCACATGTGAACTTATTTGTGAACAAAATGAAATTACATTCGATGCCATTCTGACTCGGGTTACATTGTATTTGCACATTTTTTAGGCTTTATTTCAACCATGTTAACGCTTGGTTGGAGGCAATTTAGCCCCTGGAGGAATCCCAGCCAATTTAGGATTGTAAATTTACTTTCAAATAGTGAAAACTTTGTGATGTTCATTGTTGCGTGTCTCAAGTGTGCAGCATCTTGTAAAAATCGGCTCCTTCAGGTTTTCTCCTGGCTGTTTCAAGAGCACACTGGGAGGTAGGACAGTGGAAAAGCATTTGTTGGGTCTACATGCCATATTTTTGTATCATCTCCTCTACAAAACTAATGTAGGAGGCCATTGCTTCCTCTTGGGACAGACCTGTTGGTTTAGAAACAGTGACATCAGTTACAGCGCTTATTTTAATTCCTCTGGTAATCAATTTGGAAAATTAAGCTCCAATAAATCTGACCTTTCTTTGCATTCCAGGCGTCCCATTTTCCTCGCCCTTTAAAGTCAGGAAACCCCGGACGATCTGTGAATAAATGTATAGATGAGTTTTTTTTTTTTAAATCAAATACATTTTTTTACCGAACTCGAGGGCTATTCCATCATGATCAGCAAAATAAAGCCTCGTAAGGGTGAAAATGCAATGTCATCACCCAGCTCCGTTGTTACTGTAATCGCCGCTCCAACAGGAAAACAAAAGGCAGAATAAGTCTTATAAACTCAGTGAAAGTTAAACAATAAAAAAAAATACTAGTGTAGCATTGCACTAAGTTTTGTGTATGTTGTTATCAGACGACACTCTTAGTATCATCTCCCTCACATGATTTGTTTGGATAGAAGTTTTGTAATTTTTTAAATTTTTATTAATTCAGTCACAGTGAAAGGAGACAGGAAAAACAGGGCAAACCCATACAGAAATGTCACATATGTACATATATGGCCCGATATCAAGAGCGAATTGCCATATATGTTACATATAAGGTGATACATTATTATCACATACATACAACCTGTGGATATATGCTGATATAGGTTTATAACACATATGAAATACCCATAGTAAAATTTATATATGTGCATATATGAGAAATACCCATAGGAAGATTTATTAGATGGCATTATATGTTGTATGGTATATGTTGCAACCATATATGTTAACATATTTTTAATTTATACATGTAGGTTTATTAAAACAACATATTTCAATATATATTCTAATACGTATATATAGTTTGTACATATATGCACATATATATGTAATGATATAGGTTATATGTATAAATAATAATATGTGTGACCTATATGTAAAAAAAAAAAAAAAAGTGTTATATATGCTTTTTTGTAATCCCACCCTGAAGAATCTGTGTCTATGTGTGAGCTCTTGGGATTATCTCATCCCACTGGCAGATTTATTTATTTTTATTATTATTATTTTATCTTGTTTTAAGAAAAATAAGATTTTACCACTGAATACAAGACTTTTTTTTCACTGTGAAGTAAATAAATTGCCAAGCCATTTCTGTTCTTACATAATGCAATGGAGTTAAGCCTTCAGTCCTCATTAATTAATTAATTAATTCAATCATTCATTCATTAATACCATTATTACCATTACAGATCCCATTGTACGTCCCTTTAAATTGTCCATCCACTTCTGTTGATTAGAATCGAAAGAAGACCTGCTTTATTTTAACTTACCAGGGTTTTTTTTGTTTGTTTGTTTACCCAGTCCCGCCTCACTGCTAGTCTTTTCCATGTACAAAACACTGAATCACTAATAATCTTGCTTGTATATCGCAAAAATATTGGATATCTGTATACTGTATATTTGCTGATCCTGTATCAGGTCTTGAAATCCAAATGCACTGAAATAACTCTTCAAGTGCAACAAGTTTCCTTAAACAAATGACATTGTATTGAAATGAGGTAAATCCCATCTCTTACATGTCAGGATGTCACTGAACTCACCCATGTTAATATCACCCACTGTGGCTTGCTTATATAAACCGTACAGCACAGAGAGTTCGTCCTTGTTTGGTCGCTCTTTCAAGTTCTTCACATTATCCGCCGCTTGGTGAAAGGCTTCAAGCTGGGATGATAAAAACAACATGAAGCACCGACTAGTAGTGGTTACGTCATCAGGATCAATTCACAAAAATGTAAAATAACAGAAAAGTTGGACACTGTAAAAAAAAAAGTTATAAAAAAAGTCTTAAAATATGATCTTTCTTAAAACGATTGAAAGTTCTGCCAAATCTGCTTGTTTCCCAGTGCACTTTCTCCAGCTTCAGGAACTTCCCATAATGTTTTAGTAACTTGTCACCAGGCAGAATTACACAGATGGTATCAAGAAAATAACACTTGACTTAAGACGATTCCTGAAGCAGGTCCATCTGTACTGCAAACAAGTAGGACCATCTGGCCAAACTGGCAGAATTATTTTTTTTTTCTTCTCTTGTTTAAGAAAAAGATTTGAGGACTCAGTATTGAAAGACTTAATTTTTTTTTTATAGCTTTCAAACATTAAAATAATACTACCACTACAACTACTATTACTAGTACTACGACTAATTCTAAATAAAAAATTAAAAATAATAATTATAAATACATAATAAGATAAAACAGTATTGAAAATATAAAAAAAGATAATATAAATCCTAATCATGAATAATAAATATTAATATAAAATATATAAATAATATAAAATAAATGCATGATATAATATAATTTAAAAAATATAGCATATAAAAAATTTAAATGTAGAAAATAAGGCCTGATAATGTGTATAGTAAAATTAGTGAAATAATTAAAAATGGATTTAAAAAAACAACAACAGATTTTCCCATTTAAATTAAAAAAAAAAAAAAAAAAAAAAAAATAGAAATTCAAAAAGCCTTCCTTTAAAAGTCAATTTTGAGGAGCAATTTAAAAGATGTAAACATATGTAAATTAAAAATAGGACATTAAAAGACATTAAAAGTAGGTCTTTAAAAATAATAATAATAGTAATAATTTAAAATCAGTTATATACCTGCCAGTGTAGGGTTGGGAGTGACATGGTTTTGTCAAATAAAATAATAAAAAAAAAAGGCCTTTTGGCTGAGCCCTGAACACAGGGAGTTACAATTGTCTAAAGGCGATAAAGTGCATGGATGACTTTCTCGAGGTAAGCCTGAGATAAGATTTGAGATAGGATTTTTGTTTTTTTGTTTATTACACTTTTGCAATGCTCAAATACTTTCCAATGACTTTCTTTACAATTTAGCTCTGTATACTCCTTTATGGCAAAGATCTATTCCAATACCATATTCCAAATAAGTTAAAACAAACTGAGAATAATCTCTATATTTGACTTACATTCTGCCTGATACAAAATACTATCTGATTATATATCTAAATAAGGCACAGAAAGTTGTTTGAAAATTAAAGTTCAGACATGTTTTGGTATTGTCAAGTTATTCCTTATCCATAAAAGGAAGGTTAACATAACTAAGATTTAATTTAACTCATTCTAACATTGTTGAACAAACGATAAATGGCTGTTTGTACTTACAGACATGACTGCAGTGAGGAAGAGACACACCTTGTAGCTGCTTTACTCACGTCCCAAGTCTCGTCAGGAGGCTGTCCAGCCAGTCCTGCTATTATGTTTTCTGATCTCTTTCTTTCTATTGGCTGGGGAAAACAACATGGGAGGAGTGAGAGTGTATTAAAAGTCAACCATGGGTGTAATCTCTCAAGAAAATAGTGTACACTGCAAAAAAAAAGTCAGTTAATCTCATTGTGAGCCCTAAAATCTTTTTCTTTGTGAAAAAAATCTAGGCTTAGGGATGATATAATCCCACTTGTTTCCAGTGCTAGAAGTTTCTAACATCATTTTCTCGATAATACTGGGTTGATCTACCTTTTTTCAACTTACTTATTCTCATGAAAATCCCTGAAACAAGTGTGAAGCTGCATTGGAAACACGTGGCAGATTTTTTTTTTTTTTTTTTACCTTGTACCAAGAAAAACCGGATTTCAAACTGCAGCACCGAGGAAACTTCCTTAACAAGTGACTATTAATCAACACATCAGTAGAAAAAAAGCTCCAAATGACAATTCACACGTGGGAATCAGTACGGACAGATCTAAACGTCTGAGGCATGCCATAACTTACATTCCACAATGATGCCAATCAGGCGACCTGCATGGGATGGGCAAGTAACACTAAAAAAGAAAGAATTCAAGCCACACATGCAGGATTGACAGCTGATTTATGTGTAAAAAAAAAAAAAATGAGCCCCTGTCACAGATATGTCAGAGATCAAAAGTCATATGTGTTTCTCTGTACATACCTACCAAATCTTTATCATTTTACTGTGAAAAAGAATCACACAAAAGACATACAGGAGAGACAAAAAAGTCTGGAATGTGACAAACCTGTGGCACACTTGGCCGACATCCAGCAGTGCTGTTCACACCCAAATTCCCTTCTCAGGGCGGCGAGGAAACGTGCCGAGTCAAAACAGAGGCGCTTTCACCAGTGCAAATGTGCTGCAGTCTTATTTCCTACCACAAGATGGCAGCATCTGCACAGTCAATGAACTGAGTCAGTGAAAATCTCATGTTTTCTCACTGTGTATGACAAAGAAGTTGTTTGACTTAAAAAATATGATATGAAATAACATGTACTGCTCTTTATGCATGAATCCAGCTTTTGATTCACTTAAAAATTCAAAGTGATCAGACCTGAAATGATGACCTCACATTTTGACGGCCCCATCGCCCAAGCCTCAGTGCACCCACACCTAAAAATTTAATTTGAGGACATTCTTAATGCTAAACTATCAAAATGACACACAGCCACGACAGGGGTGAGTTGTACAGAACACTTTGTATTCTAGACATTTTCATAAACATTTCTTTAAAAGAACAGAGTCTGCAGTGTTTGAATAGTCTGGTTTTCTGCACATTGTTCGGACACATGAATCGAAGCGATAAACAGTGAACTTAAGTATTTTCAGAAATTTCAACATGTCAGGCACCACCTTATCAGCATTAGAAATCAGTAGAAACCAAAAATAATAATAATAATAATAATACTTAAGTTACCCACAGTAGACTACACTACAAAAGGAGCCAACCCATGGCAGTTTGGGTGTGGCAACAGCAATGATGCAGACTTTGGATTTTCATTTGGCACAATGCCCCAGTCAGCAGCCTGAACGAATGATAGTGCATTTATATTTGTAGGAGTTCGACATGGGAACAAGAAAATAAGATTACAGCTGCACAAAGTGATGTGAAAGCACTGTACTCCCGTCTAAAACACAGGGCAAATAAAGCTGCGTGCATAAAACCGGCTTGAAACCTGATTTTGCAGCAGATCCTGATCTATACTTGCACATGGAAAAAGCTGGATGAATATATTTTTTCACAGATGAAACAGACAACAGAGGTGCAACAGAGGCCAGCTGAGGAATAAAAGAGCCCAAGCATAAAGGAAACACGTCTAAATGATATGGAAAAACATGCTCTGGGCCAACAGGAGAGCCAAGTGCACTTCAGATAACCAGAATTTAAAAAAGGGATTTTAAATTCATGCAACACAATTCAGAGATTACAATCATATGAATATCTAAGTGCTTATAATGCCTCACAAATTCCTGATGACTCTGTGTACCAGTCATAGGCTCATCGCAAACCACATGTTCAACACTGACTGTAAACCGAGTTTTGGTATAAAATGCATATTAACTAAGCCAGGATTGTGCATAAATTAAGCCAGAACGTTAGAGCTCAATTAAAGTTAAAAAGAAAGCAGCAGCAGATAAAAATAAATTAAATAAGAAAGGCATAAGCACTACCTAAATTTCTGATTAGTGATAATGCATAGTGCAGGAGGATTGAGGACCAGTACTTAGATATCTCTAAACAGAGGAAAAAAAATATTCTTGCTGCAGCGAATTTCTTAAAAAACTCATTCACACAATCCAAGTTTATAATACTCAGTTATAATCTGTGTGTGAGAAGAGTTTGTATTAACGAGAGCAAACATAAAGAGCTCTGTTTTGTCCGTTTTTTTTTTTTTTATCTGGACTCAAACAAGATTTCAGTTCCAGCTTGTTTGTCAAACGTTGGTGATGTCCTCTAGTGACTGGTCCCCGGGCAGGGTGAAGCGGATGTGCCGGCCCTTCTCCCAGCCGCGGCGGATGCGTCTGAGCCGCTGGGCCACGCAGGGCACCGTCAGAGCCAGGCGGCCCAGCAGGACGACGCACGGGAGGACCAGGACCAGCATGAAGGTGGGAGGCAGGAGGAAGCGGTACTGGTCCGCGACGAAGGCACGGTTCCAGCCGAAGATGAGAGTGTGGAGCGTGGCCATGATCAGGGCAGAGTAACCCAGTCTGGACTGCAGGAGGGAAAGAGTTTTTAAAACAAACAAACAAACAAAAAAAAATATTCACCTACTACAACCTTAACCTAGGACTAATCGCGCTTCCACGTTCACTCCAGCTTGGTTGTACAAAATCAAAAGTTAGGGTGAAAAAATGCATTTTTGGGATGGAAATGAGGGATACATTTTGCTATCACAAGCCTCCTGCTGGATTACTGGGATTATTTTTTCTCTAAAATCCCGTTTGAAAATGTGGCTCAGCTGCTTTGAATGATCTTTTTCTGTCATCGCAGTGCTGACTGGAGTGACAGAGGCACAAACTGGTCTGAAATTTGAGTTGTGGAGGTAAAGTGGGTGGGGCCGGACTTTGACAACCAAGAGGGAAAAGAGGCAGAAACCGCAAAATGTCTGGGCCTTGTGACTTGGTATTGATTTATATAATGAGGGGTACAAAAGTCTCAGGTTAGCTTTAGGATTGTTAACAGGTTCTGAAATCCCTTACTGCAGATGCATGTCGCATGTAATATATAAATTGTGTATTTAGAATTGTAGGACTCTAATAAATTTGTGTATTACCTAAGAAATGGAAACAGTTCCTGTTTTGTTCCATAAACGCACAATATAAAAAGCAGTGTAGAGGCTGCAAATCCTCTTGGTGATGGTCTCATTTTAAAAGGAAATCATGTCTTAAAATTAACATAGCAATGATTTACTGAGGTTAAAAGGCTAGGCTTGGTAACCTGAAGTCCCCATCTTTTAGCTATACCTCATGGCTCCCTCACAGTGCAGTGAAGCTCTTTAAAAGTGACTTCCCTTCAGTCCATGGGAGTCAGGCCAGTGCAGTACATTAGCTCGTTCTGTTACAGGCTACTGAAGACCCTGAGGAAACACACTGACCTAACACTTGTGTCCTGAATGAGCCGCACTAGTGTGTATGTGTCTGGGTGTATGTCACATACCTCCAGGGCTCTCTAATTACGAAAACTTCCCAAGGTTGAGCCGTGTGGTGGGCAGGAGGTTAAAAATAGCCTCCTCTCTCCTAGTTAACCGAGGACTAAGCGCGCCGAGCTGGTCATCATTATGACCACTTCAAAAGAACGGTGACTTTTCGCCACCGTGCCTTTTAATCATTAATAGGGAACACTGACCATTTTAAAAATTTCATACCATTCAGAGGGTAACAGAAGATAATAGAAGAGGCCCTGCTTGCAGATTCAACAAGAGCACAGCAGAACCACTAGGTGGCCTCGTCATCATGGTGGAAAGCAGCGAGCCCTCCAATAGCAGAATGTATGGAGTGTAGAATTGCAACAAAAACTGCAAACTAAATAAACACACACTCACAATATCAAACAATAAACATTTTTTTAAAAAAAACAAGAAAATAATGTAATCCTTTTCTGATTTACTTATCCATGCCAGGTTTTATGGTGCATCTAACCGGCTTGGGCTGCATTTGTACTTTAAAATCTTTTAAAACGTCCACTGTACCCTATAAAGTTACTATACGATTGCTATAATGAGCACAGGTACAGTCTGCTATCTACTGTATGCCTGGTTCCCTGTGTGTGTGTGAGCCCTGCCATGTAATTACCATGTAATTCTGTTTCTGAATGACCTTTATTTGCCATGTACAAAGGCCACAAAGGTCTGAAGCAACCTGTGTAAGAGCGAAGCCCAGTTACTATTAAAAGCTGCACGCCGAAATCAACTGACTCATTGTTTTTGTGTCGAAAATAAGTGAATGCTGTTATTTTAAATTCTGGCAAGTGACCATGGCATACGTGGGTTAATGCATGATAAGGTGCGCACTGAAGAGCATTAATTCACTCCGTGGAGGCAACCAACATCCGCTTCTCATCTCCACGACATGCGTTCAAACTGTGTAAAGCATACATCATCATGAATCATCCCTTGCATATGCAAAAGTCTGATACTAGAGGCTTTTATTTGCCAAGAAGATGACAGATGCAATGTTGTCTTATTAGCTGGTATTCATATTTCGTAAAGCCGATTTAATTCATAGTTATGCAGTCTTTTCTAATTTATATGCCATCAAAAAGTTAACTAGCTAATGACATGCTGTTCAACGATGATCACCTCTTGTTTATGTCTAGATTAAAAGACTCAAAATGATATGTTTTATCTGAGCTGCACAATAGGATGTAATAATCTGGATTCCTTTCACTAGCACATGAGCGAGAACACAGCGAAATGTAGTTTCTAAGGCTGGTTTGGAAAAGTTTAAATTAGTTGATGACACCAATGAAGACGGAGCTTAGAGGTGCCACAGGCAAAAAGGAAAAAAAAAAAAAAAAAACAGTCGCATTTTCCATGTTTTAAGAGTTTTAGGGCCTCTGATCCCTCGTTTCAGCCACTTCAAAACGGGGCAGAAATCCAAGTGGACAAAATTTTCGCCTCCAGTGGCTGCAGGTTTAGAGTGTGATGGATGGTGATCATGATGGAAAACGATGCGTCAACACACACGACATGACACCAAGTAGCCTCTCACTCACACACACACACACACAAAAAAACAGGTGCATCACATATGTGCACACATCCTGCCGCTGACACATTCTGTATACGCTGCACTCAGACACACAAACACACTCGCCTCCAGCTGTGGGCAGCATGTCTGGATAAGCTGGGCAGAAACTTGCCTTTTATCACGCCGGCTTGCGACACATGACTAATCTGGCTGCCACCGGATTAGTTTAACGGGAAGATGAAAGGGAAGTGGGGGGGGGGGGGGGGGGGGGGGGGGGGGGGGGGGAATGTGGCGCGGGCAGACGGCAAATCCTGGAGAATGGGAGGCCAGGACGGGAAAATCAAGGAGGGAAGAGGAGAGAAGTTGTGTTTCTGTGAGGTGCAACACTGATTCATTTGTGTGTGTGTGTGTGTGTGTGTGTGTGTGTGGGCCAAGTGAGTCACTCAAACACTCCTGATGGCTTTGTCACTGCCCGAGTCTGATGCCAAATCTGGGGCAGCTGCAGGAGTGCAAACACTTGAAGTCGGGAGTATGTGTGTGTGTGTGTGTGTGTGTGTGCAACTGCATGCCTGTATAGACAAATATTTGAAATAGCTTGCATCTGTCTACCTATCAGTCCGTCAGTCAGATGCCTGTCTGTCTGTGTCTTTCTGTCTGCCACTCATGTGTTTGTGTCCCACATCTGGCACTGTGACAGGCTGATGGCCCTTTTGTCTGTGTATATTTTCTGTCTTTTGCTCTGTCCAGGGATGTGGTGGAGAGCAAACCCACCTGCCTTCTGCTTACCTACCCCTGAGAGCGCAAAACAAACCTATCTGACATAAGATGTGTGAGAACAGGGTCTTTCAAGGAGAACAATCCTTTCAAGCAGCGGCAGGTAGGATTTTGATGTAAAAATACAACCTAAATCGCCGGTTGGGGCTGCATCAGAGGACTGAGACCCTGCAGATTTGTCCTATTTGCTCAAATGAATTTCGAGTGTCAGGCACGGTCAACGCAGGGAAATGTGAGCAGAGGAAGAGGCTAAGCGAAATTTGAAAGCAAAAGTGTCTTGTAAACAGCAGCCAGCGGCGCTCTGTCCACAGAAAGCTGGACTCGCCGATAACAGCTGAACTTCTTAACCGCCTCCACCAAGACATCTACACTGCAAAAACTCAAAATCTTACCAAGATTATTTGTCTTATTTCAAGTCAAAAATGTCTTATTACTAGTCAAAATATCTCATTACACTTAAAATAAGACATGATCACCTCAGAAGTAACTTGTTTTTAGACAATTGTCTCTTGTTTCAAGTGAAAATTTGCTTGTTTCATTGGCAAAATTTGTTTCTTGTTTCTAGCTAATTTTCACTTATTTCAAGTGAATTTTCACTTTTTCCACTGGCAAATTTTGCCAATGAAACAAGCAAATTTTCACTTGTTTTAAGTGAATTTTCACTTGAAACAAGTGAAAATTGTCTAAAAACAATTTACTTCTGAGGTGATCATGTCTTATTTTAAGTGTAATGAGATATTTTGACTAGAAATAAGACATTTTTGACTTGAAATAAGAAATAATCTTGGTAAGATTTTGCATTTTTGCAGTGTAGCTCAGTGACAACACCTTATATTATTTCTGGGTCATAAAATCCCTCACGCGTTCAAAAATTCTGAATTATCGCTGCACTCACTTGGAAAGTTCCCCTGCAAAGTTAGTTCATATTCTTGCCGATGACTGACTGAAGACTGTAGTTTCGGTCTCGCTGTAATTACCTGTATGAAGCTGAACTCCCTCCAGTTGAGGTTGTTGCTCACAGAGGGCAGCGAGGCCACGGCGAGCAGAGAGAGCAGCCCGAGGGCCATGATGCCAACAGAGACGTACAGCTCCATCCTCCACACCTTCTCATCATTCCACTCAGTCTCCGGCCCACCCTTGATTTGTGAAACACAGAGAGAGAGAGAGAGAGAGAGAGAGACAGGCGTCAGATCAGGAGATAATTATTGGTATACACTAACATCACTCCAGCCATTAAGTGGCAAGAAATTAAACACCAACATCATCCGTGTGTCTCTAGCAGATCGGCTATGTTGAGTGACAGAAGGCAACAATCAAGTTTTGTAGAAACTCAGCCGGTAGTTTCTCTGTTTGTCCTGGCTGGTGGACAAATGCGCTGATTAAAGCATAACAATGGCCACCTGATTTTTCTGTGCAGCCACACAGTTCCTGGCACTGGCATCTCCCTGCAAACATTTGCGACCGATGCAGCAGAAGCCCCCAAAAATACCGCTGTATGCCTATGCTGTGCTGTGCTGTGGTTAAATCAGACACTTTTTTTTTTTTTCCAACCATATTGCGATTGTTGGGGAAATCTTTTTTTTTTTTTGCAAAATGTCTCTTCTTTAATATAGCTGCACAAAAATAAGAATATCAACACAATATATATATTTCACAATTCTGTTGCCACTTGTATTGATTTGTATTGCTTATGTGCTTCAATTTCATGTGGTGTTATGATATTTTAGTGCACAGTGTTTAGTAAGTGCATTGTGCTCATTTTGTTTTAATAAACTGGAAAGCAATTGTTTTGAGTCAGTCTGCCATATTACAATAAATTACATGTGTTGTCTGCTCAGGTGTTTTGCAGTAGCTTGTATTTTCAGCTGTTTTTGCACTAGTAGATACGGCAGTGTACTCTGATCCCAATCGAACCCTGACCTGTGCATATGTGATATGTCTTGTATCACGAGGTCCTTGCCGGTACACAGCTCGATTCTGCACAACGTGAATCTATTACTGTGAAAATTTAACTTGAACGATGAATCTGCACTACTCGGTCACATACTTATTTCTCAAAATCTTGCTGTGGAATTCAGAATAAACAATTTTCAAGCGTACGCACATAGATTGTACTGAATTTCCACTTTTTAAAAAATGTAAATCAAATCACCTCTCAATTTTGCATGTGGCAGTCAGGTAGAGAGACTAAAATCTCCTCTACTTCAGTCTCTCACCTTTTTAGCGGCGGCATAAATGTCGTAGCGGGCCGACTTCCTCATGGGAAGACACAGGCTGTAGATGGCGTGCAGCAGTGCGCACAGGAAGCTGCACAGCCCCAACTGCTTCCTCCTGGTCAGCCAGCGGTCCAGCCAGTCGGAGAAGCGATTGTACTTGGTCCCCCACATCAGCTGGAGGAAAGCGGCGTACACACCGGGCATGTAGACCAGCGCCAACAACACCAAGGACACCGACGGCAGGGTGACGTTGACCGTGTCGATGGGCATTTTGTAGAAAACACTCTTCCCCGACTTGACGAAGGGGTGGAGGACGTCGCGGGTGAAGTTGTACAGGTAGAAGAAGAGGAACAGGGCCAGTGTCGCGATGATGGGCACCCGCCAGGACGGGAAGAGGTAGAGCGGGAGATTTTCAACTTCCACGGAGGCGGAGAGGGGGCCCATGTCCACGGAGATGAAGCCCATGCTGCGGCACAGCTGCATGACCAGGCTCTTGGCCTTGCTACTGTCGCTGCACAGCAACACCTGCATAAGACAGATGAGAATATGATGAGGGAATTCACAAAACTTCCTCCCTCTCCCTAAGAAGGCCTTCTGTCATTTCATCTTTCCACCTCTTTCTCCCTTTCCTTGCAGAGAAAACAAACAGAACAGAAAGAAAAGTCAATATTAAGTCTTGACTAGTTTGCCTTCTCTGCATATTTCCCTCCCCACCTTCCTCCCTTTGATTTACTGCTGTTGTACCAAAATAATGGATAAGACAGATGCAGGTTCTATGCTAGTCTGCACTTTCTCTAGCTTATTTGCCTTATAATCAGAAGTATCTCTGCACTTCCAGAAGGGCTGAAATGATTAATTGATTGGTTTAATGTCACAATTTGTATTAATTAGAAACTTTGAAAAGCAGTTATAAATGATGCAAAATAATCCTTCGCTGCAGCCTTAGTAGTAATGTCTGGGTTTTTGTGACTTTAACTACACAAAATGTAACAGGAGCACTGAGATGAGATGGCAACCAAACCAACAAAGTGCCGCAGAGGTGCTGGCACACGCCGCTGTGGTCTCAGAGTGCAGCCGGGGCTCAAAAGCTCTGGGAGAGAGCAGGTGATGCGTGCAATTTAAGGTGAACTTGGCCCACCTTCAGTACACTGTGCTCTGGCCAGCAGCACAGGAACAAATGGCGGACCTCACAGTTCAGTCCCTGCAACACTCCTTTTTTTATTTTTTATTTATTTATTTATTTTTTTTTTTTGTGAAAATGTCCTTGAGCAAGAGATTGTACTCTTGACTTAGATGAACCATGTCTGGCTACTTCCTCACCCTTCTGCTTCACTGCACACGTCTATGCACAGGGTATTTCCATGATATATGCCAAATAATCTTAATTAAATTCTGTGTAACATGCCAACTGAAAACCACAAATTCTTAAACCTAAATAAATAAATAAATAACCTCCCTTCTAGTTCAGTCACAACCTGATGTGTGAAACTGCATAGAGACATGGTGTGATGACATGATATCCCACCTGCCTGCTTCCATCCCGCGCTCCCGTCTGCAGCGTCCAGGCCGACACGGTGTTAAACCCTTTGACCACACAACTCTCTGGAAACTGCTCGGCCAGCTGCTGGGCGTGCGACGGCCCCTCCTGTTTGACGTGCATGCCGTTGCTGACGTCCACCAGGATCTTCCCGGCCAGCGCCTGCCTCAGCTCCACCAGGGTGGAGTAGTGCTCGGGGTACACGGCGACAAAGACCACGTCTGCCTGGTTCGCTGCCTCCATCTGGGACGTCACCTGGCATTCACATTGAGTGGATTATAGTGACATACACACATTAATGGCACAAATACACTGTAATGGTCTGATAAATATCACTAAATATTAAATTACGCGCAACGTAGCATCATGTCATTTATTATACAGCTACACCATGAAGTATTCAGCCCCTACTTTAACTACAAGTTGTGCAGATTTTGTAAAGCGCTCATTATAATGAGATCTCAATGTGTTTAGCATGTATTTATTTTGTCTGGTATGCATATCACTTGAGGCTGAAGCATTGTCCAAACACATACTGATACTTTATTCTGATTAGTAGCTCTTTAAAGGCAGGCTGTGCAGTTTCAAAGGGGATGGGCAGTAGGGCACCCAGCCTTGTTATGATGTGGTAAAGAAGGATGAATGTCACACCATCCTCTGAGGAATACAAATCAGAAATGCCTCAGGAGTTCAGGACAACTTTTTACCCCCGTCATAACCCAAAACAAAAAAAGCATTGTGCTCCATTGTTTGTGTTTTTGTGAACATTTGGCATCAAAAAAATCAAAAAATGAAGACAGGCATGTAAAAGTGGAACATTAATTCTATGGGTTATCAGTCTTGGCATGAGCCTGAGGGGTTTTATCCTCTCAGCCTCATCCTTAACACTAGTAAACAAAGTGGTGTGCACACTAATTTGAAACTACAAAGTCTGCCTTTAAGTGCGCTGCCAGTTATTATAAGCTAATTCGAGAATATACAATTTTTCCGCCAATCGCTTCTGAAAAATCATGTGCTTTACAATGCCTAAGACAAACATTTTGATACACTGCGGCTCTGTTATGACTTTGTAATGAGAACGTTATTGGTCATGCCGTTGCCTCTGAAAACATTAAGCTGCATATGGATGGCAATGCCGTAATTGACGTTTACAGTAAAATGACAGCAATTAACACGTTCAAGCTGTTACCACGCCACAAGCGGCAATTATCTCTGGGATTTTCTATCCAATAAGAGCAACTAATGTTGACAGGGAAAGCAGGTTGAATGTGTACAGTTACTGCTCCTTAGGGCATAAGTCAAAGTAAAACCATAATTATCACATGGGAGGGGGATCACCCACTGCATTGTGAGTGTTTGACTGCAGACCATGTGTACTGGTGTGTCTCACCTCAGCCTCTTCGGGGAACAACGCCACAGAGCGTTTGGGGGTCCGGCTCCCCACCACCACCTGGTACCCCGAGGCCACCAGCCTCCTGGCCAGCGAGCGGGAGAAGTCGCCCGTGCCCAGGATGCCCACCACGGGACAGTCGGCGTCAGACATGGAAGCTTCCAGATGTCTTGAAGCCCCTCCTCCTCCTCCACCTTCAATCAGAGGCCTCTTCATCTCCCCGTGAGGCATGACACTACCAAATGTACAGCAGACCAGAAACACTTACATTTATTTGCATCCACATTTCTTCGATGATCCACACGTTACTTTGGTCCTCGTAGAAAGACTTTTTTTGTGGGCACTTTGGAAGCTCCATTTTAAGAAACAAAACTGGGATGCCCATTAGCTCTGTGTCTCTACTGAGATGACCTAGATAAGTTAAGCTCAGCATGTCATAAATGAGTGACAGTCCAGTAAGAGCTTACATAAACACATGAATGAACTACCTAGCTGCCTATATACATTCCTACACCTGACTTTATAGTTACTTGTCACCAAGTTTTGCCACCATTTCCATGCACACTGTGAGCCAAGGACCTACCTAATACAGCCCAACGTCCATTACAAAAACTGCACTGCTTCTTAGTTACAGCTAATTATAGATTACTTGTCTTTCTTGTCTAACCAATGCAGCACATGACAACTCATTATAAGCCATCCTGTACTTCGGCATAATTTACATAAGGCGGCGTTTATTTAAATAACACTAATTTGAGGTATTTTGACTGCTGTTCGCGCCGTTTTCATCTACCGGGCGATAACGAATCAACACATAAAAAGTTGATTTTATTGATTTCAGAGCTGCTTAGTCAATCAACAAATGTTATAATGCTGCACGCCGAATTTACCACGTGACTGCGGCCATTCATAAAATGCATTAAGTTATGTTGTCCCGGTTGAGTTTATCATAAGCAATGCAATATTAAAGAAAAACAAGAATTGTAAATACAGTCTGGTGTGAACGTGCCCTCCATTAAACGTCCCATTTCTGCGCGACCACCCACCTTCCTTGTTGTCCTTGGCTGAACTCGTGGAAACTTTATCTCTTGAGAAAGTTGGTTAACTTAGCGCACAGGGCGACGTAGGCAAATTAAAGCGCTTCGTGTGGTGAAATAGAAGCTCATATTAAAGCATTTTCGCCTGTGTCGGAGAGAAGTTGGGGTAGTTTTTACTAGTTTACTTTCGCTTGCGCTCTGACCTCGTTCCTGCCATCCAGCGACTCTTTCGCCCGTGCGCTCCTTCCTGGTGCGGTGACGCGCACATCCGAGGCCCCGCCCTCACCCCCGCCCCCCTGTGTGCGCGCAAGATAAAGCACAAGAAAAAGGAGCTGGTCACACAAAACATTATCTTTTAACGCTTCAAACACTGACAGGGTAGAGTCAAGATGCTGAAACATGATTGTGATCCAGCAGTCAGTTTGGAAACCACTGATAAAAAAAATAAAATAAAATAAAATAAAATAAAATAAAATAAAATAAAATAAATAAATAAATAAATCAGCTATTTGTGCAAGATACTGGTGACAACTGGTGGTCAGATAATTTAACACACTGACCAAACAATAAAATATCATCAGTCACCAGTAACCGATGCACTTGAAATTTAGGCGATATAAAGTGGAAAGTTTTGCAATATTTTGTCAAAACTTATAATTTGCTGATCCTCCTCCTGAGATCTATAAAATGAAGCCAATGTGCAATACCGCACCAAAGAAAGACTCTTAAATGCATGGATTTTTCACATGCACCACAGTAACAAAATGTGAACTCATTCTCTTAATGTTGCACTGTGAGGAGAGCTATTTCTTCTTCTCCAAATGACTAATTTCCCTCCGTAAATGCTGCCGCTGAGCCGGGTTATTTGATAGCCTGGCCTTGGGATTGAAATGGAAAAGCAGAAGCAAAATTGTGTTAAAAAGATGTCTGACCCGCAGGTCATGGACTGTCAACATGACTTCATCATGTCTGCCTTTGCCACTTGCAAAAGGTTGAATCCCCCAGGCTTGCAGCACTGCGTCGGTGTCACATGCACACACACACACACACTCGCATGCACACACACACACACACACAGAGAGAGACTCCAGACACACAAAAAAGCACATGCATGCCCTCTCTCACACACGCTCCATCGCTTGCTCTTCCTCTCTATCCCTCCGTGCCTCTCTCTCTCTCTCTCTCTCTCTCTCTCTCTCTCTCTCTGCCCTGGCCTCATGTTTGTTTACAGTGCTGAAAGTCACAATCCTCGATTTACATATCTGATTTTCAGCTTTTTCATTTGTAGGTGGAGATTACCGCGATCTGCCGGTGGCCATGTTGACTCATTTTCTGGATCCCATTAATCTTGTTAAGTCAAATCTGCAGAAATTCAACATCTGTTGGCGGAAAATGATCCATTGTAACAGATTTCAGATAAGCTGGAGGTTCTCTCTTAAAATAGGCTCAGTGATCCTGGAGGAAAACTGCTTAACTGACACACAACCTGTATGCAAGGCAACTGTGGCCTTCACATGGCTACAAACACACAGTCTGAACTCTTTATTGAAAACATGCTCACTTTTTTTTTGATGCTCCACTCATAAATAAGAGGGAAATTCCTGTTTTGTTTTGTTTTTTGTGCCTGGAGATGATCCGGATTCAGCATCTTGTCCAAACCTGGAACCATCCAGTCACAGGGCAGCATCTTCAGTCAGTTTTCCACACCTCCACACCTCAACTCACCACACACTGACAGTTAACTTGTTGAAGATTTAAGAGGCGAAAAGTTAGAAAGTGAGGTGTATACTCCTTTAAACGCTCTGAAAAACCTTCTCATTGGGATGAACAAGAAGCGACGCTGTGATGAAAGTGATGAAAAGGCCAACATGTGATGGATGCAAGTTAAAAATTAAGAAATCATAGGAGGCTGATCAGCTATTGTCATGGAACCTCAAAGTTAAAGGATCAAATTCATTTTCTTTGTCATATATACATATATATATTTATATACCTTGTGTGCATGTATATGTATATTTAGGGGTACACAGTGTTAAAAAGAAAAAGCCGGCATGTGGCAAATTCTAGCTCCCCTGCACTTTACTGCATTTTAGTGACACACTTTAGGACTAATTATTCCTTTAGCTGGTAGAGCAAATAAATTACCCATATCATGATGATGTTAATTGATAACTTAATGTCTCCTTGAGTGTGAAATATGAGTAAATTCTCCCCCCTCTCCCTTTTTGTCCTCTTAACTTCCCCCTCAATTTTGGCAGGGCCACATTTCAGCAGGGGTTACGGTCACAAACAGTCAGCCGGCGGTGGCGGGGTACCACGAGGCTTACATGTGACACGTTGCCCGAGTTTCCCTCTGCGACCCCCCCTGAGTGAATCACGCACATATGTGGCACAGAAGCAGGTCAGTGTCAAACAGTGAGTTTAGCAACGCTGCATCTGCACCCATGAGACGGGGCCTCAGTGTCACGGCGTCAAATCCCGGGAGGCACCTTGTCTCTGGACGTCCAAGGACCGAGGCGTCCTCAGTCCCCTTCATACACTATTAGGGTGAAGTAATGTCATATGTTGGGATGGGAGCTGATGTTGCAAGTTCCCATCGCTGCGTTGTGAGTTGTGCGGTTCATTCGAGGTCGTCCACATCCGAAACAAAGTCTTAAAATAATCTGTAGCACTTTCTTATGAATAAATATCAATTTCACAAATCCTATCAGAAATTAAGAGTGATTCATCCAGGTAATTTACCATGACTTCTTGTTTGTGTCAATTACAGGCCACTGTAATCCAACCACACTGGAGGCATAGGAGCAGGAAATAAGTTGTATTACACTTGTTATGATATAATAGAGGTCGTTAAATGTCATTGATTACTGCATAATCATTTTGGAGGGTGCTTCTTGCTCACAAAAGGTCTTCAAGATTTAATATTTTCCTAGTAACAATATAACATTTGATAGCAGGAAGAGTTCACAGAAAAATAAAATTTTATTATCTACTCACCTGCATGAAGAGTTTGCTGTGATTAAACCACAAAATGTGTATTTTTAATGTGTTACAGTTACTGAGAAAAAAAAGATTAAATTACAGATACTAATCAAAATGTTGGTAATTACAAAGGAGTTACATCTGAATATATTCTTTTTGGTAAAAAGCTTAGAAGTAGAATATAACATTCATCCTGTAGCTTTGCATCTTTTCTCCGTGTAGGAATGTTTTCTTCTGAAACACAGGTGAAATGTCTTTGCCAGTTTAACACACAGGGAGCTGCTGCAGCTTTGTTACAGCCTTCTCCGGGACTATTGAAGTCAATGGGTGGCGCTTTCTCGAGCTCTAAAAAGGGCAACAAATGCGAGCAAAATTACTCCATGCAGCTTGGACAGTGTGAGACAAGTCTCCTGAAGCCAAACTACCGCATCCTGAGTGTAAAGGATCCATATTTGCTCTGTTAATTAGCGCAAATCTGCAGCAATCTGCAGCAAACAGCTCATACCAATGTGCTCCCAAACCCCACTTGTCCATGTGCCGCTCGATGAAAACTAGCGAGAATTCAGCATCCAGGGAAAGCACACTCCTCGAACCATGCTGAAAATATCGACACTGGGGAATGAAACTACAACAGCTTGGTAACAGATCATAATACATAATATGGCAAAAATCAGAATAAAATAGTTTGTTGTGACTCTGCGTTGAGAGAGAAACCTCAAGAGCTCCCTCAGCAGAACAGGGATGCACAAGGCTATCAAAGACTGCTGTAAAGATTTATGCTACGTGTTTATGGAGAAATTTGTTGTCACTTTTTTGGAACTCTACATGGCAGAGTCCATTGACTTTTGTTGTTTTGGAGAAAGCCACTACAGAGATGCATTAGTCACCTCCTTGTGTGTTGTATGGTCAAAAGGAACGATTATTGAATGACAACCCTTTCATTTTTGAGTGAAATGCCCCTTTAACAATGGACCGAGTGTTTTTAATCAGCATGCCATGGCAGCCCAACTAACACGCAATGTGATTAGGAGTATGGCAGCACCACGGGGCACGCTGGCTCCAGTGTATAATGTGGACAGTGTTTCGTGCATGGCTCGCCACGGCCTAAAGGTCCAGTTCACTGTACCAAGTCCAAGTAAAGGTCACATCTGTGTAGCACGGGGTAGCAGCAAGGTCTAGTTGCAGCTTTAGTTTTCAAGATGATTGCTTCACTGTTACATTATTAAGAGTCTTCAAACCCACTGGCAATTATCTGATGACGATTTAGCCTCTAGGGGCAACAGCCAATTTTTGCGGTTTTCCGGTGTAGCCGGAAACAAGCCAGAAAAGGTCAAACTTCTCTCTACACAATACACAAACATTGATACTTTTTGAAGGTGTTTTAGGTCCAGATATCATTTCTGCCAATTCGTTCCACCTCCTTCCCTCTCCACATGGACTGTCTTCCTTCATAAATCTACTTGGACAACAAACGGAAACGGAAATGGAAACCAGAATGCTTCCAATACCAAAATCTTGTTTCTCCCTCTACAGATTCTTTCTCTCTCTCTCTCTGTATAGACTCTGTTTACAGAGATTACATTATTACCAAGTTCAGTGAGTGGCAGATAAAAGCAAAAGCTCAAAGTGACACAATTTTTCAAAACATTTTCATGAATTTCCATTACATATCCATCACCATTCCATAATATATATGATCATTTCTTTATCACCAACTTGTTATTTGAGCCATTATTCCTTCACAGCTATTCAGCTCAATTCCAAATGCACTGCGTCATCTTACACATAAGCCCACATGACACACTTCATACATGATTTAACAACCTGGATGACTTTTCTAGTTCTTTCCATGACTGTAGAAGCCGTCTGATTTGAGCCTTTTTTCCCCCCAGTTCTCATGTCTCCTCGTGCTAATTCTCACCTTCAGACACGAGCAGCCCAGCAGGACCCGTGTTCTGGGGGGTTAAAGCTGAGCTGAGCACCGGTTGAAATTGCTAAAGGGTGTGCCGGGGCGGTGTGACCAGCAGGGCTGCAGCTAAGCCCTGAAGATTTCTCCACATTTACCTTGAGCTCTAAAGCCTCTGTTGTGGATGTGCGGCCTGCGCTCCAATTCCAGGTGCTTAGTTCCCAACTCAACGGTTTTGAAGCATTCAAGGTCCTTCGGGGAATTTTTTTGAGCTTGAGGACAAAATCAATTGAAGCTTTTATTTTTCAATGAGCAGCGGCTCTCTTTACTGAACCTCTCAAAAGCATGCCCTCTTTGGAAATAGCCAATGAAAGCTGTGAATAACACTCTTATTCAAGCCGATATGCTCCTATAAACCACACGTTGGGCCAAGTGCAGAGTGTCTTCACTGAAAAGCAAAGTGAAAACTGGGGAGTTTGGATAGAACAGCATAATGATCGTCGCTGCACAGCGCTAGAATTTTAATTTGGTGGAGAATCGGGATTCAAGGCGTATGGCTGCCTGCCTATTGAAACAAGAGATCAAATATGTCTGTGTGACAGGGGAGCTTGGAGCTGAAGGTGCTGACAGCAGTCAGACATCCCTAGCCCACTTCTTCAGTCCCTCAAAATGTCAATAATACCTCAAATGTCCCATATATTCTGCAGCTGAGTCTGCCCTTATTCATCTGTCTATCTACCCTCTATGTATCTATTTAATCCATCCACCTTACTTCATTGCATATCATATACATAGATAAATCTACATATAGATATAGATAGATATGTACAACACATGTACACACTTTATATAGTTTGTATTGAATTATGCATCAATATTTATTTATTGATATTTGTACTTACAAGTCAAATTATATTTTATGAAAAATGTATTCCTTAAGGCTGAACCAAGTCTCTGCCACCAAATACTGGGCATCAGGGACTGCCACATAGAAATTATATTTAAAAAATATACATTATGAGTGTACATCTATTGTATAGATATGAATTCTGTCCTGGATACATTTTGCAGATGTATTTAATTGTACACCTAGTTTATGCAAAGTTCAAAGGTGAAGGGTCTATAGATATTTTTTGGTATATTTTAGTATATTTTATTTTGTTATTGCTCTTTTAGGGCATGCAAAGGTTTTTTTTTATACTCTTTTTATTGATAACATTTTATTTATTTGTGTTGAGTGTTGATAGGTGTAGGCTATTTCCTGTGCAATGTCTGGACAACCTGCTGCTGTAACACAAGAATTTCCCAATTTAGGATCAATAAAGTACATCTATCTATCTATCTATCTATCTATCTATCTATCTATCTATCTGCCTCTACCGTCCGTATGCCTTTATGTGAGCGTGCATGTGTGCGCGCGTGCGTGCGTGATGTGAATGAAAGTTGGTCGTTTCACGTCAGCACAGTGAGTGTGCCCCGCAGCCAATTTGGGCTGACTTTGAAAAGACCCGTCGTGTTTGAGTCAATTATGCGCTTCAGCCATGGAGCTGCGGGTTCGGTCACAATTACAAAAAAAAAAGACCATTCATTAAAACGGACATTGTTATTTGCAATGCCGCTTCGTTCTAATTGGAGAAAAAGCACTATCTTGAGTTAGAAATGATTTGCATGTGAATATCCATAGACACTGCTCACTCCGTGCTGTTTATGTTGTTATGTTGTGTGCATGATCTCAGCAAATTACAGTGACAGGAGCGTCGCTGTCATCGTCGGCTGAGTGAAAAATGTCAGATTTTCAGGAACTGTCTGCAGAGAACATCTCAGCCCCAATTCTGCAACGGGAGGATTAACAGATCCACTAAAACCATCACTTCCCGAGGAATAAGGATGAATAACTTGTATGGTAATCTTGGTGCATGTAGGCTTCAGCGTGCAGCCTGGCGCTCACCCAGAAACGTCTCTAAACGTTAAAATTCATCAGGCTGCTCTTCTTTGGCATGTCAGACCTCCGTACAGACGCAGCCGCTGACATGATTCAGGACGCCTGCATGGCTTTATTTGTAGTCTAAATATTTCGTAGCCAAATTCATTTATTTATGGGGGCTGGATCCTGAGCATGTTAATTGTTGAATGCTGCTGGATTTATTTATTTATTTATTTAACATTTTAGTTTTCGCTTACAATTCACATTGCACGCCTTGAACTTTACGCATCACCATCCTCTCCACAGCATCAAGTGCATCAGAATAAAACAAAGCGTTTCCGGCCGAGCGTTTCAAAATCCATGCTCCGACTTCATGCCGTGTTAGAAAAGTAATAATAATAATAATAATAAAAAAAAAAAAAAAAAAAGTATTACAGGAAAATATACGCAAGAAAACTAAAAATGACAGACAGTCATAAGAGAAATAGTTTTTTGTTTACTGAGCTTCAAACAGTATGAGTCCAGGGTTTATAGATCACATTCTTCATGCAGGTCTTAAAGGTAGACCAAGCAGTTTGAAATAGGTGTGCACACCACTCTGATGTTTACTGATGTTAAAGATGAGACTGAGGAAGAATAAATCTCCTCAGAGACTAATAACGCCTAGAATTAATGGAGCACTTTTCAATGTCTGTCTTGAATCCAATGTTTTTGTGTCAAATATTCTCATAAACATGAATAATGGAGCGAAATGCCCTTATATTTTTGGTTATGATGGAGCAAAAAAGTTATCCTGAACTCCTGAGGCATTTCTGAGTTACAATGTTTTGAGAACTGAGTGACATTCATCGTTCTTCAACTCATCATGTCAGGGTGGGAGACCCTCCCCTATGAAACTGCATAGTCTGACTTTAAAATCCAGACAGTGCGCAGTTGGAGAGATTGACTTTGAAAAACGGTGACTGAGGTGACTGGCTTTGTAAAAATCAGTATAATCTTTTAATTTACTTCTTAGCCTTGTTTTTATATCTTATATCTTTTCACTCTATTCTTTTTTTCTTTTGTGTTGCCTTATTTTTAGGTGTTTCAACACAGTTTGAGTGTTATGTTTGGTGCTGACTGATCATTACAAGAGCATATATGGCGGTAGGCGACTTTAAATATTTAATTAGGTTTTTTTGTTTTGTTTTTTTTAAATCATGCTCTTATATCAAAGCCCAATCGTCATCACAGCTTCCGGTCCTCTCCTGGTTTACTCTGCAGAGCTTGACGCAGCTGGCAGCGCGCACCCAGCCAGCATCCAGCCAGGCAGCCAAGACGCGCAGCCGCTGCCCGTGAACACCACCGGCTGCCCGGGGCTGGACATCACAGCTGAACATCTGGACCAAGGGACGCGTACTTAACTTCAGCTCCGTTCCTTCTGTCCGTCGTGTCTAAAACGCCTCCCTCCATCTGTCACGACCCCTCACGGAGCGGCTCGGCGGACTTTGTGTCGTCCGTTGGTCCCCGAATCGCACGGAGGAAGTGGACGGTGTTCGCTGCGGTGACCGCCGTCGCCATGGTGTTACTGACTCTGGCCATCGTTATTCCGTTAGTGCTGACCTCGGAAAGCTCGGCTCATTACTACGAGATGATGGGCACCTGTCGGATGGTCTGTGACCCGTACAGCCCCAAACCAGGAGCAACGACCACTGTGGAGGTGATCCAGGACCTGAACGGCATCCCCCAGCCGCCACCGATGGCGCAAGGGAGTCGCGGAGAGCCTGGTCGGCCAGGGAAACCGGGACCCAGGGGGCCCCCAGGAGAGCCGGGACCTCCAGGTCCGAGGGGGCCACCGGGTGAACGCGGCGACACTGGTCCAAAACTAGCCTTCCCCGCGTTGATGGGGACCGGGGCCGAGAACAGCGAAACGTATGGCGTGAACTCCTCGGTCGGAAGCGTCAGGATCGCCTTTTATGTCGGTTTGAAGAATCCACACGAGGGATATGAGGTGTTAAAGTTTGACGACGTGATCACAAACTTGGGGAACAACTACGATCCCAGCACCGGCAAGTTCACCTGCCTGGTGTCCGGGATCTACTTCTTCACGTACCATGTGCTGATGCGGGGCGGCGACGGGACCAGCATGTGGGCAGACCTGTGCAAAAACGGACAGGTAGGCTGGTAACATACGATATTAAAATCATGGAAGAGACTGGATAGTGGCACGTTGGTGCAGTTTAACTTGTTTAAAGGTAGACTAATGTTTTCAATAGAAGTGTCACAAAATGCATGACTCCAGAAAAATCCCGATTTACACTGGAAACAAGTGCCATACGCTCGGCGCAATGCTATTTAATCCTATTTGTTTGAGGGGAAAAATGAACGCTCAGTGCCTTATTCAGTGACTTGTTAAAACTGACATATTTTGCAGAAAACGCATCAGTCGAGCGCATCAATGTTTTAGGCTTTATTCCATTCCGCTTTGTTCTTTTCAGCATTAATTACATAACTGCATCTGTCACTATGCCTCATGTGAGCTTTTAACATTTCAAGGTATCCCCTGCGTTACCTCTGGCCATGCAGCATCACGTTCTGCGTAGCGGTTTTACAGCATTTCTTGTGCGTAAATCCTATTTGGATAAGGTTTTACGCACGGTTTTTTCTGTAGCGGCGTATTGCTCCGATCTGCGTTTCACGTGTGAATGGGGTTCCCGTTTAAAACTTTTATGTCTTTTACAGTATAGTAGATGAAATTCACATCGATGAATTGTCCCTGAATAAAAATGAAGCTATTCTATTCTATTCTAACACTGTATCATTGGACTGACCTACTGTCACTTTCTTTTGCTTCTCAGGTATAAATGAATCCTATTCTATTCTATTCTGTTCTATTCTATTCTATTCCATTCTTAAATAGTGTCTTGAAACTGACCTGCTTCATACTCATCATATTAGGTAAATTTATTTGAATTTATTCTAATGCAGCATCATTGAACAAACCTGCTGAAGTTGCCTTTTGTCTTCCAGACATAGATGGAACTATTCTACTCTATTCTACTCTGAAACACTTCATTTTGGCTTCCAGGTTCAGATGAATTTATTTTATTTTACTGTAATGTAATATTCTATATAAGCTCTGCTTTAAGGGGAGGGTTGTCCTCCTGTGTGCAGGTGCGAGCCAGTGCCATCGCTCAAGATGCAGACCAGAACTACGACTACGCCAGCAACAGCGCCGTGCTGCATCTGGACTCTGGAGACGAGATCTACGTCAAGCTGGACGGCGGCAAGGCCCATGGAGGCAACAATAACAAATACAGCACCTTCTCCGGCTTCATCTTATATCCCGACTAAACACCACGCCCCCCGACTGTGTGGATAATAACAAACACTGTCACTGAAAACTGTTCCCAACACAGAACACAGTCAAATTCGTGTGTCTCTTCTTTTGGAGATAGGTGCCAAAATCCCCAGGCTTATCTGCTACTGTACTTTCTGTTTGTTCAGTGAAACACTTTTATACTCAGAAGTCTCTTTGATTGAACAATTGGAGGTTGTTGCTGTAGCTTAATACTGGTGATACTGCAGAATATTAGTCTGTTGATGTTCCTGGTCTTTTAGAGCATGCCAAAGCTCACAGACTTACCACTGACTAAATGCCCATGGCTGCACAAGATTATTTATGTTCCTGTGACTTACAAAGAGATTAAGGTAAACACAGCTTTAAAATGCTTATGGAAGACTTACCTAGCCTGTCAGTAAGACTTCAGGCTATTACAGTGTTATCACTGGCTGCTATTAGGTGGTTGAGTGGGCCTAATATTTTTACAATGCAAAACATCTCCATCTTATCAAGTCAACTTGACTGATTGTGAGTCTTACAACCTTGTTTTCCTTCAAAGAGAAAAAAAAATCTGCCAGTGGGATGACACAACCCCACCTGTTTCCAATGCAGTTTCACTTATTTCAGGATTTTTTTCTGGGAGCAGGTATAGAAAAAAATGAAACAAGGCAGAATAAAGCAGATCAGCCCACTAGGATCAAGAAGATGACACTTGATTCAAGAAATGTCTGGAAATAAATTGATAATGGGTGGGATTACCTCATCCCAGCGGCAGAATTTTATCTTGTTTGAAGAAAAAACAAGATTTTAACCCTGAATATGGAGACCTTTTTGCATTGTAACACATCTAGAACACCAAGTATATTATTTCATTGTTTAATCCCAAACGAAATTATTATTATTTGAAAACAAAGCATGGAGAGAACATGAAATACTGCTTTGGGAGAAGGTTAGTGACATATCTGATGAGGAAGCCCTATAGACACCACATTATGGTCAGCAAACATATGTAAGTATATCCTTGGCGAGCAAAATGGGGGGTAACAACAACTAAAACTATCATAGCTACACCCAACCTCCAGTGATTCACCTGTAACACGCCTCAGCTGCACGAGCCGGACCTTTGTCAGAGGATCTGATTGGCCGAAATGGGGTCATGAGGTCAGTGGCAGAGGGCTGTGAAGAGAAATGTGCCAAAGTGGACGAACTAAATTTAGTGTAAAAAGCCTTGAGTGGTTGCATTGTGTAAAATGCAAACAAAAGCTCTAACACAGTAGGATCATGTTGATTGCTTTTTACCGAGCAAATTGGTGGTGCTTTGACTAGTGTTAAGTGTGTACTGAAATAACCAATCAGCAATCATGAAAAATACAAAGAGCCGTCTGGGACTGATACCAGATCTATTATATTATTTTGTCCTCATATATGCCAATAAACATCGTTTGACACAAAGTTCTGTTTGAGTGGAAATCTGTATCTTTGACGCCAAGCCCTTTGCCGTAACAAATAAAAAAATATTTGATGCAAATGGCAAATGTTAATAAAATCACAAAAATGCAACGTGAGGTTTATACACTTGTTTGAGGTGGATACATTTATTTCAGTGAACAGAAATGCAATGATTTCGAATGGATATGTGTCTGCCAAATAAAAACAAAGGGTTTGATGGCCTCATACGAAGCTGGTGGATGGCGGAAATGTCAACAGATAAAGGTGGACCGATGAAGAAATCCAGATATTGCTTTTTCCTCAAATGTGCATGGAATGGAGCGGCAAAATTAGACGGGAAATGAGAGAGTCTGTGAGACATGGATTGCACAAAAAGCCATGAAACTCAAGATTTGGATGGAGCTTCGAAAAAGTGTGTAGACGCCCGTGTGTATCAGCTGTGAGCTTCACAGGTAATAGCAGCCGGAGCAATTGTCATATCTGTATTCCAACACATGTAATTCCTCTCTCATGCCGGAGCTGTTTGTTTCTGTGGGCAACGCGCTGCTGGCTGCCAGGAATCTGTCCGCATGTATTTTGCTCCGCTCTTGCCCAAAAACCGTTCAAGCCAAGCTGCCTGTCTGAATGTGTTGCACTCCACTGTAGCCTACAGACTCTGCTTTAGCGTGTGTGTACCTGCCTGCATGTGCTGCACTGCAGTCCGTGGACTTTTTTCCCAAGCCAAGTGCCCCGTTGAATGTCCTTGGCATGTGTGTGCTGCAGTGCCCGACGGCCACGGCCTTGGTCTTTGTCCACTGGAGCCACGGGCAAATCTGTCCTGTTTCAAGTAAAGTTATTCTTCATCACTGGGTCTGCACATTTTACTGGGGCCCATTGCAAAATTTATCCATCTCAACAAGTTGTAGCCTATAGTTTATTGGCCTATCGCCTAAAGCTGAATGTGGCATTTTTCTAAAAACAAGCAGAAAAATCCGGCATTGGGGGGAATAATTCCTTTTCTTTCTAATGTAAAGCACCTTGTTGTAAGATTTTTTTTTTCTTGTGAATCAACTGTCTTTTATTCCATCAGAGTATTGTGTGTAGTTGTGGGATATTGACAAATGTAATGGAGAAAAAAGTGGAATTCTCTCAATCCAATCTCAATCCTATTACATTTACTTTGAAGAAAAGCAAGATTTCAAGACTTAATACTAGAAATGCACCACATGTACTGTCATATGTCAAACTCCGAAGTCCCGTCTGGCCTTTTGACCAGAGAGGAGGAGGGGGGGCGGGTATTAGCAGGCAGATGACCCCCAATGAACCTGCAAGTTTCATCCAAATCAAATAAAAATTGTCTAAGTTGTCACTGTGACATGCAAAAGCCATTGATTTCAATACACCTGCAATAAGAATACATGACTTTGTAATCATAATTTGTGTAAATTTGATGGCTGCAGATGTACGCTAAAAAACACAAGAGCAAACAATCTACTGGGGACACTTGGTTGATTTCAGTGTCAATAACAATCCTTTAATAATTAAATAAAGCTTGACTTGTCAGTAAATTCCTCTTTGGCATCCAAAAACATCACAAACTTAAGAAGGCGTGTAAGAGGAGAATGAGGTGAATTTTTTTTAGCATCAATTTTAAGTCAAAATCCTCCAAGATTTTGCATTCACTCACCCCTGCACTCCTGTTTAGACATTCTCCCCCGTCTTCTGTTTCGGCCGCTTTGACATTTGCAACTCAAGCATGAACGTTACACTCGGATGAATCATAGCGCAGACACAAACAGTAAAATAAAAGAACCAGGGGAGGTTTTAAAAATGCTCCGATGATTAGCTGCGTGTGCCCAGAGCTTGTCAGCGGCAATATTTCATGTTGGTTCAGCAATCAGGCGCTCGCTGGAAATCAAGCGAGGCAGACCACCTCGCCGTGCTCTTAACTGCTGGCGACACATTTGGACTGATGGTTGGCGGTGAGCTCTGGCATTCAAAGCCAGCAGAGACACACACAAACTTTATCATGAATCCAAACATTGTTAAGCTTTATTTGCACCCTCTAAAAAAGATCATACCAATTATCTAGTACAAAATCCTAGTTGACTGCGATAGAGTAAAAAAGTGCATATCAGTTTTGGAAGAAAATGTCCGCAGTCTTAAGCCATCTACATTTTAAACGCCCCATGGCATGAAAAATGCAATTTCCGTTGTTTTTGCATGATAGGGAAGGTCTTGGGGACACATAATTACTGCCCCATGCATTACACCTGTGATGAATGGAGAAGTGCACACAGCCCGTTTTTTGAAACTCTCCCTGAAAAACAAGCGGATTGCACTTCCGTTAATTGATGATGTCATGAGGACGGTGACTCCGCCCACAGCCCGCTTTCCCTCCCCAGGCAACAAGCTCACAACATATTTACAACATATTTAACAAGCATAACTTACCATTCTGAAACATCCTGTGATAAACGGATTTGAGGTGATTCGGTGTCTCCTGCCGTCTGAGGTTCGGGATCAGAGTCGGGCTCAAACACGTACGGTCGTATGACATCACGCTCAGCGGTAACCATGACGATCATACATAAGATGATAATTCCTGTTTACTGGTGAGCACCGGTGAGCACCATTGAGCTCCGTTGAGCAGAGGTGGCAAAAGTACTGACATTCTGTACTTAAGTAGAAGTAAAGATACTTGTGTGAGAAAAGACTCTGGTAAAAGTAGAAGTACCAATTCAACTTCTTTACTCAAGTAAAAGTAAGAAAGTACAGGCTCTGAAATGTACTTCAGTACAAAAGTAAAAAGTAAAAATGATTTTTTTATATATTTTTTTTTTTACCATTAATGATACATATACCTTTTTGATAACTTTTTGATGAAAAAAAAGTTCAGGGCACACAAAACAGGAACTTTTCCTCTTTTATTAACAACCTGCAAAGTGCTGGTACAGAGAGAATGAAAATCACGCAACATTCTAGTTTTGCTGCAAACCCAGTTTCACACAATAATCAAGACTGAACTGACCAGAGGTCTTTAATGAGTACCTTGATAACAGCTTTGGTACTCTCAATACTTAATATACTTAACGTATATGACTTTTAACAGATTCTTAACAGATTCTGTTAAACTCCGACTCTGTTTTGTTGTCGGCTAACGTTATCTTCACTGGCAACTGTCTTCCTCCATGTCTCCAGATTTCTCTATATGGTTTTCTTTTTCTTAACTGCTCTCACGCCCCGCGCCCTCTCTCCCTTTCCCTCTCTGTGCAGGGTTTCCTCCAGGATTTTTGGAAACTGTGGGGGAGGGCTTCAGCATTAATGTTAATAATTTTTACCACGGATCTTTTGTAGCACAGAGGAGATATGCTGCTCAAACACTCAGTATGTAGTGTTGGTGTATGTTTATGAGTTGTAGAACATAATAAATTATCTTGAAGGAGTAGATGTTGACTCCAATAATTTAAAAATATGTTAAATTATTATTTGTTTTAAAAATGTAAATTACTTATCAAACAGACCTAACAATTCAACTACCAATGAATGAGCAGTAGCATGCATGTGATAACATAGAATGAAAAATAAGCCGAAGTGATACCTCTTCTCTGAATAGACAAGCTAAGCCAGTGTGCTGCTGTTAGCCAGTGAAAATACAGCGGAGTGGCAACTCTTCGCTTTGTTTCACAATCTATGTCAGTGCGCTGCTGTAGCCTGGAAAGTTTCTCTGCCTTTTGGACTCGTACGGTGCCGGTGCAGTTGTTGTAATGTTTTTCTTGGTGGTAACGAGCCCCACCAAAAAGAGAGAGAGAGGGAGAGAGAAGTAACGAGCCTGTTTTGACAATGTAAGGAGTAGAAAGTACAGATATTTGTGTTCAAATGTAGGGAGTAAAAGTAAAAAGTCGGCAGAAAATTAAATACTCAAGTAAAGTACAGATACCTGAAAAATCTACTTAAGTACGGTAACGAAGTATTTGTACTTAGTTACTTCCCACCTCTGCCGTTGAGCAACATAGGTTTCCGTTACTTGTTTGTGATTGGCCCGACCATATGTCACCCAGAAAACAGTCAGCCAATCAGTGGAGAGATTAGATTAGATTAGATAGATACTTTATTCTAGTGGTGTCAAGAGATTAAAAAAATTGAGAGATTAATTAATTATGATCTGTAATTAATTGATCTAATTAATCTCTTTTTTAATCTCACCTAAAATTGCTGAGAAAAGCCCTGAACTTGAGGTATTTCCCTTTAAATTCATTACATTATTGTAGCAGATCAGTCCGATGCGGGTCGGGGGGACGACCCCTCTTTTTCAAGACCCTTTTTTGGGAAAAAAAAAAAAAAAAAAAAATTATATGGACAAAATCTTGTTTGAATAAAAAAGCCAGCGGTCGGCATCAGGCGAGCCGGCCGCGGCACCGGGTCTGGTCTGCCGGATCTGACAGGTGAGCGGCGCACACATAGCCTACTGCCATATCAATTTTTGTTCATACGCGGCTGCAATGACTGAGCAATGCGGCCATTCGCCGGTAATCGCGGCATCAGGCGAGCCTACCTACTGGTTTACATATGCACAATACATGTGTATTTGCTTAGACCCCCAATATTAGACGAGGGCGTTTTTTCAGGGCATTTTCAATGGAAAAAATATCGTCTTATATTCGGATGAATACGGTAATGTATTAACTTCGATCACGCAACCTTTTCTTCCACCTCCTCTCCTCTCCTCCACAGTCAGACACACACACACGAGTCGCGACACCCCCTCCTCAACATGCGCTGCCTGTTTACAACGGACTCGGACTGTTGGGGCGGGTGTTAATCAAAACAAACCAATCATGTCTTGACCTCTTCACAGGTTGCTGGCCTCTGATTGGCCTGGCCTGTCTCTCTGACTTAAAAAAAAAAAAAAAAAAAAAAAGATCAGACTGGTGAGGCCAGCCGGACCGGACCGACAGCTGATTGGCCTGGCCGGCGACCTGTTTAAAAAAAAAAAAAAAAAAAAAAAAAAAGACGGGCAGGCCACCGGGCCAGTGACAGGCCGGCACAAACACAATGACAGCCAATCAATGTCCACTTCAGGGTGTGACTGACCATTGTTTTCCACCCCCAACAACTTAAGCACAGGAAGCCCAACGCCTACAAACCGATTTTATAAAAAGTAAAATTAGAGATTAAAAATTAGATTAACTCGATTAAAAAACATAACGCGCTAAATATGACTGTAATTAATTAATCTCAATTAACGCGATAATTTGACACCACTACTTTATTCATCCCGCAGGAAATTCACAAGAGTGGGGCTGATTCTCTCTTCTGATTGGCTAAACGAACTGTGCTCTGCAAACTACAACCTCAATAATAAACACAGAATTAAAGTGACACATTCTCCACAATGTCAACACAAACTGAACATTATAAACTTTGTTTAAAGGTAGAATTTAAGGCAGAGCTGCTGAGCCAAACTGCAGCAGACGGGACAGCTGGAGCTGATAAAGTGACTCTGAGTGTGTATATTTATTGATCAAATTCTGATGTGCACACATCAGAAGAAAAAGAACCTCTTCTCTTCTCAGAATTATGATAGAAAAGTCAAAATTATGACTTTTTTCTGAGATAAATCTCAGAAGTCAGTTTATTTATGTGTTTATTTATGTATTTACTGTTGGGTTGGTTCCTTATAATTGCACTTCATGTGTGATTCTTGAAATAATGTACTCCTTCCTTCTCTGAGCAAAATTTAACTGGCAGAACTTATAATAAAATATGAAATAACACCATCTAGCCAACAAAGTACAGTAAAGAGACTTATTCAGTAAAAAGCAGCGATCAGGGAGCCTCAGCTGAGGGAGAGACAATTGATTTTACTGATGGGGGCAAATTTAGTCGTGTTTTTGGAGTGTGGGAGGAAACCGGAGCGCCCGGAGGAAACCCACGCAGACACGGGGAGAACCACGAAAACTCCACACAGAGAGGGCGGGGCCGCGAGCCCAAACCCCGCCCCCTCGCTGTGAGGCCGCAGTGTTTCACCAGCAGCCACCGTGCCGCCCGAGGTGCACTCTTAAAAAGGACGTGGGGCTTTTCAGGACGTCCCGGCTCCCAGGCTGGGACGTGTGGAGCGCTGGAAAATAAACTGCTGACGTCCTTTTTAAGAGCGCACATTCATCTTGAAAAAAAAAATCTAATCTGCCAATCATGATGAGACCTTTTGGTGTGTGTGTGTGTGTGTGTGTGTGTGTGTGTGTGTGTGTGTGGTGTTAGAGTGTGTAGGGTTTAAGGGGCGTGGAGATTGAAAGGAGTGAAGGGTACGGTTGTGCTGGTGTGTGTGTGTGTGTGTGTGTGAGTGTGTGTCTGTGTATATGTGTGGTGTTCGTGAGTGTGTAGGGTTTAAGGGGTGTGGAGATTGAGAGGAGTGAAGGGTTGTGGTGGTGGTGGTGGTGGTGTGTTTGTGTGTGTGTGTGTGTGTGTGTGTTAAAAAGGGAAAGGATGCTGAAGGTGAAGTTGGTTTGACTTCAGCCCCGGGATCCTTTCCTCAGTTTAGGACAAAAGGTCTCATCAGGAGGAGATTTTGTTTTCAAGATGAATGAAAAAAATAAAAATAAAAAAAAAATAAGGATGGGCCCGAGAAGTCCTCCTTCTACTCTGCTTTCTTCTTCTTCTTCTCCTCTCTTCTGCGGGCCTTCTCCTGCTGTTCTGCTCGCCATTCTTCCTCTCTCCTCTGTCTCTCCTCTTCCTTCCTCAGCAGCTTCTTCCTCTTCCACTGCTGCCGCTCAGCCACCTCCGGGCAGCCGTCCACTGCAGGAGAAAAGGGACAGGTGGACAGGTGGACAGGTGGACAGGTGAGTGTGGAGTGTGATGGAGCTGCAGCGGCTCTGAAGGAGGCCACGCTGCCGTCACTCCTCCTGCTGAGTGAGCGACCTGACTTACCTTCACAGCTGCAGCAGACGCCGTGCTCCTTCTGCAGAGACCTGGAGATCTTCTTCAGGTTTCCTTCTTTCTCCTGCTTGAAGGTCCAGGCCTGGAGCTTCGCCCTGAAGCCGAGCTTCAGCTCCTCCTCTGCTGCCGTGGACGCTGCCTCTTCCTCCTTTTCTCTGGCCTCTCTCTCTCTTTTCTCTCTCTCTCTGGCCTTCTCCAGCTGCTGAGCTCTCCACTCCTCCTCTCTCTTCTGTCTCTCCTCCTCCTTTCTCAGCAGCTTCTTCCTTTTCCACTGCTGCCGCTCAGCGAACTTCAGCCCTTCTGTAAAAAACACATTATTTTAAGTTGACGGTGCAAAAAGGTGCTCAAACAATATTGCATGAATGTCCCTGAGCTGTTTAAGTTATATTAAATTATAAATCACTTAAAAAAAGAAATAAATGTTAAATTTAAATTAATTGGAGACTGACTATATTATTGTTAATGGTTTCACACACCACTTTGAAAAAATACAACAATGTGTCTGTGAAGCTCCACATCCCTGAGGGGGATACAACTCCTAACCTGACTCACCTTCACAGCTGCAGCAGTTGTGCTCCTGCCTCAGAGTCCTGGAGATCCTCTTCAGGTTGCGGTCTTTCTGCTGCCTGAAGGTCCAGGCCTGGAGCTTCTCCCAGAAGCCGAGCTTCAGCTCCACTTCTGCCTCTGGGACTCCTGCTGCCTCTTCCTCCTCCTCCTCCTTTTCTTGGGCCTCTCTCTCATGGGCCTCTCTCTCTCTTTTCTCTCTCTCATGGGCCTCTCTCTCTCTTTTCTCTCTCTCATAGGCCTCTCTTGCACATGCCTCTCTCTCTCTGGCCACCTCCTCCTCCCTCCTCTGTCTCTCTTTTCGGAGCTCTTCCTCCCTCCTCTTCCTCTCCTGGGCCTTTTTAAATTGTGGAGAAGGCTCCAGCATCCACTCCCTCCTTTTCTTCAGGTTGGCCCTGAACAGCTGCCTTTGGCGGCTGAATCTGTCCTGGGGGTCAACAATGACGAAGGTCGGTTTGGGAGCTTCATCACCTTCCTTCTTGTTGTCCTCCTCAGTGTCTTTTGTGGCCTCCCTCTCTTGGTGTTTCTTCTCTGGAGAGGCAAAGGAGCTTTGGAGCTCCTCAGAAGTTTGGTGTGGCTCCTCAGCTCTGGTGGAGCTGAAGGTTAAAGGTCAACAGTCATGCATCAACAGCAGTCCAAACATCACAAACTACAGCAACAACATAATTAGAGCAAAAGAACAAATATAATGTAGCACCATACATGTCAGACATGATAGAGCAGTTTGTTAGTGGCTCAGTCTGGTTGGACAAGAGGCACTCAGTGAGTGCTGATATACAGAATAACAGCACGCTGCTGTTTTACTGTTATTATCACTAAATGAGTAAATCATAATCTGTCATGTCTTATTTCCGTTATTTGATGGAAGCTGTTTGTGGAAGTGTTGTATAAAAGCAGCATCACAGGAGAGCGAGCGCTGTCACTCTGAACATCAAACCTGTCAAACCAAATCTAACCGTCTGAAACCTGGATCAACGTCACGTTTCCTGTGTTTAAATTGAATTAACCCTTTGCAACCTGAGCAAACTGGCTTGATTTCTTCCAAAAAATGGAAACAAAAGCAGAGAGCAGCTGAGCAAGACGTGACCTGAGAGAGAGAGTCAGAAAGTCCCTTAGAAAGTTGTGTAGACAGCAGGGAAAATGTCCATACCTGGTGTGAATGTGGGTGATGGGAGCCTGGTGGAGGCTCTGTGGAGCCGGACGGAGCTGTGAGGAGCCCGTCCTCCTGTGGTTGTTGACCTGCTTCAGTGACATGCTTACTGTAGGCGATCACTTTGGAAATGAAAGTCGGGACACACGCGCAGGTCCAGGTGTCTGCTGTGTGTCGCCGACGTCACAGAGGAGCTTTGTGACGGCGTTCCGATGCTCCTCTATGACGGGAATTCTGGAATTCTGGACCGAGTCAGAATCGAACCTTCTGACACCTCAAAGGAGGAAACTTTTCAAAAATAATTGAATGGAATAATATATATAACATATATATGTCATATGTATGCAATGCTGCTTTCACAGCTTTAAAATATTTTTTGAAATATCAGTGGGTCTAAGCCTCCAAATTTTAATGGCTGTCTTGAATTTTAGATTGAAATATTTCTTGCAAATTTCCAATTTCCAAATTTCTTCCAAATTTTCCCCTTGATGCACAGAAACATTTCTTTGTTGTTGTTGTTGTTTTTTAAATCACAAAAGAACAAATGTATTCTTCCATTTGGCAGTCTGTTTGTGTTCTCTCACATCTCTCTGGCTTTAAATAAAGGTTGAAGGGAGCTGAAAAGTCGATTGTCAGTATTTAGGCTTGATCTGCTCAAACTGCTGGACTGACACATTTTAGCAGATAATGTGGAAAATCATAACTTCACAGTTACAGGTTATATAGTTTTTATAGAATTTTGCATATGTTTGGATGCTTATGTTTGCCGTTTACTTATGCATGTACACTCAGTGACCACTGTATTAGGTCGACCTGCACAATCTAATCTAATCTAATCCAGCTGCTGTGCCATAAAGTCTCCTCTCCTGCTGCCTTTAATGCTCACCTTGTCTTGTTGTCACAGTAACAGAGGTGATCATTCACTTCTATGTTTGGCATTGAGCTCATAGTTAGTGCTGCTGTTGGACTGGACTGCAGTTTACTGACAGCTGTTTCCAATATTCTGTCCCTCCTCGTTTTATATATATAAGGAGGACAAAAAATTGTAAACACCTCTGAGTATAATGCAGTCCAGTACAAGACCTCTGCAAACTACAACCTCAGTAATGAACACAAAATTAAATTCACACATTCTCCAACACAACCTGAACATCATAAACTTTATTAAAAGGTAGACTTTAAGGCAGAGCTGCTGACCTGAACTACATCAGACTGGACAGGTGGCCACTGAGTGTGTGTCCATGCTGACTTTGCCGTGTTACTTTACAAGTGGTATTTTTTGTTGGCTTATTTTGACGTCATTTGACGATTCTACTTATTTAAAGGCCCCATGGTATGAAAAATGCAATTTCCGTTGTTTTTGTGTGATAGGGAAGGTCTTGGGGACACATAATTACTGCCCCAAGCATTAAACCTGTAATAAATGGGGAACTGCACACAGCCCGTTTTTTGAAACTCTCCCTGTGAAAACGAGCAGATTGCACTTCCGTTAACTGATGATGTCATGAGGACGGTGACTCCGCCCACAGCCCGCCTCTGCTCCCCAGGCAACAAGCTCACAACATATTTACAACATATTTAACAAACATAACTTACCATTCTGAAACATCCTGTAATAAACAGATTTGAGGTGGTTGGGTGTCTCCTCCCGTCTGTGGTTTGGGATCGGAGTCGGGCTCAAACACGGTACGGTCACGCTCAGCGGTAACCATGACATAATTCATACATAAGATGATAATTCCTGTTTACCGGTGAGCACCATTGAGCTCCGTTGAGCAACGTAGGTTTCCGTTACTGGGTTGTGAGCTGTGAAACTATATTTAGCAGACCACAGGTACTCAAAACCACAAATACATATTGCTAGGGATATCAGCCGTTAAAATAAAACCCTGAAAAAGTGTACAGCATGGGGCCCTCAAAACACACTTTTAAATTATTTCTAGACATTTGTGGTTTTCTATCGAGTCCTGAGTTGTGTATTTTAATGCAATCTTACAGTAAATGTTCTTGTGATCTGTCTCTAAAGTTTTTTTTTTTTTTTAAATTATTATTTCGTTTTTATTTGAAAGAGTAAGTAAACACTAAATCACATAAGCTGCTGCTGCACTGCCCTCTAGTGGTTGAAACTTGCAGGCGTGTTGCATCTCTGGCCACACCCAGTCAATAATGTGGCTGCAGGTGTTTTTAATCAGCTGTCAATGCCAAAGTACCTGCGGCGACATCACCGATTGGGTGTGGCCGGAGGTGCAACACGCCTGCACATTTCAACCCCTAGAGGGCAGCGCAGCAGGAGTCTTCTGCTGGTGTTCAGTCACTCTTGTAGATTTTTTCATCGCTATAGTCACGCAAACCACGATCTTAACTCGACAAAGCATTCTGGATTTCTGCTCTCCAACTCTGCGTAAATAAGTGGACCACTTGGTAACCATGGTGACACTGACTCCGTTTTAAAGGATGAAATTCAGTTGCTCTGCGGGTCAGATCAGCAACTTGGTCGGATGTAGCTAAACACGATCTAGTCTGGCGTAAAGAAATGTGTGATTCTTAAAAAATGGATTTCAAACAAGACTCTTGAATCATAAAGTTTGACATTTAAATATTTAATGAGTCCGGGTTAGAAAGATCATCAGAAAGACGAATGCAGGAGCGATTCCGCTTTTCAAACAGAACCGATAGCCTGTATTTTCTCATTGAAACAGGCCACTTTCCTTAATCTGTAGGTGTGAGATTTAAGGGCTGAGACACTAAAAGTGAGCTAAATTAACTATTTTTCTCTCTCTTGTTGTCTCTCCGCCTCTCTCTCTCTCACACACACACACACACACTCTCTCTCTCTCCTTCTCAAAGCCAGGCAAAAGCACACAGACAGTGTGTGGGGACACAAGCTATCATTACTCCAATACAATGCCTGTTGCTCAGCTGCCTGTCAAGCTGCATCCCCTCTGAACACAGTGTGTGTGTGTGTGTGTGTGTGTGTGTGTGTGTGTGTGTGTGTGTTTATGTGTGTATGTGCTTCTGTGTGTGAGGCCTTGTCCTTCTCATCTCATCTATCAAAGAATTTCACTGCTCCGTCTGTCAGTCAGCAATCCTTCACCATCATCCAGACGGAGGGGGGGTTCAGTCTGATCATCCATCCTGTTGTTAAATGTGTTTGTGTGTGTGTTCGTGTGTGTGTGTGTGTGTGTGTGTGAGTGAATGAGCGTGTGACTATCCGTCTCGCAGCCAGTGACACTCACCGTTGTTGATGTCTCAGTTGGTGTCAGCAGCGGCACTATTCATCCTAAATGTGTCTGCAGTGGGGGCTCTGAGCCTCTGCAAGGCCACCGCGCTTTTATCTTTCCACTCGCTCAAAAGGCCTCCGCCGCCGACGATCACTCCAAACTCACATCTCTGAGCCTCCCTGAAAGGCGCTCCGTCTCAAAAAGCGACACGCGATCGCAATGACAGTACGTCTGGCCTTCGCGTAACACAGGCATCCTCAAAGTGCGGCCCACGGCCCCCTCGAAAGCGTTTCTGGTTAACCTCCTAAACTCTGCCAAGGTCGCCGGCGTCTTTCAGAGGCCGCATCGGCCTCGGTTTGAAAGCTGCAGCGGAGACACCGGTAGCACATGAAGCTAGACGCCTAAGGAGTCCATTGTTGCCAAGATGTCATGCTAAGTTGTTGGCAAGGAGGTTAAATATCACTTCAAAGTGAGGCTAAATTGGCATGGCCTTTTACAGAAGGAGCTCTCGACCTCTGACCTCCAGATGTCTGAATGAAAATGGGGTCTATGAGTCTCCCCTTTGCAGAAACGCCCACGTTATGCTAATCCCATGCAGTTTGGGGCAAAAACCACAGTGCTTTGCTTTTACGAATGGTAAAAGTGCTCCTCATGGGCTCAGCTGTCAAGTTAGGAACGGCTGCATGGCGTAAATACTTGTGAGACAGATTTTGTCATGCTTGCAGGAATGTTGGAGAGATGGAGGAGGTGTGGCCATCGTGCAAAAAACGAGGAGAAAATGAACTTGAACTTGAACAATTTTAAGGAGTCTGAAGTGCCCAGCAGTCAGTTTTCACCAATCTGTTTCAGCCTTATTAACTACAGATTGTGTTTATTTTACATTACAGGCTGCAAACCGTCTCCAAAACCAAAACTTCCACCGTCATTAAAACATCTACAAACGGACAATTGGGAATTTTTTTTTCTCACATTTCTCACATGACTCACAAGCGGCATGACTTTTAATCTTGCACAGGCTCTTAAAGAAAATGTTTGTTTTGGAAGCATTTTGTGTTCCATTTTCTCTCAGGCATTCCTCAGTCCAATGTTGGGGCCCCTAAATGGGCCCTCACTCATAAAAACTTTGAGAAGTCCTGCTATAATGTAGTGATACGTGATTCTTTATCGCTCCTTTGTTGCTGTTTATTTTTACTGTCTGGGTGAAGATGGAAACTGCACTCTCCCATCATTTTCCAAACCAGAATTTCCATTCCATTTACATTTCCTTTGTAAACAAACTGCTCGGTGCGCTGACTGTATTTTCATATCAATTGCACAATCTTAGTCAAAACAGTGGCGACCGCCCCCCCCCCTTGTTTATTCCCTCTGACCTGCTCTCGAAAATTTGAATGGCGAGCTCCGTGTTGAGGAGGAATTTGGTGTTTTAGAGCGCGGCGAAACAAGTCAACAACTTAGGCTGGGCTTATTTAACCAGACGCGCTAATATTTGTTTTCCGCGATTTCCATTTAAATCGACAGGCGCGGTGTGTAAACAGCTGTTTGTTGTATTCCCGAGGGTCCTGGGGGAAATCAAACACACACGCAACGCGGCCATCATCTTAATGAAGGCTTATCAAGGCGATGGTGAAACACTCAAAAAGCCTCAGTACAGCTTCATCAAAACTGGAATCAGTAACCAGCAGAGGATGTTCTTCCCTCCTCTTGCTTCCAATTCCAATCTGAAAATGGACAAATATAATCTTGACGAGGGAAATATAATATCGAAAATGCCTGTGTAACTTTGCGAAGATTGATTTACTAACATGCCAAGTTCATGGTGAGGTCAGCGGATTGTACAGCCCAAAAAAAGCTGCCTGCAGTTAGGATGGCCCAGGACAACACACACACACACACACACACACTAACACAGATTTGTCATGTTGCCTCAGTAGTATTTAGGGCTCGATTTTTTGGTTCATATGCTAGATAATGATTCATCCAAATGCTGAGTCACTTGATCTGTCAGACCGCACTCTGCAGATTACGTCTCCCTCATATGTGCGGATTTAATCGGCCAAACTAGGGGAGAGAGGAGTCATGAGGAGTTAGAACGGGGAAACGGAGGAGGGCTGCGAACAGAGGGAGAAACAGCGGGAGGATGAGAGAACAAGAGACCAGACACAATTTTTTAAAGTAAGCAAATAAAAGAAAATCATAAAGCAAATAAAACAAACAAACAAAGCTCTCCAAAGGTTTAAGGTCAGGGATTATTTGACAAATATCACTGAATGCAACACTGAGGCTGGCTTCTTTGTCACATATTGAAATAATCTGATCCATTACAGAGAAGAAATGATCAATGACAGATTGTGGTACCTTTCACAGTAAAAGCCCAGTAAGCAAAGACAAGAAGACCATACTGTGCAATATATTTTTTTAAAAATTCATACTGTATATATAACTTATTTTACTTATTTTATCTTATGTTACTTTATTTTGTTCTTTATTCTATGTTTGCACTGAAGGAGCTGCTCTTAATCTCATTGTACATGTGTATAGTGACAATAAAGGCATTCTATTCTATTCTATTCTATTCTATTCTAAGAGGAATCTGATTCTACTTTGTTGGTTCTGCTTTTTGTCATTTCCACACTTGTAGTACCCTTTCCATCACTGACAAGTATATGAAACTGTATGGAAATGACATTAAGTAAAGTAAATGTGAATTTGTCATAATGTGAGGCAGGACATGGCTGAATAAGGGCATGGATGCTTTGCAAAAATCCTTCCCCAGATGCGTAAAAATGTGTAAAAAGCGTCACTTTCTTTGTCAAAGTCAAAATGTGAGGAATTAAAGTGGAACAGAGCGGAGAGTTGAGTGTCTGAAAATGTAAAAAAGAGCTGAAAACTCGACAGTCCTGCGCCAAACAATCCAGGTAAAAGTGTGTTTGTGTATTCTGTATCGGATAAATCAATATATGCGTACAGTACCTGCATATTTATCCGTCCTTGCGAGCGGCTTATTGTACAGGCTCTCTCTGGCATTACCCGGTGTTTTTCAAGCCCTTTTCAAAACTCGGTCACCTCGGCCGCTCGCATGTGGGATTTCCGCTGATCGTATCGCCGTCCGGCTCACTGATGTCTGGATCATTGTGATTCAGAATCATTAGAATGCACCTTCTCTTTGCTCTGGGCTCTCCAAAGTCTCCCGGCTTATTCTTGCTGCTGCGTGAGACACTTGAAAGGACGTAAAACCCAAAAGGCACCGGTGGCGACAAAGAAAAAGTACACTTATTAAAGTATATCAGCTTACTGTATACAAATACACTTACTTTACTTACATATAACACTGTTAAAGCTACATTTGGAAAGATTTTTTTTTTTTTTTGAAAAACAAATAAAACACAATCATTTATTCTGTAATGTTATAATTTATGTAACACTGTGACACCAGGGCTTTTGGTTTAGTATTTTAGTTTACTGCCCCCTACTGGTATGGGGAGTTATTTTCTCTCACGCATGCGCAGAGCGTGATGCATGTCGGCCATCAGCTGTCGTCCGTGTGATGTGTTTCTTACAACTTTTCGCCGGAGAAACAATGCGATGCAAAGCCATCTGTCGGCCTCAGTTGGCACTAGCGAGCTCTTTACAGTCGCCTCGGTGTTTTCCAGGCTTTATGCCACATTCACGCCATGTGCCATTTACCGTAAGCGCCACCTTCTGACTTGGAAGGAGCGTTCACATCAGCATCCAACACGTAGTTGCAGCTAGGACTCTTGCATTTTTCGGAGCTCGGACATACAGTATCCAGATATCTGGCAAGGAGGTAAATAACATTGCAGGACCTAGGAAATGGTGACAGGTAAAAGTAAACAAAGACAAATTTAATGCTGCTTTGACCATTGCATGTTTGTTTAACCAGTAAACCAACTCTGCCTGTCATAAAGGGCCCATTCGAGCCCATTTTGCTCAGTTTAACAGCAATATAATTTGATGTAGACTTGAAGAATGACATTTGAACACTTGCAAATCGTATGGAAGAGAATCTTTCCCACCTAAACTTCCATATGTATGCAACAAAGTCATTGCTACTGGTGTAAGCGTAGACATTTACACTGTGTCTAGACGCCGTGGATTCTAAAATAAAGCAGGTTTTACTGGACTGGACGGGGCGGCTGATCTATGACAGCCCGTGAGACGACAGACGCTGTGATGACTGAACACGGCACTATTCCTGGCCATGCAATTCCAATATGTGAATAATAATGAATGCGAGGTCATTCGTGGCTGAGGATATGACCTGGCACTGACACGCGTGCACACACACACACACACACACACACACACACACACACACACACACACACACGCACACGCACAGAGATGATTTGCAGGCAGGGAAGTGGTCATTTTAGCCGGACAACTGTCAGAAACTCATCTCTGTCCTGTTCTGGCAGCCTGGGCATAATGAGAGGCTAAAAGGGACTACACGGTGATCGATCACACACACACACACACACACACACACCACACACTCCTTTGCTCACCCCCTGGTCCTCCATCCAGCTCCCTCACTCTCATCTCCTGCTCAGACGTTCATATTGTCATCATTTGTGTCTGACAGATAATCGTTCAGATTCTGCCGCCTGCTCCGGCTCTCGATGACAGGCAGCAGTTTTAGAGCCTCCATAATGGCTCCTCCATCCATCCCGTACACCATCGAATGGTCTTTTTTGTGGTCCAAATCATCCTTCTCACACCGGGCTGCCACTCCTATTTGCCGCTGGAATGAAACGCCTGTAAAGTTCTGCTTGATGAAGAGGAGGAAATCCCAAAAGAAAAAAATTCCAAATCCCGACAAAGAGAAATGCTTTTACACGAGCCGCAGCAACTGCTCAATCGAATCTTGTCCCTTCAACATATTTTTACTGCATAATGATAACCAGACAATTTTCAGTCTAGAAAGAGAGGCGCAAGGTGGGTTTGTTGTCTTAAGAACTTTATTTTAAATTCTAGTGGAGATCCCAAGGTTTCCAAAGATCCCAAATATGTGCTTAATTCCCGGGAGATGTGTATAAAATGATGCACAAGACATGTATATATTTTCTTTTTGATGTATTGCTGCAGTCAAGTACACAATATGACACAATATCAAGACATGAAATGACTTCAGGGAAAATTTAAGGGAAAATCAAGAGTTTGAAGCAGTAACAAAATCCGAGGACGGGGCAGTAATTTGCAAAATCACAATTTATGAGTTTAAACTGACAAACCATTCATGTTTGCACTGAGTCATGTGAATTTGTTTATTATTATGATTCCTCCATAGCTCATTTCTAGCTGTATAAATGATGTTGGCGTCTACAATCTCCAATCCGCCACTGAGCCGCCGCACATTTCACCAACTTAGCACCTATTTGTTTTCAAAAGCTTGGGGCCTCTGTTATCCCGTGACATGCAACCTGTCATTTCCCAGTATAGGGGAGCACAGGTTAAGGAAATAAGCCATTTAAAACCCGACAGCTTCTGCTGTAACAAAGCCAGTGAGGACTGTATCTGTCATCTCTGTCCCGTCTCTGCCGCTGACAGTGACAGGCTGTGGATGTGAGATGAGAGAGACGATCCTCTGAGAGTCCACTGAAAGGTTAGAGGGACCCCAGGCAGCATCACAGATGAGGACCCCTCACACACACACACACACACACACACACACACTGGCAGACCCCCAGTTGTGCATACATACATGGACACGCATGGAAGCACAAGCTCGCACACACACACACACACGCCCAGCCCACCTACATGAGCTGTTAATGAGACACAAAGCAGAAACAACATTTTATGAGAGGAAACAGCCTCAACTCTCATATTAGTGATTATGACACCGCTTCAAAATGTAAATAAATGCTGTAAAAGCTTGCATAAACGGATATCATAAAGACATGTTTTGGTCTATCTGTATTGACATCATGAATTCACTCTTGTCACTCACTGTCTCCCTCGCTTTCTTTCTTTTTTCCCCCCTCCCTGTTTCTCATGTAGAGGCTGAAATGGCGAGAAAAAAAAAAAGAAAGAGTCTTCTAATTTGGCATCATGGGAAAAGTGTTCAGCAAAATGAAAAGTGAGGGCAAAGACAGCTCGTTAACGTCTTTTTTTTGAGGCTTGATACCCCAGCTGACTGGTGCGCAGGCCGCTTTTTGCTCTTTAATTGTGTTTTGAATGCCTTGATTTCAGTGGCATCAGTGCAATTTTCTTTTCCTTACTCCCTCTCTCTGTCCCTCTGCCATGGAAGGAACCTTATACTGAGTGACAGAAGAAGACAGAAGACCGAAACCATGTTCCTGACAAGAAAATTGCTGCACATAAACAGAAACATACATTGCTACAGTCTGAATTTCAGGACGCTCGCTGCCTCGAGAATACAAAATAGATGTGCGAATGGAGAGGTGTGGGTTCAAATTCCCAAAAGCGAGAAGAAAAGAAAAAAAAAATCAGTCCATAATTCTGTCAAACAGCAGTAACTTGTAGCGACGCAGACAGGCAATTTTTTCAGCATTGATTTCCAGACTTGGCCCATGTATCATCATCTATCTACACACTGACTAACTTCTCAGCAAGAGGTAATAAAAATAAAGAGCCATCAGTCCCTCAGTTCTTATTAGGACGCTAAAGAGACCCCCTGAAGCTAAATTATTTATCCGCATTAATATCCATTCAATTATTAATTATAGATGTGGGTGTGTGCCGGGGCCAAAGATCAGCCCTGCTTTACCTCGGCTCCCTTCTGATTAATGGATGAGGGAGAAGAACCCTTCATGTATTATTACTGGAGGGAACCTGGACCTGAGGGGTGAGAGACAGAGAGAAAGAGAGGGAGAGAGAGAGAGAGAGCACCCAGTGAATGATAATCACCGTTTAGTATGCAAACATCTCCTCCGTGTGTCCTCTGCATATCAATGTTTGAGTGCACTTACAGCAGAAAGTGGAGGGATCGTGGATTTAAAGTTGAATAACACTGTCAGTTGTGTTAAAAAAAATTAATTCCATTCCACATTTGGTTTAAATGCCACAGTGGTACAGGAAGTGCAGCAGGAAATGCTAACAATGAAGGTATTGCTTTTTGAAACAATTACGCTTTTTAATTATTTATGGATGAGACATTAATTTGGGCGACTGTCACTGTATATCATATGTGCACCAACAGATGTTATGATCAAATCTGAGCATGGCTGATTGGATGACTTTACATATGCATTTTCTGTGAATGAACCATATGCCGAATGTTTCATCACATTCTTCTGAACACAATATTTTTTATTTGGTGTTTTTAGCTGATGCAGATCCAGAGATACGGCCTGTTCAATAAAATATGCGCTAACCGTCAATGAAGTTCGGCGGACGCGCTATAAAAACTCTATTATGTCGAGGCTTTAAAACTGGTACTGGACACCAAAGTTGCTAACTCTGTACAGAGTTGTCGAACAGACTTTATTCCAGTCGCATTGCAGTGAAAATGATGGGCAGAAAATTTCGGCGTAGGTCTCGAAACGCCACCGCATCGCCTTTCCACACAGGATGGTCATCTTTACACAGTTTTTGAGATGTTTCATGGCGCTGGGTTTTCGACGTAAAAGACAAATTTCCATGCAGGGTCAATATATGTTTTATGTAGCTACTCTTATCAACATTTTTCCCGTAACGCAGGCATTTAAAGTTTATTCTTCTTGTATACATGTCACAACTCATCGTTAACAGTATTTATACCCTGTTATGCCTCCTCCGTTCCCTCTTTTTGCGTCCCTCCTGTCTCCATGCGGGTCAGCACTCACCAAATTGTTTGTACCTTGCTTTACTCTGACACCTAGTGGACAAATGCAGCACTGCAAGACTGACATTGGGCCAACCCATATGCAAAACACACATGTATGTATTTGCATACGTTTAATAACATATATATTTCGCCCTTACCTTATAATTTGGCTTTTTGCCCCCATTTATAGAAGCAATAATAACTCATAATCATAACACACTTACACTGTCACATGTGGTTTACATAGATGTACACGGTATGCATTTAATATTTGGCGAAGACTCATTTTACATGGACATTATCTAAATATGTCTCGTGATATTTTAAAACACGCGTGTTTGCCCAGAATGCATAAATATACATATTTACTTAGATTTTGAGAAAGGTTACAGGATATACTATCCATCAATTTATTATATTTTTAGATTTCTAAAATTATTCTATGCTATATATGGTGGCCTAGGAACTGAAACCTGTGTAAATTATAAATATGACGCTGACTGAACTTTTTAAATAGAAACACTGACCAAAAACCAAATTAGCCATTTACACATAAGAGCCACTAGATGTCGCCCAAATTCTACGTTTGCTTGTTCACTCCAGGGTTTCCAGAGAGGAGTAGCCCATATAATCTGAATGGTATTTTCCAGACCCGTTTTCCCTTTTTCTTCTTTCTCCACTAGGTGACAGCACAACATTACAGCAGCGCACAGAGGAGACGGAACCCACCGAAAGCAACTTTGTGCCACAGTAGCCTTTGGATTATTGCACAGTAGGCTGCCATACCATAGTGAGATATGGCTTTTTATCAAGCGGGAGGAGATTTTTATTATTGTTGTTGTTGTTGTTGCTGCTGTTCGTGTTTTTGTATTTTTTTTATTTTTATATTTTGCACAAACAAGCTGGATGCGCCTAAAGCAACAGGGGAAAGGGATAGAAAAAGTGACTACATGCTCCAAAATACAGAGAGAGGTCCTGTATCTTTTTTTTCCTTTTCTTTTTTCCCCTCTAGACACCGTATGTAAATATGAACCACAAAAAAATGAACTTCAGGGAGTCTACTGCCCTTCCTCCCTCTCAATAAAATAAATAAATAAATAAATATCTGTTACATCTGAGTGAGTGAGGATTGTGAGTACATTTATTATCAAAACTGATGCATAGACAATGCAAAAAAAGAGAATTATCGTACATATTAATGGTTTAATAATTTTCTGGGCTTGGTGACTCTCGCACTTTATGCCTGTAAAATAAAATAAAAAAATAAAATAAAATAAAATAAAAAAAAAAACACAACATTAATTTAACATAATATTTCATCATCAGTTTACAGTAAGAGAGAAAATGAAACCCACCTCTAACATTTGTCCACTCCTAAGAAAACGAAATTAATTGAACTCCATCATAGAGTTAAAGATTTGAAAATAAATAGCCTATGCCAAAAATGTCCTACATTGTTGTTTTTTCGTCATTTTTGGCGTCTAGATAGGGAAAAAGATATTACAAGGACGAAAGTAAAAAAAAAATAAGACTTTAGTTGCCTCTGATCTCTTACAGTAAATTCTAGTTTGATTGTGCAGTGTATTTGACACTGACACTGTAAACCTCATGTAGGGCCTGCTCACTGGATGACACATTTATTCATTTATTTATTATTTTATTAACAGAAAAACAGAAGTAACGCCGTTAGAAAAATATTACAAATGTAATAAAGAGCCGGCGAGACAGTCTAGGAATAATAAGGTGAAACCATGAGGGGAAAAAATACAATAAAGCAGCTCTACACTTAAGTCATTACGATGCATCGCACCTAAATTCCTGGAGTATTAAAAAGATTTTTCGTTAGAGGAGTTTCTGTATGAATTCAGGTCGCTATCCAAAAACTCCGGGGGCAAGTTTGTCCTCCAAAACATTCCCCTAGATAATGTGAAGCAACCTGGTGGTCGCACAGGAGCTTGTCCGACTGCCTATTTTGAACGCGGTCCTCACCATATCTGTAAAATACAGGCTGTAATTTTTTTTCGCAGGCCTGTAATTTGGTCTGGAGAGGCGGCCAACATATTCAAGCAATGTGGACGATACAAATCTGGGATAAGGACAGTGGAGCAGAACCAAACTGAAGGTGTTAAAGGAAATTACTCGACCATATAAGGAAGAAAAAAGACAATTAAATAAAAAGTGAAATGAATAAACAATATTCTTAGTGTGGGGCAAGTGTTTGCAAATCTAACTATTGCAGTGGCCTTCATTTCATATGTTTTCTGCTCACATTATTGCACGTAATCCACCTTTTTAACATGCCCACAGTGTGGGGAGAAAAAAAAAACACAAAAACGTGAAAACTTGAATTTCCCAACTCAGGTATGGAGCCTCAACACGCTGTCATGATTTTACTCAGACAGCAGAGCATCAACTTTTCAATAAGTGGGAGTGTAGTTTAGTGTGTGTGTGTGTGTGTGTGTGTGTGTGTGTGTGTCTGTGTGTCTGTGTGTGTGTCTGTGTGTGTGCGTGTGCGTGTGTGCGTGTGCGTGCGTGCGTACACACCTGCTGAAGCCCAGGCAGGCACCTATATAGGCTACTCAATAAAACGAGGGCTGCAATCCGTCAGTGCATTTATCATCCTATTACGGCGACAAATCCGGGTCCCAATACATGAAAGGTAAAATGAATTACCAACGTTAAGCCGTCAATAAAGTCATTTCTGTAAATGGTGTCTCCGAGGGCCTCCGCTATTATTCAACGAGCTTTATCAGCACCTTGGAAATTACGTGGCTTGTACCGCGGCCCCTGCTTCACTTTGATTAAGGGCCCTGCCAGGGCCCGGTGACAGCGCTTTTGACTCGGGTTTTATTCACCCCTCTCCCCGTGATGAACACCAGGCTGATCGGGCGGAATGAAGACTAATTAAAAGCTATAAATTATCTTTTGCAGCCCCTCTCAAGGAGCCTCTTTGCGGGGCCAGATAAGAGCAGACTGAGTGCTCATTTACCCACAAAGGCGCCTCGGCTTAACAGCATATTGATACTGTCCTAATTGGAATTTAATTAAGTAGCCATGGCTTCCCACTCCGGCCTTTGGGATAAAGATTTCAATGCACGTGTGTTTCAGCATCAACCCGTCCGCACATCCACAGCGTTATTATTCTAATTATTAATAATATTCTTTCAAATCACCAATTAGGGCTTGCTGTCAGTGTAATTATCAGTGTGCGGATATCATAAAAAGATTTTAAAATACTGATTATTATCTATCTTATTATAATTGAGTGTGTCTGATTAGCCTTTGTTGGCCAAAGATAAACTTCATTTTGCTCCCTGACGTTTTCTGTTCATGCGAGTGTAAAATGTTGCGAGGGCGTTGAAAGATTCCACTCTAACCCAGTGGCACAACAGACGCTTCATCCAGGCCATGAGATGCGCTTGTAAATCAGAATAAAGAAAACTGGGTCGGGTTGCATGGGGGTTATCAAATATTTGGGATTTTCCTATCTTTGGGGATTGAGATTTTGGAGGAGCAGGCCTGGGTGCCTCACTTCTTTTCTGTCTTTCTTGGCAACGTTTCATGTAGTTTATTTTATTATTTTTGTCTAATTATCAACCATCCTCCCCGAGCTGCCCCTGCATGCCAACAAACAGTCCAAGAGGCATGTGAGGCATAAGCCGCAGGATGTTTTAACGCTATGACGAGTCAAGCCTCTGAAAGATGTCTACATTACGCTGAGAGGCCCGGTCATGCAGGCGGATATTGGTTAAATGGACAAAACTACAACTCTTATGAGGTGGCCACCACATTATGACCTCTTATAATGTTGTGCAGAAGGAAAAAATAGTCTAGAAACCATTGCACAAGACGTATGGATGCGTATTTAAATGTAAAACGCACGCAAATGCCATCACGTATTCTATTATTGTGTGCAGCGTTTATTCTATTCTATTGCCTATACGCCGCTGTTGTTTTCGTGCAGCTCCGCGCCCGCAGCGTAGAAAACCCCATCCACTACGTATGTGCGTGTGCGCGCCCGTGTCTGCGCCCTGATTGGACCTTGTCACATGTGACAGGGATGGTTCCCGCTCCCGATTGGCCCGCCGCACGTGTGTACGCGCACACGTGCATCCGGTTGGGTGTAAGACTGGGCAAAGAAAAAAAAAAAAAAAAAAAAAAAAACAAGTCAGGGCGAGAGGAGATAACGGTTTTAGGAGAGTTTAGAAAGAGCGCACACACACACATTATGGTGCGTCGTGGAGAGGCAGGGACACCGGTAACGTGGAGCTCGCTTGCGCCAGGTGTTGGACGGCTATTAGGAGACGACATGTCGACGGTGTAGGTGATATTTCAAACTAACGCAGGTATTTGTCACACCTTTCGTTTTATCGCGTAGCGAAGAGGCTTGTTTTTACATGCGGTCCGTCTGATTTTGGATACCGGAGGGGGGCGGGAGAGCGAGCAACAAGTGGAGTTTTGGTTTGGTGGAGGAAATTTCGTCGTACCATGGAAGAGCAAAAGGACCCGAACAGCGGCCGGGACTCGACCGAGGAGGAGAGCATGTCCCTGTCGCCGAACCTCCCGTCTCCTCCGATGATTTTGCCCCATCAGGCGGCTCAGCAGGGCCACAGAACCACGAACTTTTTCATCGATAACATCCTCCGGCCGGACTTCGGCTGCAAAAAGGAGGCGGGCTGCCGAGAGAGGGGCCAGACGCCCGGCAGGGAGAACGTCAACCCGCTGGTGGCGAGGCCGCCCCACGCCGGCAGCCTCTGCCTGGACTCCAACTGCAGCAGCGACAGCACCTCTTCCTCCTCGCCCTCTTCCTCCTCCTCGTCGTCGACGTCTTCCTCGCCTTCGTCCAAGCAGAACTCGTCGAAACAAGGCGAGCCGGCGGGCAACGGGACTGCCAGATACGCAGACAGCCCCTCGTCAATTATGGTTATGAGCGGCAGCAATGGAGGCTCTCCGACGCCTGCCAAGGAAACCCAGCCGCTGTTATGGCCCGCTTGGGTTTACTGTACACGGTACTCGGACCGGCCCTCATCTGGTAAGGCGCTAATAGTCCCAGAATTAGACTGCATGGGATTTTTGAAGGTGTGTTTGCTGTTGTTAGGAGACATTGTTTACAGCCTTACAGCCTAATATAACAGGCTATAATACAGCCTATTTGGTGAGCTAGTCCACTACGGGCTAGTTACATTTTTCAGTAACTGCTTAAAAAAAAAAAAAGAAAAAGAAAAAGAAAAAAAAAAAAAAAACATTGTAAACCGGATGACGTCTTTTACAATGTAGCAGTTAGGACACTGTCATGATAAGAAGACAAGAAACCTATTTCTATTTTCATTTTTTTAAATTACTTTTTCCTTATCGAGCAGTAAACTGTATAGTAACTAATATAACGTTTTGAAGCCACATAAATATCGGCAAGCTTTGAATAGTGATTTTTTTTTTTTTTTTTTTTTCCTTGGTTGGGTTGGCGCATTAATATTTAAATTTGCCGTGATGCGGTCACAGGTGTGCAATCATCAGAGCTTCGAGCGCGGCTCAGCCAATCAAAACAAAGGACAGGCGCTGTCTTTAAAAATAAATTAATTGACTAATGAATTAATGGATAAATAAAACTAATTTTACAGGCTATTATACAAATGTCACAGCAAAGCCATAAAGCTATAAGTCCTCATGAGTAATATTACGATGGCTATAAAAATGCCATAATGCAGGGTAAGGTCACCGTAAACTGGCTACTGAGTCCCACACACACACACCATATGAATTTTATGGAAATGTTACAGTGAAAATTTCCCCCCCCCCGCACACACTGTGTGCAGCCATATATTCATTAGATTATTCATAATTATAAGGGAAAGTATAGCAGTGCAGCCAAAGGCTAACATGAAACATGCAATTACCCCTCCACACACATACACACACACACACACACACACACACACACACACATGCAGAGAGAGAGAGGAGAGAGGCCTGTACATAAACAAAGCGCATGTTTCACGAGTTATTATGTAGTGTACCTCTTATATTCAGGCGTCTGCAACGTATATTATCTTATATTAACCTTATGCATGAATTTAGTGAGAATAAAGGGAATCGCTGGTATCATACTATTGCATAATGCGCTTGCCGTGCCAGTATCTGTAATAAATGTAATTTTTAGGCCTCCATCGTTTTCAGCGCCCCGTGGGAACGCAGGCCCTACATATTTTTTCCTCGAAAACATCAGAAAAGACAAAAAGAGCCATTTTATTGAATGACAGGGCTTACCTCGTCCGCAGAATCAGACTTCCTTTGTTTCTCCTCGCCATTGGAGAAATAGTTAACATCAGCCTCCAGTTTGTTACAACAATATTATAACAATATTACACAGTCAAAATCCCAGCGGTTGTCTTTGTGCACCAAATTCAAATCATTTGACTTTCAGCAGAATAAGCTATAGAAAATATGACAATAAAAAAACAAGTCAATGCAGGGGTATTATAGAAATATCACAGTGGTAAATGAGATAAAAAGGCTATCAAATAGTAAATCGATTACTGACTACCACAGACACACTTTCAAGTCACAACAGGAATAGCATAAGGAGATATTTTTCGTTTAAGTGTTGGAGGAGCGATAATAACAGTCATTTTTATTGTGATAGGCTGAGATTATAGAGAAATCCACGGTTTACATTCAATTTATTTAAGCATTCTTGTTTTGAGTATTTGTTTTTGGAGTGTTTAGGTCAAACTAGTTTGCTCCTCACAGTCAATAGAGTTGCTTATGAAAGCTGGTGGACTAATGGGTTGGACCAGCAGCATCTCAGCCATTGTAATTGGTCGGTTTTATCAATATTTTTACATTAATTGTTACAGTAATTAATTTTTAGAAAAGAAGAATATAGTTTTTTCACCCGTTAAAGCCCCGAGGTGTTTTTCCAACTTTGCGTCATTCTTTCATTAAAAAAAAACCCTGCGTTGACTTCAATTATCCCGCCTGCTTCTGTGATTGTGGTAACAGTAAATTGGTCCAGAGAAGCCATGATGTGTTCAATTGTCCTGAGACAAAATTAGACGGCTCGAAAGAGTGAATAAGCTTGTTATTTACAGCTACACGAGAATGCATTTCTGGAATTGTTATGCAAGTAATAACTGCAGGGGGAAAAAAGAAAAAGAAGTCCTAATCCGTTCCTACACATTTGCATAACATTTAGTGATTTTAGACGCTTGGGTTAACACTAAAAGCAGCCAGCAGTAAGGAGTGCTGGGATGTTCACTGTGTGTGAATTTTAAGCCTCAACAGAACCTCACAAACCTCGGTTCACCCTGCTTTTTATGGGTGGACTATAGAGTTTATACTCCGATATCAATATATGAATATAAGATTTATCAAATGGTTTATTCTGACGAAAAAATACATTAACACTTCTCTGAAAATGTAATTAATTCCTGTTCATATTGGTGGTTATTTTGCGTCGTCAGCTTGTGGTACAGTAGTATGCCCTCTTATGGTGTCTTGGTGTTTTTATTACTGTGTTTCGTGGTAACTTGATAGTGTGGTATGTTGAGGGAGATGAAGGCCAAATCCACCAGCCTCCTTTTTTAAAAAAATTTTAAATCACCAAATGTATGACACAATGTGAAAGCCCTATTTAGGTTATTCTTTCTCTCAGTCCCTGTGTGAAATGAGTTTTAGCTTAACGTAAGATTCATCTCACTCAGCTCTGCTTGCACTGCACAGTCCAAGTTATGTTGCTGCGTGCAATGCAGTGTAATACTGGATTCAAACAGAAAGTTGGCGACTCATACTGATGCTCCGCTCAGCAGTCACGTGCATAAATTACCATTGCATTTCTGCTAGTGAACTTTTGTTTGTGCATTGGGGGTCACGCCTGCAGCAGGCCACATGCTAGTTATCTCTATACAATCACAGGTCATGTAGTAGTGTTCTGTATTAAAGGAAATAAAGATTTTATTTTATTTTATTCAGAGCAGACTCTCCTGATATGGACATGGCCGTCACTTAACACAAACAAATCTCAACCCATGGCAAAAAAGTTCCTCCATCCAATAAACAACATAGCATCTGACACCAAAAACCTCCAAACCTGCTTACATCAGCTCAATTAATATTATTAGATCAGTGTGATTAATTATTCGACCCACGCAGCTTTAGGCGGAGCATTAGTCCTGAATACCCCTGGTCTTTGTTTGTTTGTTTATTTATTCATTTTTAGATATGTGTCCGTCCGCTTTATCTATTGCCCTCAGGTACAAGATAAAAATTTAACTCCCATCTTGCCACCTACCTAACTGAATCCCGTGGACTTCTATTTTAGTCTTATTTTTATTTCTCCAGTATTATCGGTTTTGTGAAAGAAAAAAAAAAGGCCAGGTCTGAGTTACTTTCCATTTTCGCGAATCGTCTATAAACACAACTGTGCCTTCATAACACTTATTGAAAAATTAATTAATCACCAGTCTACTCGCGTGTCGTTATGTAGCCGAGTTTAGATACTTTATTGCTCTGTCAAAAAAAAAAAAAAAGATATTATTATTACTATTATTTAATTATTAATGCCTGTGATCCATGGCTTCTCTTCATTCACCACATGATGAAATAGGCTCATAACTATTAACACTCCATCAAACTACTGTGTTCCGTGAGTTAGTAGGCACTAGGGTGTCTGTTTTATGCTTTATGGGATCATTTTTATGTAAAGTGAGGATTCATGGATGAGAAACTGAATGGCTGCGCTGTGAATGAGGGCAGTGTGCAGGCTGGAGAGGCTGATCATTTGGGAGGAGGCCTTTGGGCGTCAGCTGGATAAGATATAGGAAGTTTGGGCTGTAGGCCCTGTTGCTCTATAGCTCGGTTTTAATTTATGTGTTATTCCAATGGAGGGTGAAGATCGAGCAAATTTAACTATAAATTAATTTGGAAATTACATAATAAATAAATTATTAAAATAAAATAAGCTCAGCCACTGTGTCACGATGAAAACTGGGTGGCAACCTCAAATGGCCACCACACTGTCCAAATAATCTGTAGGCTATAACATGAAGATAATCTGGTGAATTTATCATCCTGACCCTAAAGAGCCTAATCTGTCCTCGGTAAAATTTAATCAATGCAAGTGGGTTCAAAAGTTATTGGTGGTGTTGAGGAGCTTGAATGGCTGCTGTAGTACAGTGTAGTAGTGTAGTACTCGCTGACATTTACTTGTTCGTGTCATTGTTGTTTCCACACCAGGCCCGAGGACACGGAAACTGAAAAAGAAGAAAAACGAAAAGGAGGACAAGCGGCCCAGGACGGCGTTCACGGCCGAGCAGCTGCAGAGACTGAAAACGGAGTTCCAGGCCAACCGGTACATAACGGAGCAGCGGAGACAGTCTCTGGCCCAGGAACTCAACCTGAACGAGTCCCAAATTAAAATCTGGTTCCAGAATAAGCGGGCGAAAATTAAAAAGGCCACCGGCTACAAGAACGGGCTGGCCCTGCAGCTCATGGCTCAAGGACTTTACAACCATTCAACCACCACCGTGCAGGAAGACAAGGACGACAGTGAATAGGAGCCCGGACACTTGGGGCTGCCGCCTGCCTCTCCCAGCTTTTGGAGATTAAAAACAAACAAACAAAAAAACAACTACACAAAACACCATTTGGACTGGAAGTGGGGGAAACACGCTATTTAAAAAGAACAGATTTCTGTTTTATGGCAACAGTATATGGATAATGGACACAATTATATAAATGAACGAGCGTTATTAAAGTTTATATAGCCACACAGTTATCATGTTGTATATATTTAATTTCAGGTAAGGGATGCATAGGCTATCTCTCATAAGATCCCTACTTGCTGGAGATTTTTATCTTTTCTTTATATTATATTATAATGTCGCTCATTGTTTTTAGTACGTGTCTAATTGGCTCTAGATTTTGTGGTCTCTGTCCGCCCCCACCCCCCCACCCCATGTTTGCGCCATATTTTTCTTCAACACATCATTTCACAGACTCAGCCAAGCCAAAGATTTTAATATGTTCAGAGATATGTAGTCTGAAATAAAAAAAGAAAACATTAGAGCGCTGGACTAAATTTATTTTCTCTCCTTGCGACAGACCAGATAAGGCCTACAGATGGTGTTTGAGCCGTCGTCGCTTTCTGTTACACTGTTCGGGATTAAGTTTAAAACATATAATATTCATATAAACTACTTATTACTAAGCAGCAATGCATCCTAATTTACATTCACTATAACTGATTCGAGATTTGTAGGGAGAAAGTCACACACACAGAAAAAAATAACAAAAATATTTATTATTATTATTATTATTATTATTATTATTATTATTATTTTATACTAGACTTATCAGTTAAATGTGTTTATGTGTTAAATTATTATAATAGCATAATGTAATAATAAAATATATAAGGACATAAAGTTCACATGGCGAATTTAAAGGAGAAAACTTAACAGGCTTTTAAATTCTTCTCGGCCACATGAACTGATAAAGAGTATCTGAAAATTTTATAATCTCTATATGACATTTGAGACTCGTGGAATCATGGGGTGCAGCTTGTTCAATAAAGATGGGACACAAATATCACACACACACACACACACACACACACACACACACACACACACACACACACACACACACACACACACACACACACACACAAGCCTGCTCCCACTGCTCCTCTGTCACTAATCAGACACCAGTTGTTTCACTATAATGGATAACATTTCACCCATTAATCTATTCTGGGCATTTACAAGACCTCATATCTCTGATGTACTTTCACTCGGAGAGAAAACGGGGCTGTTGCAGGAGCCCAGATGAAACGGGTGGCATTATTCACGACCTGTGACAGCACACAGCTCCACAACAACTGATGCGTACTCGTCAGGGTTGTTCTCTGTCGTGTGTTTAACCTCCGTCCTCCACAGGATCCGTGTGGCCTGTTCGGCCTCATGTGACCCCCAGGTTCAGGTTTGATAGAGCCTGGCTGTGAACTCCATGACATGATGAGCGTGTGTGTGTGTGTGTGTGTGTGTGTGTGTGTGTGTGTGTGTCTGGGTGAGAGAGAGACACACACACACGCACACGCACACACAGAGAGAGTGAGTCTTTGTGTCCAGCTCCAAATTAAAGGCCAGCACCCCAAGGTCAGGCAGTGCAGACAAAACAAGTCGCATGTGTGCAAGCTCCCAGTGTGCTGAGAGCTGCGTGTGTTTGTGTGTGTGTTATAAGATCAACCTGATTATTTCAACAAGGCATGACAGTGGCTTATTCTTCTCATTTTAAACAGAGGGTGTTTAGAGAGTTAGGGAAAAACACACACACACTAAAATGTTTATTACACACTAATATTTTTCTTCCTCATGGAGCAGAGGGGAAAGGATGTCTGGGCCTATTTGTAGTCATAATAGTTATCCGGAAAGGGTAGTTTAATGTTTTTCTGCAAATTAATTGTGTTTATTTGGGTTTATGTTTGCTTCATGATGATCACCAGCTGCAGGTCATATAGTTTATCAACATTTTTTTCCCCAATTTACCACAAAATCACTGCCAAGCAAACAAACAAAAAAGCGATTAAGAGACTTAGTCAGACAGCTATGTTTACTATTGCATTTCTTTCTTTCTTTCTTTCTTTCTTTTTTTTTTTTTTTCTACACATTTGTCAGTGTCTCCCAGCCAGTCTCCTGCAGATTTTATTCATTCCCCATCTACCCTGTATAATTTCCCCTGCAGCCTCACTATGCACCTCTAACGCACATACATGCAATCCTGCGAATTTGTTATATTAAGCCTGCGAATTTCTATAATTTCTGCAAACTGAGTGTTTTGCACTAAAGCAAAATACATCCATCATAACATGTATTGTAAGCCTGGGACTAAGCCTTAAAATCTTACATATTTCATAAAACATCATTTTAAAATCACTGATCTCCACTTATATTTCATTTGTCTCAAATGCAACTAATTGGGGGAAAATGCGTGGCACTGATCTGTCTTCTCGAGATAATTTCATTTTTTTTGGCATTTTTGAGACAAATCATTCCACAATGAAAACAATGACTGAATGGCTTTTTAAAAACTTTGTAAAAGAAATAAATGCACCTTAAGGCTCAATAATAGTTGAAATAACTTATTAGTAAGTCAGACTCTGCTGCATGTAAGCTCCTCCACCGCCGTGTTCAGGTCATTTCTGCTCGTTAAATCGCCTCTCTTGGCTCCAGCAGACACCAGACCGGATTATTCAGCGAGGAGGTAACAAGCAGAGGAGGCGCAGGTTCACGGCCTCCACGTCGCAATGGCTTTTAATTAATTCAAGTGTTGACGCGTTTGCGTCCAGCTCTGCCTATAGCGCAGAGCTGGAATAAGCGCACAGGATAGTGCGTCGGTAATTGATTTTCAAACATCCCAGCAGCCTCCTGATTCGTCTTTCTAGGTTAATTAGGCTATTATAGAGATTGCCGTTTTAATTAATATTTTGTCTTAAGCATGTTCTAGTATTTTAAATATTGCACCTTTATTTATTATTTTTTTTATGCTTCAGGTCCTAATGTGACCATCCGCTGATCCCCCCACGTTATTTAGAGCATAATTATAAAATTATTACATAAAGACAAGTCATTAAGGGGGAAAAAAAGTAGAGCTCGGTTTTATTTTCCTTCAGTTATTTTTTATGAAGAAGACGATGCTGATTTTGGTCTGTTCTGTCTGCATTAATGATTTAGACACAAAGTGTGGTCGAGTGAAACATCTCCAGTGTTATTGTGTGATCCGGGTTGAGATTTAGGCCTACTGAGGAAAGAAAACAAAAGTAAACAAAAGGAAAAGAAAAAAAAAACGGGAAAAGTGTATATCACAAAATTAGGAGTAAAGAATTTGTTCAGATAAAGGAAAATGGGGCGGTAAAGACCAATCAATTATTCAAATAATTAATTAATTAATTAATTAATACAGGCGACTTGCAAATTTGGTTGTTGCTTGGTGGAGGTGTTCATTTTGAACTTTTAACTCAGATAGCCCACACAGTTTATGCAGGTAAACTGTATAAAAGCATCTTCTCTGCAGCCTTTCTGGCCTCAGGCTCTCAATATGGGGTTTGGGGACCTCCAGGGGTCCCTAAAGGTGTTCCAGTGGGTCCCCAGCAAAATATGGAACAGTTTGATGTGACTATTATTTATTTTGTTTTATTTATTTATCCGCCGTCCCATTGCAAATAATCAAAATTAGACAACAGAAATCTTCCCATATGGGATTGCACATTATGAGATGAGGCTGTATGGTATGTGTCTATTTGATGACATGGAGATTATGTTATAAACAATAACCAGGCTAATCTGATCTATTGTCTACAGCTTGTTCCAAGACTAGTGTTGCACATTAGCTGGGGATTGCTTAAAATAATTTTAGTCCACTTTGCTGTTTGCAGGAAACATGAAAATACAAAAGGAAATAAGGCTCAACAGCACATACAAACCTAAATATTTCTAATTTCTGGCTATTTGGCCATCTGGCCTGCATGTGTGAACAGAGGTGATGGCCTGCTTGGCTCTTCACGGTCAGCTAACCCTAACTCTGCTATAATAATAGTTTTATTCCCTGCTGTGAATGCGGAAGAGGATCTTATGACAGTGTATTTAAAATTCATACAATTATGAAACAGCGAGAGGATTTTTTTTTTCTCTCTTCCCCCTCCCACCTTGTCATTTAGGAAGCCGAGGGTTTATCTGTAAAACAAAGAAAAGCCAGGGATCGTTTGCATACTTAGCATAGTCTGCCTCGCAGGCACAATATGGATTTAATTTATATGCAAATGAAAGCAATAAAAGGAGAATACACACTGGAAATCTCTCTGTTTAAAGGGGGGGAAAGTGCCGAGTTGGATTCATAGCAGGTATGAGAGAGCAAGGCTAAGCACACAGACACAAAACAAGGCATTATCCGCCTCCCCCAATGAGAAGAACAATGATGTTATATAACATCCACAAATTACAGCAAAGGGTGCACTGGAATATAATTTGTGCACGGTTTTGGGGTTAAATTTTATGTGGATCTCCATTTCAAAATAGGTGACAGTAATAATGCACGCCTTTGTTCTTCCTGGAGTGCACCGCAAAACACAATACAATGGAAAACCACATAAACACACACATCACCCCCACCAATACAGTTTTTTCACAAGCAGAATGGGATTATTGTTCTTCTCTTACAGCCTTAAATTCATGAGCCATCAAATGTAGCAGCAGGCTAAATGAAAGAGTCTGGATATGGTGTGGATGGTTAATCGTGTCAGAAATAGGCCTAGAAGTATGGGTATTTTGTGTCTTATTTGCATACACACACACACACACACACACACACACAGTGCTCCAGCAGCCCTTCCCCATACTGGCTGCCAGACCTACAGGCGATTTGCATTACCTCAGGAAGTTGCCAGTGCATGGTGACCTTTAGACTTCACGCACACTGATATTGTGCCGTTTCGTCTCAAATTGTTATTCAGCGGCGACGCTCACAAACAGCTCACATGTTGTGTTTTGGCTGGTGGCACTCTTGCTGGAGCGACAACTGCGTGAATAGATCTGATGACACTTTCTGGCGAACGAGGCGGCGGTGACTTGTGGTCTAGAGGAAGATAGTGACACCATATCTCAGAAAAATCTACCCGCATTCACACAGATCCGGGTTACATGACAGCAAAGCCTAAATCAGGACTACTTTAAATGTTTGCCATGTTGTCTGTAGGCTCACCATGTGTGGATTTACCACTACATTAATGCAAGCCAACAAAAACGGTGTCACATATTTCTCTTTTTTTTCAGTGATACAACTCAGATATGAGCGCTGGAGTGACACAAAATACACACATTCTGCCATTGCCAGTATGTGCGGAGGGCATAGAAGCAGGGCAAGCAGGATTCTCCCTGGGAAACACACGAGCGAACAGCCTGTCAGTCAAAACAAAGTGGCTGTTATAACTTCACCAGTCAGTGCAAATGAAGTTTTCACCATGTTTGTATCTTGTGTCTGATACATGGCGCTGGAAAAATAGATGTAAACAAGGCAGCAATAAACACTGCCTTTAAAAAGGGAGCTTTTATGTGGTAAATTTATTCAATTACAGCATGACACCGACAGACAGACACACTGACACGCACACACACACACACACACACACACACACACACACAAGGCCCGGGACACAAAGAAGCGCACCCATGCAGAGACATACAAGCATGTGCAAAACGGCAGGAAACACACACACACACACACACACACACACACACACACACACACACACACAGAGCAGCAGCCCATTTAAAGGAGCTTCTTAGATCACTGCCCTGTGACGGTGGCGGTGCTAAGTAGAGAAGTAGAGAAGTTTGGAGTAATTCCTTCCCAGCTGCTGCCTCCATAATGGGAGGAGAGGGGGAGGGAGAAAGAGAGGAGAGCGGAGAAAGAAAGGAGAGAGGGAGCGCGGGGGGGAGAGAGGCTCGTTTATGGGGGGGTTTCACACTTTTTAAAAATCTAAATCAGGTCCTCGTTTGGCTTGGGACCCCCGTAATCAGGGAGGATTTCCACCTTGTTTTTAGATTTAGTGCAAAACTTGTCATGCAGCACACAGATACACAGCATTCAGGAGCAAAAGCATTGCAATCTTTCTCAGCGAATTATGAATTAGCCAAGTAAAATAAGACATTTCATGCAACTGTGCAATGCAATGCAATGCAATTTGGTGGTTTGTTTCATTATGTTTGTGTGCTTTTTTTGTATTGAAACTGCTCAGGTGGTAGGGCACAGCCATGGCGCCTTCTCTTTTAACATTTCCCCTTTTTTTTCACTTGTAAAGATTATTTTTTAACCCCTCTGCAAAGTATGCACTGGTGTAAATACGGGTCTCCACGCTGAGACTGTAAAAATCTCATCTCTGCTGATCCACCAATGAGCAAATTAGCACTGCAGACTTCAGAGGAAAGAAGATTAAAAGAGCATTTTGTCGGCTGTCAACAAACGCTGACAGAATGCTTTCTTTGGGCAGAGCCGTCGAGGTGCCGCCGAACTTGTGATTGGGGTAAAACGGCGCAATTTGAGATAAGATAAACTTTAATTAAGGAACGCTGGCTTGTTGCAGCAGCAAATTAAGCAGCAGCAGAACAAAATCTACACTGTAAAACAAGCACGCCGCAAGTGAGGGCTACACGCATAATCGACCATTTCAGCGTCACGCTAAAAAACTAGAAATGCACAGTTTGTGTAGACATTTGACAAAAAGAAATCTAACTTTATCCGGGCGGGGTTTACAGGCTGACTTTTGTTGGATACGTTCCCATGGTGGTCTCAATTTTCCAGGCGTCATACTGCAGCTAAAGCCGTGTATTTGGTAATCGAAGCGGGTTTAAAAGAAACACCGAGAGCTATCTGCAAACACGAGCTGACACCTGACCCGGTGTATCTGTGTGTTTCTGTTCCAGGAGAATGCGTGTATCATGATGACCCATTCTCACAAGAACCGGCGAACTTGACTCATGGCTTTTTATGGGCTGTCAGCTGGACCGCACTCTCTCTCTCTCTCTCACACACACACATACACACACACACACACACACACACACACACAAACAGACAAAGGTGGCATTGAGAGGGAACCTCCCACAATGCAGCTGAGTGTCCAAGCGGCTCTGTGGCCCAACAGCCTCACCAAGCTAAATCCAGATTACATGGAGGATATACACAGCGCCACTTGTTTACTCTGCTCGTCAGGGGGTCATTTGAAGAGCGAGGGAGGGGTCGGCATTGCCAACACACACAGTATGTAATGCAAACCGCCTTGTGAGCTGCTCCGAGTACAAAAAAAAAAAAAAAAGAAGAAAAAAAAAAGAAAGTGAAGGGAAACATCCCCAACGTTCATTTTTGCTGTTGAACTTGCTGCACTTTGTAGCGGAGAAAAAGATTGTGCATGTAAAAAATAAAAAAAAAATAAAGCATTTACAGATATTAGAGCTTATGCTTTTCAGTTTTCCAAGAATCCAGATGCCCACATGAAGGCTGGCTCCCTGCTCTGCGGAAACTACACCATTTCTGTGCAGGCCTGGTTGAAACAAGGTCAATTTTTCAGGCATAACACACTGAAATTACATATAAATACACTCCACGACTCTACATAGTAACCCAATCCTCCTTTTGTACCAGCTCTGTATGTTCGGCTTTTTTTTTTTTTCCCCTTTCTCTCGGAAGATGATCCAGGATGTAAGGATGTAATTTTCCAATATATAGCATGCTACCGGGAAGGCGGTGTACTTCAGGACGGTTTTCCACTTTAATTAAAAAGGAAACGTCAGGAAATGACAGTGCATCTCCAGCCGCAGCTCTGCAGCAGACAACACATCAATTCAATGACATGGCAAATGGGTTCATGTGCTTCATCTGTCTGAAAAGAAGTCATCACATCCAACACGTTTATCAATGCGAGAACTTCACGTTTGTCATTGCTGAACTGTATACACTATTTTTAACACAACAAAAACATAAAACACTTGGATTACATTTAGGTATTTTTTTAAGTTAAACATACTCGGAAAAATGCACAACAAAGTGGAAAAAATGTCGCAGAACTTCTGAAACGGCTGCAGGATTGAGAATGACATTTACAGAGTCGATGCTCTAAATGTTAGTGATACTGCATGAATGAAAAACAGGATAATTACTTTTCCCCGAAGGCTCATACAGCGCATTGGAGATGAACTCATCATATTTGTATACTTTGAAAAATGCCTTCAAAACAGGAAACACGTCGTGCAGTTTGGCAGGGTCTGAGACTTCGGTCATTGCTCGCTTTCCGTCCTGTTTTGAACTCTACGGAGTGACGTGCGCGGTGTACATTTTCCACTCTTGTCCTCTTAGTCAGTCTTTGATAGAGGCTCGTACACACACCTACACACACACGCACACACACACACATACACAAAGTGAGAACAAAGGCAGAGACACCTGGGATTCCCCTGTTCTATGGGTGGCCACATGCACCTCTTCTTCATGCCTTCCACATGTGGAACCACTTTATCTTCCCACTGCCTCTCTCTCGCTCTGTTTGCTGTTTGTGTGTGTGCGTGTGTGTGTGCATGTGTGTGTGTGTGAACTACCTCGCCTCACCAGTGAAACCTAAGCTGTGAGAAGATGGTCATCGATGAGAACATCGGTGTGACCGGCTGACTAGATGACTGGATTAAATTTATTTGCACCGCCCTGCCCCTGGAGAGGCACGTTGCCTTCACTGTTAAAGCACCGCGTTAGGTTTTGGGAGATCTGGCGTCCCATTGGTCAGTTTATCCAATCAGGGGTGAGACCGAGTGTTCATGTGATCATTGGCTCCGGCGATCCATGATGCCAAATTTATATAATCTACATTTAGTGATCGTGGATTACAAATGACGAGAAGGCTGAAAAAATGCTTGTTTTTAAGTATATACACTCATATATGTTTATAAATGAAATATCATTAAAGGACCATTCCACTCTAAACACTTTGATTGTGTCTCCGGTGCTGTTTTTGTGTTCTAAGGTGCCATGATTAATATGATTTTTTTTTTTCTGTTGCCAAATGCAATGCACATAGAGAGCAGCTGCAGCTACAAATGGAGCTTAATGGGAGAAACAAGTGGACTCTCCCTCTTCTATTTCTGCCTCTATGTTTGTTTAATGTTGCTGCATGCTCAGTCTACAAAGAAGTCCTTTGTAATTTTTTTTTTTTTTTTTTGTTAGGGGTTGACACTGAAAACTGACAGCCAGCGCTTCTGCTTTTAGATCAGTGGAATGATTTTCTGTATTGCACGCCACTGTCGCTGTGCTGAGAATATTTCTAAGCGACATCAGTGGATTAAATTGTGGCTAAAATAACACAAATACAACATCAAACACTAAAACAACACCAGAAAAATCAATGTAAGTCATCAATGTAAAGTTTTCAATAGTGGTAATGTGTTTCTGGCTGGAATTTTAAACCTTTCAACTCTGATTTTTTCCCCCTTTAATGTCCCCTTAAGTAGCTTCAAAGTTAGAATTAAAAAAAAAAAAAAAAAAATCCATATTGCACAATATCAATTCCATATTGTGCATCAGCTGGTTGCAGCTTCACTGAAGCTCCATCACACTGATACTGAGTGAAACATTCAAAGCCAAGATGCCGTTTGTTTTATGGCTGCAGCATCACATCAAATAGAAAAGATCTTCATGTCTTGTGCATCATTTTAGACACATTTCCCTGGAATTCAGCAGCTCATGTTGGGGATCTCTGGAAACCTCGGGATCTCCGCTAGAATTTAAAATAAAGTTCCCTGGGTTTGAAGAAATCTCAGCCATGCAGGAGGCATCGCTCTGATGAATAAAACTAACTTACATGGCCGCCTATATTTACGCTTGGAACTATAATTCAGTTGAGCAGCCGTGTATTCATCCGCCGCTCAGCGATTTTTCAGCTGTAAACACTCCACCTTCACTCTCTATGCAAACAAGGAAAAGTAGATGTTACTCCTCCAAAGCAGCATGTTACTTTTCTCTCTTATTCAATGTAAACATCACCAAACTCCTAAACGTATCCACATATCATTTACAGTGATCCTTTAGCTTGACCCTTAACCCCAATCCTCACCCTATAGAATTAAAGGTTAGTGTTTAACTCGAACATTTAGCTTTAAAGCGGTAACAAGTTCTCATTTTCCTTTTATTTATTTATTTATTTATTTTTTTTTTTGGGGAGATAATGCTGCTAGCACTCAGCATCCAGTATGCTAAAATGTTACAACATCCCTTAACACCAGTAATTATGTATCTGATATGAATGTGTGCGACTGTAATTGTGAAGTGAAGCCACGGCTGAAGAAGCAGAGGCGTTCAGCGAGGCTTCCCTGGATGGATTACGGGTAAAAAACAAAAGAACGGCTGACATACATGTTGTCTCGCCGACTGTCTGGCTTTCTGGCTGGCCGTCCTCTCACCCTTTTCTCACACTTCAAAAGCCACTGTGTCGATCTCCCTTTCCTCTCTCTCTCTCCCCGTCTCCCTCTTCCCTGCCCCGTCTTTCATCGCGGCGGCTCGGAGGTGGCGAGAGGTGATGCGGGGAGGCGATTAGTCATATTCAATTTACATACGGCTGTCACGGGCTGCTCCGAGCTGGGCGCTGATGTCATCCGTTGCGCAGGGCCCTCTGCGACCACCGGCGTATGGGAAGACTTCTCGCTGTCAGGGGGGGGGGGAGAAAAGCTTCCCCTGATGTGAGCGCTCTCTCCGTTCTCACCGGTCATATGATGTATGGATGGGGAGTGCACATGTGTTTTTTTGAGTTTTTGCATTCAGGTCTGTTTGTGTATCTGTGTGTGTGTGTGTGTGTGTGTGTGTGTGACAATGCTAACAGCAATGGCAGCACCGCTACTGTTCATGACCATGCATCATCTTTCGCCTCACAGCACATGCAACGTCAGTGATTGCATTAGCACATGTAAAGGAGCCTCCAAACACACATGAATCCATAAAGTGATAATATATAGGCCTCCATGCACTTTTACAGCACTTCAAAGAAATCCGCTTTGGTTTAACAGGTTTTGTCTCAAGCCTTGGGATTACTTAAGCTGGCTCTAGACACACACACACACACACACACACACACATACATGCACAAACCAGCGAGACAGGGTGGGAAGGAGGGTGGTCCATTTCTTAAGCTCTTCCCTACAGAAATATTAGCTCAAATATGGCTCTGAACTCCAGCAGGGGTCAAGAGCCGGCAGTCCATTTTGCAGTTGGCTGCACAGAGAGATCCGAGCGGCTCGTATGGGGCAGCGAGGAGCCGCTGGCAGGCGTCCAGAGGAGGAAGTCTGCGTTATTTATGAAGCCTTGCTTGACAAAAGACAATAAAGCTTCCCATATTCAGCGGGTCTGGCTGCTTGACCAATGACGACGAATCCAATTTGCTGTAGTCAAGAGCAATTAATTTCGCTTCACAACTGGGTAAGTGCATGTACAGTGTTCTAACTGCAACGTCTGCATTTGCCGAGGTTATATTTACAATAAAAAAGCGGCTCAAACGTGCCATTTTTCTTCTCTTTTTTCTATCTTTAACTGCTCAACAGGAGAAAAAAAACTATTCTTGTGTTTATTATGCAGTGAAGTTTTTTTTTTTCTTTATAGCTTACAAAGACAGATGAATTTATAAATTTAAGCTGAATGTAGTCTGGCAGAATAATAACATTTTCATCACAAACTCTTACCCAAGATAAATACAAATTATTCTGCTTTTTTTCAGGGTGATTGTCGGTATTTTTCATTTTTAGAATGTGAACTGCTGTGCAACAAGCACTTAGATGCTGCTAACACACAGAGAGCTCATCACTGTACACACACACACACACACACACATGTACAAACACTTGCATGCACATGTGCATAAACAATCAGATGCATGTACACACATAAATGTCAAAATTCTCTCTCTCTCTCTCTCTCTCTCTCTCTCACACACACACACACACATACACACACACACGCACACACACACTCACACACACACACACACACACACACAGGCCAGAAGTTCAGGTTACCAATGCAACTCATCTCTGGAAACGGGCAGCAGAATGCGAGACCGTGAATAACTGTTTTAACGCACAGCCGGCACAATGTGTGGTCTGTGAAATACCATCTAAAGCACAGCTCCGCATGTGTGTGTATGTGTGTACATGCATGCACACACATATGTACATCCATCTGTGTCTATGTGCGCGTGCGTGCAACACACATGGACATACCTCTGTGCATGTGTGTGTGTGTGTGCGTGTTTGACGTCATTCCCTCGGTGCGCATGTGTTTCATTTTCATCATCCTGTTTTGCTGTCATGTACGTGTGTGTTCATTATCCACGCGATGGAGCCTGTCCGGTCGTGATTTCATGGAGTCGTGATAGTATCATCGCACTGGTGTTTGTTCACGTCGACGACACACACGTTCAGCAACTGTGTAACTCGTTACGAGGCCAATACTCATAACTGCTCAAGTTACTGAGGTAGTTTTACTGTTGCGCCCATGCCTCTGTTTCTACTTTTTTAAGAGTCATTTTCTCGAGGTATCATGCTGAGGTATCATCAGTATCAGAGGTGGAAGTAACTAATTACATTTACTCATTTTACTGTAATTGAGTAGCTTTTTTTGTGTACTTGTACTTTTGTGAGTATTTTTTAAAATCAGTAAGTACATTTTTGCTTGAGTTTTGTGTTTCACTACATTTCAAATCACATCCATTACAGAGAACAAATGATCACTGACAGATTGTGGGACCTTTCACAATAAAAGCTCAGTCCGCAAAGACGAGAAGAGGAACCTGCTTCTGCTTTGCTGATTCTACTTTTTGCCAGATTTCCACATTTTTTCCCCCACATTTGTCAGTTGAGGCTACAGGCACCTTGCTTTGTAATTTTACGTAATGCCCCTTTAAAAGCATGTAGTGTGCAGCGTGTTCTCTCCTCCTTTTCTAACTGCATGGAAAAGATCCCAGCGAACACAGTTACTGTTTGGAAAAAGGAGCTCAGTCACTTTTACTGCCAGGACATTTGAAATGAGACACTTTGGACTTTTACTGCAGGAGATTTTTACTGCACTACTTCTACTTCTACTGCAGTCACATACCAGCAGAGGAACAGTACTTCTACTTCTACTGTAGTCAGATACCAGCTGAGGAACAGTACTTCTACAGTACTTTGGTTTGTAGTACTCTCTCCACCACTGGACATTACAAAGCAATAATACATGAGAGGAAGTTAGTGTTATTTTATTTCCTTATTGATTTTTGATGATTAGCTGCCGAAAAACTGATTTCGCAAAGAAAAATAGTTCCACTACATGATCGGCACAGTGCATCACTTGGACAGGCACTGAAGGTAAGCGAGGCGGAGTGATACGTACACCTATAAATGAATACCGGCACTCATCACACAATCCCTCTCAGCCAATCAGAACGGCACAGTGGAACCATCTGTGGTGTCGTATATTACAGTCATTGTGTTCATGTTGTTGATATGAGCTATAAAAAAAAAAAACATTCCCAAAATGTGACACTCATGAAGTTATTCACCACAGTCGCACCAAAAGCACTGACTGCGGCTGTTAATCGTGCAGGGAAAAATGCTGGAATATTCTTAGCATATTTCTATTTTTTAACGATGAGCTATGAGGATACTTTTTTTTTTTTTTTTTTGTATAATTTACTCAAGGAAATAATTTAGACTTGAGTCAAATCAAAGTGAAAAAGAAGTATTTTTAGTTTAATGAACTAGTCTGGAACATCTCAACAACAGCATAAGAGGTTGCTATGATAAATTAATTATGAATGATAAATTATGATGAATTAATTAGACCTAGCACTACAAAACTAACTACTACCAGCAGGAAAGTTGCAGCACTGACTGTTGGAGTGTTATATTAGTTTAGCAAACATGCAAACATATATCTGTTGCATTTCTCTCCCTTCTGCTTTATGTAATTCTATGTTATGTGTCGTTTTCTTCCCGGTGTGCGGCGTCAATGCCAGTGAGACCGTGTTGATGATGTTGTCAGTGAAGTGAGCGCAGCCTCATGTGCAGACAGTGTACAAGGCTCATAATGTTGGAATGCTAATCACAGCCGCAGCCCCGGCGCTCAAGCCAAACGACGCCTTTGCTGTGGTCACGAATCCGCTCCAGTTTCATGCTGCAAACCAGCGCAGTGACAAAATTATCAAACATTTTTTCCAGCGCGTCGGCCAAATGACCGCTCATGAGTGTCGATTTTGGACGGGGGGGTTGCTCGTTTCATCCGTTATAATCCGGTTGTTGTTTGCCGTGTGCGCGGTGCCAGTCCCCTGCCTCGCCGCTGCTCTCTCTAACAGGTGTGAGGCCGAGCACCTGGGCGCCGGGGCGGGTGCTGCGCTGTGACTAATCCAAAGGTCAGAGGGGTCAAACGTGTGCAATGTGCAAGACGTGTCCATGTGAAAGATGTCACCACTTAGGTGATGTCCAAGGGGTTGCACAACAGGGGAAAATCCTGCCAAAAAAAAAAACTTCCTGAGGGATTTAGAAACATTTTTTTTTTTTAGACAAAATCTGATTTTCTGCAGTGCTTACAAGAAAAAAAAGAAAAGAAAAGAAAAACATTTCCCAAATTGGAGCAGGGATTTACACATGATTGCAAATGCAGTGTGTTCGGTGACCCGATGTCAAACAAACAGTGTTTCACTCGCTTTTTCACAAACAATTTGACCTAAATGATGCCAAACTGTCAGTCACTCATCAAACCCAAAGCAGAAGAAAAGAAGAAGCAGCTCTCTCCTTGAACGCTGAACGCTAAATTTGTGTTCTCCTTTCCCTCCCCGGCTGCATCTGTGTACTTTGAGCCCAGTATTCCAGATATCATCGAGAGCAGATGGTCATGAGGCAAAACAAACATCAGAGAGAGAGAGAGAGAGAGAGAGAGAGAGAGAGAGAGATGGGGAGGAAAAAGAAAGGGTGAAAAGAGAGGAGCATAAGGGAGCCGAAGTCCTGTATTTCCCGTCAAACTGTGATGATGAACCGCAGATGTTTGTGGACAGAAGATGAGCTGCCTCGAACAGCTGGTCGGGGATCAGATTTGTGTCAGTGCGTGGAGGACCTCCTTCGGCGCTGCGATTTGCTCGAAATCAAATGCACAGATCCTAAACATCATGCTCGGGAACGCAGTTCAATTTTTACTGCTCCACGGCGAAAAAATGATATATATGCAACCACCTACTGACTGCTCGGCGAGAGAGAACAGCGCCGCAAAGACATTTCAGCTCCATCGGCCAAAAAGCCTTGCACTAAAGCAACATTTATAGCAAATAAAAGCAAATATTAAGGCAGTATTACTACTCCAGCAGTTTGCAGGATGATAATTACCTCTTAACTTCATGTTTCTGTTTGATCTGCGCTCTTATTCGCCAGCTTACATGGCTTTTATTATGAAAATCTGATCATTCCAGGCCTCGCAGGAAAAGGTAGGCCGCATCAATGTTGCTGCAGTTCCTGCCGGCCACCACTAGGTGACTGGTTGTGTCATGCAGCTTTAAGTCTACTTTTAGGACTTGGAAAAAAAGTATTTTGTGCAAGAACAATTTCTCTACTGGGACCAATAAAGAATCATAATATCACAAAATTATTTCTGCTATGAAGTTTCCTTTTGAAAGAATGTTTTTGATCCAGGAACGAGGATAGAGGTCGTCTAACTGGGGAGATATTCCACTGACAGGAATATATGGGGCTGCCTCCGGGGCCTGACTTGGGTGTTAAAACAGGGCTAAATAGAGTCAAATGAACAGCGGTCGATGGGACCAGAACCCGAATGCCACGAAAGACGGTTAGGAAGACACACATTTCTATGTGCTGAGATGAATAAAATCTGGAAGCATTTAGGAGGGGGGGGGAGAAAAAAAAAATGCTCGGTTATGCAACCAGTCAACATCACACAACCTCAATGCTAGCTGAGTCTTTTGAAAGTGCCATAATTTCACAGCCATGTCAGCTTACGTCTTCATTAGAAACAATGCGCCGAGGAACAATGACAGTCGCAGTCCAGAAATATTGGAAATGAACTGTGAAGATTTTACAGCACCGAGCTCCACTGATCGCCCCCTGATGCTCAAACGACGGCACTGCACTCGTATTTATCTATTTATTCATGTATTTATTTATTGCCTCATTGCAGGCTTTGCCAAGATGTAGATGCAGCATAACCCCGTTACAATAGGTTTCACTGAATGGACTTGGACTCTGAGCATTAAAAAGGCCATTCTGCCATTCAGATTTTTTTTAGGTTTTTCTTCCCAGAAACTTGTCATGGTGAAGAATGGCTATTACAGAGAAGAGATCTTTCAGCGTCCCTCCCTCAGTGATGCTGGAAGCGGATTGTTAGAATTGCTTCTTCGCTGAAACCAACGGATACCGCCACCCACAAAGTAACGACGAGGCCCGCCTGCTGTTCGCGCTGCCCACTGCTCTCGGCGAGGAATGCCAACAATACCAAGAGGGTTTTTTTTTTTTAAATGGCTTAACTGCAGCGCTAATAGAGAAACTCTCCTCAGCGTTATGACAAGCATGTGGTAAGGAACCATAAAAGAGCAGATTTTGAAATGTCAGCTTTTCAAAACGCTCGTCTGGGTTTGTTGGTGGATGGGAATCCAGAGGTAATGCGCTGTGTTGTTTCGCAATCCTCCCGGTTTTTCCACTGGCTTTGACGAATGCGAGGCTTCGCAGCAGCGTGACATCGCTCCATCAATCTGCATGTACGAACAGCATTCCTCTTATATTCTGCGTCTGCATCTCTCTGTCTGTCTCTCTGTGTGTGCATGCTGTCCGTCCGTCCGTCAGTCTTTCCCCTCCCTCTCTGTCTCCCTCAGCTACAGTCGACCAAACAATCACTGTGCCAAAAGCGGAGCTGGGAAGAAAAAAAAAAAAAAAAAAAAAAAGAAAATTCAACATTGTCTGCCAAATAGGGAAATCAGCATTTCTGTGTAATCATGTGAATGTGTGGGTGTGGCTTGTATTTCTCCTCCAGATAGCCAAAATGACTGTTTTATTATAAACTGACGCATGCATGAGTTTCCTGGCAACATTAGTATTCACAGTTTTATCCAGAAAAGAGTCTAACATGCTGGCCTTCTCAGTGCACTGATGCTGGGACAAAAACTGCCCAGTGAAACATTAGAAATTAAGAATTTGCATATTCTTTAGGCTAAAGGTGCATACCGGGTATTTGTAATATCACAAAGAAGAATCAGTGACAGAAATCCTAAAGTATCATGGAGCGGCTGGGTCTTAAAAGTTGTGCATAATCTAGTGAATTATATTTCCTGTGATATTTTAATCTGATTTTTTTTTTAAAAAAGCCTCGTCCCTCTGGTATTGGTGGAGCCAGGAAGCGGTGATGTGTCTATCAGCTGTAATGGATCAGTGACATGTGAGGAGCAGACCAGTCACGCTCGCAGCGACTCCGCCAAAGGCCTCGACAGAAGTTTGTGGGAACTTTGTCCCCCGTTTCACAACTTACAAAAATAGCACGCAAAGCTACATGCGAAGCCACATTTTGCGTTTTTTTTCTCCCCCCCACCACCTCGTCTGCACAAAATATTTCCTCTATTTGAAGCCAGATGTGAAAAGCCGCGTTTTTTCATCACAGTGTTAAGTCGGGCCACATTTTTTTTTTTTTTTTTTTTTGTCCTGCGTCGTTGCAGCTTCACTGACTTCTGCAGGAGCTCAGCGGTGGATCAATGGGAGTAGCCGGGCCAGGCGTTGTTATTGGAAAAAATGAATTAAAACAACATTTCACTTAGACCTAATAACAGACTGTTATTTCCAATCCATGACAGAATAGCTGAACAAAGCTCTCACCCCACCGCAGGGAGGCTGTGGCGGGGTAACAGAGCCTTTGATGTGCGCGGGTAGCAGTAGTACAAGGGTTTGAGTGTATTTCAAACTCAACTGTAACACATTTTATAAGCAAAACAATGTCAAATGTCAGTCAAGTGAAGTCTTACAGTTGCCGATGCATTGATGTACTAATCAATCAAATTATTGAATGAATAAAAAGTACACCAACGTCCACAGTGTCAGCTCCAAGCCATGTCTTGTCACCTGCAAAAACATAAAAATCTCATATATTTTTTGGTTTCTTTTCTTCATTGCACACTTTTTTTTAAATTTTTCTCACCTTTAATAAATCATTGAAAAAGCAAAGTGTCAAAAAGATCAATGATAAAAGGATATGTACAGGTTTAGTCGATGCAAAGTAATAAAAAAATACAAGGGGTAAAGGTCATGTGTGGTCGGATGGGAGGACTGCACACGCATGCACTGCAGCTGCTCTGCAAAATAAAATAAAATAATTTAAAAAAAAAAAAAAACTCTCTACATGTTGTTTAAGCCTTATTTTAATTAAAACAAGTGTGGAAAAAAGACTACCCGCAGAGCCACATGATGTCACTTTCCTCCCGGTGCAAATCAACTCCTTAAAACAAGCGCTAACTTCTTGATAGGTGCATCAGAAGAGGAATTATCCTCCGCTCCACTTGCAGATTTTTTTCCCCCCCCGACTTGATTTATGTATTTTATGGCCAAATACAAGAATAAAATGATGTGTTAAGATGGCGTTTTTTTTTTTCTCTTCTTTTTTTTCTTGCTTCGGGCGCACTCTTGTACAGCAGTCGCTATACAAGTTAGTCCAAGTCTTGAGTCATTAGTTATGAATGCTCTAAATAACCTATCAACATGTCTTCACTCTTCCAGCACAGCTGAACTCCAGAGCTCTTTGCACTCAATAAAGGAGACTATAGCGAAACAGTCATACAGTTCAAGATGGATGGCTCTTATTGGCTGAGTGGTGCTGGAAGTCTTTGTTAAATGCGTCACATAGCAACCGCACCAATATTGCTTGGCAGTGAAAACAGCATGTCGGTGTGACTGACACTTCCATGATTATTATGATTATTTTTTTATTGTTATTACTGTGTTGTGTTATCCTCTTTTTCGGGTTTGGGTTTCCAGCATAATGAGCAATGCGTCTAACACCCTTAAACATCTCTTAGTTGGCCTAAAAATCATCGTTTCCCAGGCGCCGCTCATGACTTTTCGCCATGTCGTATGGAGGCGAAAGCTCGAACCAAGTGTGAAAAACGTGCTGATACGGTGCAAACCACAAGTGGACTCCGGTCCAAACCAGATTTGTCACCGAGCCATCTAATTCTTATTTTTTGTTAGTCTTTCATGACATTAGCCGTGTCGGCTCATGCACATTTGTCTGTCTGCGCTGTCAGCAGACAACTCAAGTACCTGGACGGGGGCTGCGCTCCCCATGCGAACGAGGCCGCGTTCGGGCGCGATTCAAGACACATTGACGCAAGACACGCTGCGGATTGTGGAAAACTGCAAGGAATCTCATTCATTTTAAATGGCGGGTGAAGCACTTTGGCTGCAGCATTGCGCGCCGCAGGAGTGTCCGCAAAAAAAAAAAAAAAAAAAAAAAAAAAAACACGACAGCATGTGGCAAAAAAGTTGAGCCAGAATCAACTTTTGCTGATTCAATGTTACGTTGTGGTGGGCGAGCACGAGGGCCGACACGCGGAGCAGGCAGACGGAGCACAGACATGCCCACGCCGCCGTGCAAACGTGTGCACGGTGTCACAACGCCTGATCCCGTGTGATCCTTGAAGCAACCCTTAAAGGATGATAAACCAAGTCAAAAACAGGCATTTTCTCAATTAGTGTTATTCTTGAGTTGTGTCTTCATCATCCACCAAGATGTGAGAGCTCCTGAGAGTCACAAAGTGTGATAAAATATAAGATTTAATCCATTCCTCCAGGGCTGGGTGGGCTTTAGTTCTCCTTGTGGGGCAACAATATTGTCTGGACTCTGAAAAGACCAACCAGCTGGCCAGCAAAGAGAAAATATCTCGCTTGTTTGAACCGAAATTGCAACATGTTAGTCCACGTCTTCACAAGCTAAAGCTCCATATTGGATTGAAGCTCTTTGCGGGCCTCCACCTTTTCTGATATAACGTCAGATTGGTAAAATACTCCTCGGTGAAATGGTGGATTTGAATCAAAATTGATGCGCCGGGCTAATGAGCTAACAGTTGCTGCTACTAGTCGTTGTTAAGGTTGGTGGAGGAGTAATAATTAAGGTGTGCTGGTTTGACTGAGGAGAAATCAGCTGTTAGGTTGATTTCAGATTCTCACAGTTTCGCCTTTTGACAATAAAAACATTTTATTAAAGTGGCATATTTTAGTTGACTGCCCCTTTAAAATGTTAGTACTATAGGTGAATGTCTTAGTGTGACCCATAGCTTACATGCTGATGACTTCCTTTAATATTAGTAATCACAGTAAACTTCACTGTATTCAAATAGCAGTGATTTCAGTTCAAAACAAACTTCAACATGGTTAATATTGCAAAAAAAAAAAAAAAAAAAAGTCACACAAAATGACAACTACACCTGCAATGAAGCTTTATGTGTGTGATAGCATTTCATCTTGTGTTTTTTTTTTTTTTTAATTTCCTTGCAAAAAACAACACCAAGGACGTTTATAATCATCTTCACAGCGAGAAGGAACATTTTAATTAAAGTTATTACTGTAAAATCGCAAAGGGCCTTTACTTCAAGGTACAATATGCAGAAAAAAAAAACAAAAAAAACAGATGCCTACTGGCTCCCCCAAACACAAAGAAACAAACAATACACTCAATGCACAAATTCTTGTCGCTATTTTCTCAGCGATCAGCCTCCCATATTACGGCACTGTTATGCAAACTCCCCCAACTGCTCAGTGGGAGAAGCCGGCTGATTGTTTTTCCATTAAGCAATATCACTGCTACACATTCAGCCACAAGTCGATGCGGCGCTCATTATGGCTGCTGGCTGCTAATAATTAACTGCTAATGTGTGTGGAAACAGTCCCCTGTGATGGGCCGACGTTAAAGCAGGGATCTCCCCGAGGAAACACACACAGCAGCTCTCTTAAGTTGTTTATCCGCCCCCCCCCCCCACCCCCACCCCTCCACCTCCCCTCACTCACTTCACAAAGAAACCAATACAGGCTCCATATATTCTAAATGGGATTAAGCAGATGAATTAAGCAGGGGATTAACTGTGGGTGAATGCATTTACAGGGTATGGTATTCCCACGGTGTTTTACTTTCTGCTATTGATAGGAGTGATTGTTTGAAATCATTTTAATGTACACTCAACCCATTTCAATACTTTGGACTCCGAAGGTTAGGCTACAGATGCAAATTATTTCTGAATGAAAATATTAAACACATGTTTAAAAAAAAAAATCACATATGGCATGCAGGCCATTGCTCTTGCTGCAAAAAACAAACAAAAAAATAGCTGGTAATAGGAGATATTGTGAATTAATACGTCTGTTGTGTTAATTCTGAGCCTGTCAAGCGATGACATGACGCAAACAAGCTCTCGAAAGTGCAATTACAAGCGAGGAGGCAGAGGGTAAGTGAGACAACACAAAGTTTGTCCATAATTTGTGTGGACTCTGCGTGGAGGGAAACCAGGGAGGGAATAAGAGTCAGTTGGTGAAAGACAACAAAAAGTTGATTCCCTGTAGGGATGAAGGCTGGGAAGCCAGATGTTCAGAAACCTCACACACAGACACCGCCGTGCACATCTGAGTCCCGGGTGTGCATTTGCATGAGTGTGTGTGTCTGTGTGCGTGTGTGCGTGTGTGTGTTTGAGAGGCGTTTTCTGATCTCCTGGCCAGATGTGGACGCTCCCTGCCACTCCACAGAGGGAAGTTTACTCACTAAAACAGAAATAGGGGACATTTGGCTTTACCAGGGTTGACATAGTAGGACCCGGGGACCAAATTTGGCCCCTCACAAACATTTCTTTGGAAGTCTCTGAAGAGGTTTATGGGGTTCTATATTTAATTATGTGCAAAAATAACCTGCTGGCTACTTTGAATGTTTCTAATAATCAAAGTCCAGCAGCTCGTTTGAGGCTTGTGGTCATGCTTTGCTCCCTGGGGTCCACCTGGCCTAAACACACCTGCTTTATACAAAATCTGTCCTAAAAAGGCACAATGAAACATCATTTTGAGGGCCTCTCGCGTCCTAAATGTGATGTGTTTCCTGCTGAGACAGGTTGTTGGGGCGGGGCTTAGGCATAAACCGATGGGTGATTGGTTATTTAGGGAGTGAAAGGCGGTTTTATTTGATTGACGTGGCGTGATTGCTCAGAAATGTGGCGTTTTTATCGGCTGAACGTTTTGTTCACACCTACTGGTTGAGCATGAAGCCACCATTTGATTAATACACTGATTTTACATGATCTAAGATTAATGGCTGTTAAAAAATACTTTAAATAAATAAAAAAAAAACAACTTAGTCAATTAATTACAAAATTATTATTATTATTTCAGGGGTATTTAATTTTTAGGGTGGCATTTATAAGATTATACATAAATAGGTGAATATTCAAGCATGGAAAGTTATGTTGAAAAAGTCATTTTTTAAATTTCATTGCATTTCATGGCTTTAAAGGCAAATTCATCCATTGTGACAATTTCTAGCGACACAGCTCTCCAAGAGTAGTAATATTTTTGTTATTGCTCCTTAATCTAATTATTATTTTTGTTGTTTATTTTTTTTTAACCTGAGACGTGATGGAATAAGCAAAAGCACTTAAAATTATAACTTTTGTCTTTCTTTTTCTTTTTCTTTTGTTTTCCTGTGTGCATTTGGCCTTACCTCATAACTTACAGCCTCCATCTATAAATATGTGTTTTGTGTTATGTGTATAAATTGATTGTGTATATCAAATCAATAATATTAATACATTAAAAAATAGAGTCCCTGTTGTGGAATCTTAATGGATTTGCTCCTGTTAAGTGTTTTCTCTATTTACTTTGATAAGTTCAGTCCCAGAGTGACGCAACTGTCAATGTGAAGTGAAAGCCTCGTTACAAAACATATTCACTCTATTAAAAAAAAAAAAAAGCCGACTATCACTGGGTTGCACCACTTATTATGTTCATTAGGGTAAATTAAAACACAGGGCTGTCAAACTGCAGCTAATTGAAATGATATTGTGATTGAGTGGTGTCGATTGGGCCGGCTCTATTCACAGTTGATCTATAGACACTCAAACTGCAATTGACTATCTGACAAAAAAAAATGCAAATCACAAATTTAAATTGTGGTAAAAACTCATTCAAATGCACCATCTGATGTCAATGGGTAACATGTTTCTCTATTAAAAAAAAAAAAAAAAAAAAAAAAAAGAGAGAAACCAGACGAATGAACGCGCGCTGACGTTCTGATTTCTTCTTTTGGCATTCCCGGTCATTTTTGCCGCGCATACCAAACACTCTTCAAACATCGCCGAGCTATATCCAGCACATTTGGACTCTTGTTAGCTCATGATATACATCTCAAATACACTGACCCCTCCTTTGCAGTTGTTTTAATCTTCTGCTTGTCCACTTGTGCTCGCTGAATAGTGCCTGTGTGGTATGGCATACATCAGTCTGCCTGTCGGTGTGAAATGTGCATCTGTGAGCGCACTTGTGTTGGCCTACATGCCTCTGTGTGTGTGTGTGTGTGTGTGTGTGTGACTCGGTTTTGTTCATGTGTGGTTTTTCATTCGCCGGCCTCTCTGTCAATCTGCCTGCCATGTACGTGTGTGTGTGTGCTGTACTGCATGCATGTCTGGTGTTTGTGCATGTCAGTTTGGAGCATGTGTGTGTATAAGTGTGTGTTTTGTGCCTCTTATACGTCCATGCTTGCATCTGTCTTTCCCCTCGCATGTGTGTGCATGCATGTGTGTGTGTGTGTGTGTTCATCGATGGCATGGGGATCCATCTGTGTCAGGTTAACCCGTTGGGAGCCTTTCCCAGCAGGTAGTCCTGGAGGGCCTAAATCATCTGGACGGCCAGAAGCGTGAAATCCTTCCAGGCCTGGACAGATGTCTCTCCGCTCAGCCCGACTCAGGCTTTCACGGACCCCACAGACCTTTAAAGACCCCGGAGCAGACTGTGGCTCCCAAAACACAGACCAGACCGCGGACAAACCACACCGTGTTACTTCACACTTTAAAAAAAAGCTGGATTCCAAAAAAAAAAGAGACCAAAAGCGAGCCACCAATTTACTTAACCCGGTTAAAATAGCTTGTGCAAACACCGCAAGCACAGAGAACCTGCTTAAAAAAGTTAATTTACAAAAACAACCAATGCAAAGACAGCAAAAATAACAAAAAAAAAAAAAGCCAAAAATGCCCTCTCTTTTTTTTTTTTTTGCCTGTGCCTTAAAAACACAGGGCGCTAAAACGAAAGACGCTTAAATCCAGATGCAACTTTTCTGTAAATCCACAATCCGCTACGAGGTGGTTCGCTCGCGCATTCCAGAAAACAAGGTCGTACATCCACAGGAGGCTGGACTCTGACCCCGAAACATGACTTCAATTTGCCATCTTCGGCTTGATCCATTACTGGAGGGAACCCAGCGGTTGTAAATATCCAGCGTGATGCTCACAAACTTTTAAAACCAGCCTTTAAACGTACTCTGCACACTGGGAGCATATATATATGTGTATATATACATCATCTCTCATGACTTCTCAAGGTTTTTTGTTGCATTTCACATCCAAATTCACTAATTCCATCCATCAAAGTGGAAGTAGTGATCTGTGCTGCAAACTCATGATATTATTTTAGATACAGAGCTCTACTCTGAGGCTAAAAAAGCTTGTTTCTCGGCCGCCAGCAGTGCCATCTGCACCTTAGCGGGACTCTCGCAGCACACCAAGCGGTCAGACCGGCCTGCAACTGTGGCTTTGACGCAGCAGAAAGGCACCGAGGGATGGAGAGACGGCGTCCTGCCCTCCGTGACCTAAACCCCATCTGCATGGACCGTGACCCTCTGCGCGCTCTCAGAATAGATGGCAGCAGCTTCATTTATCAAACCAAGCGCTTCACCATAACATGAAATACCACTTTAGAATAAACAAAAGAATAAAACAAACGATACAGCTGATACTATGAGCATAAAATGATGGTCAAATCAAACAGTGTTGCCAGTTCTCAAGACAGAAATAAGCAATCTAGTCTTTAAAAAAATGAGCCCATATTCTGCCATCAACCAACACTTAAATATAGTAATGACTTAATGACAATGGGGGTGTCCAGAGGCTAAGGTTTGTTTTTGGGGGGCAAAAAAAGTAACCTGCAACTTTCATTTTTTTTCAAATGACTTCAGAAAACGTACAAACTTGAAGTTGTTCATTATAAGTGGACAGAGGCGGTTTGAAATTCACCAGCTTCTGATATTTCTCGGGACATTATGACATCAATTTTTTTACATTTTATCGCCACGTTCACATCCTCACTGGACAGTTTTTCACCGGTTTACAGAAACAGCCACGTCACAAAGCAAAGCACTTGGGAGGTACTTCCGATTAAATGTCTTTCCATTCACAGAAAACTCCAGAAAAGCAGGGGCCGGCCATCGTGCAACGTCACAACCGGGAAAATATGTTGTTGTGCATCTACAATCCTGAATTCCCTGAACTGATTGTGCGACTCCCTGTTCTGCTCATGTGCACGTCTTGCTTGGGAAATATACAAGGAACCCGACACCACATGAGCGGCACATACGTTTTCACTTTTTGCACGGTCACCGCCTAAAGGTACGCAAAGTTGGTTTGTGACCAATTTAAGAGTCCGGACCGGCTGTAAAAAAAAATGTGGCTGATGTGGAGGAAGCAAATGAATAAAGCTCTCTCCTAGGTGCCTTTAAGCAAGGTGCTTAGCGTCCCAGCTGGAGCTGCTCAGTGTCCAGTAGCACTGTGGTTGTACACTGGGCAGCTCTCAAGTACAAATGTGTCCCGCTGAATTAATGTGAGGCGGGGTGCAGCTGAAAAAAAAAAAGCAAACACTGAGCAAACTTTCTCTGGGTAAATAAAGGTTGAAAAAAAAAAAAAAAGGTTGCCGGTGTGGTTGCAAGTAATTCAGACCGTCCCGCTCCTCTTCAAAGAAAAGAAACGCAGACAGAAATGATTCGCAGAAAGATGAGGCGAAAGCTGCGCCCGCTGCAAACAGCCAGCCCCCCTCTACGCCATGACAAATCCAGCCGGGCTAAAAACAATCTGCCAAACTCCTGCTGGTCTGAACCTTGCATCAACACACACACACACACACACACGCACACACACACACATGCACATGCATCGACATTATCTAATTTGGATAACATTTGAAACCATAGGATGATGTGTTACAACAGACGTGGAAACCAAATTCATTAACAACAACAAAATTTGATTTGCAGGGCATATTGGAAACAAAAACACTTTAATTTGAAAATGTATGCTACTCTAATGCGGTCAAATTGTTTCAAATAATGGAAATGTTGGGTTTACCTGAAAGTGTTTGACATTTTGACCTCACTAACATTTAATATTTTATATTATTGGTGTTAAATTTGTATTTTCTTTTCTTTCTTTTTTTTTTTGTTGTTGCTTATTCTAGTGCATAGCTTTTGCTGATATAGATCTATTTTTATACGGCTTTATATGTACTTTTATACATATTTTGTTTGCACTGTTAGCCATGTGACAGGAAGTGATGCTTCTGAGCAAATTTTCAACACAAATGGTTTGAAGCTGCCTGATGAAGGTCGATGGCAAAACGTGTTATAGCATTTCAAGTTGTTTTTTTTTTTGTTTTTTTTTTTTTAATATATTTAGATAAGAAATTTGCAACAAAGAAGAGCAAGTTGGACTTTTGTTTCCTTCAGCCCCATACTCCAAACCAAAGTTCACCTTCCTCTGAAGTTTTCTGACATTGCACCAATTTTGTACCAATTTTTTTTTTCCCTCTTTGTTCCAGTTAGCACCTTCAATTTAAAGTTGCACAAGGTGTTCAGACTGGACTTATATATAAATACACCTGTCTTATCAGGCTAGATCAAAAAATTGGGGCTGCAACAATTTGAACTAATTGCAGCCCTGGAGATTTGCCCTATTTGCCGGAATTAATTTTCCGGCGTCAGGTGTGGACTCTGGGGGGAAATCATCTCCGAGTGACAACAAATCAAACCTTTAACAGCGAAATCCACAACTTCCTCCAAAACAGCAGCGAGTGCTCCATTTCTAAAACTTTTAGACCCATCACACTGTACCCACCTGTACTTTAAGTGGGTCAAAACAAATTCATGTGCAAACACTGCCTCATTTTGAACGGTGGGCCTCATTTCAGGAGCACGCTCATTTTTTGTTTCCTACTAGTTTCCTGCCTGTTAGAGGTCAAATTATATTGTCCTCTGTGGCTAAGCCCTCCTATGATGTTCCCATGTAGGCTTAAACCAATCATAAACAATACTTGCAAATAACATTTGCAGCTCCACTTCTGCTTTGAACAGTAGACCTCTTTTCAGGAGCGATGGTAAAACAGTCTCATTTTGGGTTTCCTGCTCGCTTCCTGTCTGTTGGAGGCCTCCTGTACCAGCTGATTGAGGTGGTGTTATGTTTTTGGGGGGGCTAGGTGGCTGAGCCTCGGCCCCTAATGGATCCCAGCTGGCCTTGTGTGTCTGCATTAAGTCCTCAAGTGGAAAAGTGGCTGCAAAGTCAAACCACCTGGTGAGGCTGAGTCGCTGGGAGGTGTGAGGTGGTGGTGGATGAGGCAAAGCCCTGGAAACCCCTCCAACACACACACACACACACACACACTGCATCGAGGAGGCCTCTCCTAAACACAGCGACCTGTGTAATCTTTTCATCTGCTACTTGAGGCTGGTGGCACTTCATAATTATGATGTGTTTTTTTTTTTTGTTTTTTTTTCATAGGAACACTGTAAGCTGGAGAAAGCACTCGGCTGCAGACATCATGGCGGCGTCCCTTAAATCCACTTGGGGGAAATCCTCCAGGGTGAAGGAAGAAACATCATACAGGGGGAAGGAAGTCACATGAGGCCTTGCTGTCCTGGGCAAACACTCAGCTAAACCAGAGATACTGGGATTAGACTGGGATTAGACAATGAGACCCCAATCTCTCTGCACAGGCCATAATATCGGCTACAAGAATAATGCTACATCTCACTTTCTAGCCCATGTATTGTCATTTGCGTTCCGCATTTAGGGACACTTTCCAATTGTATTCAACGTGGAGTCACACAATTAGTTCTGAAGTGCATCAGTTTCACAAAATATACCATATTTTTCACTCAGCTATCCACTCAGCAAGATTATGACATTCTGCTTTGCGGCATCTGCCTTGTTGTCGGTTGGATCTGGTGTCAGTATTGAAGCTGCGATGATGCAAACGATAAAGGTGTGATTGACTGATTGTGTGTCTTACGCTGATGTGCCGGCATTTTTTTAACATTTTGAATTTCCAGGCTGACGGACAGCAAAGGATCGTAGTCATAGGCAGTGTAGTTGAGTAGCCTTTTTGTCTTTTTGTGCACTTGTTTTTTTTTTTTTTTGAATATTTTTTAAAGGTAGTAATTTTTCTTTTACTTAAATACATTATTTAGTTGAGTTTTGTCCTTCCCTTGATTTTTAAATCAGATCCATTGAAGAGAACAAATGCTCAATGACAGAATGTGGAACCTTTCACAATAAAAGCTCAGTCCGCAAAGACGAGAAGCGGAACCTGCTTCTGCTTTGTTGGTTCTACTTTTGGTCATTTCCAAATTTAGCAATAAAAGCCGCTCGATGAAAAACTGTAGATGGCCAACGGAAGTGAGAACCATGTAGACTCAACCATCATAATTATTGTATTTATTGAGTCAGCAGGGTCCTCACTTCAGTTTTTAGCGTAATGCCCCTTTAAAAGCTCTCCTCCTTTTCTAACTGCATGGAAAAGATCCCAGCGAACACAGTTACTGTTTGGAAAAAGGAGCTCAGTCACTTTTACTGCCAGGACATTTGAAATGAGACACTTTGGACTTTTACTGCAGGAGATTTTTACTGCACTACTTCTACTTCTACTGCAGTCACATACCAGCAGAGGAACAGTACTTCTACTGCAGTCACATACCAGCAGAGGAACAGTACTTCTACTTCTACTGCAGTCACATACCAGCAGAGGAACAGTACTTCTACTTCTACTGCAGTCACATACCAGCAGAGGAACAGTACTTCTACTTCTACTGCAGTCAGATACCAGCAGATGAACAGTACTTCTACTAGAGAAGCAGTTTGTAGTACTCTCACTTCCTGAGCACGTGTTCTTTTGCACACAGCAGATATACACTGTTCGCCAACGCTGATACTGAACTTACATTTTGCTTGAGTGAGGAAAATGTTTGCAAGAGGTGTGGCCGGTGTTTTTAGGGTCCACACGTATTCATGTCTCAGGATTACGTTTTGATATCCGCGCTGCACGGGGAAGCCACGGCACGCTGCAGGTGGCCGTTTTGGCGCTCTTGTGATGTTTCCCCCCCGTTCGGAGGACCTTCAATTGAAAACAGAACTGCATCCCTCGGTAACTAAAGACGTCTCCCGGGCTGAATTTGAACTCCCCCATGATGACATGCCAAGCAACTACCTGTCAGCCAAAGCAGTGTTCACCCCCCCGCCCCACCCCCTCCAAGGAAACTGGTTAAGCTCACAAGCTCTTTTGCAGCTCTAATCTGCTGTGATTGCACAGTTTGACCTTGGCCCGTTCCACGACGATTCCTGAACGCTTGACAAAAGGCAACAGGATCCTTTCAATCCTTCTCGTTTTTCGTTGCGTCTGGCTGCCACGGCTAATGACAGCTGTAATTTCATTGGCCCGATGCAGCGGCCTTGTCACAACAGTGTAGCTACAGACAGGAGTGAGTAATTCTTTTACAAACAGCATGACAGGGGAGATGGCACCCCAACTGCAGGATTTCACGTTCGTCCGCGACGACGACGTCCCGGCAGCAAATGCGTCTTGGCACGAGCATGCACGGGCTGTCACATGAAAATCTCCCCCTCGCCATGTTTTTCTTTTTCTCTTCAGACCTTGTTTAGACAGGAAAGTCGACTAAGAAGACGGTCTTTGTCAGAGCAGCCGTGAGTGGAGGCGTCACACACACATGATGCACTCACATCTCCCCAGGACGACCATGATGGTTTTCTGGTGTTTGCAACTGAGCGGCTCCATTTGCCATTAAAATAATTATTAGGCTTTTTGGTTTGAGCAAAGAGGCAGCTTCAGCAGTTTTATCTGAAAATGAGGTGATGTTTTTATTGGTTGAAAATCTTGTTCACTACTGACTCAGCGTGAGGTTTTCCAGGCTGTAGAAGTCATGGGATTTAGTTTTAAAAATGCCAAAAAAAAAAAAGTAAATTCTTGAGCGATTATTGTTGAATAAGAGCCCTGTTCTCGCACGGACAATTAGCTGAGCTGAAAAAATCATTTTCATTCCGTTGTAACTTTTAAGCGCTTGGCTCAAGGGGCTCACAACACGGATTCAAACCGGCGACCTTCCAGTTTATTCGACGACCGCTGCCAAACATCAATTAAAATTTTGTACATTTTTTATGACTAATTGTATGATTAAAACGAGGAATTGTTCAAATTATTTTGGAGAAACACTGGTTTGGTTTGACAAAAGTTTCTAATGAACATGCACGCACACACACACACACACACACACACACACACACACACACACTGCCTATAAATTGACAGCCCATGTTGATGGGGGAGAAATCATAAGATGCATTTCAGAAAATTAAGGATTGCTGATGCAAGTCTTTCTTAAGCATGACATCAGCGTTTTTGGAGCTTATATAAAAAAAATATCAGCATACATGTACACGCACACACACACACACACTTAGAGCAGGACACAATAGCACTTTAAGGTCCACAGAAAATGGAAAATTGTCTCTGGCTGACACACACACACACACACACACACACACAGACTCCCGCCCCCCTTCTGGTGTTATCAATGTGGCCCTCAGTGCAGTGAGTGACGGTGCCACACTGCATCCATCACAGTTCGTCTGTGCGCCGGCCCGCCGCTCAGGCCGGCTGGAAAATGGCGTGCAGCTGATGAGCTGGTGAGAGATATTTATGAGGATCCTCATAACCGGCTAAACAGATCCCGAGCAGATGACTCCGACCCGGCCGCTCCGCTTTTTTCCACCGTCGCACTTAACATGTTACCTCCAGCTGTCATGCGGGGAGAGCGCCGACATTAGACCCGCATTTATCCACGAGGAGCGATCGAATGTAACACATGACTCATCATTAACGAATCACGGCTGTTTCCGCCTTAGCTGGGACTTTTATTTTGAAAAACTGGTCCTGTAGTAGCACTGCTTTGTTTTTTTCAAAGATGACAAAAAATTACATTTGCAAACGACAGCCACTTGAATAACAATCACACGTCATTTTTATTTTTCTAAAAAAAAAAAAAATACAACCGAGATCAATTTCATTTTTTCGCTGTATTTCGCTAAGGCGATGTCTCAGCCGCTGAGAACCGAGGACGCTTTTTTCGTCTGACACTTCCATCTCAACACGGCACAAGACGGCGGAGCAGCTTTTCCTGATTTCAAAGGAGGCCTTCCCCGCCATGCTTGACGGCTGATTGCTGTGAGCTCGGGGGGGAACAACGAGGAATAAAGGCCAATCAGATGCGAGGACTGGAACTATTTTATCATTTTATAACAAGGTCTGTTTGGAGCATGTCACTCTTTGGTTCGAAGTTATTAGTTTTGACTTCTGGTGCTTTTAACTGTTAAACCCAGCCTCGGCCGGGAACATGTGACAGTGCAGCCTCGAAAGACGACGGTTCTGTAAAAAGGAGAGTTTTCCCCGCATTGGAATGAAACTGCAATTTACAATCCGCTCGCCTCATTCCTCGAGGCTCGCGTTATCTCCCGAAGAGAGGATATGAGTTCATCATTAAGAAATCAAGGGCCGCACTAAGCCAAGTTTTCACTAATAAAGCACCAGCCACTTTTTCAGCTTGTCACGGGCTGCAAGAAATAAAAGGAGTACTAATTTGAACCAATGGTAGCGGTCCCGGAGTCTTTGTCATCCTTTTCCAGCGACTGCTCACATAAGTCTCTGTGTGCGAGAGGAAATCAGTTCAGCAAGCTGCCGTCGAAAAAAAAACAAAAAAACAGACATGTCAGAGTAAGTTACTGTGAGGCTAGAGAAGAGTGACAGTGAGAAAGAGCCAGTGTGATTTGGTCTTCTGTCATCTGCCTTCTGGTTCCCTGTACACAAAACATGTTACGACTGAAGGAGAGGGAGAGAGCGAGCATCCCTCTAATCCATCTGGCATCCTTATGCTGCTGTTTAGGCCTGGTGGTGACTTCAGAGATAGAAGATGAGCATGAAAGGGAATTACTGCCGAGCCCTTTCACTGATTCCAGAAAATCTGCTCCAAATTACTCCGAGAGCAAATATCGACTTAAACAGGCTGCCTCTCCCTTCTCTGCCTCTCCGAGTTCACGACTTCCTCCGCAAACAAGGCCAAAAGTGGGATGGGAAGAAGACCAGCAGCCATTTAAGTCCCCCTCTGATGGATCGAACATGGCACTTATGCTAATTCGCCTCGTTTTTTGGCCAGCTCCACGCGCATTCTTACCCAGCCGAGACTCCACTTGGAATGTGCAGTTGTGGCAGTAAGAGCCGAGTCCTGCAAGATGCTGCTGCTGCTCGACTTGGGCCTAAACTGTTTTTACTTACTTATCTAGCCTGGATGGCAAACAGACTTTTTGCGGCGACAGTGGAGAGCAACACATATAGACGCATGGGCCGTGACGCACTCCTGCGAGGACTGCATGTACAAGCAGGAGGCCTGGCTCAAAGGCACTGGAGGCTCGAGCCAAAGCCCGGCCCCCGCGCAGCACCTTGAATCCAAATTTCCCACAAAACGCTTAACAAAAGAAATATCGCCCGTCGTCTAAAGTAAATAAAACGCTTTCAACTGCTGAATACCGATGCAGCGATGAATGCGGAAGAGAGGCGTCTGTTTAATAGGAGATGGTTGCCGAGTTTACCCGGGTAATTATGCACAAAATGTGGAACCGATGCAAAATTATCTGCTGAGGTTTTGTCGGAAAAAAAACCCCGACAGATTTTCAGCTGTTGTGTTTGGTTACGAGACTGTAAAACCAAAGTCATGTGATACGCCTGCAGATTTTGAGGAATTTCATTACAGAAAGGAGACATTATCAGACATTGATGATTCACATTTTCAGTCTTACAACGCTAAATTATTTCGTCTAACCTCAAGGACTTTTCTACAAAGTTAAATATAATGCCTTTGGAGGCTTAAATTCAGCATCAGGGGATTGGAAAATGTTGCGGTGCCCTTTTGTCTGGCAAGGAATCAGACGATTCAGGGTTTGGGTTGGAGGGTTGAAGTGGACTGATCTTATTCAAACTGGCATTAAAGGATCATTCTGGTCATTGTCAACTTGGGCTTTTCATACCTGGGCTTCCCCACTGGGCAAACGGGTGATTTCCAACAGTTTAATCCAATATAATGCCATAAAACATGCCCTTTCAACACAATAACACTCGTGATGCATTTACTTATATACTCAAATACCTTTTAATGTACAAGAATCACATATTATAAAGCTCTACAGTGAAATAAATGATGATATTTTCTAGGAAGATGACAATAACTGGAATTATAGCCTTTAAATTTATTTTGATGACACTTGAGGACATTCATTTTTTTTTTTTTAATGAAACTACAAGGCGCCTGGTGTTGTATTAATCTGTCCTATGACGGTAATTCTCCTCCACAGTGACTTCAGCGCTGAAACACTTGATATAAAACACGTCCCCGCTATATTCTTTCGGCTATCTAAATACACATCTGCTCTGATTGATATGCTTGAAGTGGGCCAATTTCACCTCCCCGTGCCATGTGATAGCCATTTATTTGTTCAGCTTTAATTGTTGAAGCTCCTGTCAGCGGGGCAAGGGAGCGTAGCTGCAGAAAAAGGTGACACCTTGGCACAGAAACAGGACAATACAACGACACCGTCCTACGTCGGCATGTGAATTAGCATGAACCGAATCACAAAAAAAAAAAAAAAAAAAAAATCCCCACCAGTATCTGTTGCTGTCAAACATGGTGTGATAAAGGTTATCTGCACCGTTCCGTCAGTGCGATGATTTGAGTGTTATTTATATTTTCAGCGTGAATTTTAAACGTCTTTAGACTGCAAATGGCGTTTTAAGCGTGGAAATAGAGCTGCAGTGCATCGCTATCTCGCCCTCTCTCGCTCACACACACACACACACACACACACACACACACACACATGCACAAAGGCTTGTCCACATGTCTTATATTCATGCAGAGATTGACAGACACAATTGCATGCACATGCAATGGTGTTCCTTGGGCTTAATTTGAAGGCACTCGAGGGTCAAGGATTTCTTTCAATCACAAAGTAAGAGTTCTGACAAGGGGAACGTCTTTATCCTCCGTCATGAAAACAATCTGCAAATTATTTGAATTAAAAGTGAAGGAACGATAGCCAACAGCGCGCACATATGGGAGCCTGGCTGCCGGCGGGGTCTTTGTGCGCGGCCGCTTTTTTCTTTACAGGCATGAGAAAATAATAAGTGGAGAGCTGAATTTGTGTCAGCACAGCTCAGGAAAATAAGATATCATGTCTTGCTGTCGGTCTGATGTCAGGCTCTCGGAGTTGTACCCAAATGCCTCATCCCGTGCAGGCTTGCAACGGAGGCCGCCAGATTGTGGGGTTCAGCCAGAGTTCACATCTACAGCCACAAACCAGCTTTCACTTCTCTCCCTCCATCATCCCCAACTCTTTCTTCTCCTGCTCTCTATCTATTTACCTAGTATCTTCCTCTGACTCTGTGTCTGTCTCTTATGAAATGCTATAACGCCGCGCCGTGCTGAGCGACGTCTCCTTTATCGTGCGCCGTGCGAGCCAAGCCGAGCCCGCGAGACAGCCTCGCCCAGTCCCGGCGTCCCTCACGACTCCGGCTTCGACACTTTGTTTGCGCCCGCGTCACGCCGCTGTCAATGGACCCTTTGATTTGTGATCGGGAACATATGGCTCGATCCGCGTTTGCCCAGATAAGCGCCGCTGCTCTGAAAAAAAAATGTACCTCAAGCACGCTCAATTAAAAACATGGCGGGGCGACAAGACGAACTGCAAAGAGGGTGTCGTTCCAAAAATAGATAAGGCCTTTGACACACCTACTCACACAAAATGACTGAATTAATCCACATTAAAGCAAATTATGATGGTTCTTAAAGCACAAAGAAACTGAAGTCGTGGGCTGACAAAGGCAAAAAACAAACAAACTTGATAATTTCGTCACCAAAATAGATCTGCCCATCATCTGTCAAGAGATTTTTTTTTTCACTTTTCCAGGAGATCAAAGCAAAAACTGTCGGAAATGTTGACTCACAGATGAACAAAGACACTGTGTGAATAGAACAGAAACTTTTCGTAGGAGAAAAATGAAGCGATGATTGCTTGATTGATTGCAACCATATATTGAAGAGGAAATTCTAGTAAATGATGCGTATGTTGGTATGGTTATCTGAAATGGCTGTCAATCAAATGACAAGGCAATGGCAAGAACTGACTCTCCTCACTACCCTCCTTTTAACGAGACCAGCGGGCCTGACTAAAGCCGGCGCTGCTCGAGTCTGAAACTGAACAAATTCTGCTTCGCTATTTCTGCTAAACAGCAGCTCGGACAGTAAATTGGAAGTGACTGAATCCGGTCCGGTCCTGAGAGCCGGAGAGGACGGCTCTCAGGACCAGACTGCATTCCTGGGAGTCCGGAGTTTTATAGGAGGTTTTCAATTTGGGCCGGAGTAAACGCTGGTTTTTAATGGGTGTTTGTTTGGCTTGGCTTTGCTTTCAACACCCCCCAATTACAAAACAGGCTAGTTAAGTGTAATTACCAATGATAGCTCAAGAGAGTAAACTGCAGCGCGGCATAACTGAGTATGTTGCTGCACATCTGGACACACAAACAAACACACACACCTAAACGAGATGACATTACACACCATTTACAAGTCAGCTCTTACGTGTCCAATAGCTGAAAGACAAACTTCAATTGGTTCTGCGAAGGCGGTCCAGCAAAAATTAAGATTATAATTCTAGGCGTTAGTGTCAAAGTAAGTGGAGCACTCCTTCTGTCCCCACATCCACTGACAGCCGTTTCCCCCGCGGGTGTTTCTGTTTTGTGTTACGAGCGAGCAGAGAATCTGTGGAATCGGGTTCATGGCGACGACATGTAGCCGTAATGGATTCTTCGTTTTTTTGTTTAAAACGTGATCTCAGCTCTCTGGCTCCCCGCTTGGCTCGGCGACCCCCGAGCTCAGCTATTTAAACGTTACCCTCGCCTCCCTCGGCGTGGTGATTAACGGCGTCCCTCCCTGATTTCTTCATTCCCCCCCCCCCCACCTCTTCGCCCGCCTGCGACAACCTTCCGCTCGGCGTCCGCGCCGCAGTCGGAGGCCTGCCAAGTTTACATGCCGTCACAAACCAGCTAATCTCCCAACGCTCAGAACAAAATTGCTTTTCTCACTTGAGCTTTCAGTTTAACCACAGTCTGTTGACAGATGTTCGCATGTCTGTCAATATGTCATCCAGGGCTACAAGATCTGCAAGACACTTCTTCTTTTTTTTTCTCCCCTAAGGATGTTCTGATGGCTTCGTTGACTAAGGCTCACACCACAGTTTTAGAGCACATGTCCTGTATGTATGATCCAGATTGTGACCTTTTGGATGTTTTCTGTATTCAAAAAAATCCCATTACACCAAGTTGTCCCCAATGTTTTTTTTTTTTTTTTTTTTTTTTTTTTTAATCTCCTATATAAAGGCTTGAGTTCAAGCATTACTTGGAGCAAGATCCATTATTTTTGGTATCCAATTCATTATAAAATTGAGTTTTTACCCAACACCTGCGCAAGAGTAATATAATATTGCATTTTTTTAATTTGTTTATTTTTCTGTTTGACTGTTTGTTTTCCATTTCAGTTCAGTTTAATTCGTTTTTGGGTTTTCTAGCTTTGTTCGGGTTTCGTTCTTCAAAAAATGCTTGGTTCTAGTTTGGTTCTTGTTATTTATTTATTTATTTATTTATTGGTTCTTACCATTTACAGAGATTCACAAAAAAGGTCAGAAAACCACCGTACCATTTTAACAAATGTATTCACTCAGGACAGATCAACAACAAAAATCAACAGACAAACGTGAAACCTCAAGACATTTTTCTTACTATTTTAGTTTATTTTAGTTCGTTTTTTTAAACACACAACGCAATTTCAGTTAGTTGTCATTTTTTTCTGGTAAAACCACATTTTCATTTTTATTTCAGTAAACCGAAACCTTTTTTTACACCCAGTTTTCATTATTTTGTTAGTTTTTGTTTGTGTCTGAGAGAAAGTTACAATTAAAGCATGCATAACAAAACCGAATTACAGATTCAAGACTTTTTCCACCTGGTCGGCTCAAACCCTGCCGTCCCGCAGGCCGACAGCGCTCTAAGTGACTGCAGAGCATTTTCCGGTCTGCATTTGAAACCAGAACGGAAAAGAAGTAAAAGGCATTTTCATTTAAACTTCTCGTGCCACATCCCACTCAGACAGATCTGCCATGTTATGTGTCAGATCAGATAACCAGAAAGCCCGCTCTGACATCTGCATTTGGGATAGCAGGAGATGATGCACTGCCTCGATGTGCATGTGCATCGGCATAGAGGGGCATGCACCAGCTCTGTGTCTGTTTTGGGTTAAAAGGATGCACCATGTGTTTGGCTCAGATGCATGCATTCACCCTCTAAACTCCTCGTGCATGCATGAATTTATAGATTTAGACATTCACACTGGTAAATATGTACATAACTTGCACTGAAATCAATACAAAGCCTGAATTTGCCAACTAAAGAACGTCATTGAAGTATTCCTGAGTCTGTGGAGAAATACACAAATATATAAATAAATGCGGACGCCTCGGTGGCAGTACACAGATAAAACACAAGTTCATGAGACCTCGCTTCACGAGATAAGCCGAGCACAATTCAATCCCGACTCCCCTTAATTGAAACTCTCTCCCCCAGCTCCCTGATTAATTTATACCATAAACGTGATCTTAATTGACCCATCCAGCCGCAAGGTATACAAATAGCCTCGCCACTGCCGCAGACTGATATGTCATTAGAGTCCCACTGTGATCGTGGCCCCAATATTTCATACGAGGGTATGACTATCAGGTGACTCCACGCTGACTCCTGATAGAGAGAGAGAGAGGGAGAGAGAGAGAGAGAGAGAGAGAGGGAAGGAATATGAAATTATCTCTCATCGCCAGTAAACAAGCACGCCGCTTGGCCCCGTCCAGCTTTCAGCAGACACCTTGAAGAATTTAGCGGCATAAATTGATCTGAGGTGATACCCATGACTGCCACAACCCCTGCCCCTCCCCTCAGCTCTATCTCTCTCCCTGTGTGTGTGTGTGTGTGCGTGTCTTATTCTGTCTTTTGCTGCCATGATTTATCATATAAGTGAAATGATACTAGACACCAGAATGAGGGGAAAGACTATACCGTATACGTCAGGACGGCGGCTATTTTGGGATGTTATTTGTGTTCTGTGTTATTGCATGAGCCTCACTTATTGCATGGCTGGGTTTTTATATTTTGTGCTGATGCAGTCTCGGCCTGTTTGTGTGTGTGTGTTCTGTGCTTTACATGTGGAATATTAAAGGCCACTCGAAGGCTCCCAAATCGAACTCAAGCGCGAACAAGAGGGCGACAAACCTGTGCCACTATCGCTCTGAAACCCCAATAGCCCGAATAAATGTCCACTTTGTAAATTTGGTTAAGTTTCAGCAGGGGTTTAGGGGTTTTAGGGGTGGGTGCATTTCAAACCTCGGCGTAATACCACTCACTGAACTCAAACAACCCCAGCAAGAGTGTGTATACTCAGAGAAATGGCCCTTGGAGCATTTGGCGTTCGATTTCAGAGTGTGTATTCTCGGAGAAATGGGCCTTCGGAGCATTGGGCTTGTTTTCAGGATCACGGGCCGTCAGACTGATGGGCTTTACATCCATTCATCCATGTCGTTGGTTTAAAATAACCGGCTGTCGGACCAGTGGCGTGGCACCCCCGAGTTAAAGTTGGCAAAACACGGGTCATTCATCGCACCGCCCTCTTTACAGCCAAACCAGCGATCCAAAGGTGCCAAACGCATGACGCCGGAGCTGCGACTGAACTCCTGAGACTCAGTGCACAGACATTATACAGACTTTGGGTGACATATTTTAGCTGCGTTTTACCCTTTTTAATATTTTCGCCACGTCTTCTTTTAGTTTATCAGCCAACGATTTCATTAGGTTTATGTTAATGATGCCTTTAATTATTGCAACCACCTGTGTATTTCATATTGTATATTTTTTCATATTGTTTGATGTTTTGTTTTTTTTTTACTGTATATAGCCTTTGATGTTTATATTTTTACTGTATTTACTGTATATAGTCTTTATTGTATATATTTTTGCATTTTTTTCTATTTCAATTTTATTTTATTTTATGTTTCCATTGCTGCTGTAACATAAGAATTTCCCAGTTTGGGATCAATAAAGTACATCTATCTATCTATCTATCTATCTATCTATCTATCTATCTATCTATCTATCTATCTATCACAGTTACGATAGTATAACCAGTTTTGAGGCAAATGGCTATTAGTGTTCATTCTGCACTGTGACATTTAAATAAAACTCTCCAAACTCTCCTCTGATAGTTTCTTCTCCTCATGATCAGGTGTTTTTCTCACTTTATTAAAATGGTGCTCCACAGGATTTTCGCTTTCTCAAAATTCAGTGTATTGTCCCGCCACCCTTCTTGAAAATCTAGAAGGACAAAGAGTGGATAAGAAGCCAGCATGCTCTCAGAACAGGTAGACCAACATGAAGTGGAAACAGTGGGATTGGAATTGAGCTGTGTGCTGCAGCACCTAAAGGCTTCCTGTCCTGGTAAAGTAATCTCCCATTGTGCTGCGAAACATTACAGCAGATTTCCTGCCAAATCCAATCAAAATATACCCAACGCACACATCTTGTACTCAACAGCTTTTTTTTTCTCCCCCCCATGAGTGACTTACCACTGGTTCAGCGCCAACTCCACTTTTCAGCAGATAAGTTCAGATATTCACATTTTGAAGAAGTCTAAAATATGTAAATGTGACCAGAAGACAAGTATTACTGCAGACCTCAGATAGAAATACCAGCGATAAAATTAATATATAACATTTTTGAAATATTAAAAAGGTCAGTGAGTGTCATTTCTAGTACATTTTTCAGTCCCATGAAATCATAATTGTTCATATGGGGTGCATGTTGGTGGGACTTAGCCAAGCTGGACTGAAGCTGAGCCATAATTTTGGAAAAAAAGACATAACATAAGTGGAGGCAGGTTGACATAAACATCAGAAATAGTCTAATTACTGGGTCAGAAAGTCAGTAAGCCGGTCAAAGGCAAACCTAGCAAGTGTTCATCAGGAGTTTCTTCAACAACAGAGCATGTCAGCGTTCCTGTTTCACTTCCACCCGTCAAGAATCTGCTGTTTTCTTTTCCCCCTTCACACACAGCCTCCGACACTGCAGTCCATCTCTTCAGCGGTACCCCGTAACTTAGGAGGCGACTCTGTCATTTGCACGGCTCATATTATATCTCTACGTCTGCGAGTCCGACTGCACGGCTCGCGATGCGCCAGATCTGGCTTCTATAAAGACATAGGATAAGATTACAGCTAAATCAGTCTTGTGGCTTTTCTCTGGGAAAACTTATGAAGTCCTAAAACTCCCCCACTTATGAGTGGGCCCAGCAGGGTCGCAGTGGAGGGCTCTCAAAAGGAACAAGGAGTGAAACATAATACAAGCGTCAGTGATCCTCCAAATAATAAGGCACTGACAGCGTGGAATGATAGCATGATAACTCACAGAGGCTTCTTAAAGCCTCCACAGGTACATGACCCTCGCTTTGTAAAGAAGTCATTTTCCATGATATATGCTTCTCTAATTCATCTGGCACATGCTTTGTTTTTCTACTTTCCCCTTGATTCCTCCGTTCTCCCATTCTCCCTCTTCCTTCTTGCTTTTCCCCTTTTGATGAGAAATTGAATTATTTGCACTGTTGCACACATGGTTTGAGATCTATAGCTATCCTGTCTGGGTCTCTTTCATTCAATACACGTCATGCATAAAAGGATTGAATCCCTGGTATATTTAATGAAATGAAGAACCAGCAGTGCCACTGTTGGTTTACATGAAATCAATTTTGTGAATAGCAGGGTTCCAATTGGCTGTTCGTGCAATCAATCACTAACTGACAGCCGATTTTCATTAGCGTACCATGACTCTGTTTTCAGTTGCTGGGTAGGGAGAGAAGAAGAAGAAGAAGAAGAAAAAAAAAAAGGTTTGCAAAGGACATAAAACACAAATGAAGTGAGGTGCAGATCTCTGTATATATTTAGTCTATCAGCCAAGGTCCTCCTATGATTTCACATCAAAGCAGGGAACAGGGAGCCAAAAGTAACAGTTTCATTTCTCCTTGATCAGCATGTGATAGTTGTTTATTGGCTTTGGAAGTCAAGTGAGGGTCAGGATCAATCCGCCATGAGTGAGTGTGAGTCCCACTGAGGACGAGGTGTGATTTTATTGAATCAACATGGAGCCTGAGCTCTGCCCTTGGCCAGGCAACATATCAACCAAGTCCAGCAAAAACCTTTTATTTCAAAAGTTTTCTTTTTACATACATATATATATATCTGACAGCTGATATGCCCCCAGCTTTTCCAATGTGTTCACATGCACGCACACATGAATTTAAGCATGCTCTGAGCCTGCAGCCCTTTTCGGCTCGTTCAAATTGCACTGCGAAACACCACAAATTCAAAGAATTCCACTAAAACCAAACAGTTTTTTTTCCCTCATTTCTCAAAAAACCTGACTTGTTTATGTATTCAAGGTTTTCGCAGGACACTGGAAATATCATGGAAACATAGAGGGACGGCGCAAAGGTTCACAGAATCAAAATCCAAAATTACATGGCCCGGTTCAGTGTCTTGCTCAAGGACACTTTGACCAG